>NC_079196.1:24913629-25556129 GCF_029499605.1 Hyla sarda | reverse complement strand
TTTTTTTTTTTTTTACAAACAGATAAACATTTGTAAATATTGCAGACAAACCCATTTTGTGATTTACTAATTGTCATTACAACCATGCAGAGGTGTTATCTGTTTCGCAAAAATAATTTCTAAAAAAAAGATGTTCACCAATGTCATGGTCCGGACTAGCGGCTGATGAGGACACTGGAGGTGGATCCTCGGTGCTAGAGAGATGATGACGCAGGTCGTACTCGGGAATCGGTTCTAAGCAGTTACTGGTGTTCACCATAGCCCGCCGCAAAGCGGGATGGACTTGCTGTGGCGGTAACTACCAGGTCGTGTTCCCCAGTAGCGACTCGACCTCTCTGACAGCTGAGACTTGCGCGGTTCACAAGGACTAGACAGAGGCGAGGTCAGACATAGCAGAAGGTCAGGGCAGGAAGCGAGGTTCGTAGTCAGGGCAACAGCAGAAGGTCTGGGTACACAGGCTAGGGAACACACTATAACGCTTTCTAAGGGCACAAGGCAACAAGATTCGGCAGGGACAGGAAGGGGAAGTGGGTTCTATAGTGTGGGGAAGTGATTGAACAGATTGGGGCAGGCACCAATTAGTGGTGCGCTGGCCCTTTTAAACTTAGAAAGCCGGCGCACGCGCCCTAGGGAGCGGGGCCTGCGCGCGCCGGGACAAGACAGACACCGGAGGAGGATGAGTAGAACGGGGCGCAATCTGCGAGCGGACCTGAGCCGCCACACGGATCGCGTCCCCGCTGGCACGAACACAGCAGCGCTCGCGGTCAGAGATAGAGACCGGAGCGCTGCTGTTAACAGAACGCCGTGAGCGCTCCGGGGAAGCCGCGGGACCCGGTGCGCTCGGCGTTACAACCAACAAGGCCCCTACTTCAGAGTTTTCACAAACCGCCCCTTAATGGAGCAAAAATGCAAACATTCTACATATGCTGGAAATGCCTTAACAAACTATACTTCATTGTACAGTACATTATTGTATTGTTCCACTTTTCTTGGATTACATTTGCTCTGTTTTCCATGTGGTTAAAATTCAATAAAAATAAATTTTTAAACAAAACAGAAAAGTTCTATTGGCAACTACATCTCACCGGAACTGAAACATTCAACTGAATTTGTCATAAGACAATAAATATGCAAAATATATGCCATAATATTAGTCACTACTCATTAGAAACCGTCCATGTATTGTGGTATAAAGTTCTAGGTCAAGTCTGTCTTTCCGCCCAAAAACAGATCAAGCCATTAGTCACCATATTACGGGAAGGCCTTTCATTGTTAATAGCGTCAGAATCTACATTTTCTCCTCGGTTTGTTATTATCTTGTGTAAATCTAACGCCTCATATTGGTAATTGCCATTACTTCTCTGTAAAAGCTAATTGTCACATTTATGGTTTCCATGGGGACAAGAATATAAATGCACAAAGTATAACTTGTCAAGGGCAAAACGAAGGATCATCTTGACTTGGCGTAACTTTAAAGGGGAAAAAAAAAGCTTTAAGGCAAAAACTTCAGAAGGAAACATTAACATGTATTAATCACCCTGTCACCTAAAAGTCAATAAGGGAATACAGTTTTATTTGATTGCATAGGACTGAAAGCTGATTCATAGAAAGGCAAAATGCACATCACCGGGAATAGAGACAATCAGATGTAGGCAAGACGGAATACATAATTTCCTAATGCTTCAGTATAGTCATTAAAACCTATGTGCTATCACCGGAGAATGGCATCTTACTGAAGTTGTTCCTATTCATTCGAGTGTAGATTAAAAGCAAGTGTTTCATTTAAGGCAAAGTGCTCACAAATGCAATTGCTTCCAATGGCGGAGGGCGCAAATGGAAAACTAATGGGTGAACTCCATAAATACATGCTTACCACATTGAGAATTTGCACAACCAGGCAAATTGTACATATCGAGGCCATTTATCTGCAATGCGATCGCCCGGCTGTGAGTACATCATTTCCCAGTTCTGTGCTTTACAAAGCCATGAATGAAGTATGAATTATGCCATGACGATGGGTTGTAATTTTCAGGTCTGCATTGTGATTACGGTAATATGGCGGTAAACAGGAGGACGCCCACCGCTACACTTGTTGACAGAGGCTAATTCATGTGTAGGCTACCTATTCATTTGTAAGCTGGTAAAAGGGAGAACTCTAAATTTTCTCACAACATCAATGTGACCATTTCCATTGTTTTAGTAAAATCCCGATACTTCCATGCTGCTTATGAGCTTTTCTATTGCTGTGAGCTAAAACTATTGAATATGTACCTGTCATATCACAAAATAATAAAGCTTCTACATGTTGCTTACTAGGTCATCCAGATGCTTCACGTCTTTTTTATGTGTCCAGATTTTGTACTTTGCCCACAAATCCTTCTGTTCTGCTTCTCACTCATTCTGACATCCATTGCTCAGGAAGGTAACATCCACTGCTCAGGTGTCCGAGGCAATCACTGAGCCCACCCTCACTCACCATGCATTTACTTCCCCCTTGAATCTGCTGGGTCTCTTCATCCAATCACTGCAAGCTGAAAAGGTATTACATTTCTGCCCCCTGATTCTCCACAGCGCCTCTTGGAAGAATACCTTCAAAGACCAGAGGGGGCAGGTACCAAGTGGCTCTCCCGGTGTCTTCTTTTCTGGTTTGATATTGAGCAGGCCAGAGAAGAAGATCGATGATAAGAATGATCAGTGTTATTCTTATGTATAGCACTGGACAATATCAGCAATGAAATTATTGCTTTTCAGCTACTCCTACCTCTTCACCCCTTCCTCTCTCTATGGATATAGGCAGCATGTCAACTGATCTCTTAGTGATCACTACATCTTACATTGCGGTTTATCAATGTAAATGATAAGTCTATATGATATATTACAAAGTTTCTTTATATTGGCCTGTACTTTTAATTTATGCAAAGTTTGTTGAAACGGCAGTGACTACTTATATTATTTCTGTTAGGTCATGTAAAACTTAACAAGTTTTCTTTTTAATTCCTTCCAAGAATGTCCACCTCAAGTGTCCAGTACCAGTGGTCACACATGCTCAGTAGAGCAGTTCCATCACCCGATCCTCTTGTACATGGGTGGCGGAGTGATTTCTGCTCTTGTCAACGAACCAGTAAGAACTCATGCTTTAGAAGCGGCTTCTCACCAGAAGTGAACATTCTGAGAGGTAATCAAAAGACCATCTGGGGGCGCTATACAAGATATTTAAAAAGCAATAGCTACACACAGGAGTTTTTTTTTATGATTTTAACAGAATTTTTTTTTTTGCCTTATCCAAACAAGAAATATGATATTTTGGGAAAACGATGAATACATATTTTGGTTTTTGAAATGTTATTATTCATACCCTGGGAACTGCCGGATGGACAACAGGCAGCAGCTCTCCTTATATGACCCTTTGGATGAGCAGAACTATTGACAGGCTCCCATGTCCAGAATGTTTACGCTGGTGAAGCAATGCGCGCGCCTCTTATGCCTTTTTTTCATTTTATTACATTCATTACATTTCAGATGTCATAAGGACACTACACAGGTTTTTTTACATTTCATCCCTAATTTAAGTAAATCTGTGATTTCCCGGAAACCTTCCCGCCAGACCGACATTTCTAATTGCTGATGCTTGTAACTCGTCACTGACTGCTTTGTCGGGAGCAAATGTATTCACGCTATAATTTTATTTTACTGAATAATTGAAGTATACATTTCCTGTATATAATTGACTATATATCTGTGTACCATTTATATGCCTTGCGTGTTAAAAGGATCTATCAATTATTCATGAGAGTATGACTAGGAGTATGAAATATATTGGTTTTTATTATTCTAATGCTTCAGAGACATTAGAGATATAGCCAGAGCATTTATGAGGTATATTAGGTAGATGCAAGGACAGCCTATTTGTCTGGTATGGGGCCCCTGAAGAGATGGTGTCTATTCTAGTGTGGTTTGGCACCATTTAGACTGGTGAAAAGAAGCTGCACGGGGTTGTGGTAATATCAGTAATACAATGCAAGCGTACAAGGAAAATATTCTAAAGTCATGAAAATAGGACCAGGCCACAAATCCCTTTGGTTCTGGATGTTTTTTTTATTGAGGCGATGTGAAGGAGAGCCTGAAAGAGTCTACATTACTATTTCTACTATGCAGCCCCCCCATACTCTCTATAAGACACTTTTCAGATGTCTAGGACTTTGTGGCTACAGGAAGCAGCCAGCATTAGTGGTGTTTTCCTCATGTTGTTGTTAAAGGGGTTCTCCGGTGGAAAAAACTTTTTTTTCCAATGCACTGGTGGCAGAAAGTTATACAGATTTATTAATTATTTGTATTTAAAAATGTTATTCTTCCAGTACTTCTCAGCTGCTGTATGCTCCAGAGGAAATTGTGTAGTTATTTCCAGTCTGACCACAGTGCTCTCTGCTGCAACCTCTGTCCGTGTTAGGAACTGTCCAGAGCAGGAAAAAACATAGCTGAAACCTCTCCCGCACTGGACAGTTCCTGACACGGACAGAGGTGGCAGCAGAGAGCACTGTGAACAGACTGGAAAGAACTACCAGACTTCCTCTGGAGGGTTTTGATTTTTAAATAGAAGTAATTTACAAATTTGTATAACTTTCTGGCACCAGTTGATTTGAAAACATTTGTTTTCCACTGGGTTAACACTTTAAGGGGCATGAATTTTAAATACCCTGCAGCTCCTGTTTGGCTCTGCTTGGTTCCCCAAACTTTCATGTTCTTCTTGCTTCTAAGATGAGAAGTCTATATGTAGGACCTGCCGGGTAAGTCAATCACTGGCCACAGCAGTGTCCTTTCTTGTCCAGGGTTTGCTGAGCGATTAGGTTCTGTACCCAGTTCTCATCTCGGAAGCAGGAAAAAAAATTGGAGGATCAGACTGAGCCAAATGGGAGCATTAGGGGACGAGCTCTAGGTTAGTATACATTTTCTTGATCCCAGCAGGATATGAATTTGTGAGACATCATAATGCAATTTTGAGACATCTACCACCTGTAATCATATGGACCTAAGAACATTGGAAATCAGGAAATCATATTGGCTGAATGGTTTGGAATTTGCAAAGTTATCCTTGGTGATATTTGACCCTGCAGAGACAGGTGTCCCATTCTAAAAGGTGCATTTTCTATTTGGCATACAGTATGGCCATTAGGAATTCTAAATATTTCAATACACAGATACATAATTGGGCACCAATGCAATTTTTATGGCTGTGATGCAGATGTTAAACTACTTTCTCATCTCTGCTAAAGACATATTGAGTACACAAACTGCTCATAACAGAGTCCTCCTAAGCTTCGTGTATAAACAAAATGATATAAGGGAGTTTTTCATTAAACCCAATGACCTCTACATGCGCAGGTAGATAAGCTCACATCTATCTACAGTGATTAACACAATAATTTACATTATAGGCCTTTCGTATTATTTCAGCAATCAGAATGTTCCATAGTTTACAGTGTGAATTTTATTTCCAATAGATTTATAATGATACTTTTTTTGAGCTCTCGTAATAATATATTTGAAATGTTCCGACCCCCCCTCCCTCCTTCCCCAACTCTTTTATTAATCAGGAAATTTGGTCTTAGTTAATATTCACTTCTGAGCCGTTCCAATCTGTCATTTCCTCTTGGGCTTTCGGCCACTTTTCGCGGTGCGGAGCTGAACAATGAGAATTTTGGTTCAGAATTGAATAATCTAAAGGTGAGTCACATATTACAATTATTGAATCAATTCTTTTGTTGATTGATGAACACAAATTGAATAATAAGTTACGTTACTAAGAAACAAAATATAGTTTAGAGATCAAGATTAGTGGGAAAAACTATTGGTGTTTTCTGTAGAATTGTGTTGATTAAATAAATATTAAAGGGGTACTCTGTTGCTAGGCATCCTATCCCCTATTCAAAGCATAGGGGATAAGATGTCTGATCGCGGGGGTCCAGCTGCTGGGACCCCCGTGATCTCCGTACAAGAGGTCCAGGGGTCTCCGTGAAGAGGTCCATGGCCAGAAATCCGAGTCAAAAACTGGATTGCTTGTAAAACACACAGGCGTCAAGCAGAAGTGGAGTCCGATTTACAGGCTAGAAGATGCAAAGACTGTGAATTGGCCATAGCCTGTTTCAGTGATGCTTCCCTGCTCCTTGCTCTTCCTTCCCACATAGCAGAATAAACAGACTCAGTATCTAACAAAGTAGTAAGTGCAGCTACTTCTTCTGCTAGGATGTCAGCCCTTTGTAGTTAATGTAAAACTGTTGTCTGGGCAAAATGTTCTGTTTAAATTCCCCCACTGGTATAGCAGAGCTCTGAGCCCTTCTGACCTTCACCTCCAGGTTTGAGAATGTATCGTAACATCACATGTCGGCTCATCCAATCAGCAGCAAAATGGGTGGGCCATTTGGTCCCTTACTGGGCTTCATAGCAATGGCATGTCCTGTGTCTTTGGTAAGTATGCCACTGTATCCAAATGATATGACAAAAAACCTCCTGTCTCATGCAACTTAGATTGCTGCCGTGTGCCATCCCTCTTTTTACATTGCAGCTCTGCTTGTCCGGATGATGAGCCTCAATAAAGGGGGAGTCTGAGTATAATGAGCCTCAATAAGGGGGGAGTCTGAGGATAATGAGCCCCAATAGGGGGGAGTCTGAGGATATGAGCCTCAATAAGGGGTAGTCTGAGGATAATGAGCCTCAATAAGGGGTGAGTCTGAGGATAGTGAGCCTCAATAAGGAGGGGGAGGGGTCTGAGGATAATCAGCCGCAATAAGGGGGGGGGGTCTTAGGATAATGAGCCTCAATAATGGGGAAGTCTGAGGATAATGAGCTCAAATAAGGTGGGGAATCTGAGGATAATTAGCCTCAATAAGGGGGTGGGTCTGAGGATTGTGAGCCTCAATAAGGGGGGAGTCTGAGGATAGTGAGCCTCAATAAGGGGGGTCTGAGGATAGTGAGCCTCAATAAGGGGGGGGGTCTGAGCATAATGAGCCGCAATAAGGGGGGGGGTCTGAGGATAATGAGCCTCAATAAGAGGGGAGTCTGAGGATAATGAGCCTCAATAAGGGGGGGGGGGGTCTGAGGATCGGCTGTAATCATGGAATGTGATATCATAATTTAAAGTCTCAAGAAGCAAAAAGATCCTCATTGTGTAAGATCTACCATTTTATCTCCATTGTCAATAAGATACACATATCCTTAATTTATCTGACAATAGACGTCCCTATCTGGTGCCAAGACATTGTGTGCTGCAGAACACTTGGTCATGTAAGCAGCACTTATCATTTTCCACTAGGCTAAATATTGTCTGCACTCCGGGCGGTGACAGAATGTACCGGAGCATAAATAATTGAGAACTTCTTTCAGCTTTAGAGATCATATCACTCTTGGTTTGCACTTTGTCCTGTGCATTAATAAAGATTAGAGCCGCTATGAATTATGCCTTAGAAACTCATTTTTATTCTTTCAAACAAAACTATGAATCCACCACTGAATAAAACGATGAAAAGGAACACAGGGACGCGCAGCGATAAAGGCAGCTGTACCTGAATATAAAATGTCCGACCGGACACTCAGGATGAAATATGATTTTAGGAAAGGTTATCTGTGTCGGGGGCTGGGATGGACGACAAGAGAATAGAGATTAGCAAGTTGCCTTTGTGTTGTGTACATGTTGTTTTCATATCTCTCACAGCACCAATAGCCTATGCACTGGAGGAGACCATGGTAGGATGTGAAGACTTTTGCAAAGACTTTTGATCTGCACCAGCGAATCTAATATGAAAATAAATGAAGTAACTTTGCAAATGCAGATGAACCTTTTCCTAAAGAAGAACTTTAGACTTTTCCATTTCCTACAGCACCATCCGTTTCATTCCAGCACAGCTGCATCCAGGTGTTTCATTACTGTAACTGGATTGTGTGATCAACAGCCTGACCCACAGAAAATCACAGTGTTTAATGTGCCATCTATCACTGAGTGAGAAAAAAAAACTGACTAAAATGTAACCTTTACTTCAAATTCATTAAAAGCCATATGCAATAATTCACTCTGATAGATGGCTTACATGAAACTCTTGACCACAACAATAATTCCAGACAACAACACATGTCTTAAGAAGATTGTTTGTTCAGATAGAATTCCATTGTGCTGGAATGTGGAGTTTACTGTGGTTCCATTACTGTCAGGATCACAGTCCAATTTTAGTCCACTGTCCCTAGTTCAGGGTGCCCTTGTCTGCTTTTGTCTTTTATCGCATAAAGGAAAACTCCGCCCCTAGACATCTTATCCCTATCCAAAGGATAGGGGATAAGATGTCTGATCGCTTGGGTCCAGCGCCTGAGGCTCATGACATCACTGCAACGCCCCATTCATGATGTCACGGCCACACCCCTCAATTCAAGTCTATGGGAGTGGGTGTGGTGGCTGTCACACCCCCTTCTATAGACTTATATTGAGGGGGCATGGCCGTGACATCACAAGCCTCTGCCCTGCATCGCCGGTCATCTGACACGGAGCGAAGTTCACTCCATGATGTCTGGGGTGCCGCAGCCGAGATCACAGGGTCTCCTGTGATGAGACCTCTTATTCCCTATCCTTTGGATAGTGAATAAGATTTCTAGGGGCGGAGTACCCCTTTAATGTCATAATGGTCAATATGGTGTCCAATACTCTGAGGTCCTTATCACTATACCTGGTCCCCAGAGGTATCACTAACAATTCTTAAAGACTGTTACCTGTCAAGCAGTCATTCTCTCTCCCAAACCCAAGGAGATGTCTTGCATTGGTCAGTAAAATGTTTCAACGTTTTTCTCCATCTCAATACAGAGTATTGAGGAGACAAGAATATGCCAATGAATGCCTCCTTCCTTTGTGCCATAGAAAGAAGGGAATGTTGTCATTTTGAGAGGTGTCCCTGTTGCCCTACAGTAAACAGAAGTACATTTAATATCATTGCTTACTGTATGGCACTTCTCACACTCACTGAGCCATAGTGTAGGGTCGAATTCAAAACAAATTTGACAGCTAATTCAAGATTCCCTAGACAAAACTTTCCATTTGTTCATCCTTATGAAGCACTAAGTTTGTGATATTATTATTAGAGATGAGCGAACTTACAGTAAATTTGATTCGTCACGAACTTCTCGGCCCCGCAGTTGATAATTTTAGTCTGCATAAATTAGTTCAGCTTTCAGGTGCTCCCGTGGGCTGGAAAAGGTGGACACAGTCCTATGAGACTCTTTCCTAGGACTGTATCCACCTTTTCCAGCCCACCGGTGCACCTGAAAGCTGAACTAATTTAGGCAGGATAAGTCATCAACTGCCGAGCCGAGAAGTTCGTGACAAATCAAATTTATTGAAAGTTCGCTCATCTCTAATTATTATTAGAGATGAGCTAATCAAATCGGACAAATCTGAATTAGTTCAAAATTTCATGAAATATTCGATTCTGACCAAATCAAAATTTCCACTCGATTCGAAGTAACAAGTTTCTTCATTCACTCCCTTTTATTATTACTCCAAGGCTAAGATTCCACTGAGTTTTTGCAGTAAAAAACATGTATTTAAAGGGTGATTCCGCTCCCCAGCCTCCGCATTGAGCTGTGTGCAGGCTTCCGTGATCACGCCCGCCCCCTCGTGACGTCACGGCCTGTCCCCTCAATCAAAGTCTATGGGAAGGGGGCACGACGGCCGTCATGCCCCCCTCCCATAGACTTGCATTGAGGGGGCGGGACGAGATGTCACATGATGGGGCGTGACATCACAAGGGGGCAGGCATGAACACGGAAGCCCGCACACAGCGTTCAGGAACTCAATGTTTTGGACGCTGGGGAGCGGAGTAACCCTTTAACAATTTTTTTTATTTTTAAATTAATTTTTAAACAAGGACCCATTTATGTGGGCAGCAGGGACCTAAAAATGTAGCCGACAATAATAAAAATGTAGAAAGGGGCCATTTAAAGATAATATATTTTTTAGGATTAATTTTGTTAAACTTTTTATTAGTAATGTATTTTAATAATGTGTTTAATAAAGTGTGTGTGTGTTTTAACTTTTTTTCACATTTTTTAAGTAGTACTATTACTCCCAGCATGTTCCATGATTTGACTGTTCCATGGTGATGATGGGAGTAGTAGTACCTGAACTAATAGACAGATCGCCCCGGGGTCTGACACCCGTTGCGATCCTCCTATATAATTTATAGATACGGGTGGCCGGCTCTTCTCTGCGATCCTGCATATGTTCTGTGATGTAAAGTTCTTCACATCACAGATTCATATCTCCTGCAGAGAGCTGTGATTGGCCAAATGGTTCCAGTCAATCACAACTCTCTTTGGAAAATATGAATAATAGGTATATATATATATATATATATATATATATATACCTGACTTATTCTTTGTCTGTATTGCACATACGGGGGAGTGGCTACCTCCATGTTGGCCTTGCACCCCACCCACCTCTATCAGGTGTGTATATAAGGTGTCTTGGATGTTCCAGATCCTGCCATGCTTACTGAACTGTTCACACAGAGGCATATTCACAGTGTAGGGTCCGTCCCAATGAGGCCACCTTATCGCGGTGGGACGGTCCAAGCTATTTGACCGCCGGCGGAGACAAATTTGCGAGCTAAGTGCCTCACTATTTCATAGTTTCACATTTGCATCTATTACACCATAGCTGTATAGCTCTCCATGTTTTAACTGCATATTCATGTTTCACCTATATCCTTGTGCTGGCAGTGTGCTGCTGCATTCTTCTGTTGCTATATATATATATATATATATATATATATGTGTGTGTGTGTGTGTGTGTGTGTGTGTGTGTGTGTGTGTGTACGGAAGTGCAGGGGACCAGAGAAGAGCGCCCGTGCCCCGCATGTATACATTAGACAGGAGGATTGCAGTGGGTGTCAGGAGTGACTGCAGGTACTACTGCTCCCAACATGGAGCACACACTGCTCCATGCTGGGAGCTGTAGTACCTGCATTAATAGACAGATTGCAGCAAGTGTCACTTCTGACACCTGTTGCGATCTGTCTATTAATGCAGGTACTACAACTACCAGCAAGGAGCTGAGTGTGCTCCATGTTGGGAGCAGTAGTACCTGCAGTTAAAGCGCAATTGTCACGGATTTTAACTCCCATAAACTAGCTCCAGGATGACAAAGTTTTTAGAATTTACAGTTAAACCTTTTGCTGCTTTCTAGGGACCGAGCGCTTGCTGTGGCCGTCCACATCACTGCTGGGCACTGTAGAACAGGCACTGTTTATGCACCACCCGCATATAAGAATAAGGGGCATATGCTCTGGGACCTGCGTGTCAATCACTCAGCGGTCCCAGCACTGACATATAGGGAATATCCGACTGTTGCTGATTTTAATAAAACGTTTTTAATCTGATTAAAGCTGCGAGAAAGCAGCAAAAGGTATGATTGTACTGTAATTTTAATAACTTAACTTTGCCATCCTAAGGCTAGTTTATGGGGGTTAAAATCCGTGACAGTTGCGCTTTAAGGAAAGATCACCTGGGTGTCACTTCTGACACCCATTGCAATCCTCCTGTATAATGTATAGCTCTTCTATGGTCCCCTGCACTGCCGTATATATGCACCTATTCATATTTCCCACAGAGATTTGTGATTGGCTGGAACCATCTGGCCAATCACAGATCTCTGCGGGAAACATGAATAGGTGTATATATACGGCAGTGCAGGGGACCATAGAAGAGCGGCCGCCGGCATCTATACATTATACAGGAGGTTCTCAACGGGTGTCAGAAGTGACACCCAGGGGATCATTCCTTAAAGCGCAACTGTCAGGGATTTTAACCCCCATAAACTAGCCCTAGGATGACAAAGTTGTTAAAATTACAATTCACACATACCTTTTGCTGCTTTCTAGCTTTATTCAGGGAAAAAAAATGCTTTTTGTTAAAGTCAGTAGCGATGAGCGAACTTTTTTAAAAATTGAATTCGCCCGATTTGCCGAATTTTCCCAAAAAATTGGGTTCAGTCCAATTTATTTGTGGCAAATCTGTATAAAAAAATGCTATTTCTGCCCTACAGAGAGCCTCAATAGAGGTGTAGAACAGTTTGCTTTGTTCTAACACACATGTGGAGTGTGCTGTGTTAGTGAAATAATACTGTTATTCAGTATGACATGCAGATTACAGGCACCGCTATTAGAATCACTGCCGCAGAGCATCTGAATGTGGCAGCAGAGAGACCATATAGCGTCAAAATTGAATAGAGTAAATTGATTTATTTATGTAATTTTTTTTTTTTTTATTTAATTTGAATGTATTCAAATTTTTTGAGTACTCATTCTGGTGAGCATCGAGCTGGCGGTTCGCCGCGAGGTGAGCTACCACCTGTTCCAGCCCGTGTCTCTCACTGTCCCCCCCCCCCCCCCCCAAAGTCTTACTCTTTGTGGAACTGCAAAGGTTTCATTTAATCAGTTATGGTTCATTGTGATTGCTACAACCTGTTTAATTGGATTATTTTGGTAATTCCACTGCCATAGGGCCTCAGTCTTGAAAAGATTACATTGATTTTTTAAAATAGAAATTTAAGATTTTGAAATTGAAATTTAAGATTTTAAAATTGAAATTTAAGATTTTGAAATTAAAATGTAAGATTTTGAAAGGACCAAATTTAACAAAGAATCACATGTCACATGGAAGCACAATGACAGAGCCTGGAGGTGGCATCAGTATGAGGAGACCATATAGTGACTGAATGACTGCCTAAAGTTTGTGGCAGCATTAGGAGACATACAGTGTCTGAATGGCACAGCCTGAATGTAACTGAAGCATGAGAAGACCATATTGTGGCTGAATGGCACAGCCTCAAGTTGGTTGAAGCATGAGAAGACCATATAGTGCTGAATGGCACAGTCTGGCATTGGCTGAAGCATGAGGAGACCATATTGTGGCTGAATGGCACAGCCTGGAATTGGCTGAAGCATAAGGAGACCATATAGTGGCTGAATGGCACAGCCTGGAGGTGGTGAAGCATAAGGAGACCATATAGTGGCTGAATGGCACAGCGGGGTGTTGGCGGCAGCATGAGTAGAACATATCGTGGCTGAATGGCACAGCCTGGAGTTAGTGGCAGCATGAGGAGACCATATAGTGTCTGAATGGCACAGCCTGGAGGTGGCAACAGCAGCATCAGGAGTCCTGAAAGTGACCCAGTGACAGAGTGGTGCAGTGGGGGGCAATACCAATACCCGGTGACAAAGGTGGGTGAAAGAAGGAGAACTTGGCATCAGATGTGTGGCATTAGGCGGGTGGAAGAAAGAAAATGGTCTTTTTTGTCAAAGTATTGTTGTGTACAGGTAAGTATTGAGGATATGCATTATGTAAAATTAACCCCTTAAGGACTCAGCCCATTTTGGCCTTAAGAACTCAGACAATTTAATTTTTACGTTTTCATTTTTTCCTCCTCGCCTTCTAAAAATCATAACTCTTTTATATTTTCATCCACAGACTAGTATGAGGGCTTGTTTTTTGCGCGACCAGTTGTCCTTTGTAATGACATCACTCATTATATCATAAAATGTATGGCGCAACCAAAAAACACTATTTTTGTGGGGAAATTTAAACGAAAAACGCAATTTTGCTAATTTTGGAAGGTTTCGTTTTCACCCCGTACAATTTATGGTAAAAATGACATGTGTTCTTTATTCTGAGGGTCAATACAATTAAAATGATACCCATTATTACATACTTTTATATTATTGTTGCGCTTAAAAAAATCACAAACTTTTTAACCAAATTAGTACGTTTATAATCCCTTTATTTTGATGACCTATAACTTTTTTATTTTTCCGTATAAGCGGCGGTTTGGGGGCTCATTTTTTGCGCCATGATCTGTACTTTTTTTTGATACCACATTTGCATATAAAAAACTTTTAATACATTTTTTATAAATTTTTTTTAAATAAAATGTATTAAAAAAGTAGGAATTTTGGACTTTTTTTTTTTTCGTTCACGCCGTTAACCGTACGGGATCATTAACATTTTATTTTAATAGTTCGGACATTTACGCATGCGGCGATACCAAATATGTCTATAAAAAAAAATGTTACGCTTTTTGGGGGTAAAATAGGAAAAAACGGACGTTTTACTTTTTTATTGGGGGAGGGGATTTTTCACTTTTTTTTTACTTTTACATTTTTTTTACACTTGAATAGTCCCCATAGGGGACTATTCATAGCAATACCATGATTGCTAATACTGATCTGTTCTATGTATAGGACATAGAACAGATCAGTATTATCGGTCATCTCCTGCTCTGGTCTGCTCGATCACAGACCAGAGCAGGAGACGCCGGGAGCCGCACGGAGGAAGGAGAGGGGACCTCCGTGCGGCGTTATGAATGATCGGATCCCCGCAGCAGCGCTGCGGGCGATCCGATCATTCATTCAAATCGCGCACTACCGCAGATGCCGGGATCTGTATTGATCCCGGCACCTGAGGGGTTAATGGCGGACGCCCGCGAGATCGCGGGCGTCGGCCATTGCCGGCGGGTCCCTGGCTGCGATCAGCAGCCGGGATCAGCCGTGCATAACACGGGCATCGCTCCGATGCCCGCGGTTATGCTTAGGACGTAAATGTACGTCCTGGTGCGTTAAGTACCACCGCACCAAGACGTACATTTACGTCCTGCGTCCTTAAGGGGTTAAAGGAGTACTCTGGCGGAAAACTTTTTTTTTTTTTTTTTTTAATGAACTGGTGCTAGAAAGTTGAACAGATTTGTAAATTACTTCTATTAAAAAATCTTAATATTTTTAGTACTTTTTAGCAGCTGTATGCTACAGAGGAAATTCTTTACTTTTTGAATTTATTTTTTGTGTTGTCCACAGTGCTCTCTGCTGACACCTCTGTCCATGTCAGGAACTATCCAAAGCAGCATAGGTTTGCTATGGGGATTTTCTCCTGCTCTGGACAGTTCCTGATACGGGTATCAGGTGTCAGCAGAGAGCACAAACAACACACACACAACACAAAAAAGAAATTCAAAAAGGAAAGAATTTCCTCTGTGGCAAACAGCTGCTAAAAAGTACTGAAAGGATTAAGATTTTTTAATAGAAGTAATTTACAAATCTGTTTAACTTTCTGGCACCAGTTCATAAAAAAAAAAAAAGTTTTCCACTTGAATACCCCTTTTACTATTCTTAGGATAAAATATAAAGACCCATTTTATTTTTAATCTAACAAAAGAAAAGGTGTGCAAAAAAACACCATGTGCAACCAATACCACCAAGTATTTATGCGATGCAAAGACCTCTAAAAGGTGAAAGGGAACAACATATGGTCCATTGTAAAAGGTGTGGGTAAACACTTCTCCTGTAAGGCACTACTCTCACACTATTAATTCTATTATTGGCAAGTATAACTCATCCTAAAAAGGGCGGACCCACAAAGGAACCTCTCCTGTTTTCCACCTAAAAACACCACCATTTCCCATGGTTTTTAGGTGGAAATAAGTAGAGGTTCCTTTGTGGGGCTGCCCTTTTTAGGACGAGTAACACTTGGCAATAAGGGAATTAATAGTGCAAGTCTAGGGCCTTACAGGGGAAGTTTTTACTCACACCTGTTGCAATGGACCATACGTTGTACCCTTCCACCTTTTAGAGGTCTTTTCATTGCATAAACGCTTGGTGGTATTGGTGGCACATGGTGTTTTTTTCACACCTTTCCTTTGGTTAGATAAAAAAAAAAAATTGGAGTCCATATATTTTATCCTAAGAAAAGTTACATTTTACGTAATGCATATCCTCAATACTTACTTGTGGTCTAATGCAGAGGAATTTCTGAAACTGGGGACCAGCACCTTAATTATGTTTTGCAGTATCCATGGCAGCACAATGAGAGAACCTGGAGGTGGCAGCATCAGAATGAGGAGACCCTAGAGCAGCACGATTAGAGAGCCTGGATGTGGCAGCATCAGCATGAGGAGACCATAAGACGGCACAATGACAGAGCCTTGAGGTGGTAGCATCAGCATGAGGAGACCATGGAGCAGAATGAGAGAGCCTGTAGGTGGCAGCATCCTCATGAGGAGACCATATGGGGGCACAATGACAGAGCCTGGAGGTGGTAGCATTAGCATGAGGAGACAATAGAGCAGCACAATGACAGAGCCTGGAGGTGGCAGCAGCAGCATGAGGGCCATGCCAACTGAGGGTTGAGTCTGAGGAACCCACCGACTGTTGACTGGGGGTGTCGGGTGTCACTTGGGATGAAATGGATGACCGAGTGAACCTATCAATCACGGCTGCTGGGTTGTTGGTCGAGACACGACTGCTAGCTGACATCGGGAGGTCAGACCTCTCGCTGTGACTCCCCTCTCACTGCGACTGCCACACGCCCCTACTCTGCTGCGACCTCTGCTGCACCTAATGAATTTAGGCCTCTGCCACTCCTCTTTGCACGTTCTGACACTACTCTGCCTGACATTCTTATTGCAGATATGAGGGGAGTACAATACGCTTCACAACACTTAAAACAGTATTTGTCTAGAACAGCAGCAGGTGTGTACTATTGGCTGTCCTTTCACAGTATCTAGGCCCTTAACAGGTATAAAATAGTACACTACTTAGATGTACGTATGTGGTATGCACTTATGAAGGCAGAAAACTGCACTACAGTACGATTAATAAACGTATTGGAGTAAAACTCGAGCCGGTGAGTACTTTTGCCTGGACTTTCACAGTATCTAGGCCCTTGACAGATTAACAGGTATAAAAAAGTACACTACTTAGATGTAAGTATGTGGTATGCATTTATGAGGGCAGAAAAATGCGCCATAGTATGCTTAAAAAAAAACATATTTTAGTAAAACAACAACTGTTGATTACTTTTCACTGGCCTTTTTGCAGTATTTAGGCCCTTGAGAGTTTAACAGGTACAAAATAGTACACTACTTAGATGTAGGTATGTAGTATGCACTTATGAGGGCAGAAAAATGTGCTACATTACGCTTAAAATAAAGATTTTTGCACAACACCGGCAGTACACAACAGTGCTGCAGCACACAAAAGCTGTGTACTAAACCCAAAATTATACTCTGTTAAAGGCTATTAGGAATGGACTGCTGAGTATTATACCATCTACAGACTAGTATAACAAGCAGATGATTTGTTGTGCAACACAGAAGACACAGAATTGTGCTGAAAAATTATCCCTGTCTCTTCTGCTAAGGTTTATAAAGTTGAGGCAGCTTTTTGTAATGTATGAGGTAACACACAGCTTTGTGCCCCTCTCTGTAATATAATGCTGTAGAAAGTGACTGGGAGGTTAATGGCTGCAGTAAAAATCCTTTTTAGTGAAAAAAAATACTGCTCTTTTCTGTGTCACACACACACACACACAGGCTGTCCGTCCTATCTCTTTGCAGTGCAATGAATGAAGTGACTGGTTGGAAAATGGCTGCCAATTATATAGGGCTGTGACTGGCTGCTGATAGACTGCATCCTGCATGCGATTCAGGGTCATCCCGCCTACCCGCCTTCCCGCCTTGCTTTCCCGCCTTCCCAGAGTTCCCTGCTCCATGTCCTCACATGTGGATCCACCATTTTAGATGCCCTGGAGCCTGAATCGCTAGTTAAATGAAGCGTTTTACGTGATAGAATCGCGGCGATATTTGCATTAGTTAAAAATCTCATTTTTCATGAAATTTGTAACAAATTCGGATTTGTCAGCTTCCATTCGCTCGTCACTAAAAGTCAGCACGGTTACGCTATGCGCTCTGGCCTCACACACTGGCCATGAGCGCATGGTTTCCCCGTACCTTCTGCTGCCGACGGGGCTGAGACTCACATTGCGGGACACACCCGCATGCGATCCCCAGTCTGTCACTCTCCGAGTGTTTCCCCTGCCTCTGCTTCCGCCTCTCTGCTCCGGCGCGCGTGTCCCCTTCCCTTAGGGTGTGCGCGCTGGCGCTTTAAGATTTAAAGGGCCAGTACGCTCATTAGTGTAACTACCTGTGTCATGTTGATAAATTCCTCCACCCTCCTCAGTTCTCTGTCGGATCTTTGTTGCCTTGTGCCTAGTGTAAGCGTTCCATAGTATTGCCTTGCCGTGTACCAAATCTCCTGCTCTTGTGACCTTGACCTTGCTTCTCTGCCGACTGTCTACTGAACTTCTGCTACATCCCAACTACGCTACTGTGCCTTCTGCCCTGACCTACAGCTATCCTGACTACGAGTTGTCTCATCTCTTCGGTGCTTCGCATCTCCTCACCCACCTGTGTGGTCGAGCCGTGCCGGGGGTAGCGACCCGGGTGTCGTCTGCAGCTGCAAGCCCATCCTGCTTTGCAGCGGGCTCTGGTGAAGACCAGCGGCACCTTAGACTCCGCTCCCTGGCACGGTCCGATTCATCTGCCACACAGGTTCAGGAGATCCACATACACCGGAGTTCCTGTCTTCAAAAACGTGAGTGTTACAAGCACCAGTTGGATATCCCCAGTATGTCAGCGTAGGGACCGCTGTGTGATTGACACACAGGTCCCAGCGCATAGGCCCCTTATTCTTCTTATATGTGGGTGGTGCATAACAGTGCCTGTTCTCCTGTGCCCAGCAGTGATGCGATATGGGCAGCCACAGCAAGCACTCGATCCCTAAAGCCCTATGTGCGGCATAATGCAATAGCGGAATTAACCGGCCTCCCATTCTCCTGTCTTCCTAGAGTGCACAGCGGTGATGCGATGTGTGCGGCCAGCTCATTCCGCTACTGCTCTATGCCGCCCATGGGGAGCGAGTGCTTGCTGTGAGAGCTGGCCGCCTGCATCACATCCCCGCTGTGCACAGGAGAACGGACACTGTTTATTCTTTTACTGTAGAAAATTCACCACCAACATATAAGAATTAGAGGCCCATGCTATGGGACCTGTGCGTCAATCACACACCCAGCGCTGACATACAGGGGATATCCGACTGTTGCTGACTTTCATAAAAAGCATTTTTTTGCCTGATTAAAGCTGCTACAATGCAGCAAAAGGTATGCTTGAACTGTAATTTCTAACAATTTTGTCTTCCTGGGGCTTGTTTATGGGGGTTAAAATCCTTGACAGTTGCGCTTTAACTGCAGGTAGTACTGCTTCCAACATTGAGCACACTCAGCTCCATGCTGGGAGCTGTAGTCCCTGCATTAATAGACAGATCGCAAAAGGTGTCAGAAGTTAAACTCACTGCAATCTGTTTATTAATGCAGTTACTACAGCTCCCAGCATGGAGCTGAGTGTGCTCAATGTTGGGAGCAGTAGTACCTGCAGTAAAGGAATGAACACAGTAGGTGTCACTCCTGACACCCACTGCGATTGTCCTGTATAATGTATAGATGCGGGGCATGGCCGTTCTTCTCTGGTCCCCTGTACTGCTGTATGTTCTGTATATACAGTATGTGATATATATGAATATATATATATATATATATATATATATATATATATATATATGAATAATATATATATATATATATATATATATATATATATATATATATATGAATAATACATTCATATATATATATATATATATATATATATATATATATATATATATATACCTATTATTCATATTTCCCACAGAGAGTTGTGATTGGCTGGAACCACATTGCAGGACATAGTTTAGGATCGCGCAGAAGAGCGACCCTCATCTATACATTATATAGGAGGACCGCAATGGGTTTCAGACCCCGGGGCGAACTTTCTATTAGTACAGGTACTACTACTCCCATCATGGAACAGTCTGTTCCATGCTGGGAGTAGTTGTAATACCTAAAAAATAAAAAAAATAAAAAAGTGGAAAAAGTTAAAAATACACACTTTATTATATCGATTTGCTATGAATTTATTTGGATCAAATAAAAAAAAAAATTCAAACAATTCGGTGAATCAGCCAAATCTATTTTTTTTTATTCGCTCATCTCTAGTCATAAAGTCCATTTTATTTGAGTGTAGTGGTGGACATCCATAATTGAGTTTGACAATACAGACATAACCGATGACATTTCATCAGTATATCATATATACTCAAAATTAAAGTATTTCATATTTGTAAAAATTTTCTGTTAAGATTTTTGAAAAATGGGACAAAATGACGGAAAATGACGGCAAAAATCGTAACACGACCACAATAGCCCTGATTTACTGAGTGTTGGCTTATTTTCAGAGTGTATTCATCAATGTTTTGCACATGTCGGGGAAAATTCTGTCACATGATATAAAATTCTGTCACTCGGAGAAAAAAGTGTTTCACAGGAAAAATAAAGCATAAAGCAAATATATAGAGCAAAGTAACTGCACCAAGACATAACTTTACATTCATGGTCGTTAATGGGTCAACAAACAAAAAGTAAAAAAATTGTAATTGGAAAACCGTCGGGTTTTTACCAGTAAAATGTGTCGCACAAAGTGTCTAGCATAAAGCATCACTGTTTTCTTCTAGACCAGCCATAGCTGGATACATTCACCGGGGTGAGCACAAAGCGACCAGCCCAGAAAATGTAAGAGCAAAAGATGATGCATGTTACATTGTCATTTACTTTCACTGTACACATTCACACAGAAAGTACTGAGTGTTAATGATGCATACAGCATTTATGCTTACTGTACAGAAGCAGGGACTCCTTTTTTTTCTTTTTCTCTCTCTGCTAAATTCCCCTTATTCAGATGCAATTGCAGATAAAACACCGATTAGAGTAGTCCGACAGCAATGTGGCCTAATTTAGTATGTACAGCCAGCCGGATTCACCTTAAGGGTGCATTCACACGTGCATATTTTCTGCTGCAGATTTGCTTCAGCAGATTTTGCTTCCCATTGAAGTTAATGGGCAGCAAAATCTGCAGCAGCAAATCTTCAGCAGATCTGCAGCTAAAATACGCATGTGTGAACGCACCCTTAGTTCACACATACAGGATCCTGCGCAGATTTGATGCGCAGGGTTTGTAACTGCCGATTAGAAGCTGTGCTCAGTCATTTAGTTTACATTGAGATCTGCAGCAGAATATCCTGCGCGTCAAATCTGCGTATGTGTGAACGTACCCTTAATGATGTACATACTGAGCAGAAAACCCACTTTTCCGTGTAATGCAAGAGACGAACTACTACATTTTCTTTCTTCCCAATGTAGTCAGACAAGGGATATAAAGGCAGGAAGCTTCCCTCTCCTTTCTAGTTTGCTTTATGGAAAATATAATATATTTTGACTAAATGAAATGTTTAATGAAATCCTCATCCTTAAACACCTGCTTTTTTCCCTCTGTTTCTTCTATCACATTTGCGCTACAGATTCTTCAGAAGAAGCGGTAGTTAACACTCTTTACTTTGATGCTCAAGTAACATATGGTGCATTGCTACAAAGGATAATTAGATTTTTCTTTGTTTGTTTCTAATGTTCTATTTTGTTAATGTACTTTAATGTGGTTACAAACATCAGAGGCAAAACAAAAGGCTGCGACAGAGGAAGAGAACGCAGAATAATGTCTCTAGAGGTCTCTTTTATTGCACCTGTTTGTTAATGTTAGTTGTATTAGTGATGACAACAGCAAGAGACTCTGTAAATATGAATAATTGATTTGAAATCGGCTCTTCCAGGGTGGAGAAAATGCAGATTTTTAGACTACACCCCTAAAACTATTACGCCTCACTTTAAAAAAAAATGTTTCTCCACTCTTGTTAATAGAGCAGAGGCCCAAAGCAGGTTCCCTAATAGTTCATATACAGAACAGAGTCTTAACATTCAGTCTCCTCTATCAGGTAAACAGTGGTGTTGGTGCAAAAGAGATGAGTTTACAGAGTCAAGGCTAGAGATGAGTGAATTTTTGAAAAAAAAAGAATTAAAAAATATATATATATTTTTGATCCCAATAAATTCTCAGCAAATTTTTATTAGTAATGTATTTTAACAATCTGTTTAATAAATTGCATGTGTGTTTTTATTCTTTTTTCTCTCTAGTAGTACCTGTGCAAATAGACAGATTGCCCCGGGTGTCACTCCTGACACCTGCTGCGATCACCCTGTATAATGTATAGAAGCGGGCGGCTTTCTCGCATCTAGATAGGACGATCGCATTGGGTGTCAGGAGTGATACCTGCTATGATCTGTCCTTAACTGTAGGTACTACTGCTCCCAACTGACACCCGCTGCGATCGTCCTGTCTAATGTATAGATGCGGGCGGCCACTCTTCTATGGTCCCCTGGACTGACGTATATATACACCTGTTCATATTTCCCACAGAGAGCTGTGATTAGCTGGAACCATCTGGCCAATCACAGCTCTCTGCAGGAAATATGAATAGGTGTATTTATACGTCAGTGCAGGGGACCATAGAAGAGCGGCCGCGGCATCTATACATTACACAGGAGGATCGCAATAATCTGTCGATTAGTACAGGTATTACTATTCCCATGGAACAGTGTGTGCCATGCTGGGAGTAGTAGTACTACCTAAAAAATTAAAAAAATGAAGGAAAAAAGTGAAAAACACACACACACTACATTTTTATTATTGTCGGCTACATTTTAGTGTCCTGCCCGCCCACATAAATTTAAAATGTATAAAAATGTTGTTATAAAAAAAGATACATTTTGTTAAATCATTTTTTCCCATCACTACTGTACCTTTTTTCTTATTTTTTTAATGGCACCCTATGAATTTTTATTAAAAAATTTATCTCCATCACTTTTTTGGATCGCTATATTCCCAAAAAAATATAAAAAAAACACCTGCAAATACATTAAAGTTAAAACCCACATGTCGTTTTTCTTGGTGTTTTTTTTACTTCCATAGACTTCTATAGGAGAAAAACGTCACAATTTCAGGGAAAAAAAACCTCATAGGCTCTACATGCTGCGACTTTGCAAAACTGCCAAGTAGCTGAAATACATCAAGAAAGAGTGAAAAAACGCCAAAATGATTTTTTTAAAAAGCCAAACTGAAAAACAGAATTTAGCAATTTCTCATTGATTTAAAATGAACATCTGGCTGCAGCATTTTTTCAATAAAAAAAAAATGCCATGGAGGCCATTTTTATGTTTTTTTTTTTAAACAAGTGGAAACTTAACCTCAAGGTGAAGAGGAAAATTGCAGATAATGTTTAGAAGTTAAGAGAAGTCTGGTGCTGTACATTAGCCCATATGGTCAGAGGGATATTTTTGTTCTTTAGCACCAGTTCCATTATTGAGATGTTCACAGCCTTCCCTAAGATATGGGTTGTGGGGGTGAGCCCAGGCCTCAGGCTAAACTCTGATTTGTCTCCAGGTCAGCTTCGTGAAGCACAGAAGGCATGTTATTGGAGATCTGCTACAAGAGGAAGGATACTTTTCACGATAAATGCTCCGGGCATAAGCCAATAAATTAGGATTCATTTACCTGAATCCCACTGGGGACATGCTCCATTTTGTATCGAAAGAGAGAGAGAATAGATAGATATGAGATAGATAGATAGATAGATAGATAGGCAGATGGATATGAGATGGATAGATAGATAGACATGAGAAATGATATATTTATAGATAGATAGATATGAGATAGAAAGAGTTTAGCTTAGAGAGAGAGAGAGAGATAAAGGGAGAGGGAGATAGATTTGAGATAGATAGATATGAGTTAGCGATATATGAGATAGATACATAGATAGATAGATATGAGATAGATAGATAAATAGATATGAGATAGTTAGATAGATATTAGATAGATAGATAAATAGATATGAGATAGATAGATAGATGGATAGGGGTCGTGTCCTGAATGCGGAGCTGAGCTCCCGCTACCCTGCTTAATTTAGCCTTGTTTCCCCCTAACCAAAGGGACCACGCTGACTCTTTTTCTACCTGGTGGAGGTGAGTCCGTCCTCCGGTCCTCCTGTTCTTCTCCGGGCAGGATCTGTGCAGCACCGGCAGCAGTCTCGTGCAGCCTGCTGAGCAGTGTCAGGTGGCAGTGCTTCTGATTCAGAATGGTCGGTGTTGGTGTGGACGCTGCGGGCGGTGAGGAGTTAGTCCTGAAGAGTTTTTCTTCAGGTGTTTCCCTCTGTCCTGGGGAGCCTCATGGTGGCGGCCATTGCAGAGCTTCATGGGCGTGGCTCTCGTGGCAACCGCAAAAAAAAAGTCCAAGGCCTCTGCTGATGCAGTTCGACCCTCCTCTGAAAAAGAGGGGTCCTCTCAATCCTGTGGCCTGTCTTGTCAGCAACATGGAGGCCCTACTTCGGTCACGGCTCGGGCTTTGGCTAACATGGCTAAAGCCCTTAGTCAGTTTTCCAGACCTGTGGACCGAGCTGGTGGGGATTCGCTGGACCCCTCTCTGCCATTTTTTGAGGACTCCTTGACTCTCCCACCTGCAGCCTCTCCGGATCCTCCGAAGTATACCCCTTAATCTCTAGACCGGAGTTTTTCTGAGGTTCTGTCTGCTATCTCCGGTCAAACACTGATGGTGGCTAAGGTGGATGAGCTGCGACACGAATTCTTCATACTGAGACATGAAACACAGAAACTGAGAGACTGCACTACTGAGGCTGAATGTAAGATCTCTACGGTGGAGCATACTTTAAACCCTATCCCTCAGCAGATGGAGGCCCTACAACACAGGGTTAAAGGAGTGGAGGATAGAGCTGATGACCTTGAGAACCGCCTCAGGCGCAATAATATTCACCTGGTGGGGCTGCCTGAGAAGGTGGAAGGCACCAATCCGGTGGCATTTCTGGAATCGTGGCTGAAAAATATCCTTCCTGCAGCTACCTTCTCCCCCTACTTTACGGTGGAGAGGACACACAGAGTTCCTGCATGGTCCGGTCCCCCTGGGGGCCCTCCCCCTTCCTTGCCAAGTTGCTGCATTTACGTGACAGGTACGCTATCCTGAGAGCTGTGCAGGAGAAAGGGGAGGTGTTGTTCAATGACAGCAAAGTCTCTTTTATCCCGGATTTCTCGGTGGAACTTCAGAAGCAGAGGACTCAATTTACTGAGGTCCACTCCAGGCTGTGAGTCAAGGGATACAAGTATGCCATGCTTTCCCGGCTCGACTGCCAATTGTTGATGGGAACACTACCAGATTCTTTACTGTTCCTGCTGAGGCGTTGCAGTGTGTGGATGCAGTCCCTCCTGATCGTCCTCTGGACTGATCCTGGACACTTCCCTGGTGTTCCCCCTTCCTCTTAGTTATGGTAGGGAGTTAGGGGTGGCCAATGGTAGGAATCCTTAGGTACGAGTGTCCTTTAGGGTTGCCTGGTTAGGGGCTCACTTTAGTTACTGGCCATTTTAGTTGGCGGGGTAGCGGTAGGGTACGGCCGAGTTAACTTGGGTTGTTTTAGCTTGGTCAGCGGTTCGCGCTGTAAGTTTATCAGTTAAAGAGTCCAGGTCTGCACTTGTTACTTAGTATTAGACAGGGTTTTTTTCTCGGTATATGTTGTTGTTTATTTTCTGTTTGCTGTTGCAATTGTTGGTTCCCTGTCCGGATCGATGTATGTTGTGCTGTCTTCTGTATCATTTGTTCTGTCTGTTTCTATGGGTGTTCTCTGTTGTGTGTGTGGTTCTGGTGCTCTCCTCCCCCTGTGTGCTCCAGTGTATTATAGTTTAGTTTTTCCTGGTTGCCATGGGGTCCCTTAAAGTGATCAGAGTGAATGTCCGGGGGTTGAACTCTAAGTTTAAGGGGGCATTGTGCCTTAATTTTGTCAAACGACACTCACCTCATGTAATTTTTTTACAAGAAACCCATATTACCGGGCAGAAAGTCTTGGCATTGAAAAGGGCCTGGATTGCCAAAGGGTATCATGCTTCTTATTCAAATTATGTGAGGGGTGTTTTGGTCCTGGTGTCCAAGGCCTTGTCATTGGAGGTGTCACAGGACGCCTGTGACCATTTTAGGAGGTTTGTCATTTTGCATTGCACCATGTGCTCCTTTAGCTTTAACTTGGTTTCTCTCTATGTCCCTCCCCCTTTCAGGTTGAAGTGCTTCAGCTGTTTACTGATAAACTAATGCTTTTTCCTCTTACTCCTGTTCTCTATGTAGGTGATTTTAATGTGGCTACTGATTCATTGCTCGATCGCACCACGGCTGTAGACCCTGGCTCCTCTGCTTTTATGACTTGGCATCTGACATTGGGTCTAGAAGACATCTGGTGGTGGAAGTATCCGACCGAGTCTATCTTCTCCTTCTACTCCATGGCTCACTGGTCATTTTCCAGAATTGACTTAGCCCTGGCATCTGTAGATCTTCTCCAGATGGTAAGAGACATTGAGTACACCAGTAGAAGGATCTCAGACCATTCTGCTGTTATTCTCCCCCTTAACTTAGACCCCTGCCCCAAGTCTAGACTTTGGCGTATGCACCCAGGTTGGCTACACTCTGAAGCGATTGCAGATGCCTTGGGGACGTCCCATAATGAGTACTGGGAGTTTAATACATCACATCCAGATACCCTAGTGCAGTGGGACACGTATAAAGCTATGGTGCGGGGAGCTTTTGTGGCAAGTGTGGCGGGCCAACATGCATCTTTGTCAGTCCAGGAACGAGCACTGCAGGTTGAGGTTCGGTCCCTGGAGGCTACGGTTAGGCTGCGGTCCTGAGCGTCCCTCCCTGTCTCCTTAGCGGGTAGGATAAATATATTAAAAAAGATATATCTTCCAAAATTCCTCTACCTATTTCATTATTCTCCCTTTATTCCCCCTCAGAGGTATTTCAGGCGATTGGGGGCACTTCTGGGATCCTTCTACTGGCAGAACAATCCTCCTAGACTAGGTCGGGCTCTGCTCCAGGTGCCTAAGTATAGGGGCGGCTTGGCTGCTCCTGATATTTTGAATTACTTTCTTGCCTAACAGTTGGTGTATGCAGCGTGGTGGATTGATCTGGATTTATCCAATGCAGCCACTTCCCTAGCCGGTGCTTTGATGGGATCTTATGAAACCCTTACTAACTCCCTTTACAGGTACACTGCCTCCTCCTCCTATTTGTTGCCATTAATACTGTGGCGGCGGTATGGTCCAGGGTGTCGGGGCGATTCCCTCAGTCTGTGATCTCCCCTCAGTCTGTGATCTCCGCTAGGATACCCTTATGGGGGAATCCCAACTTGTTCCACCTTCACGGTTTCAGGGAGCTGGCTACTGGGGTATCCATGGGGTCAGGATTGCAATTCACCTGTTTGGAGAGTACCAGTCCCTTTTGTCCTTCCCAGAGATGCAGACTCGCTATAACGTCCCTAGGAGTGCCTTTTTTTTTTAGGTATCTCCAACTGAGACATGCGGTCCAATTGCAGTTTGTCTCCTTGATGATTACCCCTGCCTTTAATGAGTTGGAATTGCTTTTGGGCACCACTGATCTATGTAAAACCCTCACACAAGCATATGCCTTGTTACAATCTGTGGGTCCTAGTCCATTTGGTTTGGCATTGAGATGTGGGTGGTGGATATTACGGATTTATTCTCAGAGCAATGGAAGGAAGTGGAAAAGACGTATTATACTACCATGGTTTGTGCTATGGATTGTTGATCCAGTTTAGATTTTTTCCGCGACTATACTAAACCCCCGTATGATTGAAACACATTAGAGTGTCCCCCTCTGATCTCTGTTTTCGCTGCTCTGCAGATGTGGGTACGTTTTTGTACAAGGTGTGGTCGTGCCCATGTATAGCTTCTTTTCGGCGGGAAATCATGACATTCTTGGTTGATTACCTGGAGTTCCCCTTTCTTCTTACCCCTTCGGTTTGTCTGTTGAGACTCATTAATGATGTTGTATCAGGTCCTCATCATCGTATTCTCTTTCACTTTCTCCTGTTCTGTGCACGTAAAGTGGTAGTGATGGCCTGGAAAGATTCCTCCCCTCCTCCCCTCTCACATTGGATTAATCTGGTTAATAAGTATATACCCCACTATCAGGCTTTGTATATTAGTTGGAAATGCCCGAAGAAATTTCATAGGATTTGAATGCCATGGCTTTTGAAGGATGTTTCTGCTGGTTCCCCGGGTAGAGCAGTTGGGTCAGACTAGCATTCCTTGAGTGGGTACTCTTTGTGCTTCCTCAGGGATGGCGGAGCGGAGACCCCTCCTTATTTCCTACTGTGGTGCTTATATACAATGTCATGCTATGCTGATTGTACCTTACTGTACCCAGTATGTTTTTCTTTGTATTTTACTTCTTTATCTTGGGGGTTTGCCCGGGCGCTCTTCGTGGCAGTCTGTGTTATTGTTGTATTTTATTGGTGAGCTGTTGTATTATTTTACCAAATATGCACTTGTTTTCTGAGGATGGAATAAACTCTGCACTTTACTGAATATTCCTTTGTGTGCTGCGATCCTTTCCAATGGATTGATGTCGGATTCCCTGACCAGGAACCCTATGATGGCGTGCACTTTACTATTCAAATACTTGGGCGGATGTGCTTTGGACATTTAGATAGATACAGTAGATAGATAGATAGACATGAGAAATGATAGATAGATAGATAGATAGATAGTCATGACATAGATAGATAGTAGTAATGAGCGGCATTGCCAATATTCGAATTTGCGATATTTCGCGAATATATAGACAAATATTCATCCTATATTGGTGAATTTCACGTATTCATTATATTCGCATATGTGAATATTCGCATATTTGCGTCTTCAAGGTAGAAAACAGTGAGGGGGTGGGCAACGTTACTATTGATTGCTAGGGATATTGTTGCTAACCTCTGACAGGTGTATTTGCATCATTCTAATTGGCCCACAAGTGAAAAGAAGGAATATGCGAATATTCACAAATGCGGGGGAAAAAATCAAATATTCGCAATTTTGAATATATAGCGAATATATTCGAAATATTCGCGAATTCGTGAATTTGTGATATTCGCAATAAAAATTTGAAATGCGAATATTCGTGCCCAACACTAATAGAAAGATAGATAGACGTGAGAAATGATAGATAGGTAGATATATATGAGATAGATAGTAGGTAGATAGATAGATTCAATAAATAGAGATAGTTTGTTTAGTGGAATCATTCTTCATCATGAACAAGTTAATAAAAGTTTCTTTTGGAGGGATGTGGTGCACTTTTCTACCTCATCACAGTGTGTGACCTCAATGATGATCTTCTTAAATGGCAATAAGATGCTGTTAATACATCTGTCACAGAGTAGCCTTTACTCTATAATATTATACATAAACTTTGAAACTATTATACAGCAGATCTATTGATTTTCAGCAGCTTCCATCTGCGGATAAATTGAATTTTCTGACATCTGTGATTCTTACAAATGAAGGAAAATAGTCTGAAAACTACATTTTTACACTAAATATGTTCTGAAAGGGAATTTTTTCTGTCATTCCAGAGGAAACAACCCATCACCTTTTCTTCGCTGGCGCTGAATGCGTTTCATTCCATTCATATAGAAAGGATCTGTCATACATTAGCATGAAGAGAAGAATATCCAATTCTTACAGAGATGAATGTCCTTTAATAAAGCATCTGTTCCATTATTCCCAGAATCCTGTGTGTCGTATGGCTGATGAGTTTTCAAATAAGCTTGGCCTTTATTTATTCTGGATATCAAACAAGGCCGTGTGACGGCTGTCTCCTGGCGACACCTTCATAGTATTTATTTGTTTGCATTTTTTTATATTCAATATTGAAAATTGAAAACCTGACATTTCACATCAGAGGTAAAAAGAAGCTTTTTTTTCTCAAATGATTCAGGATACAGACACTTAGAAAGCAAGACTAGGCAGTAAATGAACCAAAATCCATATGTGAAGAAAGCAATGGGAGTTGTATCCCACCCCTGCTTTTTAACCCCTTCATGACCCAGCCCATTTTCACCTTCATGACCTGGGCATTTTTTGAAAATCTGACCACTGTCACTTTAAACATTAATAACTTTGGAATGCTTTTACTTATCATTCTGGTTCCGAGATTGTTTTTTCGTGACATATTCTACTTTATTTTATCGGTAAAATTTCACTGATATTTGTATCCTTTCTTGGTAAAAAATCTAAAAATTTCATGAAAATTTTGAAAATTTAGCATTTTTCTAACTTTGAAAGTCTCTGCTTGAAAGGAAAATGGATATTCCAAATAAATTACATATTAATTCACATATACAATATGTCTACTTTAGGTTTGCATTAAAAAATTGACAAGTTTTTACTTTTGGAAGACACCAGAGGGCTTCAAAGTTCCGCAGCAATTTTCCAATTTTTCTCAAGATTTTCAAAATCGTAATTTTTCAGGGCCCAGTTCAGGTTGGAAGTGGATTTTAAGGATCTTCATATTAGAAATACCCCATAAATGACCCCATTATAAAAACTGCAACCCCCAAAGTATTCAAAATGACATTCAGTAAGTGTTTTAACCCTTTAGGTGTTTCACAGGAATAGCAGCAAAGTGAAGGAGAAAATTCTAAATCTTCATTTTTTACACTCGCATTTTCTTGTAGATCCAATTTTTTTATTTTTACAAGAGGTAAAAGGAGAGAAATCATCCTAAAATTTGTAACCCAATTTCTCTCGAGTAAGGAAATACCTCATATGCGTATGTAAAATGTTCGGTGGGCGCAGTAGAGGGCTCAGAAGGGAAGGAGCGACAATGGGATTTTGGAGAGTGAGTTTTTCTGAAAGGGTTTTTGGGGGGCATGTCCCATTTAGGAAGCCCCTATGGTGCCAGAACAGTGGACCCCCCCACATGTGACCCCATTTTGGAAACTATACCCCTCATGGAATGTAATAAGGGGTGCAGTGAGCATTTACACCCCACTGGCGTTTGACAGATATTTGAAACGGTGGACTGTGCAAATCAAAAATTTTATTTTTCATTTTCACAGACCACTGTTCCAAAAATCTGTCATACACCAGTGGGGTGTAAATGCTCACTGCACCCCTTATTACATTCCGTGAGGGGTGTAGTTTCCAAAATGGGGTCACATATGGATATTTATTGTTTTGCGTTTGTCAGAACTGCTGTAACAATCAGCCACCCCTGTGCCAATCGCCTCAAATGTACATGGTGCACTCTCCCTTCTGGGCCTTGTTGTGCGCCCCCAGAGCACTTTGTGCCCACATATGGGGTATCTCCGTACTCAGGAGAAATTGCATTACAAATTTAGAGGGTCTTTTTTCCCTTTTACCTCTTGTGAAAATGAAAAGTATAGGGCAACACCAGCATGTCAGTGTAAAAAATTTATTTTTTTACACTAACATGCTGGTGTAGACCCCAACTTCACCTTTTCATAAGGGGTTAAAGAAGAAAAAGCCCCCCAAAATGTGTAAGGCAATTTCTCCCGAGTACGGCGATACCCCATATGTGTCCCAAAACTGTTGCCCTGAAATACGACAGGGCTCCAAAGTGAGAGAGCGCCATGCGCATTTGAGGCCTGAATTAGGGATTTGCATAGGGGTGGACATAGGGGTATTCTACGCCAGTGATTCCCAAACAGGGTGCCTCCAGCTGTTGCAAAACTCCCAGCATGCCTGGACAGTCAATGGCTGTCCGGCAATACTGGGAGTTATTATTTTGCAACAGCTGGAGGCTCCGTTTTGGAAACAGTAGCGTACCAGACGTTTTTCATTTTTTGGGGGGAGGGGGGCTGTGTAGGGGTATGTGTATATGTAGTGTTTTTTACTTTTTATTTTAGGTTAGTGTCAGTGTAGTGTAGTGTTTTTAGGGTACAGTCACATGGGCAGAGATTCACAGCCAGTTTGCCGCTGGAAATTTGAGCTGCAGCGCAAAATTTGCGCCATCTCAAACTTGCAGCACTCACTGTAAACCTCCGCCGATGTGAGTGCACCCTGTACATTCACATTGGGGGGAGGGGGCAAACATCCAGCTGTTGCAAACTCCGAGCATGCCCTTTGGCTGTCCGTGCATGCTGGGAGTTGTAGTTTTGCAACAGCTGGAGGAACACTGGTTTGGAAACACTAAGTTAAGTAATAAACTTTCAAGTGTTTTGCAACCAAACTTAGTGTTTCCAAACCAGTGTGCCTCCAGCTGTTGCAAAACTACAACTCCCAGCATGCATGGTCTGTCAGTGCATGCTGGGAGTTATAGTTTTGCAACAATTGCAACAGCTGGAGGCACTGAGGTAGGAAACGGACAATGTTTCCCAACTAGTGTGCCTCCAAATGTTGCAAAACTACAACTCCCAGCATGCCCAGACTGCCAAGGCATGCTGGAAGTTGTAGTTCGGCAATATCTGAAGGATCAGATGTTGCCGAACTACAACTTCCAGCATGCTTGGGCAGTCTGGGCATGCTGGGAGTTGTAGTTTTGCAACATCTGGAGGTCCACAGTTTGGAGACCACTGTATAATGGTCTCCAATCTGTGCTCTTCAAGATGTTAGAGAACTACAACTCCCAGCATGCCTGGACAGACTGAGCATGCTGAGATTTGTAGTTTTGCAACATCTGGAAGAGCACAGATTGGAGACCATTACACAGTGGTCTCCAAACTGTGGACCTCCAGATGTTGCAAAACTACAACTCCCAGCATGCCCAGAAAGCCAAAGGCTGTCTGGGCATGCTGGGAGTTGCAGTTTTGAAACTCTCAGAGGCAGCAGTGAGATCGCTTTACGGCGATCTCACTGCTGCCAATGAAGATGCTGCACTGCTGCCGGAAACTCACCTCCGGGACGCAGCGCAGCCGGGACCGCCTGGAGGACGTCGGGACCGCACGGAGGACGCCGGGACCGCTCGGGACACCGCATGGCCGGGTAAGTGACGCCGGGGGACGGGTCAGGGACACTTAGCAGAGCGGTGTGTGTCCCGATCCCCGTGATCGGGACTCACACACCGCGCTGCTAAGTATTTTCATAGCGAAACGCTGCTATCAGCTAGTCAGATTTGACTAGCTGATAGCAGCGATCGCTGGGGGGGGTGGGGGACGAAACCCCCCGTGGTCGCACGGTAAGATGGCTGGCTATCAGTGATAGCCACCATCTTTCCGGGCGCTGCGGGATGCCGCGAGTAGCGGCAGTAATGTCCATGACGTACCTGTATGTCATGGGTCGGGAACACCTTGCCACCCATGACGTACAGGTATGTCATAGGTCGGGAAGGGGTTAAGTTCTGCCCCTGAGGGCCCGCGAAAAAACAGTATAAAACTCGTCACTGCTCATACCATCCAATCACTGACCTGAGAAAGAGGGGGTCCCGCCCCTCGAAACGCGTTGTTCGTACTTATTTTAATCTCAATAAAAAAAATTGTTTTACAAGTCCGTTTTACGGTTAAAATTATTATCCAATTGCCGGGGGGGGGGGGGGGGCGCCTAAAGGCATTTTTTTTCTAGCTGTATCGACAGCACTGTTGATTACGTATCTTGGACCGTCAGAGGGATGGGAGCGATGCCGGCAGCACTCCAGGTCTACTAAGCCACCTTTGTTGGCTATACATGCACCTTTGTTGGCTATATGCACAACACACCAAGGTGAGCATACCCCGTTACAGCACATCTAACCTGCTAAAGGAAATAACGGCACTTAGTTGCGCTTTTACAGTTTCTTTTCTGTTTTTTTTTTAAACGCATCTACAGTGTTACAAAAGGCATCTGGATTTTTGGCCTTAGTAAGAGAGGATGCACTTTTGCCAACTTTTCCCCTGTATGTTGACTTTTGGTGTTCTAATTTTATATTCCTAAAATGTTTTAGGATATATTTTTATAGCCAGCATGTTTTTGCAGACTTCTGTTTTTGTACACTATTTTTTTTCAACTTTCCTGTATTACAGTCAGATAATTATTTCCATAATTGCCACAAAAAAAAAATGTGGATTAACATTTGAGGTGTAAAATGATAAGTAAGCTATTGGTATATTCATATTTTTAACATGCCTCAGTAGAGCTTAGCTTACAATTGCGTTGGAGGCCTACAGGCTCCGTATGGTACTATCCTGTGGTACATTTGTCCATAGATGGGTCTGTAGATCCTGCACACTCAAAGGTTGCTGAAGCTGGCTGGTCATATTGTAAATGCTCTATGATAATCTGGCAACTGGGAAGGCCAAGAAAGTGTTGCAATCTGGTAGAGACATTCCTGGTGAACACTTGCTGTGAGTGGGGGAGCATTATTCTGCTAAAAAATATCAAGTGAAAGCCATGAGAGGCAACACATGTGGCCACAAGATGTCCTGCACATATCACTGAGCTGTTAGTGTGCCATGTATCACTACTAAGGGTGATCCACTGTCCTATGGGATGGCTCCCTATATCATCGCACCAGCAGGGGCCAGTATGTCAATATAAATCAAAGGTAGGATTAAAGGGCTCACTGTGATGTCCCCATATTTCAACCCGACCACCGTTGGATCCCAAACAGAACTTGGATTTGGAGTGGACAGTTCTGTTACACTCCATAGAAGTCCAGGTTTCTCATTCACAACACTACTGCAAACAGAATAGAAGGCAGCTGTCTGTTAATGACAGAACACGGAATGAGTTGTGTAATGAAGAAACAAAGGTGTGTAATGAAGAGACAGGTATGTGGAATTAAAAGACAGGAGTGTCTAATAAAGAGACAGGAGTGTGTAATGAAGAGACAGTTTTGTAATAATGAGACAGGGGTGTGTAATAAAGATGCTGGGGTGTGTAATGAAGAGACATGTGTAATAATGAGACAGAGGTGTGTAATGAAGAGACGAGTGTGTAATGAAAAGACAGGGATGTGCAAGAATGAGACAAAGGTGTGTAATGAAGAGACAGGGGTGTGTAATAATGAGACAGGGGTGTGTAATGAAGAGACAGGGGTGTGTAATAATGAGACAGGTGTGTGTAATGAAGAGACAGGGGTGTGTAATGAAGAGACAGGGGTGTGTAATGAAGAGACAGGGGTGTGTAATAATGAGACAGGTGTGTGTAATGAAGAGACAGGGGTGTGTAATGAAGAGACAGGGGTGTGTAATAATGAGACAGGTGTGTGTAATGAATAGTGTTGAGCGGCATAGGCCATATTCGAATTCACAAATATTCGCGAATATATGGACGAATATTCGTCATATTCGTGAATATTCGCATATTCGTAATATTCTCGTTTTATTTTCGCATATGCGAATATTTGCATGTGCGAAAATTAATATATGCGAACATTTGCATATACAAAAATTAGCATAAGCGAAACTTCGCATATGCGAAAATTTACATATGCAAATTTTCGTATATGCGAATATTCGCACACCAGTCTCACACAGTAGTATTAGAGCCTTCTTACACCACATAAGCTGGAAGCAGAGAGGGATGATCACTGTGATGTGTACTGTGAAAAAAAACAAAACAAAAAAAATGAATATTCGTAATTAGGAATATATAGCGCTATATTCGCAAATATTCACGAATTCGCGAATATGCGATATTCGCGAATAAAATTTGAATTGCGAATATTCGCGAGCTACACTAGTAATGAAGAGACAGGGGTGTGCACATTGTAGGCATCTTTGTGCTGGAACTGCTACACTAATGCCTCTAACCTGGGTCACTTTATCAGCTATCCATCCACTTTAGAATACAACTTAAACTTATTACTCTTTCTTGTGTACTATTGTTTGTTGAAAACACAATTGCCCAGGTCCACACCCAGTCAATCAGTTTACTAACCTTTTATGTTTGTGCAGATTAGGCACAACTCTAATAATCGCCAAACAATAATAGGCCACTGCAGCACCTTGTGGGACCACGCTATGAACAAAGCCGGGTTATGGAGTATAACACAGAGAAGCCGGCACCAGACTGAGATATCGGTTGCTCCCACTTGTCAGGACACAGTCAACCAAGAAATCAGATCAAAGGTTTCACTCAATAAGAGGGCTAACCACAATGAATACCGCAAACTATTCTCTGAAGAAGGCTCTGAGGCTACAGAGCCAACACCCAATGCCAATAAAGATGTTTTTGGTGCGCTATTTATGTCCCTATTAGGTGCAATTTTGGATCTGATTTATTGGTCACCTGCACACTAATAAGTGGGAGTAGCCGATATAGTAGTTCCTATGCTTCCTGGCTGATGATTTGGTCACTTTTGAATGCTGGCGGTGCTTTCACTCTTGTGGTAGCATGAGAACAACCCACACAAGTGGCTCAGGTAGTGCAGATCATCCAGGATGGCACATCAATGCGAGCTGTGGCAAGAAGGTTTGCTGTGTCTGTCAGCATAGTGTGCGGAGCATGGAGGTGCTACCAGGAGACAGGCCAGTACATCAGGAGACGTGGAGGAGGCTGTAGGAGGGCAACAATCAAGCAGCAGGACTGCTACCTCCACCTTTGTGCAAGGAGGAGCAGGAGGAGCACTGCCAGAGCCCTGCAAAATGACCTCCAGCAGGCCACAAATGTGCATGTGTCCACTCAAATGGTCAGAAACAGACTACATGAGGGTGGTATGAGGGCCCAACAGTGCATATTTAGGTAAAAATTACACCTTATCATTATTCTGTAGGTCCATACGGTTAAAATGATACCCTACTTATATAGGTTTGATTTTGTCGTACTTCTGGAAAAAAATCATAACTACATGCAGGAAACTTTATACATTTAATATGTCATCTTCTGACCCCTATAACTTTTTTATTTTTCCACATGCAGGGTAAGGGGACTCATTTTTTGCGCCGTGATCTGAAGTTTTTATCGGTACGATTTTTGTTTTGATCGGACTTTTTGATCACTTTTTATTCATTTTTTAATGGTATAAAAAGTTACCAAAAATACGCTTTTTTGGACCTTGGAATTTTTTTGCACATACTCCATTGACCGTGCGGTTTAATTAATGATATATTTTTATAGTTCGGACATTTACGCACACGGCGATACCACATATGTTTATATATTTTTTTATTTACACAGTTTATTTTTTTTTATGGGAAAAGGGGGGTGATTCAAACTTTTGTTAGGGAAGGGGTTAAATGACCTTTATTAACACTTTTTTTTTACATTTTTTTTTGCGGTGTTATAGGTCCCATAGTGTCCTGTATGCTGTTCGGGACGCCGCGATTTCACCGCGGCGGTCCCGAACAGCCCGACTGACTAGCCGGGATAGTTTCACTTTCACTTTAGAAGCGGCGGTCAGCTTTGACTGCCGCTTCTAAAGGGTTAATACCGCACATTGCCGCGATCGGCGATGTGTGGTATTAGCCGCGGGTCCCGGCCGTGGATGAGCGCCGGGACCGACGCTTCATATCGCGGGAGCCGGCGCAGGACGTAAATATACGTCCTGCGTCGTTAAGGGGTTAAGGACATTACAGCAAAGTTGGATCAGCCTGTAGAGTGGTTTTCCACTTTGATTTTGAGTGAGACCCCCATATCAAGACCTCCGTGGGTTGATAAATTTGATTTCCATTGATAGTTTTTGTGTGATTTTGTTGTCAGCACATACGATTAGTTCATTCTTTCAGATCTAGGATTTGTTATCTTTAGTGTTCCCTTTATTTTTTTGAGCAGTGTATTTACTTGAGTAAAAAGATTATCTGGAAATTTGAGTTTCGTTGGGGTAAACAGTCAGATAAGGAGAATTTTATTCCTCCCGCAATAATTCCTTCTGTCTGTGTGATGTTTAGCTGGGAGGAGACGTCTGGATTGTTTTCTCATGTGGTGAGTTAATAAGAACGTTTTCTTAACCACTGACGTAGTGTAGTTATTTAGCTGAGAGTATTAAGCTCCCTGCAGATCACACTGGGTTCAGGCAGAATGCCTGAAGAGCCTTGTCAAATGAAAAATGTGATATTAAAAACGCAAATAATAACAAAATAGCAGTTTTTTTTTCCTCATCCATTTAAAAAGAGTTAGAAATATTAAAGGGAACCTGTCAGCAGGATAGGAGAACCTAACCTCATAAGGCAGGGGACACTGATCAACAAACTATTTTACTATCCCTCTGTGATGTGTCGTTTCTATGTTACAATAATTGTAAATAATATGCTAATGAGGGTGTTCTGGGCACTGGGGACGGTACTTTACCCCTAAGTATTTATCCAGCCTTCTGCAGTGATGTAACTCAGGGCCGCCCCTCTGCAGAGGGTAGAATGAATATTCATGCTGAGGAAGCGCTTTTCCAGTGGCAGGTGGGGGCAGCATAATATTAATAATTAATTGTACAAAAAAAAAAAGGTGCAACAGAGAGATATGTATAAGATACTTTGTAAATCGGCCACCCCTGCTCTATTACCGGCTTAAGAGACTTTTAACCTGCTGCCAGTTTTCCTTTAATAAGATCTGGCACTGAAAATTATAACACATCCTGCAAAAAAGAATATATAAAATAAAAAATTTTGAATGAAAATGTTGTCATGGCTTTTGAAATGCAGAGAGGAAAAGATGAAAAAAAAAGACAACACTGACCAAAATTAAAAGTTATCCCCTGTCCAAAAGAAATGGATGAATATCTGATCAGTGGGAATCCAACCCATCAATTGTGAATGGGAATATGCAGTGGTCGAGCATGCATGCTACTACTCTATTCACCTGTGGGACAAGTGACATCCGTTCTCGTGATCAATGAGGTCCCTTTGCAGATAGGGGACAACTTGACAATGTTTAGAAGTCCCATAGACAGTAAATGGAGAAAAGGCCGAGCATGAACACCACCAATGCAGTCACTCAGGGGACAATTGACTTCCGTTCTTGTCATGGGGGTCCCATTGGTCAGACCCCCACAATCAGCTAGTTGTCCCACATGCTGTAGATAGGGAATACATTTTTAATGTTCAGAAATCCCAAAAATAGTAAATAGAGCAGTGGGCGTGCATGCAAATTACCACTCCATTCTCTTGGGGGACAACTGACCTCTGTTCCCTATTGATGGGGATCTCATTGGTCAGACCCCACAATCAGAAAATTATCCCATATCCTGTGGATATAGGATAACTTTGCAATATTCAGAAATCCCATGAATAGTAAAAGGAACAGTGGCCAAGCATGAACACTACAACTCCATTCAATCGGAGGACAATTGACCTCCATTCTCGTGATCGATGGGGTCCTCATTGATCAGTTAGATATTCCTTATCCTGTGGAAAGAGGATAAGTTTTATTCATGAGATAAACCCTTTAAGTCCCTAAAGAGCCTCATACTTGAGGGATGAACACCTATAATGCTATTTATCAGATTGTGGATTTGGAGCTAAGGTTTAGAGTCACAGTTTACTAAAGGAGACAATGATTTTTACCTTTCAGATGAAACCTCTGTCACATTTTTAAGGAGCAAAAAATCCTCTCTCCGGTTAAGCAGCTATGTTATACAAGGACACTCTACATCTCCTTTCCAATTCATTACGGTTTTAAAATAAAGCAGGTGTGACAGATAGTTCTGAGCTGCAAATAATGTTCTACGATCTCGCAAGATTTAAAGTCGCCCCTAAAAAGTGAACATTTATGTATGCCAGAATGCCTGCTAAATCGAATAGCTTACTTAGATTGCACTGTCATAAAGCATGAAATTTGCTGCAGAGAGAGAAGGCCCAAGATGTGAGCAAGACCCGGGGAAGAAATTAAGATCCTTCACACACAACGTTCACCCCCACTTTTATACCCCGAACCTTCATTTGGTTACAATTGTACCAGCATTTATTCAGGTTTATTGGAAAAATTATTTGAAAACTACAAAATATATCAATCATGTGACACAACATATAATGACATAGCCGCGTTTGAGGTTTTCCATAGGATTGCCGGTAAGCCCATGGCAATATTATAAAGGGATTATATGGCATGGAAGAAACATTGCTGTTCACTTGTATAAATATTGCAAATCGTACCCATTGCCTGTTTCTGGTATCATCAGAGACTGTCTGAGAGTGATGAGGGTTGTAGTTTGGCAACAGCTGGATGCTCCCTGTTTGAAAACACATGCTTTATGGGCGCTCTTCCCCAGGAGAGAGCGCCATAAATGTACTAACCCATTTTCGTGTTTTTGTTTTATTCTCGTTTCAGATTCTTGTATGCAGAGGACTGTGTCTGATGACCAGAGTTTTTTTTTTTCTTTCAATGAAAAGGTTAAGAAGGGCTTGTGGGGGAGTGTTTTTTGTAATAAATTTTTTTAGGCAAGTAATGGGATGACATCATCATAATAATGCTGTCAATAAGGCATCGGCATTCCAACCCTCATTAGAAACATTGCAGGGTAGCAGCGTAGGTGGAAAGCTATGGTACCCCTTTTTTTGGTTCTGATTGTTACTCAGGTAGGGTTGCCACCTTTCTTTCAAAACAATACCGGCCAGGCTAATTTGAATAATTAATTATATATGCGTGACATCACAAGATACACATATGCGGGGGAAATGTTGTCCAATTCAGACTGCTATAACTTTTTTATTTCTTCTTATACGGGCCTGTATGAGGGCTCATTTTTTTGCCCCAATCTGCAATTTTTACCAGTACCATTTTTGTTTTGATGTGACCTTTTGATCGCTTTTTTTTTATTTATAAATTCGGGAGTAGAAGTTAGTTACTGACTACAACTCCCAGCATGCCCTGATACAGCCTACGGCTCAGCAGCTGCCCCAAACGAAATCTACAACTCCCAGCATGTCGGACTATATAGTAGTATATAGTATAGGTCAGTGTTTCCAAACCAGGAGTGCCTCAAACTGTTGCAAAACTACAACTCCCAGCATGCATGAAAAGCTGTTGGCTGTCCAGGCATGCTGGGAGTTGTAGTTTTACAACAGCAGGAGGTGCTCTGGTTGGGAAACACTGGTATTGTCTATGGTGCAACATTCCGGGGGTTGGATTGGTTGGATTAATACCTGCCATTGCATGGGTGGCCAAAATACTGGGTGTGCCGGTAAAATACAACCCCCATGTCAGTGATCGGCGCAAATCGCAATCGAATTCACACTTGCGATTTGCGCCGATTCTGGATCATTACGGGTCAATGGTGACCCGGAATATAAGGGGGATCGCGGTTGTCTAAGACACCTACGATCCCCCTGAAGGGATAGGAGTGAGGTGGCAGAGGTGCCACCCCTCCTATCCCTGCTATTGGTGGTCTAGACGCGACCACCAATAGCAGATTGGGTGGTGGGATGGGGGAGTTAACTTTCATTTTCCCCGTCCTGCCCACCCACAATAGGCGGGGCAGAACGGGGAACCGAAGGAGACCGGCGCCGAAGATCCACTTACCTGTCCAGAGGCAGCGGGCGACGGTGATCGTCGGGCGGCGACGTCGTTCGGCATAAGAGGATGGCTCTCTGGATCCTACGGAAGCCGTTAAGTTGCCTAGCAACATCTGAAGGGCTACAGTGGTCTCTAACCTGTAGCCCTCCAGATGTTGCAAAACTACAACTCCCAGCATGCCCAGACAGCTGTTTGCTGTTTGGGCATGCTGGAATATGTAGTTTTGCAACAGCTGGGGGACTGCAGTTTGAGACCATTATACAGTGGTCTCTAAACTGTATCCCTCCAGATGTTGCAAAACTGCAACTCCTAGCATGCCCAAACAGCTCTTTGCTGTCTGGGCATGCTGGGATTTGTAGTTTTGCAACATCTGGAGGGTCATAGTTTGGAGATCACTGTGCAGTGGTTTATAAACTGTAGCCCTCCAGATGTTGCAAAACTGCAAATCCCAGCATGCCCAAACAGCAAACAGCTGTCTTGGCATGCTGGGAGTTGTAGTTGTGTACCTCCAGCTCTTGCATAACTATATCTCCCAGCATGCCCTTCAGCAATCAGTACATGCTGGGAGTTGTAGTTTTGAAACAGCTAGAGGTAACAGAACCTAACTGAAGGTTTTACAACCAGTGTGCCTCCAGCTGTTGCAAAAGTACAACTCCCAGCATGCACGGTCTGCCAGTACATGCTGGGAGTTGTAGTTTTGCAACAGTTGGAGGCACACTGGTTGAAAAATACTAAGTTAGGTAACAGAACCTAACTGAAGGTTTACCAACCAGTGTGCCTCCAGCTGCTGCAAAAGTACAACTCCCAGCATGCATGGTCTGTCAGTACATGCTGGGAGTTGTAGTTTTGCAACAGCTGGAGGCACACTGGTTGTAAAATACTGAGTTAGTTAACAGAACCTAGCTGAAGGTTTTCCAACCAGTGTGCCTCCAGCTGTTGCAAAAGTACCACTCCTCATTCAGTACATGCTGGGAGTTGTACTTTTGAAACAGCTGGAGGTTTGCCCCCCCCCCCCCCCCCATGTGAACGTACAGGGTACATTCACACGGACAAGTTTACAGTAAGTTTCCTGCTTCAAGTTTGGGCTGCGGCAAATTTTTCGCCACAGCGCAAACTGCTAGCGAGAAAACTCATTGTAACCAGCCAGTGCGAATGTACCCTAAAAACACTACACTACACTAATACATGATAAAGGGTAAAACACAACATATACACCAATTTACACTGTACCCCTCAATAAAAATGAAAAACGTATTGTACGGCAGTGTTTCCAAAACGGAGCCTCCAGCTGTTGCAAAACAACAACTCCCAGCATTTCTGGACAGCCACTGACTGTCCAGGCATGCTGGGAATTTAGAAACAGCTGGAGGCACCCGGCTTGAGAATCACTGGCGTAGAATACCCCTATGTCCACCCCTATGCAATCCCTAATTTAGTCCTCAAATGCGCATGGCGCTCTCTCACTTCAGAGCCCTGTCGTATTTCAAGGAAACAGTTTAGGGCCACATATGGGGTATTTCCGTACTCGGGAGAAATTGCAATACAAATTTTGGGGGGCTTTTTCTCCTTTTACCCCTTATGAAAAATAAAAGTTGGGGGCTACACCAGAATGTTAGTGTAAAAAAATAAAAATGTTTACACTAACATGCAGGTGTTGCCCCATACTTTTTATTTTTACAAGCAGTAAAAGGAAAAAAAGACCCCCAAAATTTGTAACGCAATTTCTCCTGAGTACGGAAATACCCCATATGTGGGCGTAAAATGCTCTGCGGGCGCACAACAAGGCTTAGGAGTGAGAGCGCACCATGTACGTTTGAGGCCTTAATTGGTGATTTGCACAGGGGTGGCTGATTTTACAACGGTTCTGACATAAACTCCAAAATATAAATACCCACATGTGACCCCATTTTGGAAACTACATCCCTCACGGAACGTGACAAGGGGTATTGTGAGCCTTAATATCCCACAGGTGTTTGACAAATTTTCATTAAATTTGGATGGGAAAATGAAAAAAATAAAGTTTTCACTAAAATGCTGGTGTTACCCTACATTTTTCATTTTCACAAGGGAATATAGAAAAAAAGCCCGCCAAACATTGTAACCCCAATTCTTCTGAGTAAGAAAATGCCCCATATGTGGATGTAAAGTGCTCTGCTGGCGCACTACAATGCTCAGAAGAGAAGGAGCGCCATTGGGATTTTGTAGAGAAAATTTGTCTGGAATTGAAGGCCCCGTGTGTTTACAAAGCCCCCATAGTGCCAGAACAATGGACCCCCCCCCACATGTGACCCCATTTTGGAAACTACACCCCTCATGTATTAAGGGGTACAGTGAGCATTTATGCCCCACAGGTGTCTGACAAATTTTTGGAACAGTGGTCCGTGAAAATGAAAAATTTTATTTTTAATTTGCACAGCCCACTATTCCAAAGATCTGTCAAACGCCAGTGGGGTGTAAATGCTCACTGCACCCCTTAATACATGAGGGGTGTAGTTTCCAAAATGGGGTCACATGTGGGGGGGTCCACTGTTCTGGCACCACGGGGGGCTTTGTAAACGCACATGGCCCCTGACTACCATTCCAAACGAATTCGCTTTCAAAAAGCTCAATGGCGCTCCTTCCTCTTCTGAGCATTGTAGTGTGCCAGCAGAGCCTTTTACGTCCTAACATGGGGTATTTCCATACTTAGAAGAGATGGGGTTACAAATTTTGGGGGGAAATTTGTCCCATTACCTTTTGTAAAAATGGTAAATTTGGGGAAAAAAGTGCACTTTAGTGACATTTTTTTTTTCATTTACACATCCGATTTTAACGAAAAGTCGTCAAACACCTGTGAGGTGTTAAGGCTCACTGGACCCCTTGTTATGTGCCTTGAGGGGTGTAGTTTCCAAAATGGTATGCCATGTTGGGTTTTTCTGCTGTTCTGCTGCAAAATTCACTCTCCAAAATCCCATTGTTGCTCCTTCCCTTCTGAGTCCTCTACTGCGCCCGCCGAACACTTGACATACACATATGAGATATTTCCTTAATCGAGAGAAATTGGGTTACACATTTTGGGGGGCTTTTTCACCTATTACCACTTGTAAAAATTCAAAAACTGGGTCTACAAGAACATACGAGTGTAAAAAAATGAAGATTTTGCATTTTCTCCTTCACTTTGCTGCTATTCCTGTGAAACACCTAAAGGGTTAAAAAACTTACTGAATGTCATTTTGGATACTTTGAGGGGTGCAATTTTTATAATGGGGTCATTTGTGGGGTATTTCTAATTTGATGGCCCTTCAAATCCACTTCAAAACTGAACTGGTCCCTGAAAAATTCAGATTTTGAAAATTTTGTGAAAAATTGGAAAATTGCTGCTGAACTTTGAAGCCCTCTGATGTCTTCCAAAAGTAAAAACATGAAGTTTATGATGGAAAAATAAAGTAGACATATTGTATATGTGAATCAATATATAATTTCTTTGGAATGTCTATTTTTCTTACAAGCAGAGAGCTTCACATTTAGAAAAATGCTAAATTTTTAAATTTTTCATCAAACTTTTGACTTTTTAACCAAGATATGATGCAAGTTTCAGCGCAAAAATTTACCACTACCATAAAGTAGAATATGTCAATTTATGGAACGGTCTACCTCAGGAACTGGTCACAGCAGGAACAATTAACAGCTTTAAAACAGGGTTAGATACATTCCTGGAACAAAATAACATTAATGCTTATGCAGAATTATAAAACTACATCCCTTCCCCTTATCCCCTTACACCCTTCCCTTCAATTCCCTGGTTGGACTTGATGGACGTATGTCTTTTTTCAACCATACTAACTATGTAACTATGTAACTCAGTTTCTTCTGGCACAGGTTGCAAATGGCCTCGCTGTTGTCAGAGGCAGACACACACAAAAAAAAATGCCACACTGCTGAGCTCTGCGATGACGGCATTCTGGTGGTGGCAACAGGATGCGTTGATTGGCGTCCCGTCTGGCTGAACCCGGGTGCCAATGCATGCTGTCTGACTGTGCCCCTAGCTCCTTGCGACGACCTCCCCCTGCTTCCAACTCGTCTCCTCCTCCTCTCTGTCTCCACATCTGAACTTTCCCCCTCTTCTTCTCTTCTAGCAGGCACCCACGTGGCATCCACAGACACATCGTCATCATCAACACCTTCACCGCTATCTGACACCTCAAGAAAGGAAGCAGCAGCGGGTACAACATCATCATCACACCGTACTTCCAAGTGTGTAATGCTGCCTGACTGAGACATATCCCTGTTAACTACATCCTCTGGCAATAATGGTTGTGCATCAGTCATGTCTTCAAACTGATGTGTAAATAACTCCTCTGACGGATCAAGTAAAGCTACTGTGGTTCTAGTGTTGGTGGTGGTGGCAGGCGGGCAAGTGGTAGCATGAGAGGTGCCCGAATCTAAGCTAGAGGAGGAGAAGGACGGTGCGTCAAGGTGTGATTTGCACAAGGTGACAGAATTTGCCCTGCAGGCAAGAAAAATGGCAACTGTGACGTGAACTAACAGTGACAACTGATTTTATTTAACAGCCCAAAAAGTTCTTTTTTGTTTTTTTTTATTTGCACAAATGTCACACCTAATGTGATTTGCACTAGGGTGACACACTTTGCCCTGCAGGCAGGGAAAATGGCAACTGTGACGTGAACTAACAGTGACGACTAATTTTAATTCACAGACAAAAAAGGTATTTTTTTTAAATTTGCACAACTGTCACACCTAATGTGATGTGCACTAGTGTGACAATGAGCAAAAAAACTTGCCAGCGGAGTTCCCCTTTTATGCAGTGGTCCCCAACCAGGGTGCCTCCAGCTGTTGCAAAACACACGGACTGATATATTTCAGCCCTTTGAATACTGTAGTAGTTAGTTGCTTTAAAGAAAAAAAGTTTGCCAGCGGAGTTCCCCTATTAAGCAGTGGTCCCCAACCAGGGTGCCTACAGCTGTTGCAAAACACACGGACTGATATCTTTCAGCCCTTTGAATACTGTAGTAGTTAGTTGCTTAAAGGAACTTAAGTTTGATTCTGGAGTACCCCTTTTAACCAGCGGTTCCCTCCCAACCAGGGTGCCTCCAGCTGTTGCAAGACTCGCAGACTGATATCTTTCAGCCCTTTGAATACTGTAGTAGATAGTTGCTTGAAGGAACTTAAGTTTGATTCTGGAGTACCCCTTTTAACCAGCAGTTCCCTCCCAACCAGGACTGATATCTTTCAGCCCTTCTTTGGGTGCTGTCCTTAAAGCAGATGTTACACTAGTGCTTTAGGAGTAAACTGGACCCTGAATACACCACCTAGCAGCAACCTAGCTATCGCTTTCCCTATACAGCAGGAGCAGCTTCTCTAACCCTCCACCTCCTAAGCCTGCAGCATGCTGAATGAGGCTAAAATAGCGTCCGTGCAAGAGGTAGGAGGGTCTGGAAGGGAGGGACTGCTGCTGATTGGCTGTAATGTGTCTGCTGACTCTGACTCACAGGGTCAAAGTTTACTGCAATGTTAAAGTATAGGGGGCGGATCGAACTTCACATATGTTCGCCCGGCGATGCGAACGCAAACATGCGAAATTCGCCGGGAACTATTCGCGACATCTCTACTGGTCAGGCAGGACTGCTTTTCCAGGTCAAACTCTGCTAGTTGCAGCCACAAATCAATTTTGGCTGCTCAGAAGTCCAGCTGATCTTCAAGGTGTGTTGGCATGGTTTTGTCAAAGTATGCCATCACCTGCTAGTTCAGGTCTTGCTCCAGGTCTACCTGCTGCTGATGAGTTGCATTACTATGCGGGTGAAGAAAGCTACTCATCAGCGACTGTAGACTCAGGCTGCTGCTGATGGAGCTGGTAATGCTCCTGCTACCCCACCCCTACCCAGCAGGCATGGCAGTGGAAGGTGAGCGCAGAGGGCCCCCCGAGTCAGTACTGCAAGAGGATGGACGATGGCGCAGATAGGCATCGTCCAACTGACTACGTAGAATCTCTCTGTAGTAGGTCAGTTTATCCTCCCTCTCAGTGGCTGTAAAAAAGGCCCCCATTTTGTGCCGGTAGCGAAGGTCCAATAAGGTGGAGAGCCAGAAGTCATCCTGCTGCCGAATGGTGACAATTTGGCAGTCACTACGCAAGCAAGTGAGCATGCATCGTGCTATTTATGCAAGTGACTCGGAGGGACTCCCTGCCTCCATCTCCACTGCATACTGCCATGGTGTGTCTGGGTCCTCTGTCTCGCCTTCCTCATAACCCTTTAGGTCCTCTAGCTGCTCATGCTCCTCCTCTCCTGTCAGAGGACTAGAAAAACCGCCCATCTTGCGAAACCTAAACTGTGCTCCACTGTGCCCCCCCCTCCTCCTCTAGTTCAGCCCCCACAGGGGTCATGTGGCCATGAGATGTAAGCGTCACGCCTCCAGTGCCCTGACCAGCCATCATTTCCAACACATGTTGTAGGATATGAAGCAGTGGAATGACGTTGTTCATCCCGTAATCCTGGCGACTTACTAATAATGTTGCTTCCTCAAGACTAAGACTTAGTTGGAGGATACCGTTCTGACGCTGCAGCTCAAGGAGGGTGGGCTTTGCGGTGTATGAGTGGCTGAAGTGCATGCAAAGATTCCTTCCCATTGTTAGGATGTCTTGCAAATGGGGGGACACTTCAGGAACTGCTTCACAACCAGATTGAACACGTGTGCCATGCAGGGCGCATGGCTCAGCCTTCCCAGTCGCAGCACATGCAAGATGTTCTTCCCGTTGTCAGTCACCATGGTTCCCATTTCCAGTTTTTGTGGAGAAAGCCATGCTCTGATTTCTTTACGAATGACTTTTAGCAGTTCCTCTCTTGTGTGACTCTTTTCTCCAAAGCAAACCATGTGAAGAACAGCGTGACACCGCCATGTCCTATACACTTGGTATGCGGTGGAGGATGAGGAGGTGGAGACGCCCACTGTCACAGGACCAACGGCCTGAGAGCGTGGAGGAGGACCTGTCCAAGTTGGGGTCGTGGCTGTGCAGGAACCACCTTCACCCAGTGAGCCGTAAAGGACATGTATTGTCCCTGACCATAGTTACAGCCCCACACGTCGGTGCTGCCGTGCACTTTGGTACACACCGAAAGGCTCAAGGACTGGACTACCCTCTCTTCCACAAAATTGTGCACGGCTGGTACTGCCTTCTTCGCAAAGAAATGACGACTTGGCACTCTCCTCCTTTGCTCGGCACAAGCCATCAATTCTCTGAAAGGTGCAGAGTCCACCACTTGAAAAGGGAAGGACTGCAGCACCAGTAATTTGGACAGGAGTACATTTAGCTTCTGCGCCAGTGGATGAGTGGGCGCATACTGTGTCTCTTGGACATGGCTTCGCCAATGGATTGCTGGCGGAATGGCTGACTAAAAGTAGGAGGAGCAGGAGCATCTGGAGCGAAAGAAGGAGGGTATGACACACAGCTCCCTTTGTCTGAGGTGGTGGATCCTTTGCTGGCTGAAAGAGGGAGCGGCGTGCCACTGGGTGATGCAGCAGGCTGGACAACTACATTGTGTTAACCAATCAATGACGGCAGATGGGTTGCTGGTTGAGACACGACCGTTAGCTGATACCGGGAGCTCAGGCCTCTTGCTACTACTCCTGGTGCCACTCGCCCCTAATCTGCTGTGACCTCTGCCTGATGAATTTAGGCCTCTGCCACTTCTCTGTGCACGTCCTGGCACTTCTCTGCATGACATACAATATGCTTCACTACGCTTAAAACAGTGTTTGTCTAGAACAGCAGCAGGTGAGTACTTTCGGCGGGACTTTCACAGTATCTAGGCCCTTGACAGATTAACAGGTACAAACAAGTAAACTAATTAGATGTAGGTATGTGGTATGCACTTATGAGGGCAGAAAAATGCACTACAGTACGCTTAACCCCTTAACCCCTTAAGGACTGAGCCCTTTTTCACCTTAAGGACTCTTTTTGCAAATCTGACCACTGTCACTTTAAACATTAATAACTCTGGAATGCTTTAAGTTATCATTCTGATTCCGAGATTTTTTTTTCGTGACATATTCTACTTTAACATAGTGGTAAAATTTCGTGGTAACTTGCATCCTTTCTTGGTGAAAAATCCCAAAATTTGATGAAAATTGTAAGGAATTTTGCCTGTAAGGAAAACGGATATTCCAAATAAAAATTTTTTATTCATATTTCCAATATGTCTACGTTATGTTTGCATCATAAAATTGATGTGTTTTTACTTTTGGAAGACACCAGAGGGCTTCAAAGTTCAGCAGCAATTTTCCAATTTTTCGCAAAATTTTGAAACTCACTTTTTTTCAGGGACCAGTTCAGGTTTAAAGTGGATTTGAAGGGTCTTCATATTAGAAATACCCCATAAATTACCCAATTATAAAAACTGCACCCCTCAAAGTATTCAAAATGACATTCAGTAAGCGTTTTAACCCTTTAGGGGTTTCACAGGAATAGCAGCAAAGTGAAGGAGAAAATTCAGAATCTTCATTTTTTACACTCGCATGTTTTTGTAGACCCAATTTTTGAATTTTTGCAAGGGGTAAAAAGGAGAAAATTTTTACTTGTATTTGAAACCCAATTTTTCTCGAGTGAGCACATACCTCATATGTCTATGTTAATTGTTCGGCGGGCGCAGTAGAGGGCTTAGAAGGGAAGGAGCGACAAATGGTTTTTGGGGGGCATGTCACCTTTAGGAAGCCCCTATGGTGCCAGAACAGCAAAAAAAAAAACACATGGCATACCATTTTGGAAACTAGACCCCTCGGGGAACATAACAAGGGGTAAAGTAAACCTTAATACCGCACAGGTGATTCACGACTTTTGCATATGTAGAAAAAAATTTTTTTTTTACCTAAAGTGCTTGGTTTCCCAAAAGTTTTACATTTTTAAAAAGGGTAATAGCAGAAAATACCCCCCAAAATTTGAAGCTCAATTTCTCCCGATTCAGAAAACACCCCATATGGGGGTGAAAAGTGCTCTGCTGGCACACTACAGGTCTCAGAAGAGAAGGAGTCACATTTGGCTTTTTTGAAGGAAATTTTGCTCTGGGGGCATGCCGCATTTAGGAAGCCCCTATGGTGCCAGCACAGCAAAAAAAAAAAAAACACATGGCATACCATTTTGGAAACTAGACCCCTCAGGGAACGTAACAAGGGGTAAACTGAACCTTAATACCCTACAGATGTTTCACGACTTTTGCATATGTAAAAAAAAAAAAAAAATTACCTAAAATGCTTGGTTTCCCCAAAAATTTACATTTTTACAAAGGGTTAAAGCAGAAAATACCCACCAAAATTATAAGCCCACTTTCTCCCGATTCAGAAAACACCCCATATGGGGGTGAAAAGTGCTCTGCTGGTGCACTACAGGTCTCAGAAGAGAAGGAGTCACATTTGGCTTTTTGAAAGCAAATTTTGCTCTTGGGGCATGCCGCATTTAGGAAGCCCCTATGGTGCCAGAACAGCAAAAAAAAACACATGGCATACTATTTTGGAAACTAGACCCCTCGGGGAACGTAACAAGGGATTAAGTGAACCTTTATACCCCACAGGCGTTTCCCGACTTTTGCATATGTAAAAAAAAAAAAAAAAAATGTTTACCTAAAATGCTTCTTTTCCCAAAAATTTTACATTTTTAAAAAGGGTAAAAGCAGAAAATACCCCCAAAAATTTGTAACACAATTTCTCCCGAGTACGGCGATACCCCATATGTGGCCCTAAACTGTTGCCTTGAAATACGACAGGGCTCCAAAGTGAAAGCGCTATGCGCATTTGAGGCCTAAATTAGGGATTGCATAGGGGTGGACATAGGGGAATTGTACGCCAGTGATTCCCAAACAGGGTGCCTCCAGCTGTTGTTAAACTCCCAGCATGCCTGGACAGTCAGTGGCTGTCTGGTAATACTGGGAGTAGTTGTTTTGCAACAGCTGGAGGCTCCGTTTTGGAAACCGTGGCGTACCAGACGTTTTTCATTTTTATTGGGGAGGGGAGGGGGGCTGTGTAGCGGTATGTATATATGTAGTGTTTTTTACTTTTTATTTTATTTTGTGTTAGTGTAGTGTAGTGTTTTTAGGGTACAGTCACACGGGCGGGGGTTCACAGCAGTTTCTCGCTGGCAGTTTGAGCTGCGGCAGAAAATTTGCCGCAGCTCAAAATTGCAGCCCCATACTTACTGTAAACCTCCGACCATGTGAGTGTACCCTGTACATTCACATGGGGGGGAGGGGACATCCAGCTGTTGCAAAACTACAACTCCCAGCATGCGCTGACAGACTGTACATGCTGAGAGTTTTAGTTTTGCAACAGCTGTAGGCACACTGGTTATGTATCACTGAGTTTGTGACCTTACTCAGTGTTTCAAAACCAGTGTGCCTCCAGCTGTTGCAAAACTACAACTCCCAGCATGTATGGTGCATGGTGTATGGTGACTGCTGGGAGTTGTAGTTTGCAACAGCTGGAGGCACACCGGTCGTGAAACACTGAGTTAGGTAAAAAAAAAACTGAGTTTCACAACCAGTGTGCCTTCAGCTGTTGCAAAACTACAACTCTCAGCAGTCACTGACAGCCAATGGGCATGCTGGGAGATGTAGTTATGCAACCAGCAGATGCACCACTACAACTCCCAGCATGCACTTTAGCTGTTTGTGCAAGCTGGGAGTTGTAGTTATACAACAGCTGAAGGTACACTTTTCCATAGAAAAAATGTGCCTCCAGCTGTTGCAAAACCATAAGTCCCAGCATGCCCATAAGGGAATGCTGGGAGTTGTGGTGGTCTGCCTCCTGCTGTTGCATAACTACAGCTCCCAGCATGCCCTTTTTGCATGCTGGGAGCTGTTTCTAAGCAACAGCAGGAGGCTGTCACTCACCTCCTGCTGCTGCTCCGTCGTAGGACAGTCCCTCGCCGCGGCAGTCGCTCCTGGGGCCCCGATCCCAACAGGGATGCCGGGTATCGGGGTCCCCAGCACCCGGGGTCTTCTTCCCGCACCCGCTCACGTCCTCCGGAAGAGGGGCGGAGCGGGTGTGGGAGTGACAACCGCAGCAGGCGCCCTGATGGCTCACCCCTGCTGGCTCTGGCTGTTCGGGGCCGTCAGAGACGGCCCCGATTAGCCAGTGATTCCGGGTCACCGGGTCACTGGAGACCCGATTGACCCGGAATCGCCGCAGATCGCTGGACTGAATTGTCCAGCGATCTGCGGCCATCGCCGACATGGGGGGGCATAATGACCCCCCGGCCGATATGCCGGGATGCCTGCTGAATGATTCCCACGGTCGTATGGATACGCCCTGCGTCCTTAAGGACTCGGAATGCAGGCCGTATCCATACGCCCTGCGTTCTTAAGAGGTTAAGGACCACGGGTTTTTCCGTTTTTGCACTTTTGTTTTTTCCTCCTCACTTTTTAAAAATCATAACCCTTTCAATTTTGCACCTAAAAATCCATATGATGGCTTATTTTTTGCGCCACTAATTCTAGCCCGGGCTGGCTCCTCAAAGACAGTACGTACTTCTGAGAAGAAGGACTGGATTGTAGCTGTGGCAGGATCGTTGCGGTCCCAAAGCGGTGTGGCCCATGACAAGGCCTTTCCAGACAGGAGGCTGACCACGAACGCCACCTTAGACCGTTCAGTAGGAAATTGGTCTGACATCATCTCCAGGTGTAGGGAACACTGGGACAGGAATCCACAGCACAGCTTAGAGTCCCCATCAAACTTGTCTGGAAGAGAAAGGCGGAAACTGGGAGCAGCCACTCGCTGCGGAGGAGATGCAGGAGCTGGCGGAGGAAATGGTTGTTGTTGTTGCGGCAGAAGCAGTTGCAGCATAGCGGTCAGCTGAGTCAGCTTTTGTCCTTGTTGCACGATCTGCTGTGATTGCTGGGTGACAACGGAGGTTAGGTCAGGGACACTAGGCAGCGGGACCCCAGCGGGATCCATGGCCGGATCTACTGTCAGGATCCGGACTGGTATGCGGAGAGGACACGGGTGGTGGATCCTCTGTGTCAGTGAGGAGATGGCGTGGGCTGTACCAGGGGAAGGGAATCTAAGGGGTTACTGGTTTTCACCAGAGCCCGCCGCAAAGCGGGATGGACTTGCTGCGGCAGGTAACCCCCAGGTTGTTCCACCCGATAGCGACTCAACCTCACTGACAGCTGAGACAGGCGCGGTACACAAAGGAAAGCCAAGAGCAAGGTCGGACGTAGCAGAAGGTCTGGGCAGGCAGCAATGGTTCGTAGTCAGGGGCAACGGCAAGGGTCTGGATACACAGGTAATGGAACACACAGAAACGCTTTCTCAGGGCACAAGGCAACAAGATCCGGCAGGGACAGGAAGGGGAAGTGGGTTTTTATGGAGTGGAAGTGCTTAGGAACTAATTGGGCCAGGCACCAATTAATGGTGCACTGGCCCTTTAAATCTGAGAGACCCGGCACGCGCGCGCCCTGGAGAGCGGGGCCACCCGTTCCGGGACCGAGCAGAAGAGCAGAAGGACGGGGCCGGTAAGAGACACGGGATGCGACCCGCGGTAGGGCATGTCGCATCCCCGCCGAGGGACATAGAGCAGCGCTCCCGGTCAGACTCGCAGACTGGAGCGCTGCAAGCAGAGGAGTAACGCCGCGAGTGCTCCGGAGGGGAAGCGGGGCCCGGAGCGCTCCGCGTTACATGTATGCAGCGTAATGAATGATATATATATATAAGGCTGTGACATCACAGGGGTGACAGGCTGCATCTTGCATGTGATTCAGGGTCATCCTGTCTACTTCCCTTCCCGACTTGCCTTCCCAGCATTCCTTGCCCCATATACTGACATGTGGATCTGCCATTTTAGATGCCCTGGAGCCTGGACCGCAGTAAATTTAGTTTAATGAAGCGAGTCGCGCGATAGAATTGCGCTGATATTCACATTCATTGTGAATCTAATATTTCATGAAATTCGTATCGAATTCGGGTTCATCAGCTTCAATTCACTCATCTCTAAAAATAAGTTTCTTTAATAGTAGTCAGCAGTACTGACACCAGCAGGTGTCTACATTTTACCAATGAGATTTTTCCTTCTAGGGATAAAATGAAGCAAACGAAGAGAATACAACAAAAAGTACTCTGAAAAGTGCAATGGAAACAGAAGAACTTTCTATTCGCAAACAAAAGACATACTACTATTCTACAGGAATAAACAGAAGAACGACCATGTAGGATGCTGTGCTATTGATCTGGCTACAAAACACGTCAAAGATTTGCAGCTGGCGGGTAGTTGTGAAGCTATTCATGGTAAACTTTCCTTTTTTTTTTTCCTGCCACTTCTTGTGGTCAGCGGGGAAACACTATTGATGTTCCACTCTTTGGGGTCTTAGACTAATGGGAGCTTCATGGGGGATATGGTCCAGTAACATTAAACTGAAAAGAAAGTGATATTTTAGAATAGAAAGAGGCAAGAAAAAAAAATAACATAGAACTAGAGATGATCGAAGCTGACGAACCCGAATTCGTTAAGAATTTCATGAAATATTTGATTCGCAATGAATGTGAATGTCGCTGCGATTCTATCACGCAAATCACTTCATTAAACTCCATTTACTGCGGTCCAGGCTCCAGGGCATCTAAAATGGCGGATCCACATGTCAGTACATGGGGCAAGGAACACTGGGAAGGCGGAAAGGCAAGGCGGGAAGGGAAGTAGGCGGGATGACCCTGAATCACATGCAGGATGCAGCCTATCAGCAGCCAGTCACCTCTGTGATGTCACAGCCCTATATAATTGGCAGCCATTTTATGGCTTGTCATATCATTCATTACATTGCATAGAGATAGGACAGACATCGCTATGTGTGTGTGTTAGGCTGGGTTCACACTACGTTTTGTAACTACGGTTCCCGTATATGGCTGGGAGGAGGGGGGGGCGGCGAAACCACATACGGCCGAAAAAGCAGCCGACCGGAGGCTGCGGTTTACTCCGGTCGGCTCATAGAAATGCATTAAATATGGTTCCCGAATACGGCTGAGTGCGAGCGCCGAGATTAAGCCCCCCCCCCCTCCTCCCAGCCGTATACGGGAACCGTAGTTACAAAACGTAGTGTGAACCCAGCCTTACACAGAAAAGCTCATTCCAGCAGCGTTTCACATCCGAGTCATATCAGCGTTCTGGTGGACAGAGAGCAATCTTTTTTTTCACTGAAAAGGATATTTTACTGCAGCATTAACCTCCCAGTTATTTTCTTCAGCAGAGAGGGGCAGCGAGCTGTATTACAGAGAGGGGCAGACAGCTCTGTGTTGCCTCATACGCTTCAACAAGCTGCCTCAATGTCATAAACCTTAGCAGAGGAGGCAGAAAAAAATTTCAGCGCAATTCTATGTCTTTGTTCCACAACAAATCATCTGCTGGTTATACTAGTCTGTAGATGGTATAATACCCAGCAGTCCATTCTTAATACTTTTTGACAGATTGAAATGTTGTGTTTAGTACACAGCTTTTTTGTGCTGCAGCACTGTTGTGTTCCAATGGTGTTGTGCAAAAATACTTTTTTTAAGCGTACTGTACAGCATTTTTCTGCCCTCATAAGTGCATTCCACATACGTACATCTAAGTAGTGTACTATGTTGTACCTGTTAATCTGTCTAGGGCCTAGATACTGTGAAAGTCCAGGCAAAAGTAATCAACGGCTGGTGTTTTACAAAAATACAGAGTTTTTAAGCGTACTGTAGCGCATTTTTCTGACCTCATAAGTGCATACCACATACCTACATCTCTAAGTGGTGTACTGTTTGGTACCTGCCAATGTGTCGTGGGCCTAGATACTGAGAAAGTCAAGGGAAAAGTAATCACCCGCTGGTGTTTTACAAAAATGCGTATTTTTAAGCATACTGTAGCACATTTTTCTGCCCTCATAAGTGCGTACCACACACCTACATCTCTGAGTAGTGTACTATTTTTTACGTGTTAATCTGTCCTGGGCCTACATACTGTGATAGTTCAGGCAAAAGTACTCACCGTCCGGTGTTCTAGACAATTACTGTTTTAAGCGTAGTGAAGCGTAATGTACTCCCCTGATATATGCAATAAGTATGTGAGTACAGAGTAGTGTCAGGACATGCACAATGGAGTGGCAGAGGCCTAAATTCAACAGGCACTGGCAGAGGTCGCAGCAGAGTAGGGGCGCGTGCCAGCCGGAGTTGCAGCGAGAGGTCTGAGCTCCCGTTGTCGGCTGGCATTCGTGTCTCAACCAGCAACCCAGCAGCTGTGATTGATCGGTTCACTCGGTCATCCACTTCATCCCAAGTGACAACAGTCAACAGTCACTGGGTTCCTTAGACTCAACCCTCACTTGGCATGGCCCTCATGCTGCTGCTACCACCTCAAGGCTCTGTCATTATGTTGCTCTATGGTCTCCTCATGCTAATGCTACCACCTCCAGGCTCTGTCATTGTACTGCCATATGGTCTCCTCATGCTAATGCTAACACCTCCAGGCTCTCTCTCTCTTTGTGCTGCTCTATGGTCTCCTCATGCTAATGTTACCTCCTCCACGCTCTGTCATTGTGCCACCATGTGGTCTCCTCATGCTGATGAGCTCCAAGCTCTCTAACTGTGCTGCTCTATGGTCTCCTCATGCTGATGATGCCACCTCCAGGCTCTCTCATTGTGCTGCTCTATGGTCTCCTCATGCCGATGCTACCGCCTCCACGCTCTGTCATTGTGCCACCATATGGTCTCCTTATGCTGATGCTACCACCTCCAGGCACTGTCATTGAGCCGCCAAATAGTCTCCTCATGTTGATGCTGCCAACTCCAGGCTCTCTAATTGTGCTGCTCTATGGTCTATTCATGCTGCTGCTGTCACCTCCAGGTTCTCTAATTGTGCTGCTCTATGGTGTACTCATGCTGATGCTACCACCTCCAGGCTCTCTCATTGTGTTGCCAGTGATACTGCAAAACATAATTAAGGTGCTGGTCCCCAGTTTCAGAAGTTTCTCTGCATTAGGGTCACTTTCAGTACTCCTGATGCTGCTGCTGCCACCTCCAGGCTGTCTCATTCAGCCACTATATGGGCTCCTCATGCTTCAGCCAACTCCAGGCTGTGCCGTTCAGCCACTAAAAGGTCTCCTCATACTGATGCCCCCTCCAGGCTCTGTCATTGTGCTGTCATGTAACATGTGACTCCTTGTTATATTTGGTCCTTTGTACCCACACGCCGGGGCCTGGGATACTAAAACTTGGGAGTTAAAATTTCCATTTCAAAATCCTCAATTTCAATTTCTAAATCTTAAATTTAAAAATTTAAAATTTCAATGGTCTTCTCATGCTTCTGCCAATTCCAGGCTGTGCCATTAAGCCACTATATGGTCTCTTCATTACTCAGCCACCTCCAGGCGGTGTCATTCTGCATCTATATGGTCTCCTCATGCTGCCAACACCTCCATGCTGTGTCATTCAGCCACCATATGGTCTCCTCATGCTGCCAACACCTCCACACTATGTAATTTAGCGACTATATGGTCTCCTCATGCTGCCAACACCTCCAGGCTGTTTCATTCATCGAATATATGGTTTACTGATGCTTCAGACAACTCCAGGCTTTGCCATTCATCCAATATATGGTTTACAGATGCTTCAGCCACCTCCAGGCTGTGCCATTCATCCAATATATATGTTTTACTGATGCTTCAGCCACCTACAGTCTGTGTCATTCAGCAACTACATGGTTTAGTGATGCTTCTGGGCCCAAGACATTACCTATATATGTTTATGGTAGCACTAGGTACCAAACACCTTCAATAGAAATTTCTAAATTCATATTTTATTCTTAGAGATTGTGAGGCCCTATTGTCTTCTGATCTGCCGCTAACTCGAGGCTGTGCCATTCAGACACTACATGGTCTTCTCATGCTGCCACAAACTCCAGGCTGTGCCATTCAGCCACTATATGGTCTCCTCATGCTGCCACAAACTCCAGGCTGTGCCATTCAGCCACTATATGGTCTCCTCATGCTTCAGTCACCTCCAGGCTGTGTCATTCAGCCACTATATGGTCTCCTCATCATTCAGCCCATATATGGTTTACAGATGCTGCTGGACCTGGGCCTAAAAAATGTTTTGGTTGCGCTAGCTACCATAAACCTTCAATTTAAATTTTAAATTTCATCTTTTAATCTTAGGGATTGTGAAGCCCTAGTGTCTCCTCATGCTGCCAACACCTCCACGCTGTGAAATTCAGCAACTATATGGTCTCCTCATGCTTCAGCCACATCCAAGCTGTGTCATTCAGCCACTATATGGCTAAGCTATGCAAAGCAAAGTGTTCTACACCCCTATTGAGGCTCTCTGTAGGCCGGAAATAGCTGTTTTTAATATAGATTCACCGCAAATAAATTCGACCTGAAACAATTTTTTTCAGAAAATTAGTCGAATCGGCCGAATCAAATTTTTCAAAAGTTCACTCATCTCTATATAGAACATAAATATCTAAATGTAATCTATAAACATGTTTTAATTAAATCATCATTTATGTGACAATATTTTAGAGCATTATGTGCACAATGGTATGAAGATCCATATGAGTTAGAATATGTTTGTCTACTTCCTTATGAATTTGACATGGTGTTCTGCAGAGCTGCCATATTTGTTCTGAGTACTTTCATATCAGTTACTGTAAACATACTGTAGTGTTCTGTAGTAGTGTACAAGTTTTGTTTATTGCTATAAGGGTTTCAAATGGTACTTTGTGTGGGCTCCATTAACCCCTTAAGGACTCAGCCCATTTTGGCCTTAAGGACTCAGACAATTTAATTTTTACGTTTTCATTTTTTCCTCCTCGCATTCTAAAAATCATAACTCTTTTATATTTTCATCCACAGACTAGTATGAGGGCTTGTTTTTTGCGCGACCAGTTGTCCTTTGTAATGACATCACTCATTATATCATAAAATGTATGGCGCAACCAAAAAACACTATTTTTGTGGGGAAATTAAAACGAAAAACGCAATTTTGCTCATTTTGGAAGGTTTTGTTTTCACGCCGTACAATTTATGGTAAAAGTGACGTGTGTTCTTTATTCTGAGGGTCAATACGATTAAAATGATACCCATTATTATATACTTTTATATTATTGTTGAGCTTAAAAAAAATCACAAACTTTTTAACCAAATTAGTACGTGTTACGCCTAGCGCTCCGGGTCCCCGCTCCTCCCCGGAGCGCTCACGGCGTCTTTCTCCCTGCAGCTCCCCGGTCAGTCCCGCTGACCGGGAGCGCTGCACTGTCATGGCCGTCGGGGATGCGATTCGCACAGCGGGACGCGCCCGCTCGCGAATCGCATCCCAGGTCACTTACCCGTTCCCGTCCCCTGCTGTCATGTGCTGGCGCGCGCGGCTCCGCTCTCTAGGGCGCGCGCGCGCCAGCTCCCTGAGACTTAAAGGGCCAGTGCACCAATGATTGGTGCCTGGCCCAATTAGCTTAATTGGCTTCCACCTGCTCCCTGGCTATATCTGATCTCCTCCCATGCACTCCCTTGCCGGATCTTGTTGCCTTGTGCCAGTGAAAGCGTTTAGTGTGTCCAAAGCCTGTGTACCTGAACTTCTGCTATCCATCCTGACTACGAACCTTGCCGCCTGCCCCCGACCTTCTGCTACGTCTGACCTTGCCTCTGCCTTGTCCTTCTGTCCCAAGCCTTCTCAGCAGTCAGTGAGGTTGAGCCGTTGCTAGTGGATACGACCTGGTTGCTACTGCCGCAGCAAGACCATCCCGCTTTGCGGCGGGCTCTGGTGAAAACCAGTAGCCTCTTAGAACCGGTCCACTAGCACGGTCCACGCCAATCCCTCGCTGACACAGCGGATCCACAACCCGTAAGCCGAATCGTGACAGTAGATCCGGCCATGGATCCCGCTGAGGTGCCGCTGCCAAGTCTCGCTGATCTTCCCACGGTGGTCGCTCAGCAATCGCAGCAGATTGCCCAACAAGGACAGCAGCTGTCGCAGTTGACCGCCATGTTACAGCAACTTCTGCCTCTGCTACAGCAGCAACCATCTCCTCCGCCAGCTCCTGCACCTCCTCCGCAGCGAGTGGCCGCTCCTAACCTACGCTTGTCCCTGCCGGACAAATTTGATGGGGACTCTAAACTCTGCCGTGGATTTTTGTCTCAGTGTTCCCTGCATATGGAGATGTTGTCGGACTTGTTTCCTACAGAACGGTCTAAGGTGGCGTTCGTAGTAAGCCTTCTTTCAGGAAAGGCCTTGTCTTGGGCCACACCGCTCTGGGACCGCAATGATCCTGCCACAGCCACAGTCCAGTCCTTCTTCGCTGAAGTCCGGAGTGTCTTCGAGGAGCCAGCCCGAGCTTCTTCTGCCGAGACTGCCCTGTTGAACCTGGTCCAGGGTAATTCTTCAGTGGGCGAGTACGCCATCCAATTCCGTACTCTTGCTTCCGAGTTATCATGGAATAACGAGGCTCTCTGCGCGACCTTTAAAAAAGGCCTATCCAGTCGCATCAAGGATGTGCTGGCCGCACGAGAGATTCCTGCCAACCTCCAAGAACTCATCCATTTGGCTACCCGCATTGACATGCGTTTTTCTGAGCGACACCAAGAGCTCCGCCAGGAAAAAGACTTAGATCTCTGGGCACCTCTCCCACAGCATCCTTTGCAGTCTACGCCTGGGCCTCCCGCCGAGGAGGCCATGCAAGTGGATCGGTCTCGCCTGACCCAGGAAGAGAGGAATCGCCGTAGAGAAGAAAATCTCTGTCTGTACTGTGCCAGTTCCGAGCATTTCTTGGTGGATTGCCCTATCCGTCCTCCACGTCTGGGAAACGCACGCACGCACCCAGCTCACGTGGGTGTGGCGTCTCTTGGTTCTAAGTCTGCTTCTCCACGTCTCACGGTGCCCGTGCGGATTTCTTCTTCAGCCAACTCCTCCTTCTCAGCCGTGGCCTGCTTGGACTCTGGTGCCTCTGGGAATTTTATTTTGGAGTCCTTTGTTAATAAATTCCGCATCCCGGTGACCCGTCTCGTCAAGCCGCTCTACATTTCCGCGGTCAACGGAGCCAGATTGGATTGCACCGTGCATTACCGCACAGAACCCCTCCTGATGTCTATCGGACCCCACCACGAAAGGATTGAGTTCTTCATTCTCCCCAACTGTACCTCTGAGGTCCTCCTCGGTCTGCCATGGCTCCGGCTTCATTCCCCCACCCTTGATTGGACCACCGGGGAGATCAAGAACTGGGACTCTGCCTGCCACAGGAAGTGCCTCTCCCCCCCTCCCAGTCCCATCGGGCAAGCCTCTGTGTCCCCTCATGGCTCCCGTCCTTGTGTCTCCCTGCCCCGTGCCAAGCTTCACCCTCTGCCCTCCCTCCCCATTCCTACTCCTGCTGTACTGCTTGCTATTGAGGAAACCATCCATTCCTTCCCGGTGTCCTCATCCCAGGGGAGGCAGTCACCGGACAAAAAAAAGGGGAGACCTAAGGGGGGGGGGTACTGTTACGCCTAGCGCTCCGGGTCCCCGCTCCTCCCCGGAGCGCTCACGGCGTCTTTCTCCCTGCAGCTCCCCGGTCAGTCCCGCTGACCGGGAGCGCTGCACTGTCATGGCCGTCGGGGATGTGATTCGCACAGCGGGACGCGCCCGCTCGCGAATCGCATCCCAGGTCACTTACCCGTTCCCGTCCCCTGCTGTCATGTGCTGGCGCGCGCGGCTCCGCTCTCTAGGGCGCGCGCGCGCCAGCTCCCTGAGACTTAAAGGGCCAGTGCACCAATGATTGGTGCCTGGCCCAATTAGCTTAATTGGCTTCCACCTGCTCCCTGGCTATATCTGATCTCCTCCCATGCACTCCCTTGCCGGATCTTGTTGCCTTGTGCCAGTGAAAGCGTTTAGTGTGTCCAAAGCCTGTGTACCTGAACTTCTGCTATCCATCCTGACTACGAACCTTGCCGCCTGCCCCCGACCTTCTGCTACGTCTGACCTTGCCTCTGCCTTGTCCTTCTGTCCCAAGCCTTCTCAGCAGTCAGTGAGGTTGAGCCGTTGCTAGTGGATACGACCTGGTTGCTACTGCCGCAGCAAGACCATCCCGCTTTGCGGAGGGCTCTGGTGAAAACCAGTAGCCTCTTAGAACCGGTCCACTAGCACGGTCCACGCCAATCCCTCGCTGACACAGCGGATCCACAACCCGTAAGCCGAATCGTGACAGTACGTTTATAATCCCTTTATTTTGATGACCTCTAGCTTTTTTATTTTTCCTTATAAGTGGCGGTATGGGGGCTCATTTTTTGCGCCATGATCTGTACTTTTTTTTGATACCACATTTGCATATAAAAAACTTTTAATACATTTTTTATAATTTTTTTTTAATAAAATGTATTAAAAAAGTAGGAATTTTGGACTTTTTTAAATTTTTTTCGTTCACGCCGTTCACCGTACGGGATCAATAACATTTTATTTTAATAGTTCGGACATTTACGCACGCGGCGATACCAAATATGTCTATAAAAAATGTTTTTTACGCTTTTTGGGGGTAAAATAGGAAAAAACGGACGTTTTACTTTTTTATTGGGGGAGGGGATTTTTCACTTTTATTTTACTTTTACTTTTACATTTTTTTACATTTTTTTTACACTTGAATAGTCCCCATAGGGGACTATTCATAGCAATACCATGATTGCTAATACTGATCTGTTCTATGTATAGGACATAGAACAGATCAGTGTTTTCGGTGATCTCCTGCTCTGGTCTGCTCGATCACAGACCAGAGCAGGAGACGCCGGGAGCCGCACGGAGGAAGGAGAGGGGACCTCCGTGCGGCGTTATGAATGATCGTATCCCCGCAGCAGCGCTGCGGGCGATCCGATCGTTCATTTAAATCACGAACCGCCGCAGATGCCGGGATCTGTATTGATCCCGGCACCTGAGGGGTTAATGGCGGACGCCCGCGAGATCGCGGGCGTCGGCCATTGCCGGCGGGTCCCTGGCTGCGATCAGCAGCCGGGATCAGCCGCGCATGACACGGGCATCGCTCCGATGCCCGCGGTTATGCTTAGGACGTAAATGTACGTCCTGGTGCGTTAAGTACCACCTCACCAGGACGTACATTTACGTCCTGCGTCCTTAAGGGGTTAAAGGGGTACACCACTGGAAAACTTTTTTTAAGCAACTGGTGCCAGAAAGTTAAACATATTTGCATATTACCTCTATTAAAAAATCTTAATCCTTCCAGTACTAATCAGCTGATTGATGATCCACAGGAAGTTATTTTCTTTTTTTTAATTTCCTTTCTGTTTGACCACAGTGCTCTCTGCGGACACCTCTGTCCATGTCAGGTACTGTCCAGAGAAGGATAGGTTTTCTATGGTGATTTGTTCCTACTATGGACAGTTACTAAAATGTTCCTAAAAACAGTTCCTAAAAACCAATCTTTTATGTGGCACCGTGTCAAATGCTTTGGAAAAATCCAGATATACGACATCCAGTCTGGAGCTCACCTCCTCATAAAAGATGATCAGGTTAGTTTGACAGGACGATCCCTCATAAAGCCATGCTGATATGGGGTCATACATTTATTTTTATCAAGATACTCCAAAATAGGATCTCAAACAATTTACATACAGCGGAGGTTAAACTAACATGCCTATAATTCTGTAATATATAATATAGGCACCACATTTGCTATGCACTGGTCCCTGTCCCTGTCACTATGGAGTCCTTGAATCTTAGAAATAGGGGTCTGTCTATTACTTTACTTAACCCCTTAAGAACCAAGCATTTCTCTGTTTTTGCACTTTTGTTTTTTCCTCCTTACCTTTTAAAAATCATAACCCTTTCAATTTTACACCTAAAAATCCATATGAGGGCAAATTTTTGCACCACCAATTCTACTTTGTAATGACATCAGTCATTGTATCCAAAAAATTACGGCGAAACGGAAAAATAAATCATTGTGTGACAAAATTGAAGAAAAAACACAATTCTGTAAATTTTGTGGGCATCCGTTTCTACGCCGTACATTTTGTCGGTAAAAAATGACACTTTATCTTTATTCTGTAGGTCCATACAATTAAAATTATACTTTGTTGTACTTTCTGAAAACATTATAACTACATGCACGAAAATTAATATATTTAAAATTGCCATCTTCTTACCCCTATAACTTTTTGCTTTTTCCGTGTATGGGGTGTATGAGGGCTCATTTTTTGCGCCATGATCTGAAGTTTTAATCGGATTTTTGTTTTGATCAAACTTTTTGATCGCTTTTTATTCCTTTTTTATAGTATAAAAAGTGACCAAAAATACGCTATTTTGGACTTTAGAATTTTTTTGCATGTACGCCATTTACTGTGCAGTTGAATTTATGATATATTTTTATAGTTTGGACATTTACACACGCGGCGATACCACATATGTTTATTTTTATTATGTTTATATATTTTTTTATATGGGATTTGGAAAAAGGGGGTGATTTTAAGTTTTAATAAGGAAGGGGTTAATGTGTGCGTTTTAAAACTTTTTTTTTTTTTTTACACTTTTAGTCCCCTTAGGGGACTTTTAGGAGGAATCATTTGATTCCTCATACAGATCAATGTGGTTCCATAGAATCCCATTGATCTGTGTGCTCTGCACTCGATTGATAAAGCCTGGTCCTGCCAGGCTTTATCATTCTGAGCACCGGAGCTGGCAGTGAAGGAGATGTAAGCCCTCAGGCTACCTCCACAGTGGATCGCCCCCCCCCCCCCTGAAATCACGCTGCAGGGGGGAGATCTACCCCACTGGACCACCAAGGATAGGATAAAGGCACCTTTAGACGCCGCTGTCGGCTTTCACTGCGTCGATCTAAAGTGTTAATAGCCAGCCGCGGCAGTCGCCGCATGTCGGTTATTAACACCGGCCCCCATCTATAGGAATCAGCTGGGGGCCGGCCGGTATGACGCGGGCTCAAGTCGGGAGCCCGCTTCATACTGTGTTAATGCCCATTGGACGAGCATAGACGTCCATTGTTGTTAACGGGTTAACCCCCTTAGAACACGGGGATGAATGCCATCTGGACCTGGTGATTTGTCTATTTTGATTTTATGTAGGTGGCACTGTACTTCTTCCTGGGTTAGACAAGTGGTAGGAGGAAGTTCACAGAAGTTCAGGCCTGAAGAAAGGGCTGACCCAGCCTAGAAACGCGTTGCGTATAATAAATATTGTTATAATACCTTGTGCCTAATTTTCTATTATGCATCTTGATATTGACCACCGGTTAGCCCAGGGAGAGCTTCCGTACCTTCTGTGAACTTCCTCCTACCTATTGTTACACTCCAGGCATGGGAAGCCTGCAGCAACTGGAACATCTGTATGCCTTCATGAGTGTTGTGCCTTTATTTTGCAAAACCACACAAAGTTAGCTTAACCGATTATTATCATCTTTTATATATGTGATCTCGGGTCCTGCACATGGAGCGCTTTTGTGTTTTTTCTTTTTCCTTTTTTGGGTTAGACAAGTGACCTGTACTGGGGAGTTTACCTTATCTCGCTGTATTTTACCTGGAATTTAATTTTCCTCTGTGAATACAGAGGAGAAGAATCTGTTTAATATATTTGCTTTTTCCTGATTCCCGTCTATAATGTCTTCCTCATCACTTTTTAAAGGGCCAACACTTTCATTTTTCACCTTTTTGCTATTTAAAGATTAGTTAAAGAACATTTTGAAGTTAGTTTTACTCTCAATGAGTCTTTCTGTCTCCACTTTTGCGACTTTTATTAGTTTTTTTTTTTACATATTCTACATTTTTTATGTAGCTTTTTAATGCTTCTTTACTTCCCTCCTGTTTTAGTAGCTTAAATGTTTTTTTTTAATTTTTTTTTATTGCCCCCTCACTATATATTCGAAATTACGAATATTCACTTTTTTTCGCGAATATTCGCATATTCGCATATTCCTTCTTTTCACTTGTGGGCACATTAGAATGATACAAATACACTTGTCCGAGGTTATCAACAACATCCCTAGCAACCAATAGTAAAGTTGCCCACCCCCTCACTGTTTTCTTCCTCGAATATGCCAATATATGCAAATATACGAATATAACAAATACACGTAATTCACGAATATAGGACGAATATTCATCTAAATAGTCGTGAAATATCGTAAAACTAGAATATGGCCAATGCCACTCATCACTAGAGATAAACCTGTTTCCTTTATGAGATTCACAGGTCTAAGTCTCCCACTTTATATCAGGATAGTTAAAGTCCCCCATTATTACCTCCTCATTTTGATTTGCTGCCTTGTTTATTTGCCTCAGTAATTGTTCTTCTGCCTTTTCCATTATATTTGGCGGCTTATAATAAACGCCCATCAGAAATTTTTTACTTGTATCTTTGTATATTTCTACCCATAATGACCCCACATTCCCCCCCCCCCCATATATCCCACCACAGTGCGACCTTCAGACTGGAATTTGCATAAAGGCAAATTCCTCCCCCTTTCTGTTTTGTCCGATCCTTCCTGAATAGACTATAACCCTGTCATAGCTATCTTCCAACCATATCTCTGTTGTACCCACTATGTCATCCTTTTCCTCAAACATTATCAACTCCAGTTTGTTGGTTTTATTGGTCAGACCTCTGAATTGCATGTTGACTAATGCCAAATGTGTGCAGAAGCGGACTGACAACACTCAGCGCCCCCGGTCCAAAAAAAAAGCAAGGGCCCCCTGCTATGCTCTGCCGCTGGTCACACTTCTGCCCTTATTCCACCCAAATCCCTCCTCCACCCCTAGACACAAAATATACAAAATTGTATATATATATATATATATATATATATATATATATATATATAAGAAACACTTTAAGGTAGGTAATATCATTTTGGATGACCAATAATACCAGTATACAATGAATAAATAAATACAACCACACAGTAACTGGATAATACCACCATACTGTACTATATAAAACCACTATACACACACCAATACACTATACAGGATCTGTATACTATATAAGTGATTATTTACGGTGCCTTTATAGCGGTAGATACCAGCTGTACAGAGATATGTATACAATATAAGTGATTATATACAGGACCATAAGGCAGTAGATATCAGCTGTACACAGGATCTATACACCATAGAAGTGATTACAGATACATCTAGGGACATACAATTACATCTTTTCTGATCGGCAGCGTCCTCTTTCCTTTTCTTCTCTTTCTCCAGACTGCCATGCTGATCTTTTAACATCTGCAGGACAAACATGTCTTTTTCTGTGTCGTCCCCTCCTCTACACAATCTCCCCATCTATAGGCCCACAAACTGTAATAATGCCCTCCTTGGTGTCCTGCACAGTAAAACGGCAGGTAGGTAGATAGGTAGGCAGGTAAATAGGTAACTAGGTAAATAGATCAGGAAGCCAGATATGTAGGTAGGTGACTAGCTAGGTAGGTAGGTGCTAGCTATGTAGTTATGCATCCATGTATGAAGGCCAGATATTTACATAATTAGGTAGCCAGGTATGTAGTTAGATAGCCAGTTATGTAGGTAAGTAGTTAGGTATCCAGGTAAAACATTAGCTAACCAGGTAATTAGTAAAGTAGGTAGCCAGCACCCCCATCCACCCAGTGGCGGACCCAGAGTCTAGTCTCGGGAGGGGCAGTATCAGAGTATTTTGTGTTAGCGGACAGTAAATAAGGTGTTGCTTACAGAAGTTACAGGTAGGTAATGTCCCCAGAAGGTAGTTGGCCCCTAGTAGATCATGCCCCAGGTAGTTAATGTCCCCCTGGTAAGTCGACATGCCCCCTGTAGGTAAATCCCCCAGATAGCTGCCCCTTACATGAAAACCCCCTATGTAGGTAGTAGGTAGCCCTCCTATTAGTTTGGTAGTTTGTCCCCATATTAGCTAGGCAGGAACATAGTAGATAGTGCCTCACATTAGGTGTAGGCAGCAGAGTTCCCCCTATTAGGTGTAGGCAGCAGAGTTTCCCCACAGTAGGGGTAGGAAGCAGAGCTCCCCCACAGTAGGTGTAGGCAGCAGAGTTCCCCCTCAGTAAGTGTAGGCAGCAGAGCCCGCCACCCCCAGTAGGTGTAGCCAGCAATTTTTCTCCCTCCCCCCCAGTAGGTGTAGGCAGCAGAGTTTCCCCCTCCCCAGCCCCCCAGTAGGGGTAGGCAGCAGAGTTTCCCTCCCCCGGTAGGTGCAGGCAGCAGAGTTACCCCCCAGTAGGGGCAGGCAGCAGAGTTACCCCCCCCCCCAGTTGGTGTAGGCAGCAGAGTGTTTCCCCTCCCCCTATTCCCAGGTTGAAAAAAAAATGTATGCTCACCTGATGTCTCACGCAACGATCTTCTCCCACGGAGAGCAGCAGGGGTGTGTGTCTTCTTTCCTACATAGTGCAGTCACCGATGAGTGACGCCATCAGCGCCTGCACTGGGTGGTGCGTGGGGGGTGGAGGTCTTGTCTACCCTCTGTGTAGGCTCACACAGAGGGGAAGCCTTCTGTTGTATGTGCGTGTACCGCATGTACAGCTGAAGGCAGAGCTGTCTGCTTGGGGATCCAGGACCGCCCGGTCAGTCCGCCAGTTGTGTGTTTTTTTCCTATAAAGCCTATCCCTATTAACTATTCTAACTCTTCCCTCCTCTCAACCCCCAGGCACATTAATGTATCCCAGCTGTCTATCTACACTGTCTACCCCTTCTATGCTGTGGATTCCCTCCACCCTAAACTGGTTCCCTAGTTTAAACATACCTCCACCCTTCTGGCCATCTTCTCCCCAAGTACAGCTGTAACCTCCCCATTTAGGTGCAACCCATCCCAACAGTAAAGCTTGTATCCGACAGAGAAGTTGGCCCAGTTCTCCATGAACCCAAACCCCTCCTTCCTACACCAGCTTCTGACCAACTTGTTTACCTCCCTAATCTCCTGCTGCCTCTCTGGTGTGGCTCATGGTACAGAAAATTCTACCTCTGAGGTCCTTTCCTAAGCTTGCTGCCTAAGTCCCTGAAATCATTTTAAAGGACACTCCAACTACCTCTTACTTTGTCATTGGTGCCAATGTGTACCATGACTGCTAGGCCTTCTCCAGCCCCTCCCAGCAACCTGTCAACTCGATCCGCGATGTGCCGAACTCGAGTGCCAGGCAGACAACACACTGTTTGACAATCCCAGTCTTTATGACAGATTGCCCCGTCTGTCCCCCTAGTAATAGAGTCCCCCATTACCAGTACCTATCTGGCCTGCCCTGCACTCCTCCTTCCTTCCTTACTGGAGCAGACCCCCCCCCCCCCTTGCAGTCAGAGGCAAAGTCCTGCTGCAGTACTGCTAGCTCTGAAATGTTTCCCCCTTATCTGCCAACCAGGCAAACTCGTTGGGGTGTGCCAGTTCAGGACTAGCCTACCTGACACTTTTCCCTCTACCCCGTTTTCTAACTGTAACCCAGCTAGCTGCCTGACTGTCCTGCACCTCCATCCCACTATCCTCCCCCACCTCTACCCTACAGAGTACTTGCTCAGTGAGCAGGAGACTCCTCTCCGAGTTGTCAATGTGTCTTAGTGTTGCCAGTTGCTCCTCTAGATCCAGGATCTGGGCTTCCAAATGAATAACTTGCACACATCTCGCACAACAATATGCACCCCCAAACTGCTGTTCAAGGATTGCATACATCGTGCAAGATGTACACTGGAATGCATTGTCCAACATCTTAATTTCACTGATTAACAGCCAAAAACAGAAGTAAATATTTAAATTAAACTCCCTGAATTTAAAGTCCCTTAATTTTAAGCCCCCCCCCTTTACATTCACGACCACTTTCATGAATTACACACTCACAAGCTCAGACAATTGCTTAGTGTATTTGCTTTTAAAGATACCAAAAAACACCTCTCTCTGATTGGTGAACCCACTGAACTCCCCTGCCTCCTCCATATGCCCCCTCCGGCCTGCCCCCATTATAAGTATGCAAAAGTTCTGCATGGGTTTAATATAGTTTTATAAGTTTTAAGTTCTTTGTACTTTGATATGAGTTCTGCATACTTTTTTTTAAATATTATTATTATCATCATCATTATTATTATTATTATTTTGCCCCAACATATTCCACAACTCTGTACACAGGTTATCAAACATTCATATGAGTTCCACATAGGGTACTAAGTAAGTTCTGTGAACTTCTATATGTTCCATAAGGTGTTCTGTACAGATACCTTAAAAGCTCTATGGAGTTCCCATATATTTTAAACATGAGGCCTGAGATATAGATTTTTGGAAGAGTTGAGGAAGGAAATGTAGGTAGAACAGCAGGAAAATTGCTAAGACAGATTCCAATGTGTCCAACCTATAAATGGGTTCTCTTAAATTTCCCTTCATTCTTGTGTGCTGGCCTCTGTGGGTCCCGTGTAGTAAGGTTCAATCCGTAATGAAAGTAGTATTTTACAAACTTTACTATTTTCCTTTTTTTTTTTCCAGAAAACTCTTTATAGTTTTATTCCTTCTCTTTAACCCTTGAGGCATAGGGGTAGAGGTATTGTTGCTGTTGTATGTTTCTTCTGTTTTCTTGTAGATTAAGACACCTTACATGTATATATCCGCAACTAAGCTATTCCCCAAAGGCAACAAATGAACCTGAAATTTATATGCAAATTGGAAGGGCCTGAAGGAGTTTTTCTGCAAAGCAAAGTTGGTAAAAGCAGCTGTGCACCCCATCTATGTATGCAATTGAGAGAGAATGTGCTGTTTGGTAGGTAAAATGGTCGTATGGATCCAATCGCTTCCTGGTTTCCTGCTTGAACTGTGACTGCAGAACAGAATATTTTCATTGTACTTTGGAAATATATTTAAGTTTACATAATGCATTGGTTTACACTTTTAATCCTTATGTTAAAACTCTTGTAAATGCATAAAATACCAGCAGACACTCCGTATAGTTGAAATATCCCATGTGGGGTGGTGTGGGGGGCGGGGGGAACCACTCGGAATACACCATCTCATAGATGGCAATGAATTTCCCTGCAGATTCAGCAGAAAGAATAGACTTGTCTATTCTTTCTGCAGATGCCGGATTCTAGCACAGAAATACCTGACGCAGAAATCCTGCTGTGTAAACAGTGCAGCAGAATCCCATTGAAATCAATAATCAATGGGACGTTGCTGCAACAGAATGTCCATGCAGAATTCCACGCGGTCATTCCGCTTTCTGAACATACTCTCAGTGGTGATATCCATAGCAAAAATTAAAAAAAAATATACGTTTTTAATAAATTGTAGATTTCATATTTATTTTTTTTTTGACTCAAAACAGAGTGAAAGCAGTCTGCAGAGTAATCTACATACCTATAACTCTATATAACCAATAAAGGGGAGGGAGGGCAGGAGAGAGCAGAGATATGTTTATATCCAGAAGTTAAGTCAACCCAGCTAGTTCTCTCATTCATTGCCTGAGTATCAGCACAGTCCATCTTCAGTTCTGACTCTGTCCAGCACCTGTATCCTCTGGACTCTCAAGCTACCTTGTAAAAAGTTGTCTTTTTTCATACAGCCTGCACCAGCCTTGTTATTGTTGCTGTATCTGACCACCAACTGGTGACCATATTTGGAACTTGGAATCTTGTGTGACAAGTCCAACCATCCTTGAGAGTAGCAAGTGAGAAAACGAAAGAATCCTTTAGACTTGACATCCTAGTTTGGTCAGTGGTAAACCAGTTGCTAGAGATGAGCGAAGTTACAGTAATTTGATTAATCACAAACCTCGTGGCTCAGCATTTGCTGACTTTTCCTGCATAAATTAGTTCAGCTTTCAGGTGCTCCGGTGGGCTGGGAAAGGTGGATACAGTCCTAGGAGACTCTAAAGTCAGCAACTGCCGAGCCGCGAGGTTCGTGACAAATCAAATCACTGTAACTTCTCTCATCTCTACCAGTTGCAGTTGGATCAATACTCAAGTTTTCCAATGTTACATTATATTTGGACGTGAAGATTTTTTTTCTTTATCATTTCTCCTGTTTATAATAAAGAATTGTTTAAGCCTTTGTCTTGTCTGATGGCACTTCACATGACCATGGTGTATTATCATAATGTCCAATGTGCCGGCTGTTGTAAAATGTCATCTACACTGCCATTACCACAGAGGGTGTCAAATAGCTGTCCTAGATGTGTGACACGTTTTCAGTGCAGATGATATATCGTCATGCATGAACACACGTAGACTATGGGGGGGGGGGGGATCCAGAGAAATGCACTGCTGGGATGGCTATGTATCTATGACCCAATATTTGTCTTAAATTCATTGTAAATTTTGTTCTCCATTTTTTCTTTTAAGTCCACAGGGTAGGATTTTTCTTTCTGTCTTTTTTTTTTTTTTCAAGATAAGAATGGAGATAACCAGAAAAGTTTTACGGCATACTTTATTTGTCGGGGCTGTGTCCAATAAAGATCATCTTCCATATTATCCTGAACAAAGGCCTTTGCACTCTATTCTTGAGGAAGTAATAATGCAGCCATTAATGCGGGAGGAATCAATTTATGTCTACAGATGAAATAGAATGAAAGACCAGCACACACAAACTATAGATAAACGAGACATAAACTGGGTGACACTAAGGGGTTACATTATATTCCTGTGGGCTACTTTAACCTAGCTGAAAATTGGGTCTAGAACCAAAGAAGACATGATACAGAAACTACACTGAAAGCTCTTAAAATCAATCAGACAGAACTACATCCTAACCAATTTAAATCAAAAGTCATAAAATCTGTCACAAATTTTTGTCTTGTTACCTATTTTTTTTCTTTACACAAAAGACTCATTTCTAATAATGTAACATCACAGTATTGTAACCTTGCATTATTTCAATACAGAGGAAGGTGGAGGTGTTAACAAATCCATGCAGGTAACAACACAACATCAACGGGGTTATATGTAAGGATGAGCGAAACGAATCACATAAATCCGAATTCGTTACGAATTTCAGGAAAAATGTGATTTGCAACAAATGTGAATATCGCCATGATTTTATCTCACAAATCTCTTAATTAAACTCCATTTAGTGAGTTCAGGCTCTAGGGCATCTAAAATGCGGATCCACATGTGAGGACATGGAGCAAAGAATCCTGGGAAGGTGGGAACAAGGGTAGGGAACAAGGCAATCACATGCAGCATGCAGCCTATCACCAGCCAGTTACCCCTTTGATGTCACAGCCCTATATAATCGGCAACCATATTGAGGCCAGTCACTTCAGCCTTTCACTGCAAAGAGATAGATATGTGTGTTGCACAGAAAAGCTTTTTTCCAGCAGCGATTCGCCTCCTAGTCAAGTCAGAGTTCTGTTGTACAGAGAGAGGGACAGAGGGCAGTGTGTTGCACAGTGTCTTTCACAGAACAGCAGCGATTCAGCTCAAGCATAAATCCTGCCTAGAAGCACTGATAGGGAAGGGAGTGAGATTGAGAGAGAGTGCAATTTTTAGTGTAGTAAAAAGCGACCGTATGCTGCAGCACTGGTGTGTACTGCTGGTGTTGTGCACAAATACTTTTTTAAGTTTACTGTAGTGCTTTTTTTACGTGGTGTACTATTTTGTACCGGTTAAACTCTCAAGGGCCTAGATACTGTGAAAGGCCAGGCAAAAGAACTCAATGGCTGGTGTAGTACACAAATACTTTTTTGTACATACTGTAGCATGTAACACTCATGTTTCTGAAGACAGGAACCCTGGTGGATGTGGATCTGCTGGACCTGTGTGGCAGATGACTCGGACCGTACCAGGGAGCAGAGGCAGATGAGGAGATGCGAGGCACAGAAGGGATAAGGCAACTCATAGTCTATATAGCAGAAGGTCAGGGCAGGCGGCACAGTAGCGTAGTCAAAGCGAAGCAGGAGCTCAGTAGGCAGGCGGCAAGAGGAGCAAGGTCAAGTCACAAGAGCCAGAGATCTGATACATGGCAAGGCAATACAGAGGAACGCTTTCTCAAACGCACAAGGCAACAAAGATACGGCAAGAAACTGAGGAGGAACTTATAAATGAGCCACAGGTGGATTACACTAATGAGCCTACTGGCCCTTTAAATCTTAAAGCTCCAGCGCGCACGCTCCCTAGGGAAAGGGTTCACACGCGCCGGAGCAGAGAGGCAGAGGCAGGAGAAACACCCGGAGAGTGATGGACTGGGGCTCGCATGCGGGCGCGTCTCGGCGTGCGAGTCCCAGCCCCGTTGGCAGAAGAGGTAAGGGGACCATGCACTACCCTCATAAGTCCACACCACATACGTACATCTAAGTGGTGTACTATTTTGTACCTGTTAAACTCTCAAGGGCCTAGATACTGTGAAAAGCCAGGCAAAAGTACTCACCGGCTGGTGTTGTACACAAAAACTGTTTTCAGCATACTGTAGCGTATTGTATTCCTCTCATATACGCAAGTATGTCAGGCAGAGAAGTGTCAGGATGTGCACAGAGGAGTGGCAGGGGCCAAAATTCTTCAGGCAGAGGTCGCAGCAGACTAGGAGTGAGAGGTAGCAGGAGTCACAACGAGAGGCCTAAGCTCCCGATATCAGCTAGCAGTCGTGTCTCGACCAGCAACCCACCTGCCGTCATCGGTTGGTTAACACTGTCATTCACTTTATCACAAGTGACATCTGACACCCCCAGTCAACAGTCAATGGGTTCCTCAGACACAACTATCAGTTGGCATGACCTGTGAGCAGTCGCTGCCCTTCCCTTGCCTCTGTCGTATGCTGTTACCTTCCCCACAGAAGTATCTTATGCTGTGGGTCCAGCTTCACTATTTACTGAGGACGATCTAGAGGACAGTCAGCAACTACTCCCAAGCCAAGAAGTGGAGGAGACATCCACTGCTTCCTATGCTAGGAGGGCACATAGTGATGAGGAGAGTGGCATGAGAGGTGGTGTTGCGAGCATTAAGGCTCCTGAAGCAGATACTGTTGAGGAACCTGAGTAGGACATCATTGACCTGCAGGCACAACTCAATGATGATGATGAAGCCGATCGCACTTGGGAGCCGGGTGCAGAAGGGGCTTCATCATCATCAGGAGAAGAGGGTTGCAGGTTACCCATGAGGCAGCAGCTGAGCCAGCAAGGTGGAAGCATGGTTGGCAGTCAGCATGGTGGCAGAAGTGGAAAGTCTAGAGCCAAACGTGCCCGGAGTAGACCACCTGCTTTATGGCAGCCTACATTTCTAAGAGGTAATGAAACAGGGGTGTTACGCCGAGGGCTCTGGGTCCCTGCTCCTCCCCGGAGCGCTCTCGGCGTTCTTCAGCGAGCAGCGGCCTGGTCAGACCCGCTGACCGGGAGCGCTGCTCTGTTATCACCGGTGGGGATGCGATCCGCATGGCGGGACGTGCCCACCTGCGGGTCGCATCCCAGTCCTCTCACCTGCCCCGTTCCCCTGCTGTCACGTCCCGGCGCGCGTGGACCCGCTCTCTAGGGCACACACGCGCCGGCTGTCTGAAATTTAAAGGGCCAGTGCACCACTAATTGGTGCCTTGCCCAATCAGTGCTAATCACTCCCAAACATATAAAAACCCACTTTCCCTTCCTGTCCTTGACGGATCTTGTTGCATAGTGCTCTGAGAAAGCGTTCTGTGTGTTCCCAAGCCTGTGTATCCAGACCCTTGCCGTTGCCCCTGACTACGAACCTTTGCCGCCTGCCTTGACCTTTTGCTAAGTCCGACCTTGCCTTCGCCTTGTCCTTGTGTACTATGCCTATCTCAGCTGTTAGTGAGGTTGAGTTGCTATTGGGGGATACAACCTGGGAGTTACCGCCGCAGCAAGTCCATCCCGCCTTGCGGCGGGCTCTGGTGAAAACCAGTAACTTCTCAGAACCGGTTCCCTGGTACGGCCCACGCCAATGCCTCACTAACACCGAGGATCCACTACCCGCTTCCAGTCCGGTTCCTGACAAGGGGTTCCTGGAGTCGGCGGCAGTAGCAGTCAATCAGTGCGGACTGTTGGTGGCAAAATCAGCTACTCGGCGGTGTGACAGTTTTTTTTTTCAAGCATCCGGAGGAGGTTAACTTGGCCACATGCAAGATGTATTGGCAGAAGGTGAAGCGGGGCCAGGGTCCCAATGTTGGCACCATGGCCCTGCGTCAACATATGCAGCGTCACCATAAAGCGGCCTAGGAGAACCGTTGCTCCGAAGTAGTCGTCCAGCCTGCTGCATCACCCAATGGTACACCGCTCCCTGTTTCAGCCAGCCAAGGCTCCACCGCCTCAACCGAAGGGAGCAGTGTGTCCTACCCATCTTCTGTCGCTCCAGATGCTACTGCTCCTCCTACTTCGAGTCAGTCATTCCGCCAGCAATCCATCGGCGAAGCCATGTCCAAGAGACAACAGTATGCATCCATTCATCCAACAGCGCAGAAGCTAAATGTGCACCGGTCCAAGTTGCTGGTGCTGCAGTCCCTCCCTTTTCAAGTGGTGGACTCTGCACCTTTCAGAGAACTGATGTTTTGTGCCTAGCCACGGTGGAAAGTCCCAAGCCATCATTCTTTGCGAAAAAGGCAGTACCAGCCATGCACAATTTTGTGGAACAGAAGGTGGCCCAGTCCTTGAGCCTTTTGGTGTATACCAAAGTGCACGGCAGCACAGATATGTAGAGCTGTAACTACAATCAGGGACAATACATGTCCTTTATGGTCCACTGGGTGAATGTGGTCCCTGCACAGCCCCAACAACAGCAACTTGGACAGGTCACGCCGCTTCTGCCTTCACGCTATCAGGCCGTTGGTCTTTTGACAGTGTGAGACTCTGCCTCCTCATCCTCCACCGTTCCCCTCCAGCATACCATTCGTGCAGGGAACAGCTGTGTCACGCTGTTCTGCGGACAATGATGGCATGGTTTGCCTTGGCGAACGGAGTCACACAGGGGAGGAACTGCTAAAAGTAATTCATCAAGAAATCAAATCACGGCTTACTCCACGAAAACTGGAAATGGGAACCATGGTGACCGACAACGGGAAGAACATATTGTCTTTGCTGCGACAAGGAATGGCACACATGTTCAATCTGGTTGTCAAGCGGTTCCTGAAGGGTTCGCCCCCATCTGCAAGACATCCTAACAATGGGAAAGAAACCTTGCATGCACTTCAGCCACTCGTACACAGCAAAGCACACCCTCCTTGAGCTGATGCATCAGAACGGCATCCCCCAACCTAGTCTGATTTGGGACGTTTCCACACGTTGGAATTCCACCCTCCATATGTTGGACCGACTATACAAACAGAGAAAAGCCATCCCCGATTTCTTGATGATCCATGTGGTAAGGGGACTCCCCTGTGTAACTTGAATGTCAACCAGTGGCAGCTCATACGTGACACCTGCCATTTGCTCAGGCCCTTTGAGGAAGCCACATTATTAGTCAGTCGCCAGGATTACGGGATGAATTATGTCATTCCACTGCTTCATCTACTACAACACGTGTTGGAAATGATGGCTGGTCAGGGCACTGGAGACGTGGCACCCACATCTCATGGCCACATGAGCCTGTGGGGGATGAACAGGAGGAGAAGGAGGGGGAGGAGCACAGTGGAGTCCAGTTTAGGTTTTGCAAGATGGCCAGTTTTTCTAGTCATCTAACAGGCAAAAAGCCCTTAACAATATAAAATGGTATAATGTCCTCAAAAAGAACAATAATGACACTAAATGGGAGACTTTTAAAAATATCTTAAATTCTCACTGTAAGATGTATATACCTTATGGGAATAAAAGGTTCAGAAATAAAAGAAAACCAATATGGATGAATAAAAATGTTAAGGGGCTATAAATGACAAAAATAAAGAATTTAAACTACTAAAACAGGACAACAGTCAAGAAGCATTAAAAACTATAGAGAAAAATGTAAAATATGTAAAAAAAAAAACCTGATAAAAGCCGCAAAAATAGAGACAGAAAGACTCATTGCCAAAGAAAGTAAAACTAACCCCAAAATGTTCTTTAACTATATAAATAGCAAAAAGGTCAAAAATGAAACTGTCGGCCCTTTAAAAAATCATGAGGAAGAAATTATAAACGGGGATCAGGAAAAAGCAAATATATTAAACACATTCTTCTCCACTGTATTCACCGAAGAAAATATTATGCAGGGTAAAATACAGCGAGATAAGATAAACTCCCCAGTACAGGTCACCTGTCTAATGCAGTAAGAAGTACAGTGCCACCTACAAAAAAATAAAAATAGACAAATCACCTGGTCCAGATGGCATTCACCCCCGTGTTCTAAAGGAACTAAGTAATGTAATAGACAGACCCCTATTTTTTATATTCAGGGACTCTATATTGACAGGGACTGTTCCCCACGACTGGCGCATGGCAAATGTGATGCCAATATTTAAAAAGGGGTCAAAAGGTTACCCCGGGAATTATAGACCTGTTAGTTTAACCTCTATTGTATGTAAATTGTTTGAGAGTTTTCTAAGAGATGCTATAGTGGAGTATCTTGATAAAAATAAATGCATTACTCCATATCAGCATGGGTTTATGAGGGATCAGCCCTGTCAAACTAACCTGATCAGTTTTTATGAGGAGGTGAGCTCCAGACTGGACCAGGGGCAATCGCTGGATGTCGTATATCTGGATTTTTCCAAAGCCTTTGATACGGTGCCACATAAAAGGTTGGTGTATAAAATGAGAGGGATTAGGCTGGGGGAGAATGTGTGTAAGTGGGTAAGTAACTGGCTCAGTGATAGGAAACAGAGGGTGGTTATTAATGGTAGTTATTCTGATTGGGTGACTGTTACTAGTGGGGTACCACAGGGGTCAGTCTTGGGTCTTGTTCTTTTTAATATATTTATTAATGACCTTGTAAAGGGTTTGAATAGTAAAGTAGACATCTTTGCAGATGATACTAAACTCTGTAAAGTGGTAAACACAATAGAGGACAGTGCACTGTGTATAGTAGATAACACAATAGAGGACAGGGCACTGTTACAAATGGATCTGAATAGGTTGGAAGTTTGGGCTGGGAAGTGGCAGATGAGGTTCAACACTGATAAATGTAAGGTAATGCACATGGGGAGGAAAAATCCGGGCTGGGATTATGTATTAAATGGGAGAACACTTGGGGCGACTGATGTGGAAAAGGACTTGGGAGTCTTAGTTAACAGTATATTTAGCTGTATGGACCAGTGTCGGGCAGCTGCTGCCAAGGCAAATAAAATCATTGGGTGCATCAATAGGGGCATAGATGCCCACGACAAGGAAATAATTCTACCACTGTACAAATCACTAGTCAGACCACACATGGAATACTGTGTACAGTACTAGGCACCAGAGTACAAGAAAGATATAGTGGTGCTGGAGAGGGTTACAAGATGGGCAACCATGGTAATATGGGGAATGGGAGGACTACAGTACCCAGAAAGATTATCAGAATTAGGGTTGTTTAGTTTAGAAAAAAGAAGGCTTAGGGGCATCCTAATAACTATGTATAACTATATCAGGGGACAGTACAGAGATCTCTCCCATGATCTATTTATACCCAGGACTGTATCTATAACAAGGGGGCATCCTCTACGTCTAGAGGAAAGAAGGTTTCTACACCTGTACAGATGGGGGTTCTTTACTGTAAGAGCAGTGAGACTATGGAACTCTCTGCCAGAGGAGGTGGTCATGGTGAACTCTGTAGAAGAGTTCAAAAAGGGGCTGGATGCATTTTTGGAGAATAATAACATCGCTGGTTATGTATACTAGATTTATAGGGACAGAACGTTGATCCAGAGATTTATTCTGATGCCATGTTGGAGTCGGGAAGGAATTTTTACCTCTAGTATGAGGTTTTTTTTGCCTTCCTCTTGATCAACTCAACTCAGTAGGGACTTATTTAGGGTATTGGTTGAACTTGATGGACTCTGGTCTTTTTTCAACCTTATGAACTATGTTACTATGTTACTATGAGAGGAGGAGCAGGAGCAGCTAGAGGAGCTAGAGGGTTATAAGGAATTCGAGACAGAGGACCCAGACACACCATGGCAGTATGCAGTGGAGATGGAGGCAGGGAGTCCTTCCGAGTCACTTGCACAAATGGCACGATGCATGCTCACTTGCTTGGGTAGTGACTGCTGAATTGTCACCATTCGGCAGTGGGATGACTTCTGGCTCTCCACCTCAATGGTGGCCTTTTTCACCCACTGAGAGGGAGGGAAAACTGACCCACTACAGAGACATCCTTTGTAGTCAGTTGGCCGATGATCTGCACCATCGTCCATCCCCTAGGGGCGCTCTGCGCTCACCTTCCACTGCCATGGCTGCTGGGGAGGGGAGGGGTGGGGTGGGGTGGGGTGGCAGGAGCAGTACCAGCTCCATCATCAGCAGCCTGAGTCTACATTCGCTGATGAGTAGCTTTCTTCACCCGAATAGTGAAGCAACTCGTCAGCAGTAGTGATGAGCGGCATAGGCCATATTCGAATTTGCGATATTTCGCGAATATATGGATGAATATTCATCATATATTCGCATATTCGTTATATCCTTTATTTGCGAATATGCGAAAATATATGCGCATATTCGCGAATATTGAACCCTCCCTTCTTTAATGGTATAGGAAACTGTGACTAGTGCATTAACTCTGTGATTTTTTGCCTATTGAATCCAATAGGCCCATTGTGGTCTATGGGGATCTCATGGTATGTAAAACAGTATGCTATGCAGGACCGTCTCGGCAGCACAGTGGATAGGAGACCACCACTGGCATGGGCTTGGGGTTTTACAGTGTTGTGGCTTAACTTTACTTTCCTGGAAACGCTGCTGAGTTGCCCATAGCAAACAATTAGATTGCTTCTTTCATTTTTCACAAGGCCTCTGCAAAATGAAAGAAGTGATCTGATTGGTTGCTATGGGCAACTCAGAAACTTTTCCTAGAAAAGTTTCTGAGTTGCCCATAGGAACCAGACTACTTCCTTCATTCTTCAGAGCCCTTATCAAAAATGAAGGAAACAATCTGATTGGTTGCTATGGGCAACTGCACAACTCTTCCTCTACATTGGTTTTAAATACTCCCAAGGGACTTCAATAGGCGCAGAAAGGATGAAGGTAATAGATGTATAGATGATAGCATTTATTTGCAGAACAACGCGTTTCAACATCAGGACGGGCGTCTTTCTCAAGTTCAACTTGAGAAAGACGCCCGTCCTGGCGTTGAAACGCGTTGTTCTGCAAATAAATGCTATCATCTATACATCTATTACCTTCATCCTTTCTGCGCCTATTGAAGTCCCTTGGGAGTATTTGGAGGTTGCTGTTACCATTACACCTATGTGGTGGCGGGACTGGCTGCATTTTGGAAACTCTTAACAGTGTTGTGCCTGGTACACTAGCACAACCTACCGGGTAAGCGCTTCCAGTAAACTACTGTGAAGTTCAACTTGCCCGGTTAATGCACTATGGAGCGCTTCTCTTTCTTTTGCATTTGTCTACATTGGTTTTGATGAATCTCCCCCATAGAGGGAGATTTATCAAAACTTGTCCAGAGGAAAAGTTTCTGAGTTGCCCGTAGCAACCAATCAGATCGCTTCTTTCATTTTTCAGAGGCCTTTTCAAAAATGAAGGAAGCAATCTGATTGGTTGATATGGGCAACTGCACAACTCTTCCTCTACACTGGTTTTCCGCATGTTCGCGAATATTGAGTCCTCCCTTCTTTAATGGTATAGGGAACTATGATTGGTACATTAACTACGTTATTTTTTTGCCTATTGAAACCAAAAGGCTCATTGTGGTCTATGGGCATCTCATGGCATGTAAAACAGTAAGCTAAGTAGGACCGTCTTGACAGCACAGTGGATGCGAGACCACCATGTGTTCGAGTCCCAGGGTGGGACAGAGTGTTACAGTGCTGTGGTTTAAGTTTACTTTCCTGGAAAAGAAGCTGAGTTACCCATAGCAACCAATCGGATCGCTTCTTTCATTTTTCACAAGGCCTCTGCAAAATGAAGAAAGCAATCTGATTGGTTGCTATGGGCAACTCAGAAACTTTTCCTGTGGACAGGTTTTGATAAATCTCCCTCTATGGGGAGATTCATCAAAATCAGTGTTGAGAAGAGTTGTCCATAGCAACCAATCAGATTGCTTCCTTCATTTTGCTGAGGCCTTGTGAATAATGAAAGAAGCAATCTGATTGGTTGCTATGGGCAACTCAGCTGCTTTTCCAGGAAAGTAAAGTTAAACCACAGCACTGTAACACTCTGTCCCACCACTGAACTCGAACCGGGGGTGGTCTCCCATCCACTGTGCTGCTGAGGCAGTCCTGCTTAGCTTACTGTTTTACATGCTGTGAGATCCCCATAGACCACAATGTGACCATTGATTTCAATGGGACTAAAATCAGAGTTAATGCACTAGTCACAGTTCCCTATACCATGAAAAAGGGAGGACTCAATATCCGCGAATATGCGCATAAATTTTCGCATATGCGCATATAATTTTGCATATGCAAAAAAAACGAATATAGTGCTATATTCGTAATATTTGCGAATATGCGATATTCGCGATTAAAATTAAAATTGCGAAAATTCGCGAGCAACACTAGTCAGCAGCCGGTAGACCTGGAGCAGGACCTGAACCAACAGGTGATGGCATACCTTGACATGACCATGCCAACAGACCTTGAAGATCCGCTGGACTTCTGGGCAGCCAAACTTGATTTGGGCCACAACTAGCAGAGTTTGCCAGGAAAAAGCTGTCCTGCCTGGCCAGTAGTGTGCCATCAGAGCGCGTGTTTAGTGCGGCGGGGGCCATAGTCACCCCAAGGAGAACTCATCTGTCCATGAAAAATGTGGAGAGACTGACCGTTGTGAAGATGAATCAGGCATGGATCAGCCTGGATTTCCACCGACCAACGCCTGGTGCATCAGAGAAGATTGACCATGGTGCCACACCAACACTTATATGGATAGTGCAAAACATATTTAAGGTGCTGCTCCCACTTACAGACATTCCTCGCCATTAGACCACAAGTAAGTATTGAGGATATGCATTAGCTAAAACTTAACTTTTCTTAGGATAAAATATAAGTACTCTATTTTATCCTAAGCATATTATTAAAAGTTAAGTTTTACGTTATGCATATCCTCAATACTTACTTGTGCACACTAACACTTTTACAAAAGAGACCATTTTCTTCTGCCTACCGGCCTCAGCTACTATTCTGATCCTGCCACCCGCCTGATGCCACACATCTGATGCCAAGTGCTCCTTTCTTCACCCACCTTCGTCACCGGGTACTGGTATTGCCACCCACCGCACCACTCTGTCACTGGGTCACATTCAGGACTACTGATGTTGCTGCTGCCACCTCCAGGCTGTCTCATTCGGCCATCATATGTTCTCCTGATGCTGCCGCCACCTCCACGCTGTGTCATTCAGCCACTATATGTTCTCCTCATGCTGCCGCCACCTCCACGCTGTGTCATTTAGCCACTATATGGTCTCCTCATGCTGCCGCCAACTCCAGGCTGTGCCATTAAGCCACTATATGGTCTCCTCATGCTGCCGCCAACTTTAGGCTGTGTCATTCAGGCACTATATGGTCTCCTCATGCTGCCACCAACTCCAGGCTGTGTCATTCAGCCACTATATGTTCTCCTCATGCTGCCCCCAACCTCCACGCTGTGTCATTCAGCCGCTATACGGTCTCCTCATACTGCCACCACTTCCACGCTGTTTCAGTCAGGCACTATATGGTCTCCTCATGCTGCCGCCACCTTTAGGCTGTATCATTTCGCCACTACATGGTCTCCTCATGCTGCCGCCAACTCCAGGCTGTGTCATTCAGCCACTCTATGTTCTCCTCATGCTGCCGCCAATTCCACCGTGTGTGCTTTCAGGCACTATATGGTCTCCTCATGCTGCCACCACCTCCACGTTGTGTCATTCAGCTACTATGTGGTCTCATCATGCTGATGGGTCTTTACCTAAAAAAATTATGATAGCACTAGCAAAAATCTTCAATTTAAATTTGAAAATATATCTTTTAATCTTTGGAATTGGGAGGCCCTATGGTCTCCTCATGCTGCTGCCACCTCCAGGCTGTGTCATTGTGCCACCATATGGTCTCCTTATGCTGTTGGCACCCTAGATTAAACTTGAAAATGTTTCATGTATCTAAAATCTTCAATTAAAATTTTACAAAATATCTTTAATCTTTACAATCGTGAGGCTCTATTGTCTCATCTGGCTGATGCCACCTCTAGACACTCGTGCTGCAATGTGACTCCTTGTTAGATTGGGTTTTGTGGTCATGCAGTATTAGTTCAAAGTAAACACTGGGACATTAAACTTGGGAATCTAATATAAATGTTAAATTTAACTTTAATAAAAATCAATGGAATCTTTTCAAGACTGAGGCCCTATGGTCGTCGACGTCATAAATGACCTGTGGAATTATCACAAGAATCCAATAAAACAGCTTGAAGCGATGACAATGAATCATAACTGATTAAATGAAATGTTCGCACTGTCACAGTCGGGGGGGGGGGCGCTGAGGGGCAGGGGCTGGAACAGGTGGTATCTCATGGTATGCTCACCAGAATTGGTACACAAATAATTTACATGAATTCTAATTAAATTAAATAAAAATTACATTAAAAATCTCTTTATTTTATCTCTCAATTTTGGCACCATAGGGTCTCCCTGCTGCCACATCCAGACACTCTGCGGCAGTGATTTTAATAGCAATTCCTGTAATCTGCATGTCATACTGAATAACAGTATTATTTTACTAACAAAGCACACTCCCTATGCGTGTTAGGACAAGGCAAAGTGTTCTACACCCCTATTGAGGCTATTTGGTCTCCTCATGCTTCTGCCACCTCCATGCTGTGTTATTCAGCCACTATATGTTCTCCTCATGCTGCCACCACCTCCACGCTGTGTCATTCAGCCACTATATGTTCTCCTCATGCTGCCACCACCTCCACGCTGTGTCATTCAGCCAGGAGCGCCATCTTCAGACATTTGTATGTTTCAAGTACTCTCAAGGATCTCCTGGCCAACTGAAGTTCCCCAAGGGTCTCCTTTCTTGATCATTTTTTTAATCTGACCTGGCTCTAATGTGTGCTGCACCACTTTTTCAACCAATCTGGCAAAGTTAGCACAATAAAGGTGAATTCAGTTTAAATATATATTTCCTCCAGTGTATTTTAAGAAAGTGGTAAATTATGGTTGAAAACTTAGTGAAAAACATAATAATTTAGTAAACATTTGGAAAACATTAGCATTTTTCAGAATTTCAGATTTATTTTAGGGTACAGTGTGCTTTTGACCCCCCCACAAATCCCCAATGAGGTCACCATGATCAAGAGGCATATTGTCAATATAGATGACACAGAAAACAGATGGGAGAACAAAAGAGCTGTGCCACATGAACCTCAGCAATATCTATGTTGAAATGATTGGAGATCCAGGAACCAAGGGAACTCATTTAACTGAATTACCCAAATGTTGCTTGTGGTTCAAAATTTTATAATCTACAAATTCCTTTGATCCGGTGACTCTAGATGTTACTGTTGAATGTCTGCTCTACTGTGCTTTTCTTACTATACCAAACATTATTGGAATAATTAAAAAATTGAACAACTTTTCATGCCACATTGTTTCCCCACATTGTTTCCCATCAGTTTCCCCCTTGGCAAGCTCCACCTCCAGTTTTTACTTGTCCCTGAGCTAGTGGTTATAGACCAGCTGCTATGATGTCTCCCAGACACTGCACACAGAGAGCTTCCTGTTCTACTGTAAACCTATAAAACACCATCAGAAGCAGCATGGAAGATGTTATAGAGCAGAATAAGCTGCAAATAAAGCACTAGGGTGATGCCTCATTCTGCAGCTCCCTTCCCCTCCATAGACTTGTAAGGCCAGCATGAGATCTAACCCATCAGTTAGCTAACACTACATGCAAGCTAGAAGTAAAGACTAAATTCTAGACTGACTCCTTTGTATTTAACATTGCTGCAGAAAAAAAAGAACAACCTGATGGCCCTTTTAAGCTTGTTAACAGACTTTAAAAAAGCACCCTAATAAAATATAACACATTTGATTTCTTACAAAACAGAATATTTATTTGTAACAGGGTTTCAAAAGTACAAGAATGTGAAAGCCCATTGGCAAAAAAATAAGATACATCCTTACACAAAACGCATGAAGCTTTGTAATGAAATAAGACAGTTTAAAACTCTTTGCAACTTGAGGAAATTCCCAAGAAGCCGACTAATTGGACCCAAGAGATATGGTAATCCACATCTAGGAACACTATAAGAGATAGACTGCAGAAACTACAGGTTATTTTATTCAAATAGATTATTTTCGAAAATTATATTTCCAAACTATCCAGAAACTTTCCTCCCTTGTGGATAGTTTGATGTGAATTTACAATTAGTTCTCTACATTAATATACTGTGCAAGTATTAGCTTACGTAGTAGTAGGAACCATTAACATTGTACCAGTCATTACTAGAACGTAGATTGTGCTTCCATTATTTTTTTATTTTATTTATAATTTTATTTTATTTAATTTTTTTTTTTACTCTCTTGGATTGACCTTTTTGGAGCTATTGTTTTTTTTTACCTACCTCTTCAAGCATGGCCGCCTCCAACCATCATATGGATGCATAAATATGTATGGAACTTGTAGAGGATGCAAATGTATACAAGAACAAAATATCAATATTTATTAGAAAAAAAAAACATAATGCCTAGAAATTGTCTTGTCTGGATGGTTACTTTTTTTGTAAGTCCAGTGAAAGAATGAAAGAATTTGAGGACTTTGCTTGAAAAATTCTTTAAGAATAGTTATTTATTTTATAAAACAATGTACATTATCATTTATATTAATGCAGAAGAGCAACCACTCATTTTCCTTTGGTCAAAGTTCAGGGCCATCTCAGTTTCTGAGAATATTTATGTCTTAAAGGGGTTTTCTTATGACCTTTTAGAGAATTGCCATGCTTGAGACCACCACTAAAAAATAGAGCTAAGGGATTGTAGAATTAGCCATACACATAAGTAGAGATGAGCGAACTTACAGTGATTCGATTCATCATGAACTTCTCAGCTCGGCAGTTGCTGACTTTAGCCTGCATAAAAGAGTTCAGCTTTCAGGTGCTCCAATTGGCTGGGAAAGGTGGATACAGTCCTAGGAAACTCTCTCTTAGGACTGTATCCATCTTTTCCAGCCCACCGGAGCGTCTGAAAGCTGAACTAATTTATGCAGGCTAAAGTCAACAACTGCCGAGCCAAGAAGTTCCTGACGAACTGAATTACTGTAAGTTCGCTCATCTCTACACATAAGATTAGTGTAGACCCCATGGATTTCAGTGATACCAGCCAACCAGCTAATTTATATGGGGTTTCCCAACTCCCCCCCTATTAAAAGAAGTCAGAATCATTTTTAACATTGCCCAATCCTTGTGTTCTCAGTGGGTATAAGTCATTATTAATCATGACTGGCAGCAGCTTACACCCCTCAATCCCATTCAGAACACTACTACTGTAGTGCAGTGTATTATGCCTATCAGCATTTTGCTGTGGCGGCAGTGTATACAGCCATGCTGAAGGCAATTGTATGCAATGCTCATGATTTGACCACAGAATGTAACTGGTCAAACTGTCAGGATCAGAGGTTTCCCAAATCCTAGAAGTTAGCATGGGGGCTTTGCTATCGTACTGACAGCCGATCTCTCCCAATCCCAGCATGGGAGACCATGAAAAGTCATTGACCAGCCAAAATTCCCTTAGTGACCGCCATGAAAACACACATGGGTCGCCTAGTCCCGAAGCCGGATAAGAAAAAGTCTCCTGCTTTATTTCCGTATCTGGCTCTAAAAAGGTTGAAAAAGCTGGTTAAAAGTGATGCATTTATGTATTTTGTGGACCCAGCTTTATATAAAAAAATATATAGAAGTATCCTTTTCTTTGTGCCTTTTCTTTCACGCGCATTTGTTTGGTTAGCTGTTGTATGTGTGTTTTCAGTCAGGTTTTTGCAGTGGTCAGGAATTTCTGAAAATGCGCAAAATTTGGCGCAAACCCTTTTAAAAAGGCGCAAATCACCTCCATAAAAAAGTGGCATAGAAAACACACATTACAAAAATGTGTTGAAATGATTTATTAATATAAGCAGATCACATTGTTATTTAATATATATATATATATATATATATATATATATATATATATATATATATATACATACATATATATATATATATTTGTTTTTGTGTTTTTTTTTCCTATAAAAATATAACTAAAAAAAATTAGTTTGTTTAATTTTTAATTTTTAAAATTTTTTTATTTGAAAACGTTTTTCAAAATGGTAAGGATGGACATGTTTAAAAGTCTAAATATTTAGTACAATTAAGTTTAAAGCATACTTGTTTACATATTTATCCAAATTATTACTTTAAAATTACTAAGTTCTTATAGATGCAAATGCATAAGCCGATGCACCAATCACATCCCACCACCACATGGTAGGGACACGCCCCCTTCCACTTATCGGATTTATAACCCTGTGAGCTAATGGAAAGATTTAAAATAAAATGTAATATAAAGGACATTAACAATGAAGCTGTAGTAACACACAAGGAATCACCTCTGAAAGAGCTTCCTGGGACTATCACCTGAAAGGTGGGTAAATTCACACATATGTAAATTCCTTTCTGAAATTGCATCAAATTTATAGTGCCTTTTTATAAATTTGGTGCTGTGAGTGAAAAAAAGGAATAAAAAACACATACCACCGCCATTATTCAAATTTCCCCCTAAAACTATAGTAAAACACAGATTTGAATAGGCTTTACAGCTTACACGCCTTCACTTGATGTAATACCAATAAAGACTCTTTATCTTCTTTGAACATATGGGAATTTCTGTGAAATCTATAATAATTCTTTGAATTTACTTTTTTTTTTTTTTAAAGTGCATTTCAATGCACAGCAAATTTGAACTTGATAAAATGTTTCGCACAGCATGAGGCTCGGAATGTATCAGTAACATTATTTGTCATTAGGAAATTGCAGAAGATAATCACGTAATCATAGCATTCGAGTAAAATTAAGAGACAAGGATAAAAGATTATAGATAAAATGATGAAAACTTGGATAACACTTAACATTTCTTCCCGGGGGAATAATGTTTCAGAGAAGGATGTGTAAAGTGATTTATAAGTTTAACTTTTTCTTCTGATGTCTAATTTGCTCTTTCTACTTAGAGTTAAATTGCTTATACATGCACATGGGGAAATGACGAGAGGAGGGAGCCTCATATTTTAATTAAGAAAGATATGCAAAATGGTAATAGAGCAATTCAAATGCATTAGACACCTTCTAAATCTCCAGACGTAAATTCATGTGTCTAGCGGGGCAATCTCTATTTGAGATCTTCATTTCAAAGCAGTCGAGTAACACTAGGAAGTGTCCAAGAATAATTTACTATATCATGGCTTTTAACGTTGTGATAATTGTTACCATTTCACAAACAGCTCAATTTTTTCATTAGTAGTCATCAGTTATAACGCAAATTCAGGCAATAAAAAGTAATTAGTAAAATATGACTTTTTTGTTTTTGAAGATCAGGCTATTTGTTCGTTTTCTTTTCTCCAGGTCATCAAATTCCATGGCAGTGCAACATAAGAAGGGACAGAGAAAGGAGGTGTGGATCCATGGTACAGATACAAGACCAAGTCCTAGAAAATATACATAATGTATGGCTGGTGCACTATTGTATTGGTATGGCATCTCGGGGCCACACTGTGCCAATAGCCCTTCCACTGCTCTACTCACTTTGTGTAGAACTGTCTACGTGATCACCAATATGTACATTTCACGGGTCACTTAGTACGTGGATCAAGTACTCCTGTCAAAATCTGTAAGGGACTCCTTACAGAACAATATTTTAAGATATATATTATCTGGTGCCCCTTCTGTGTCTGTGCAGGAAACCCTGTGCCTTACCTTATACATGTGTGGGCCCATCAAGTAAGGCCTGCAATGTAAAAAGCATTGACAACTTTCTTCTGAGTAGCCGGTTACATAGTTACATAGTTAATGAACATAACAAGGAAAAGACTTCAATCAACACTTGACATAAAAATACAAAAATATCTTTATTGTAAACATTAAAAAAACATATAATAGGACGCAATATGAATGAGTTCTGTGAAAGTCTGCCAATACAACAGAAGGGGGCTAAATATGTTACCTACCGTATTTATCGGCGTATAACACGCACTTTTTAGGCAAAAATTTTTAGCCTAAAGTCTACCTGGGTGTTATACGCCGATAAGCCACTGCAGTTCAATGATTTAAAGCAGGTGCTTTAAATCAATGAACTGCAGCGGCTTTGCCGCTTCTCTGCCCCTGCCTGTCCTGGGGTCTAGAGCCCTGCTGCCGGCCCTTCTCTCCCCCTGCCTATCGGCGCCGCTGCCCATTCTCTCCCCCTGACTATTGGTGCCGGCGCCCCATTGCCGCCGCCGATAGCCAGGGGGAGAGAAGCGGCGCCAGCAATGGGGCAGCGGCGCCGACGGACAGGGAGAGAGAAGGGGCAGTGGCACCCATTGCCGGCGCCGCTGCCCCGTTGCCTCCCCCATCCCCGGTTGCATAATTACCTGTTGCCGGGGTCGGGTCCTCGCTGCATCAGGCCTCCGGTGTGCGTCCCCTGCGTCGTTGCTATGCGCTGCACGGCGCGGTGCAATGACGTCACTCGTCATTGCGCCGTGCAGTGCAGTGCATAGCAACGACGCATGGGACGCACACCGGAGGCCTGAAGCAGCGCACGTGCCGGCTCTCTGAAATTTACTTATTGCCGGTGTCCTTGACTACGAACCGTTGCTGCCTGCTCTGACCTTCTGCTACGTATGACCTTGCCTTTGCCTAGTTCTTCTGTACCGTGCCTGACTCAGCAGTCAGTGAGGTTGAGTCGCTATTGGGTGGAACGACCTGGGGGTTACCTGCCGCTGCAAGTCCATACCGCTTTGCGGCGGGCTCTGGTGAAAACCAGTAACCCCTTAGATTCCGTTCCCCTGGTACGGCCCACGCCATCACCTCACTGAGATAGAGGATCCACTGCCTGTGTCTAACCCGCATACCACTCCAGATCCTGACAATACCCAGCAGTCCATTCCTAATAGTCTTTGAGAGAGAGCAATTTTTGGTTTACTACACAGCATATTGTAGCGCATTTTTCTGCCCTAATAAGTGCATACCACATAGCTATATCTAAGTGGAGTACTACTTTGTACCTTTTAATCTATCAAGGGCCAAGATACTGTGAAAGGACAGGCAAAACTACTCACCGGTTGGTGTTGTACTCAAATACTTTTTTAAGCGTACTGTAGCACATTTTTGTGCCCTCATAAGTACATAACACATACGTACATCTAAGTAGTGTTCTATTTTGTATATTTTAATCTGTCAATGGCCTAGATACTGTGAAAGGCCAGGCAAAAGTAATCACCGGCTGGTGTTTTACTCCAGTACTATAGCGCATTTTTCTGCCCTCATAAGTGCATACCCCATACCTACATCTAAGTAGTGTATTATCTTTTATCTTTTAATCTGTCAAGGGCCTAGATACTGTGAAAGGCCAGGCAAAAGTACTCACCGGCTTGTGTTATATTCAAATACTTTTTTTAAGCGGAGTGTAGCGAATTTTCTGCTCTCAGAAGCGCATACCACATACCTACATCTAAGTAGTGTACTATTTTGTACCTTTTAATCTGTCAAGGGCCTAGATATTGTGGAAGGCCAGGCAAAAGTATTCACTGGCTGGTGTTGTACTCAAAAAAAAATGTAAGCATACTGTAGAGAATTTTTCTACCCTCATAAGTGCATACCATATACCTACATCTAAGTAGTGTACTATTTGGTACCTGTTAATCTGTCAAGGGCCTAGATACTGTGAAAGGACAGCCAAAAGTACACACCTGCTACTGTTCTAGATAAATACTAATTTAAGCGTAGTGAAGCGTATTGTACTCCCCTCATATACGCACTAAGTATGTCAGGCAGAGAAATGCCAGGACGTGCACAGAGAAGTGGAAGAGGCCTAAATTCACCAGGCACAGGCAGAGGATGCTGCAGACTAGGGGCGAGTGGCAGAAGGAGTCACAGCGAGAGGCCTGAGCTCCCGGTATCAGCTAGCAGTCATGTCTCGCCCAGCAACCCATCTGCCGTCAGCAGTCATGTCTCGCCCAGCAACCACATCTGATACCCACAGTCAACAGTTGGTGGGTTCCTCAGACACAACCCTCAGTTGGCATGGGCAGGAGCAGTCCCTGTCCACCCATTGCCTCTTTCCTATGCTGTTCCCTCCCCTAAAGAGGACTGTTGGTGGGAAAATCAGCTACTCGGCCGTATGGCAGTTTTTCATCAAGTATCCGGAGGAGGCTAACATAGCCACATGCAAGATGTGTCGGCAGAAGGTAAAGCATGGCCAGGGTCCCAATGTTGGCTCCATGGCCCTGCGTAAACATATGCTGCGCCACTATAAAGCAGCCTGGGAGAATCGTGGCTCCGATATAATGGCTCCACCACCTCAGCTGAAGGGAGTGGTGTACCATACCCTCCTTCTGTTGCTCCAGATGCTCCTGCTCCTCCTACTTTTAGTCAGTCATTCCACCAACAATCCATCGGCGAAGCCATGTCCACGAGACAACAGTATGCGCCCACTCATCCAGCGGTGCAAAAGCTGAATGTGCTCCTGTCCAAGTTGCTGGTATTGCAGTCCCTCCATTTTCATTGGTGTTCCACAACACCAATTGGAACAGGATACGGATTTGAAGAAAAAAGAAGAAGACCCTCTTTGTCGGCGCTGCTCGGATGGTGCAATAATGTGGATGACTGCATATGTCCACAATTGAAAAAGGGAGGGCTCACTCCCGAAACGCTTCTTGTCCATGTTTTACCCCCATACGTATGTGTTTCAATAAAATATTGTTACATAATACTTTAGGCATTATCCACATTATTGCACCATCCGAGCAGCGCCGTCAAAGAGGGTCTTCTTCTTTTTTCTTCAAATCCGTATCCTGTACCAAGAATCCTGTCGACGCCCGCGAGAACATCGGCCGTAACCCGCAGGCTGCAGTTCCGGAATATCTACCACTACCCCAACACGGAGGGGTTACATGCATGAACCCAAGGTTCTCCTAAGGTGAGCGCACTACCTGACCATTTGCTTTAACAAGTGTTATCGGAATTAGACGGGGCGCTGTCCTCCATTTTTTGCTTCTTTATCGTATACAACACCAACTTGGACAGGTCATGTCACGTCCTCTTCCACGCTCTCAGGTTGTTGGTCCTGTGACAGTGGGCAACTCGGCCTCCTCATCCTCCACTGCACAGACAAGTCTCAGTGTCCCTTCAGCGTACCATGTGTGCAGGTCACGGGGGTATCACGCTGTTCTTCACATGGTTTGCCCTAGCGAATGGAGTCACACAGGGGAGAAACTGCTAAAATTCATTCATCAAGAAATCAGAGCATGGCTTACTCCACGAAAACTGGAAATGGGAACCATGGTGACTGACAACGGGAAGAACATCTTGTCTGCTCTACGACTAGGAAGGCTGAGCCATGTGCCACTCGTACACCGCACACCCTCCTTGAGCTGCTCAGAACAGTATCCCCCAACATAGTCGGATTTTTGATGTTGCCACATGTTGGAATTCCACCCTCCATATGTTGGACCGATTATACAAACAGAGAAAAGCCGTCACCGATTTCTTGATGATCCAAGCGGATAAGGGGAATCCCATGTGTAACTACAATGTCAACAGTGGCAGCTCATACGTGACACCTGCCGTTTGCTCAAGCCCTTTGAGGAAGCCACATTATTAGTCAGTCACCAGGATTACGGGATGAACAACGTCATTCCACTGCTTCATTTCTTGCAACACGTGTTGGAAACGATGGCTGGTCAGGACACTGGAGACATGGGCAGTTTTTCTAGTCATCTTACAGGAGAGGAGGAACAGGAGCACCCACAGGAGCTAGAGGGTTATGAGGAAGGTTAGACAGAGGATCCAGACACACCGTGGCAGTGTGCAGTGGAGATGGAGGCAGGGAGTCCCTCCGAGTCACTTGCACAAATGGAACGATGTATGCTCATTTGCTTGTGTAGTGACCAATGAATTGTCATCATTCGGCAGTGGGGTTAGTTCAGGTTCTCCACCTCATTGGACCCTAACTACTGCCACTAAATGGGGACCTTTTTTTCACCCACTAGTCACTACCATCCTATATAGTCAGTTGGCCGATGCCTATCGATGCCATCGTCCATCCTCTCGCAGATATGACTATATAGCCCTCTGTGCTAACCTTCTACTGCCATGGCTGCTGGAGAGGGGTGGGGTGGCAGGAACAGTACCAGCTCCATCAGCATCAGAAGAGTCTACAGTCGCTGATGAATAGCTTTCTTCACAACCCATCAGCAGCAGGTTGACCTGGAGCAGGACCTGAACCAGCAGGTGGTGGCATACCGTGACATGCCCATACCAACACACCTTGAAGATCCGCTGGACTTCTGGGCAGCCAAACTTGATTTGTGGCCGCAACTAGCAGAGTTTGCCCTGGAAAAGCTGTGTTGCCAGGCCAGTAGTGTGCAATCATAGTGGGTGTTTAGTGCAGCGAGGGGTCAAAAATGTGGAGAAACTGACCTTTGTGAAGATGAATCAGGCATGGATCAGCCAGGATTTCTGACCACCAATGCCTGATGCATGAGAGTAGATTGACCATGGTGCCACACCAACACTTCAGAAATATGGATAGTGCCAAACAGATTAAAGGCTCTGCTCCCCAGTTACAAACATTTCTCCGCATCAGACCTTTTGGTCACCTACCTTCATCACCGGGTACTGGTATTGCCACTCAACGCACCACTCCGTCACCGGGTAACTTTCAGGACTCCTGATGCTGGTGCTGCCACCTCCAGGCTGTGCCATTCAGCCACTATATGTTCTACTCATGGTGCCGCCAACTTCAGGCAGTGTCATTCACCCACTATATGGTCTCCTCATGCTGCCACCACCTCCACGCTGTGTCATTCAGCCACCATATGTTCTACTCATGCTGCCTCCAACTCCAGTCTGTGCCATTCAGCCACGATATGTTTTTCTCATGCTGCCGCCACCTCCACGTTGTGTCATTCAGCCACTATATGTTCTCCTCATGCTTTTGCCACCTCAAGGCTGTGTCATTCAACCACTTTATGTACTCCTCATGCTGCCACAAACTCCAGGCTTTGTCATTCAGCCACTATATGGTCTCCTCATACTGATGCCACCTCCAGGTTCTGTCATTCTGCCGCCATTTAACATGTGACTCCATGTTAGATTTGGTCCTTTGTAACCAAACTATTTATTCAAAGTAAATGCCGGGGCTCGGGCCATTAAAACTTTGGAGTGTAATATTAAATTTCAGTTTCAAAATCTTTAATTTCAATTTCAAAATCTTAAATTTCAATTTCAAAGTCTTAAATTTCAATTTAAAAAAATCAATGTAATCTTTTCAAGACTGAGGCCCTATGGTCGTCGACGTCATATAGTAGCTGTTGAATTACCACAAGGATCCAATGAAACAGGTTGGAGCGATCACAATAAACCATTACTGATTAAAGGAAATCTGTCATCAGAATCACCCGCACTAAACCTGTTACACAGGCTTGTAGTGCGGGTGATCCTGATTAAAACGCTTCTTACCGGGTTAAAAATGGTTCAGCGGTTCTTAAGATATCTATATCTTTAGTTTTCTGTTATTCCCTGGCTTGGGACTCTTGGGAGGTCTTATCATCTCGGACTCGGCTACACGTCATTTTAGCTGGGCGGAGCAGCCGCCCGGCTCATGAATATTCATGAACTTATCCTCGTGATCTAACTCCTTTTTCTAGGTCTGGTGGGGAGGGCCGCGCATGCGCCGCGTTCCGTACACCCAGAAGCGGCGTTCTCCCCCCGGCTTCACTCGAGCTGTGGCCCTATACAAGTAAGAAGATGGGCTGCATGAGTGAAAAGCCGGGGGTGGGAGGAAGGGAGGGACGGAGGGTGTTTTTATTCACAAATTGAAGGAACAAGCTTTTCACTCCTGCAGCCCGTCTTCTTACTTGTATAGGGCCGCAGCTCGAGTGAAGCCGGGGGGAGCATGCGCGGCCCTCCCCACCAGACCTAGAAAAAGGAGTTAGACCACGAGGATAAGTTCATGAATATTCATGAGCCGGGCGGCCGCTCCACCCAGCTAGAATGACGTGTGGCCGAGTCCGAGATGATAAGACCTCCCACTGAGTCCCAAGCCAGGGAATAACAGAAAACTAAAGATATAGATATCTTAAGAACCGCTGAACCATTTTTAACCGGGTAAGAAGCGTTTTAATCAGGATCACCCGCACTACAAGCCTGTGTAACAGGTTTAGTGCGGGTGATTCTGATGACAGATTTCCTTTAAATAAAACATTTGTAGTTCCACAAAGAGTAAGACAGTGGGAGGGGGGGCGCTGAGAGGCATGGGCTTGAACAGGTCGTAGCTCGCCTCGCGGTAAACTGCCAGATTAATGCTCACCAGAATGGGTACTCAAAAAATTTAAATAAATTCAAATTAAATTAAATAAAAATTATTTTATAAAATCTATTTATTCTCTTCATTTTGACGCCATATGGTCTCCCTGCTGCCACATCCAGATGCTCTGCCGCAATGATTCTAATAGCAATGCCTGTAATCTGCATGTCATACTGTATAACAGTTTTATCTCACTAACACAGCACACTCCCTATGCATGTTAGGACAAAGCAAAATGTTCTACTCCCCTATTGAGGCTCTCTGTGGACCAGAAATAGCCATTTTTAATAACAATTCACCGCAAATAAATTTGTACCGAACCAAATTATTTAGGAAAATTCGGCGAATCAGCCGAATCAAATTTTTCTAAAATTTGCTCATCTCTAACAACAACTATTGCACAAATACAAGAAACCGTTAAGTGTCACTTCATGCACAGCGCTGAACACTTATGGTGCTGCATCTCTTGATCACTGCATCTCCGGATGCGGTGATCGGAATGGGATGACTGCTGATATCTATTAGCAGCCATCCTGGCATTTCTCCCAGGGGGGTCCTGAGTACCCCCCTTGTCGGCGCTCGCCATGATTCGCTGGTCAATACTGACCAGCGCATCACGGCTTTTCTGGGATGATCGGGTCTCTGGTGAAGATCGGGTCTCTGGTGAAAATAGGGATGATCGAAGCTGTCAGAGACAGCTCCGATCATCCTACATGATAGGAGCGAGGTGGCAGGGGTGCCACCTCCTACTATCCCCTGTGATTGTCCGATCAGGATTATGGTTGAATCGCTGGGCAGGGGCGGTGTTGAGATCCCCGCTCTGGAAGTCCGGGTAGAGCGGGGCGAAGATGGCGGCGGTTACCGGCGGGGGACGGCGGCATACAGCGGGGACCGGAGGCAGACAGCGGAGGACTGGTGGCAGACAGCGGGGGACCAGCGGCGGGGAGGACTGGTGGCAGCAGAATTCAGCAGCGAAAATCTGGTAAGTGATCTTCGCTGCTGCATTGTAGTTTCACAACTACAACTCCCAGCATGTCCAGATAGCCTAGGCTGTCTGGGCATGCTGGGAGTTGTAGTTTTGCAATATCTGGAGGGCTACAGTTCCGAGACCACTGTATAGAAGTCTCCAAACTGTGCACTTCCAGATGTTTCAAAACTACAACACCCAGCATGCCAAGACTGTCCAGGCATGCTGAGCGTTGTAGTTCGGCAACATCTGGCTCTCCGGGCATGATGGAAGTTGTAATTTTGCAACAACTGGAGGCACACTGATTGGGAAACACTGTCTGTTTCCTAACTCAGTGTTTCCCAACCTGTGTGCCTCCAGCGGTCGCAAAACTACAACTCCCAGCATACATTGACAGACCATGCATGCTGGGAGTTGTAATTTTGCTGGAGGTGCGGAAACACTGCTGTAGTCTGTTACCTAACATAATGTTTCCCAACCAGTGTGCACAGTCTGTCAGTGAATGCTGGGAGTTGTAGTTTTGCAACAGCTGGAGGTTTGCCCCCCCCCCCATGTGAATGTACAGGGTACATTCACATGGGCGGGTTTACAGAGCATTTCCTGCTTTAAGTTTGAGCTGCAGCAAATTTTCCGCCACAGCTCAAACTCCCAGCGGGAAACTTGCTGTGAACCCCCGCCCGTGTGAATGTACCCTAAAAACACTACACTACACTAACACAAAATAAAGGGTAAAACACTACATATACACCCCCCTACACTGCCCCCCCACCCCCCAATAAAAATTAAAAACGTATCTCATACATTACCGTGTCCTTCCCTATGCAAATCCCTAATTTAGGCCTCAAATGCACATGGCGCTCTCCCACTTTGTATGCCATGTGTGTTTACAAAGCCCCCATGGTGCCAGAACAGCGGACCCCCCCCCCACACATGCGACCCTATTTTGGAAACTACACCCCTCACCTAATGTTATAAGGGGTACAGTGAGCATTTACACCCCACAGGTGTCTGACAGATTTTTGGAACAGTGGTCCGTGAAAATGATAAATGTAATTTTTCACTTTCACAGCCCAATGTTCAAAAAAATCTGTAAATAGCCAGTGGGGTGTAAATGCTCACTGCAACCCTTATTAAATTCGCCAGCATTTTAGTGAAAAAAAAAAGTTCATTCTCACATCCAACTTTAGCGAAAATTCCTCAAACACCTGTGGGGTGTTACGGCTCACTGTACCCCTTGTTATGTTCCTTGAGGGGTGTAGTTTCCCAAATAGTGTGCCATGTTTTTTTTTTTTGCTGTTCTGGCACCATGGGAGCTTCCTAAATGAGACATGACCCCCAAAAACCATTTCAGCAAAATTCGCTCTCCAAAATCCCAATGTCGCTCCATCCCTTCTGAGGCCTCTACTGCACCCGCAGAACACTTTACATCCACATATGATGTATTTCCTTACTCGAGAGAAATAGGGTTACAATTTTGGGGGGACATTTTTATCAATTACCTCTTGTAAAATGAAAAAAAATGGGTTTACAAGAACATGTTAGTGTAAAAAATAAAGATTTAGATTTTTCACAACCACATTGCTACTATTCCTGTGAAACACCTAAAGGGTTAACAAACTTTCTGAATGTCATTTTGAATACTTTAAGGGGTGCAGTTTTCATAATGGTGTCCATTATAGGGCATTTCTAACATAAAGACCCTCAAATTCACTTAGAAACTGAACTGGTCCCTGGAAAATACCAATTTTGAAATTTTCATGAAAAATTGGAAAATTGCTGCTAAATTAAAAAGCCCTATAATGTCTTCAAAAAGTAAAAACATGTCAACTTTATGATTCAAACACAAACTAGACATATTGGGGGAGATTTATCAAAACCTGTGCAAAGGAAAAGTTGCCCAGTTCCCCATAGCAACCAATCAGATCCCTTCTTTCATTTTGCAGAGGCCTTGTTAAAAATGAAAGAAGCAAGCTGATTGATTGCCATGGGTAACTGGACAACTTTTCATTTGCACAGGTTTTGCTCAATATATCATTTATTTGGAATGTCCACTTTCCTTACAAGCAGAGAGCTTCAAAGTTCAAAAAATGCAACATTTTCAAAGTTTTCATGAACTTTTGGATTTTTTCACCAAGAAATGATGCAAGTATCGACACAAATTTACCACGAACATAAAGTAGAATATGTCACGAAAAACAATCTCAGAATCAAATTCAAAAGTTTAAGCATCCCAGAGTTATTAATGCTTAAAGTGACAGTGGTCAGATGTGCAAAAAACGGCTGCGTCCTTAACCCCTTAAGGACTCAGGGTTTTTCCGTTTTTGCACTTTCGTTTTTTCCTCCTTGCCTTTTAAAAATCATAACCCTTTCAATTTTCCACCTAAAAATCCATATTATGGCTTATTTTTTGCGTCGCCAATTCTACTTTGCAGTGACATTAGTCATTTTGCCCAAAAATGCACGGCGAAACGGAAAAAAAAAATAATTGTGCGACAAAATAAAAAAATAAATGCCATTTTGTAACTTTTGGGGGCTTCCGTTTCTACGCAGTGCATATTTCGGAAAAAATTACACCTTATCATTATTTTGTAGGTGCATACGGTTAAAATGATACCCTACTTATATAGGTTTGATTTTGTCGCACTTCTGGAAAAAATCATAACTACATGCAGGAAAACTTATACGTTTAAAAATGTCATCTTCTGATCCCTATAACTTTTTTATTTTTCCACGTACAGGGCGGTATGTGGACTAATTTTTTGCGCTGTGATCTGAAGTTTTTATCGGTATGATTTTTGTTTTGATCGTACTTTTTGATCACTTTTTATTCATTTTTTAATGGTATAAAAAGTGACCAACATACGCTTTTTTGGACTTTGGAATTTTTTTGCGCGTACGCCATTGACCGTGCGGTTTAATTAATGATATATTTTTATAGTTCGGACATTTACACACGCGGTGATACCACATATGTTTATATATTTATTTTTTTACACTGTTTTATTTTTTTTATGGGAAAAGGGGGGTGATTCAAACTTTTATTAGGGAAGGGGTTAAATGACCTTTATTAACACTTTTTTTTAACATTTTTTTTGCAGTGTTATAGGTCCCATAGGGACCTATAACACTGCACACACTGATCTCCTATGCTGATCACTGGCGTGTATTAACACGCCTGTGATCAGCATTATCGGCGCTTGACTGCTCCTGCCTGGATCTCAGGCACGGAGCAGTCATTCGTCGATCGGACACCGAGGAGGCAGGTAAGGGCCCTCCCGGTGTCCGATCAGCTGTTCGGGACGCCGCGATTTCACCGCGGCGGTCCCGAACAGCCCGACTGAGCAGCCGGGATACTTTCAGTTTCACTTTAGAAGCGGCGGTCAGCTTTGACCGCCGCTTCTAAAGGGTTAATACCGCACATCGCCGCGATCGGCGATGTGTGGTATTAGCCGCGGGTCCCGGCCATTGATGAGCGCCGGGACCGAAGCGATATGATGCAGGATCGCGGCGCGATCCCGCTTCATATCGCGGGAGCCGGCGCAGGACGTAAATATACGTCCTGCGTCGTTAAGGGGTTAAGGTCAAAATGGGCTGCGTCCTTAAGGGGTTAATATGTGACACTGACAAGTGCCAGCAGCAAAAGTAAAACAAAGTACGAATATACAGATGTATATCTTGTAAATACACTGGTAACAACAGGTAGAGCAAGCAGTGTAAGCTAAACAGTCTTACTCATGTGGGATAGCAGCCTGAGCCCCGACCCCTATGATTGTTTCGGTTTCCCTTTCTCAAGAGTTGCTATACTGATACTCAAAAGCCAGTGTTATATAGTGTTCTAAAAGATTTAATTACCATAAGCGGTGTTGATCCATTACGGCGATTGCGCGCTGGCCTGCCGAAAGCCAAAGACAGCCCTACTTCCGGCATCTCCATCGCAGCGTGCAGGCCCAAGGTATTACCGTATATCCTGAGTGTGCGCACTCAACACTTAGTTGTGTCAGAGGGCTGTGTCAATGGCCAGGACACAGGGCGCAGGTGCACTAGGAGGCATCACTGCTCTATATGGAATACATTTAAACATCTGCATTTACAGGTTTTTACTCTGCAGTGACCCATAGCAATGCCTGGAAGATACAGTAATAACAAATGTCCTGTAACCCACATTAAAGTGCAATAAGTGAAAAAATAGGCCACATATGGTGGCCAATGATTCATATGCAAACTTGTACCACTAAAAACAAATACAAATCTATATTATAAAAAATACATATATTAATATAATAATATTCTAATACAAGTGCTAGCAATGTGCTCAAAATAATCCAAATACATTAGACAGATGTGTTTTCATAGCACCAAGCACTAATAGTGCAGAACACTAGAGAAAGTACACAAGGGAGCACAGACACCTGTCAAAGACAGATTTACCTGTTCTTTGCTGCATCTGTATGCTCCCGATTAGAGATAAAGTATCAGCATTGACATTGAATTTGTTTTGAATTTCCCTAAAATCTGACGTTTATGCAAATCTGAAACATTTGAGATTAGTTTTGGACAAATCTTTTAAAATGGTGGCACCTACTACTACTGCTAGCCCTATGGAGCCGCACATCATCTGCCTTGTCCATAATGTCCCATACTGTACTACTCTAGAGAATCCTACTCTATTCATGATAAATATAAACAAAAAAAAAAAAAAAAAAAAAAATGAAATCTAGGAGCATCATTTTTATGGTAATCTATCTACTTCTGATTCGGGCCAAAATAATTTGGACTTAATTGAATATGGAGCTAATTGGACCTAAAATTAATGACATTTTTATTTTCTCTCCTCTGTACCTAAAAGTGGTAGCCTCATGACCATGGCCTCTTCTCTAAAGACAGCCACCACAGTGATCACCATAGGCTTGGCCTCATATTTCTTTAACACTTCACAGACAAAATTAAAAATAATTTTGCCAAAACTGTGTAAACCATCATCGAATTTCCACAAACTGAGGTCATGAAGTAAATGTGCACGAAAAAGACAAAAAAGAGACACACAAGCGCCCCTAGTGAAGTGTGTCAAACACAGGTGTGGTATTATAGGGCATAAACACTCACCCTGTGGTGTTGCGCTAAGAGCACAACATCTGTAAGAGTGTATAGATAAATGGTGGGGTCCTGCCGCTCAGTTCCCTCTGATCACAGTTATCTCCTGATCCGGTAGTGCATTAGCAGAAAAATGAAAAAAAAAAACTGGAACTTTTCAAAAGCGCCGGACTCCATCTGGGAGTAAGTCCAACCAAGTCAGACCAATTGAATTAAAATAACGTTTTATTCAAGGCACACATCTACGTTTCTGGCCCGGAATGGGCCCTTCGTCAGGAAAAAGTGCTGATACAAGGACAGTTAGACACAGACATTATATCCCTGCAGGGATTCATCATACACAGCGGTTATATCATTTGGGGATTAGAATATTCACAGAGCATAATTAAGTAAGTAACGTAGCTACTCTGAGCACAAAAACACACTTTTCCTAAAAACAGTGTAGATGTGTGCCTTGAATAAAACGTTATTTTAATTCAATTGGTCTGACTTGGTTGGACTTACTCCCGGACGGGGTCTGGCACTTTCGAAAAGTTCCAGTTATTTTCATTTTTCTGCTAATGATGTAAATGTGCACAGAGTATAATGAAGTTGAGCAGTTCATCCATGAAAAAAGATTTACCAAAATTTTCTTTTTCTAATAATGTATATTTTTGTGTAAGAGCTTTACCATACAAGTAATACAGAAAGTACCATTTTATTTCTGTATAAAAAAGTAGATAATTCCCCATCGCAGAGATCAGCTAAGTACAGTCAAAGGTGAAGTCTCCTTTACAATGCAGTTCTAATTGGTCTTTATAAAGCATCTAATAGCAATTGACCTATAGAGTATACAGTACACTGGATTTGTAATAGCCAAGAATTTAAAAATACATAAAGAAGCCTTACCCATAGAACATAGTAAATTTTACATTAATTAAATCCCCCTTGAAAAAATAAGGCAGTAGGACACCACTTTTCCTTACCATTTTTGAGGTCATCTCCATGAATCTTCCCCATAACAAGTTAACTATATGGTGTGCTGTAAAAGCGGTGGCAGACATTTGAACAACATACCGTATTTTTCGTCCTATAGGACGCACCGGCGTATAAGACGCACGCAATTTATAGGGGCAAAATCTAAAAAAATAAAGATTTTGAACCCAATAGTGGTCTTCAACCTGCAGACCTCCAGATGTTGCAAAACTACAACTCCCAGCATGCCCGGACAGCCGTTGGCTGTCCGGGCATGCTGGGAGTTGTAGTTTTGCAACATCTGGAGGTCCGCAGATTGAACACCACTGCAGGAGATGGTAATACTCACGTGTCCCCGCCGCTCCGGACCCGTCACCGCTGCACGGGATGTCGCTCCATCGCTGTCGCCATGTCCCCATCGCTCTGGAACGTCTCTGCTGCCGGCCGGGTATCCTCGCTCTCCGTCGCCGCCATAACGTCGTTACGCAGGCCGACGCACGACGTGATGACGAGGAAGGAGAGCGCCGGCATACAGGGGATTCCTGAACGGAGAAGACACCGAGGAGGCAGGTAAGGTCCCCCCCGGTGTCCTGTAAGCACTAACCTGGCTATTCAGTCGGGCTGTTCGGGACTGCCACGGTGAAATCGCGGCGGTCCCGAACAGCCCGACTGAACAGCCGGGTTAGTGTTACTTTCCCTTCAGACGCGGCGGTCAGCTTTGATCACCTCGTCTGAAGGGTTAATACAGGGCATCACCGCAATCGGTGATGTCCTGTATTAGCCACGGGTCCCGGCCGTTGATGGCCGCAGGGACCGTCGCGATAGGGGTGTATTCGCCGTATAAGACGCACCGACTTTTCCCCCCCAGTTTTGGGGAAGAAAAAGTGCGTCTTATACGGTGAAAAATACGGTAATAAATTGTTGCTACTTTGAAACCATCAACAAGCTAGCTGCTGCTTACCAACCTCATCTTGGCCTTAGTTGCCTATGGATCCACTTGTATCTTGTGTGATTATATTTCTAATTTTATATGAAATTCCTCTTGGATTCTGCACACCATGATTTGTGCGCATGAAGAATGGAGAATTTCCAAACCACTTGCTGCCGGATCCCTGCCGGATCAGTGCCTTACCCCATTCACTTCAATGAGCCGAATGAAGTCAGCTATTGACTCTGGTCGGCTCATTTTCCAACCATACACAGCTTTGGACCGGGACTGAAAACCATGGTTAGCTGATTCTGTTTGGCTCATTGGAATGAAAGGGGTATGGCTTGGATTCTGCAGGGATGAATCTTAAAATCATGGTGGGCATGCACCCAGAGACACCTTATGGCGAACCGGCTCTGGATCTGCAATACCAACTTACAGGTTCTGAGCTTACTGAAAAGTGTTCCTGTGCATGTTTTTGCTGTGTCCATGAGTTCCCATATTACATACATAGTTACATAGTTAGTATGGTTGAAAAAAGACATACGTCCATCAAGTCCAACAAGGGGATTGAAGGGAAGGGTGTAAGGGGATAAGGGAAAGGGATGTAGTTTTATAATTCTGCATAAGCATTAATGTTATTTTGTTCCAGGAATGTATCTAACCCTGTTTTAAAGCTGTTAATTGTTCCTGCTGTGATCAGTTCCTGAGGTAGACCGTTCCATAAATTCACAGTCCTCACGGTAAAGAAGGCGTGTCGCCCCTTTAGACTAAACATTTTCTTCTCCAGACGGAGGGAGTGTCCCCTCGTCCTTTGGGGGGGTTTAACCTGGAACAGTTTTTCTCCATATTTTTTGTATGGGCCATTTATATACTTATATACGTTTATCATATCCCCCCTTAAACGTCTCTTCTCAAGACTAAACAATTGTAACTCCTTTAATCGCTCCTCATAGCTAAGATGTTCCATGCCCCATATTAGTTTAGTCGCACGTCTCTGCACCCTTTCCAACTCTGCAGTGTCCCTTTTATGAACAGGCGACCAAAACTGAACAGCATATTCCAGGTGAGGCCGTACCAATGCTTTATAAAGGGGGAGTATTATGTCCCTGTCCCTTGAGTCCATGCCTCTTTTTATACATGACAATATCCTGCCGGCTTTGGAAGCAGCAGCCTGACATTGCATGCTATTCTGTAGTCTGTGATCTACAAGTACACCCAGATCCTTCTCTACCAGTGACTCTGCCAGTTTAATCCCCCCTAAGACATACGACGCATGCAGGTTATTAGTACCCAGATGCATAACTTTACATTTATCCACATTGAACCTCATTTGCCAAGTGGATGCCTAGACACTTAGTCTATCCAAGTCATCTTGTAACTTATGCACATCCTCTATAGACTGTACCGTGCTACAAAGCTTGGTGTCATCTGCAAAGATAGAAACAGAGCTGTTAATGCCATCCTCTATATCATTGATAAATAAATTAAACAGCAGAGGGCCCAGTACTGAACCTTGGGGTACACCACTAATAACCGGGGACCAATCAGAGTACGGATCATTGACCACCACTCTCTGGGTACGATCCATGAGCCAGTGTTCAATCCAGTTACAAACTAAAGTTTCCAAGCCCAAGGACCTTAACTTACCTGTCAGACGTCTGTGAGGGACAGTATCAAAGGCTTTGGCAATATCCAGAAACACTATATCCACAGCCATTCCTCTGTCAAGGCTTCTACTCACCTCTTCATAAAAGCAAATTAGATTGGTTTGACAACTTCTATCCTTAGTAAACCCATGCTGGCTATCACTTATAATACAATTATCCCCTATGTATTCCTGTATGTAATCCCTTATAAGTCCTTCAAACAATTTACCCACAATGCACGTTAGACTTACCGGTCTATAATTGCCTGGCGAAGACCTAGAGCCCTTCTTGAAGATTGGTACCACATTAGCCTTGCGCCAGTCCCTTGGCACAATACCAGACACCAGAGAATCTCTAAATATCATGAACAAGGGTACAGATATTACTGAACTTACCTCTCTAAGAACTCTTGGGTGTAGTCCATCCGGCCCTGGAGATTTGCTTACACTTACTTTACTTAACTTACCTTGTACCATCTCTACATTAAGCCAGTTCAATACATTATATGATGTGTTACCAGCACTGACCTGGCCAATGTCAGCTCCTTCTTCCATAGTATATACAGAAATAAAGAACCCATTCAGTAGCTCCGCCTTCTCTTGATCGCCCGTGACAACCTCCCCATTATCATTATTAAGGGGTCCTACATGCTCTGTCCTTGGTTTTTTTGTATTTATATATCTAAAAAAATATTTAGGATTAGTTTTGCTTTCTTTGGCCACCTGTCTCTCATTTTGAATTTTTGCTGTTTTTATTACATTTTTACAGATTTTATTAAGCTCCTTGTACTGTTTAAATGTTATCGCTGACCCATCAGATTTGTATTTTTTGAAGGCTATTTTTTTGTTGTTTATTGCTCTTTTAACCTCATTTGTCAGCCATGTAGGATTTAGTTTTAATCGTTTATATTTGTTCCCCGTTGGTATATATTTAGCTGTATAGTTATTTAGAGTTGATTTAAAGATGTCCCATTTACCTTCTGTATCAGTATTTGAGAACACCTCCCCCCAGTCTATGTCCTGTAGTGCAGCCCTCAGCGCAGGGAAGTTTGCCTTTTTAAAGTTATATGTTTTTGCTTTCCCTGTCTGTCTTTGTTTTCTACATTTTAAGTCAAAAGTAACTATATTGTGGTCGCTATTACCAAGGTTTTCCCTCACAGTTACATTACCAACCAGCTCTGCGTTGTTGGAAATGATCAGATCCAACAAGGCATTGTCACGATTCGGCTGGCAGGAGGTGGATCCTCTGTGCCAGAGAGGGATTGGCGTGGACCGTGCTAGTGGACCGGTTCTAAGTTACTACTGGTATTCACCAGAGCCCGCCGCAAAGCGGGATGGTCTTGCAGCGGCGGTAGTAACCAGGTCGTATCCACTAGCAACGGCTCAACCTCTCTGACTGCTGAAGATAGGTGCGGTACAAGGGAGTAGACAAGAGCAAGGTCGGACGTAGCAGAAGGTCGGGGCAGGCAGCAAGGATCGTAGTCAGGGGCAACGGCAGGAGGTCTGGAACACAGGCTAGGAACACACAAGGAAACGCTTTCACTGGCACGATGGCAACAAGATCCGGTGAGGGAGTGCAGGGGAAGTGAGGTATACATAGGGAGTGCACAGGTGAACACACTAATTAGAACAACTGCGCCAATCAGTGGCGCAGTGGCCCTTTAAATCGCAGAGACCCGGCGCGCGCGCGCCCTAGGGAGCGGGGCCGCGCGCGACGGGACAGGACAGACGGAGAGCGAGTCAGGTACGGGAGCCGGGGTGCGCATCGCGAGCGGGCGCCACCCGCATCGCGAATCGCATCCCGGCTGGAGGCGGTATCGCAGCGCACCCGGTCAGTGGATCTGACCGGGGCGCTGCAGTAGCGAGGATGTTGCTAGCGCTCCGGGGAGGAGCGGGGACCCGGAGCGCTCGGCGTAACAGTACCCCCCTTCTTGGGGCCTGAGAACCTGAGGACCAGACTTTTGTCTAGGATATTGTCCTCAGGTTCCCAGGATCTCTCTTCAGGACCACAGCCCTCCCAATCAACCAAAAAAAATGTTTTCCCTCTGACCGTCTTGGAGGCCAGTATCTCCTTTACGGAGAAGATGTCAGAAGAACCGGAAACAGGAGTGGGAGAAACAAGTTTGGGAGAGAAACGGTTGATGATGAGTGGTTTAAGAAGAGAGACATGAAAGGCATTAGGAATACGAAGAGAAGGAGGAAGAAGAAGTTTGTAGGAGACAGGATTAATTTGGCACAAGATTTTGAAAGGACCAAGATAGCGTGGTCCTAGTTTGTAGCTGGGGACACGGAAGCGGACATATTTAGCGGAGAGCCATACCTTGTCTCCGGGAGAAAAAATGGGGGGAGCTCTTCTTATCGGCAAACTTTTTCATGCGAGATGAAGCCTGTAAAAGAGAATTTTGGGTCTCTTTCCAAATGGTGGAAAGATCACGAGTTACTTCATCCACAGCGGGCAAACCAGAGGGCAAGATAGTAGGGAGGGGGGGAAGAGGGTGACGGCCGTACACCACGAAAAATGGGGATTTGGAAGAAGATTCAGAGACTCTGAAGTTGTACGAGAATTCCGCCCATGGTAGAAGATCTGCCCAGTCATCCTGGCGGGAGGAAACAAAATGCCGTAAATAGTCACCCAGGACCTGGTTAATTCTTTCTACTTGCCCATTGGATTGGGGATGATAAGAAGAAGAGAAGTTTAATTTAATCTTGAGTTGTTTACAGAGAGCCCTCCAGAATTTTGACACGAATTGGACGCCTCTATCCGAGACAATCTGTGTGGGCAAACCGTGAAGACGAAAAATGTGTACAAAAAATTGTTTTGCCAACTGAGGCGCTGAAGGAAGACCAGGAAGAGGAATAAAATGTGCCATCTTGGAAAATCGATCAACGGCCACCCAAACAACAGTGTTGCCACGGGATGGGGGTAAGTCTGTAATAAAGTCCATACCAATCAGAGACCAAGGCTGTTCGGGGACAGGCAGAGGATGAAGGAGACCAGCAGGCTTCTGGCGAGGAGTCTTATCCCGGGCACAGACAGTACAGGCCCGCACAAAATCAACAACATCCGTCTCCAGAGTCGGCCACCAATAGAAACGAGAGATGAGTTGCAAGGACTTTTTGATGCCCGCATGGCCAGCGAGGTGGGAGGAGTGACCCCATTTGAGGATCCCGAGGCGTTGGCGTGGAGAAACGAAGGTCTTCCCTGGAGGAGTTTGCCTGATGGAGGCTGGAGAAGTGGAGATCAGACAGTCAGGAGGAATGATGTGTTGCGGAGAGAGTTCTACTTCCGAGGCATCCGAGGAACGAGATAGAGCATCGGCCCTAATGTTCTTGTCGGCAGGGCGAAAATGAATTTCAAAGTTAAAACGGGCAAAGAACAGAGACCACCTGGCCTGGCGAGGATTCAGCCGTTGGGCAGACTGGAGATAGGAGAGATTCTTGTGATCGGTGTAAATGATAACTGGAAATTTTGATCCCTCCAGCAGATGCCTCCATTCCTCAAGTGCCAATTTAATGGCCAGTAGTTCTCGATCCCCGATGGAGTAGTTCCTCTCCGCCGGAGAGAAGGTCCTAGAAAAAAAACCACAAGTAACAGCATGCCCGGAAGAATTTTTTTGTAGAAGGACCGCTCCAGCTCACACTGAGGAGGCATCAACCTCCAATAGGAAGGGTTTAGATGGGTCAGGTCTGGAGAGCACGGGAGCAGAAGAAAAGGCAGACTTGAGCCGTTTAAATGCGTCTTCCGCTTGGGGAGACCAGGACTTGGGATTGGCATTCTTCTTGGTTAAAGCCACGATAGGAGCCACAATAGTGGAAAAATGTGGAATAAATTGTCTGTAATAATTGGCGAACCCCAAAAAACGTTGGATAGCACGGAGTCCGGAGGGGCGTGGCCAATCTAAGACGGCAGAGAGTTTATCTGGGTCCATTTGTAGTCCCTGGCCAGAGACCAAGTATCCTAGGAAAGGAAGAGATTGACATTCAAACAGACATTTCTCCATTTTGGCATAAAGTTGATTGTCTCGAAGTCTCTGAAGAACCATGCGGACATGCTGGCGGTGTTCTTCTAAGTTGGCAGAAAAAATCAGAATATCGTCCAGATACACAACAACACAGGAATATAAGAGATCACGAAAAATTTCATTAACAAAGTCTTGGAAGACGGCAGGGGCGTTGCACAGGCCAAAGGGCATGACCAGATACTCAAAGTGTCCATCTCTAGTGTTAAATGCAGTTTTCCATTCGTCCCCCTCCCTGATGCGGATGAGATTATAAGCACCTCTTAAGTCCAGTTTGGTAAAGATGTGGGCACCTTGAAGGCGATCAAAGAGTTCAGAGATAAGAGGTAGGGGGTAGCGGTTCTTTACCGTGATTTTATTAAGTCCGCGGTAATCAATGCAAGGACGTAGGGAGCCATCTTTTTTGGACACAAAGAAAAATCCAGCTCCGGCAGGAGAGGAGGATTTGCGAATAAACCCTTTTTTTAAATTTTCCTGGATGTATTCAGACATAGCAAGAGTCTCTGGGGCGGACAGAGGATAAATTCTGCCCCGGGGTGGAGTAGTGCCCAGGAGGAGGTCAATAGGACAGTCATAAGGCCTGTGAGGAGGTAAAGTCTCAGCTTGTTTTTTGCAAAATACGTCAGCATAGTCCATATAAGCCTTAGGGAGACCGGTTACAGGGGGAACCACAGGGTCACGGCAGGGAGTACTGGGAACCGGTTTAAGACAGTCCTTGAAACAAGAAGTACCCCAGCTCTTGATCTCTCCTGTGGACCAATCAAGGGTTGGGGAATGGCGTTGAAGCCATGGTAGTCCAAGGAGAATTTCGGAAGTGCAATTGGAGAGGACCAAAAACTCAATTTTTTCGTGATGAGGTCCGATGCACATTAGGAGGGGCTCCGTGCGGTAACGTACGGTACAGTCCAATCTTTCATTGTTAACACAATTGATGTAGAGGGGTCTGGCGAGACTGGTCACCGGGATGTTGAACCTGTTGATGAGAGAGGCCAAAATAAAATTTCCTGCAGATCCGGAATCCAAGAAGGCCATAGTAGAGAAGGAGAAGGTAGAGGCAGATATCCGCACAGGCACAGTAAGGCGTGGAGAAGCAGAGTTGACATCAAGAACTGTCTCACCTTTGTGCGGAGTCAGCGTACGTCTTTCCAGGCGGGGAGGACGGATAGGACAATCCTTCAGGAAGTGTTCGGTACCGGCACAGTACAGGCAAAGATTCTCCATGCGGCGTCGTGTCCTCTCTTGAGGTGTCAAGCGAGACCGGTCAACTTGCATAGCCTCCACGGCGGGAGGCACAGGAACGGATTGCAGAGGACCAGAGGAGAGAGGAGCCGGGGAGAAAAAACGCCTCGTGCGAACAAAGTCCATATCCTGGCGGAGCTCCTGACGCCTTTCGGAAAAACGCATGTCAATGCGAGTGGCTAGATGAATGAGTTCATGCAGGTTAGCAGGAATTTCTCGTGCGGCCAGAACATCTTTAATGTTGCTGGATAGGCCTTTTTTAAAGGTCGCGCAGAGGGCCTCATTATTCCAGGATAATTCGGAAGCAAGAGTACGGAATTGTACGGCATACTCGCCAACGGAAGAATTACCCTGGACCAGGTTCAACAGGGCAGTCTCAGCAGAAGAGGCTCGGGCAGGTTCCTCAAAGACACTTCGAATTTCCGAGAAGAAGGAGTGTACAGAGGCAGTGACGGGGTCATTGCGGTCCCAGAGCGGTGTGGCCCATGACAGAGCTTTCCCAGACAGAAGGCTGACTACGAAAGCCACCTTAGACCTTTCAGTAGGAAACTGGTCCGACATCATCTCCAAGTGCAGGGAACATTGTGAAAGAAAGCCACGGCAAAACTTAGAGTCCCCATCAAATTTATCCGGCAAGGATAGTCGTAGGCCGGAAGCGGCCACTCGCTGCGGAGGAGGTGCAGGAGCTGGCGGAGGAGATGATTGCTGAAGCTGTGGTAGTAGCTGCTGTAGCATCACGGTCAGTTGAGACAGCTGATGGCCTTGAGTAATTCATAAAGAAAAAGGCGTCAAACAGGACATAACTAGCACAAAGTATACTTTATTAACATGAAAAATGACAAGACATTTAAAATAATTTAAAAGAGTACATATATAGTAGTAAACATGAATCCAAGAGATGCTGAGAGAGAAAAACGGGGGCTATGCTTGTCTGCCAGGGAAAGAGTTAAATAAATAATGCACAATAAGTATTGACTCCCGTGAATTAATGAGGGAGGCTACGGCTCAAGGGTTGTGGATTAAATATTAGAATCGGATCCAGCAATATGCTCGGATCGCAAATAAGTACAGAAAATCAGAGAGCAAATGAGGGAGCCTCAGGGGATCAATAGCGCATTATAGGTAGAACAAACCCTGAGCTAGACAAAATAAGGAAATACTTTACCAAGTGGAGCGAGGAGTACAATGCTACAGCCACCCGCCACCCAACGTTTCACCAATGAAGGCTTCTTCCGGGGTCTTGACCCCGGAAGAAGCCTTCATTGGTGAAACGTTGGGTGGCGGGTGGCTGTAGCATTGTACTCCTCGCTCCACTTGGTAAAGTATTTCCTTATTTTGTCTAGCTCAGGGTTTGTTCTACCTATAATGCGCTATTGATCCCCTGAGGCTCCCTCATTTGCTCTCTGATTTTCTGTACTTATTTGCGATCCGAGCATATTGCTGGATCCGATTCTAATATTTAATCCACAACCCTTGAGCCGTAGCCTCCCTCATTAATTCACGGGAGTCAATACTTATTGTGCATTATTTATTTAACTCTTTCCCTGGCAGACAAGCATAGCCCCCGTTTTTCTCTCTCAGCATGTCTTGGATTCATGTTTACTACTATATATGTACTCTTTTAAATTATTTTAAATGTCTTGTCATTTTTCATGTTAATAAAGTATACTTTGTGCTAGTTATGTCCTGTTTGACGCCTTTTTCTTTATGAATTACTCTATGTCTTGTGGCGTAGGACCTACTGTGTGGGAATTTTTTCTTTGGGTATCTCAGCTGATGGCCTTGTTGCTGTTACGCCGAGCGCTCCGGGTCCCCGCTCCTCCCCGGAGCGCTCGCTTCACTCTCCCCGCGGCAGCGCTCCGGTCACGTCCTCTGACCCGGGGCGCTGCGATTCCGCTGCCAGCCGGGATGCGATTCGCGATGCGGGTAGCGCCCGCTCGCGATGCGCACCCCGGCTCCCCTACCTGACTCGCTCTCCGTCTGTTCTGTCCCGGCGCGCGCGGCCCCGCTCCCTAGGGCGCGCGCGCGCCGGGTCTCTGCGATTTAAAGGGCCACTGCGCCGCTGATTGGCGCAGTGGTCCCAATTAGTGTGTTCACCTGTGCACTTCCCTATATCACCTCACTTCCCCTGCACTCCCTTGCCGGATCTTGTTGCCTTAGTGCCAGTGAAAGCGTTCCTTGTGTGTTCCTTGCCTGTGTTTCCAGACCTTCTGCCGTTGCCCCTGACTACGATCCTTGCTGCCTGCCCCGACCTTCTGCTACGTCCGACCTTGCTTTTGCCTACTCCCTTGTACCGCGCCTATCTTCAGCAGCCAGAGAGGTGAGCCGTTGCTAGTGGATACGACCTGGTCACTACCGCCGCAGCAAGACCATCCCGCTTTGCGGCGGGCTCTGGTGAAAACCAGTAGTGGCTTAGAACCGGTCCACTAGCACGGTCCACGCCAATCCCTCTCTGGCACAGAGGATCCACTACCTGCCAGCCGGCATCGTGACAGTAGATCCGGCCATGGATCCCGCTGAAGTTCCTCTGCCAGTTGTCGCTGACCTCACCACGGTGGTCGCCCAGCAGTCACAACAGATAGCGCAACAAGGCCAACAGCTGTCTCAACTGACCGTTATGCTACAACAGTTACTACCACAGCTTCAGCAGTCATCTCCTCCGCCAGCTCCTGCACCTCCTCCGCAGCGAGTGGCCGCTCCTGGGATACGCTTATCCTTGCCGGATAAATTTGATGGGGACTCTAAGTTTTGCCGTGGCTTTCTTTCCCAATGTTCCCTGCATCTGGAGATGATGTCGGACCTGTTTCCCACTGAAAGGTCTAAGGTGGCTTTCGTAGTCAGCCTTCTGTCCGGAAAAGCCCTGTCATGGGCCACACCGCTCTGGGACCGCAATGACCCCGTCACTGCCTCTGTACACTCCTTCTTCTCGGAAATCCGAAGTGTCTTTGAGGAACCTGCCCGAGCCTCTTCTGCTGAGACTGCCCTGTTGAACCTGGTCCAGGGTAATTCTTCCGTTGGCGAGTATGCCGTACAATTCCGTACTCTTGCTTCAGAATTGTCCTGGAATAATGAGGCCCTCTGCGCGACCTTCAAAAAAGGCCTATCCAGCAACATTAAAGATGTTCTGGCCGCACGAGAAATTCCTGCTAATCTACATGAACTTATTCACCTAGCCACTCGCATTGACATGCGTTTTTCCGAAAGGCGTCAGGAACTCCGCCAAGATATGGACTCTGTTCGCACGAGGCGTTTCTCCTCCTCGGCTCCTCTCTCCTCTGGTCCCCAGCAATCTGTTCCTGTGCCTCCCGCCGTGGAGGCTATGCAGGTCGACCGGTCTCGCCTGACACCTCAAGAGAGGACACGACGCCGTATGGAGAACCTCTGCCTGTACTGTGCTAGTACCGAACACTTCCTAAGAGATTGTCCTATCCGTCCTCCCCGCCTGGAAAGACGTACGCTGACTCCGCACAAAGGTGAGACAGTCCTTGATGTCTACTCTGCTTCTCCACGTCTTACTGTGCCTGTGCGGATGTCTGCCTCTGCCTTCTCCTTCTCTACAGTGGCCTTCTTGGACTCAGGATCTGCAGGAAATTTTATTTTGGCCTCTCTCGTCAACAGGTTCAACATCCCGGTGACCAGTCTCGCCAGACCCCTCTACATCAATTGTGTAAATAATGAAAGATTGGACTGTACCATACGTTTCCGCACGGAGCCCCTTCTTATGAGCATCGGATCTCATCATGAGAGGATTGAACTTTTGGTCCTCCCCAATTGCACCTCGGAAATTCTCCTTGGACTTCCCTGGCTTCAACTTCATTCCCCTACCCTGGATTGGTCCACTGGGGAGATCAAGAGTTGGGGGTCCTCTTGTTCCAAGAACTGTCTAAAACCGGTTCCCAGTAACCCTTGCCGTAACTCTGTGGTTCCTCCAGTAACCGGTCTCCCTAAGGCCTATATGGACTTCGCGGATGTTTTCTGCAAAAAACAAGCTGAGACTCTACCTCCTCACAGGCCTTATGATTGCCCTATCGACCTCCTCCCGGGCACTACTCCACCCCGGGGCAGAATTTATCCTCTCTCTGCCCCAGAGACTCTTGCCATGTCCGAATACGTCCAGGAGAATCTAAAAAAGGGCTTTATCCGTAAATCCTCCTCTCCTGCCGGAGCCGGATTTTTCTTTGTGTCCAAAAAAGATGGCTCCCTACGTCCTTGCATTGACTACCGCGGTCTTAATAAAATCACGGTTAAGAACCGCTACCCCTTACCCCTCATCTCTGAACTCTTTGATCGCCTCCAAGATGCCCACATCTTCACTAAATTGGACTTAAGAGGCGCCTATAACCTCATCCGCATCAGAGAGGGGGACGAGTGGAAAACGGCATTTAACACCAGAGATGGACACTTTGAGTATCTGGTCATGCCCTTTGGACTGTGCAACGCCCCTGCCGTCTTCCAAGACTTTGTCAATGAAATTTTTCGTGATCTGTTATACTCCTGTGTTGTTGTATATCTGGACGATATCCTAATTTTTTCTGCCAATCTAGAAGAACACCGCCAGCATGTCCGTATGGTTCTTCAGAGACTTCGTGACAACCAACTCTATGCCAAAATTGAGAAATGTCTGTTTGAATGCCAATCTCTTCCTTTTCTAGGATATTTGGTCTCTGGCCAGGGACTACAGATGGATCCAGACAAACTCTCTGCCGTCTTAGATTGGCCACGCCCCTCCGGACTCCGTGCTATCCAACGCTTTTTGGGGTTCGCCAATTATTACAGGCAATTTATTCCACATTTTTCTACCATTGTGGCTCCTATCGTGGCTTTAACCAAAAAAAATGCTGATCCCAAGTCCTGGCCTCCTCAAGCAGAAGACGCCTTTAAACGACTCAAGTCTGCCTTTTCTTCGGCTCCCGTCCTCTCCAGACCTGACCCTTCCAAACCCTTCCTATTGGAGGTTGATGCCTCCTCAGTGGGAGCTGGAGCTGTTCTTCTACAAAAAAATTCTTCCGGGCATGCTGTCACTTGTGGTTTTTTCTCTAGGACCTTCTCTCCAGCGGAGAGGAACTACTCCATCGGGGATCGAGAGCTTCTAGCCATTAAATTAGCACTTGAGGAATGGAGGCATCTGCTGGAGGGATCAAGTTCTCCTGTTATTATCTACACCGACCACAAGAACCTCTCCTACCTCCAGTCTGCCCAACGGCTGAATCCTCGCCAGGCCCGGTGGTCTCTGTTCTTTGCCCGATTTAATTTTGAGATTCACTTTCGTCCTGCCGATAAGAACATTAGGGCCGATGCTCTCTCTCGTTCCTCGGATGCCTCAGAAGTTGAACTCTCTCCGCAACACATCATTCCACCTGACTGCCTGATCTCCACTTCTCCTGCCTCCATCAGGCAGACTCCTCCAGGAAAGACCTTTGTTTCTCCTCGCCAACGCCTCGGAATCCTCAAATGGGGTCACTCCTCCCATCTCGCAGGTCATGCGGGTATCAAGAAATCTGTGCAACTCATCTCCCGCTTCTATTGGTGGCCGACTCTGGAGACGGATGTTGTGGACTTTGTGCGAGCCTGCACTATCTGTGCCCGGGATAAGACTCCTCGCCAGAAGCCCGCTGGTTTTCTTCATCCTCTGCCTGTCCCCGAACAGCCTTGGTCTCTGATTGGTATGGATTTTATTACTGATTTACCCCCTTCCCGTGGCAACACTGTTATTTGGGTGGTCGTTGATCGATTCTCCAAAATGGCACATTTCATCCCTCTTCCTGGTCTTCCTTCTGCGCCTCAGTTGGCTAAACAATTTTTTGTACACATTTTTCGTCTTCACGGGTTGCCTACGCAGATTGTCTCGGATAGAGGCGTCCAATTCGTGTCTAAATTCTGGAGGGCTCTCTGTAAACAACTCAAGATTAAATTAAATTTTTCTTCTGCATATCATCCCCAGTCCAATGGACAAGTAGAAAGGATTAACCAGATCTTGGGTGATTATTTGCGACATTTTGTTTCCTCCCGCCAGGATGACTGGGCAGATCTCCTCCCATGGGCCGAATTCTCGTATAACTTCAGGGTCTCTGAGTCTTCCTCCAAATCCCCATTTTTCGTGGTGTACGGCCGTCACCCTCTTCCCCCCCTCCCTACTCCCTTGCCCTCTGGTCTGCCCGCTGTGGATGAAATTTCTCGTGACCTTTCCATCATATGGAGAGAGACCCAAAATTCTCTCTTACAGGCTTCATCACGCATGAAGAAGTTCGCGGATAAGAAAAGAAGAGCTCCCCCCGTTTTTTCCCCTGGAGACAAGGTATGGCTCTCCGCTAAATATGTCCGCTTCCGTGTCCCTAGCTACAAGTTGGGACCACGCTATCTTGGTCCTTTCAAAATTTTGTGTCAAATTAATCCTGTCTCTTATAAACTTCTTCTTCCTCCCTCTCTTCGTATCCCTAATGCCTTTCACGTCTCTCTTCTCAAACCACTCATCCTCAACCGTTTTTCTCCCAAATCTGTTCCTCCCACTCCTGTTTCTGGCTCCTCGGACATCTTCTCGGTCAAAGAAATTTTAGCTGCCAAAAAGGTCAGAGGGAAAAATTTTTTTTTAGTGGACTGGGAGGGTTGTGGTCCTGAAGAGAGATCCTGGGAACCTGAGGACAACATCCTAGACAAAAGTCTGCTCCTCAGGTTCTCAGGCTCTAAGAAGAGGGGGAGACCCAAGGGGGGGGGTACTGTTACGCCGAGCGCTCCGGGTCCCCGCTCCTCCCCGGAGCGCTCGCTTCACTCTCCCCGCGGCAGCGCTCCGGTCACGTCCTCTGACCCGGGGCGCTGCGATTCCGCTGCCAGCCGGGATGCGATTCGCGATGCGGGTAGCGCCCGCTCGCGATGCGCACCCCGGCTCCCCTACCTGACTCGCTCTCCGTCTGTTCTGTCCCGGCGCGCGCGGCCCCGCTCCCTAGGGCGCGCGCGCGCCGGGTCTCTGCGATTTAAAGGGCCACTGCGCCGCTGATTGGCGCAGTGGTCCCAATTAGTGTGTTCACCTGTGCACTTCCCTATATCACCTCACTTCCCCTGCACTCCCTTGCCGGATCTTGTTGCCTTAGTGCCAGTGAAAGCGTTCCTTGTGTGTTCCTTGCCTGTGTTTCCAGACCTTCTGCCGTTGCCCCTGACTACGATCCTTGCTGCCTGCCCCGACCTTCTGCTACGTCCGACCTTGCTTTTGCCTACTCCCTTGTACCGCGCCTATCTTCAGCAGCCAGAGAGGTGAGCCGTTGCTAGTGGATACGACCTGGTCACTACCGCCGCAGCAAGACCATCCCGCTTTGCGGCGGGCTCTGGTGAAAACCAGTAGTGGCTTAGAACCGGTCCACTAGCACGGTCCACGCCAATCCCTCTCTGGCACAGAGGATCCACTACCTGCCAGCCGGCATCGTGACAGTTGCGCTATCTGTTGTGACTGCTGGGCGACCACCGTGGTGAGGTCGGCGACAACTGGCAGAGGAACTTCAGCGGGATCCATGGCCGGATCTACTGTCACGATTCGGCTGGCAGGAGGTGGATCCTCTGTGCCAGAGAGGGATTGGCGTGGACCGTGCTAGTGGACCGGTTCTAAGTTACTACTGGTATTCACCAGAGCCCGCCGCAAAGCGGGATGGTCTTGCAGCGGCGGTAGTAACCAGGTCGTATCCACTAGCAACGGCTCAACCTCTCTGACTGCTGAAGATAGGCGCGGTACAAGGGAGTAGACAAGAGCAAGGTCGGACGTAGCAGAAGGTCGGGGCAGGCAGCAAGGATCGTAGTCAGGGGCAACGGCAGGAGGTCTGGAACACAGGCTAGGAACACACAAGGAAACGCTTTCACTGGCACGATGGCAACAAGATCCGGCGAGGGAGTGCAGGGGAAGTGAGGTATACATAGGGAGTGCACAGGTGAACACACTGATTAGAACAACTGCGCCAATCAGTGGCGCAGTGGCCCTTTAAATCGCAGAGACCCGGCGCGCGCGCGCCCTAGGGAGCGGGGCCGCGCGCGCCGGGACAGGACCGACGGAGAGCGAGTCAGGTACGGGAGTCGGGGTGCGCATCGCGAGCGGGCGCCAAGCGCATCGCGAATCGCACCCCGGCTGGAGGCGGTATCGCAGCGCACCCGGTCAGTGGATCTGACCGGGGCGCTGCAGTAGCGAGGATGTTGCGAGCGCTCCGGGCAGGAGCGGGGACCCGGAGCGCTCGGCGTAACAGTCATCACTTCTTGTTGGGTCCTCCACAAACTGGACCATAAAATTATCCTGCAATAAATTTAGGAATTTTCTCCCCTTTGTAGTTTTAGCCAACCCCCGGCCCCAATCTATATCTGGATAGTTAAAATCTCCCATTATTACCACTGTACCTGCCCGGGCGGTCCTCTCTATTGTGGCTTGGATACAATAATATATCATTCAACCTAATCTTTAAAACACAAACATCCACAGAGATGGATCCTCCATTTGCTCTTACAGTACTAAATAGAAGCACAGGATTAGTGTAGTTAAAGGGGTACTCTGGTGGAAAAAAAAAAATTTCAAATAGGCTGGTGCCAGAAAGTTATTTCTATTTAAAAATCTTAATACTCCCAGTACTTATTAACTTCTGTATACTAGAAAGGAGGTTGTGCAATTATTTTTAGTCTGACCACAGTGCTCTCTGCTGACACCCCTGTCCATGTCAGGAACTATCCAGATTAGGAGCAAATCCCCATAGCCAACCTCTCCTGCTCTGGACAGTTCCTGACATGGACAGAGGTGTCAGCAGAGAGCACTGTACTCAAACTGAAAATAACTACACAACTTCCTCAGGAGCATACAGCAGCTGATAAGTACTGGAAGGATTAAGATTTTTATATAGAGGTAAGTTACAAATCTGTTTAACTTTCTGAGACCAGCTGATTATTTTTTTTTTCTCCCACTGAAATACCCCTTTAAAGAATAAACACAGCATATACACCTCATGGCAAAAAACACAATTTTGTAACTTTTGGGGGCTTCCATTTCTATGCAGTAAATTTTTTCGGTAAAAAATTACACCTTATCGTTTATTCTGTAGGTCCATACCATTAAAATGATAGCCTACTTATATAGGTTTGATTTTATATTACTTCTGAAAAAAAAATCATAACTACAGAAGGAAAATTAATACGTTTAAAATCGTCATGTTCTGACCCCTATAACTTTTTTATTTTTGTGCGTATGGGAAGATATGAGAGCTCATTTTTTGCAACGTGATCTGAAATTTTTATCGGTACCAATTTTGTTTTGATCAGACTTTTTTATCGCTTTTTATCCATTTTTTATGGTATAAAAAGTTACCAAAAATACGCTATTTTGGACTTTTCTGAATTTTTTTACATGTACGCAATTTACCGTGCAGTTTAATTAATGATATATTTTTATAGTTCGGACATTTACGCACGCGGCACTACCACATGTGTTTATATATATTTTTAGTTACATATTTTGTTTTTTGTTTTTTTTATGGGAAAAGGGGGGTGATTTGAACTTTTATTAGGAAAGGGGTTAAATCACATTTATTAACTATTTTTTTATTTATTTTTTGCAATGTTATAGCCCCCATTGCAGCACTGTTCAATGCTATGCCATAGCATAGCATTGATCAGTGTTATCGGTGGTCAATTGCTCAAGCCTGGATCTCAGGCTTGGACCAATCGCCAATCGGACATGCCGGAGGCAGATAAGATAATTTTTTTTTTACATTTTAGATGATGCAATCAACTTTGATGACCGCGTCTAAAGGGTTAATAGCGTGCATCACCGCGATCATTGACGCGCACTATTAGCCCCAGATCCCAGCTACCATTAGCTGCTGGGACCGACCCGATATGACACGGGGACACCACGTCACCCTGTGCTATATCGCGGGAGCGGACGTAGGACGTAAAGGTACACCCTGCATCCCCAAGAGGTTAAGAAAAGACACATCCTTGAATCAACATGTTTTTTTCTAGAATGCAAAGAGAAGAACAATAGGAGAAATAAGCAAACATATTGGGGGAGATTTATCATAACCTATTCAAAGGAAAGGTTGCTGAGTTACCCGTAACAACCAATCAGATCGCTTCTTTCATTTCTGGGAAGACCTCTGAAAAGCGAAAGAAGTGATCTGATTGGTTGCTATGGGCAACTTAGCAACTTTTCCTCTGGACAGGTTTTGATAAATCTCAATAGTACAAAATAACATAATTGTTACAAAGTAGCATAAACTCATTTCCATTACACAATTGGCCATTCTTCCTCTGGTAGAAACTTTCTTGCAGATGCCAAAATGCTTTCAGGAGACTAAATGTTTTGTCAGTGTTTTTTTTTTTTTTCTTGTTAAATTATTACGTTTTCATTATTCTGCTCATTTTAAAATATTTCCCTTTGAAAATACCATTAGCATTTTACAAAATTATAACTGAATAATTTCTGTAGAAAACTGTCTGAGTAAAGCTAATATATTGTCCTTCTGTCTTAAAGAATAAGTGCCAGACTCTATTTGTTGTGCTTTATTGCTAGGACTAGATGGTAGATTCCAAATTGATATATCATTCTTCTTATATTGTTACAATAAAATAAACAAGAAAAATTAAGAGCTCAAATTTACTAAATGTTAAGATAGATAAAGAGATAGATAGATTGATACAAAAACAAGTTGGCTAGCACACACTGATACACAGCCATTGCATGGAGACGGCATACAGGTGCGCGCTGCTAGGCTAAATATACACAAACAGGAGAATGCAGCAGCACCTTCCTAGCGCAAAGATATAGATGAAATATGAATTAATATATTGCTATAGTGAGAAATTGAGGTACTTGGCTTACCATTTGGCCAAATAGTGTGTTGCATCCCACTATGATAAGGTGACCTCATTGGGATGTAGGCGTGTAAGATCTGGAACATCCAGCACCATATAAAATGGGTGGGGTGCACAAACCAACATGGAGGTAGCCACTCCCCCAATATGTAGTATACAAAAACAAGGATTAGTTGGCCAGCACATACTGATACTGATACACAGCTATTGCATGGACCCGGCATACAGGTGCACACTGCTAGGCTAAATATACACAAGCAGGAGAATACAGCAGCACACTAAAATGAGGTAAATTGACTCCTAACTAATGGAGGAAGATGCCTGCTTGGTAATAGACTAAATTGGATGGATGGATGCACCATTTTCAGCCTTATAAATCATGTTGCTATGTTAAAGTCTTTGTTTAGTTTAACACTGCAGACTGGATACACATGTCTTTCTCCTCTATCTCCTCCAGTGAGGTAGTCAATATGAGGCCCTTTCCCATTAGAAGACAGAAGGGGTTAACAACACCATGCCATTCCATTCCTACCTTTGTCATTAGTTAATCAACCTATATGAATACCCTTCCCTGGTTTATTCTAAACTTTTTCTATGTTTGTCAATAGAGATGAGGGAAACCAATCTATAAAACCTGAGTTGGTCAAAACATTGCTAAAACACAAACTTCTCGCAGAACATCAGCCACATGGCAGAAAGGAAAAGGGGAAAGGAACACATGACCTCAGGAAATCTTATTATGCCTTTCAAACAACTCTCCCAGCCAATTAGGAGGCAGTATAGGGGTGATGTTATAGCCTTTATAAAATCCTATGCACATCTCTTCAGCAGCCATTTTAGAGATAGAAGGTGTTAGGTGAAGATCTCTGTGAGGGACACTCAGCAGTAACCAGTACAGATAGGAGTAGGATCACACATATATAATAATTGTGTTTAAGCAGGAGAAAGTGTTCTGCATCTGTTCTGTCAGTGCAAAATCTGTTTTTTATTAGAAGTTAAGTGAGACACTTTTTTTTATCCTTACTGTTAAAAAGCTGTAAAGAGGGTTTTGTGTCACTTTTGTGCATTTTCGAGAATGCCAATGCTTGTGTTCTGCCCTAAAATATGAATCATCTTTTACAACTAAAAAGTCACTGTTTCTTCACTTTTCAGGCACAAACATGTTGATACTCCCAAAAAGGGATAATGTTTGGTCCATTCAGAAATAGGCAAAGCTTCTTTCAATATCACTGGGTGCATATAAATACCAGCAGGCATCTGCCAACAAAAATTGATACTCTTTGGAATTTTATTTTAAAAAGCATAAAAAACAAACAAACCTGGTAGTGTATTTTTTTTCCAACCTGTTAGATACCATAGGGTACCATCCGTTTATCCATATCCGTAAATGTTGCCATAACTAGAAATTACCTTTGCCTTAAAGCATACCTGTCAGATCCCACAAAAAAACTGTTACAGTATATATTATTCAGTGCCTAATCCTGATCACGTACATGAAATTTTCATGGCTCTTTCACCGATATTTCACTAAAAAATAGCATATTACAGCTGCTAAATGTCTTTTCCATCTTGTCAAAGGGAGCAGATGTGTCCTTCTCTTGCCTGCACTGTGATGACTCCTCCCCCTCACTCTGCTGACTCACTGCTCTTGAGGGAGCCTGGCATCCCTGCTCTTTAACCCTTTCATCTCTGGTTTTATGCTGTACACACAATGCTTATTGGAGATTGCCTGTACTCTACCACCAAAGACAATATGGTGAGTGTATAACTTACATCTTCCTAAATTAGTGGAAAGGTTTAGTGCTAAAAGTACAGTGTTTTTTTATGCATAGTAATATAGTAACATCGTTCATAAGGTTGAAAAAATGCCAAAGTCCATCAATTTCAGCCTATATCCCTAATGAGTCCCTACTGAGTTGATACAAAGGAAGGCAAAAAACCCTCATACTAGAGGTAAAAATTCCTTCCCGACTCCAAATATGGCATCAGAATAAAGTTGTGTAGTTTTATTACTCTACAAAAATGCATCCAGTCCCCTTTTGAACTATTTCACAGAGTTCCCCATGACCACCTCCTCAGGCAGAGAATTCCACAGTCTCACTGCTCTTACAGTAAAGAACCCCGTCTGTGCTGGTGTAGAAACCTTCTTTCCTCTAAACGTAGAGGATGCTCCCTTGTTATAGATACAGTCCTTGGTATAAATAGATCATGGAGAGATCTCTGTACTGCCCCCTGATATATTTATACATAGTTATTAGGTCGCCCCTAAGCCTTCTTTTTTCTAAACTAAATAACCCTAATTCTGATAATCTTTCTGGGTACTGTAGTCCTCCCATTCCCCGTGTTATTCTGGTTGCCCGTCTTTGAACCCTCTCCAGCTCCACTATATCTTTCTTGTACACTGGTGCCCAGTACTGTACACAGTATTCTATGTGTGGTCTGACTAGTGATTTGTACAGCGGAAGAATTATTTCCTTGTCGTGGGCATCTATGCCCCTATTGATGCCCCCCCATGTTTTTATTTCCCTTGGCAGCAGCTGCCCGACACTGGTCACTGCAGCTAAATTTACTATTAACTAAGACCCCTAAGTCCTTTTCCACATCAGTTGTCCTCAGCATTCTCCCATTTAATATATAATCCCAGCCTGGATTTTTCTTCCCCATGTGCATTACCTTACATTTATCAGTGTTGAACCTCATCTGCCACTTCCCAGCCCAAACCTCCAACCTATCCAGATCCATTTGTACCAGTCTTCTATAGTGTTTACCCCTTTACAGAGTTTAGTATCATCTGCAAAGATTGCTACTATTCAACCCCTCTACAAGGTCATTAATGAACACATTAAGTAGAACATTGTTATGTATAAAGTTTTTGAATAGTTGGCGGTACAGTGTTTGGATAACTCTTTTTAATGGCAGTGTTTCCTTTAGCTGTGTGCCTACAGCTTTTGCAAAACTACAACTCCCAGCATCCCCAGATATCCTTTGACTGACCAGGCATGCTTGGAGTTGTGGTTTTGCAACAGCTGAAGGCACATGATTGGTAAAACTCTGTATTACAGCAGTTGTTGCAATATGTGTTCCTCCTGCAGTCTTGTCAATCAGCCATCTTCAGTTCATAAGAATTGAAAGAGAAAAAAAACAGACATGGTCACACATCTACAACATGCACTTTGATCTAAGGCTTTTCAGCAACATTCATTAAACTAACAAGTCATTAGTGTACTTTATGATAATGAAGTGCAAGCCCGCTAGCCACGTCACAGCCACCTGTAAGTAGTGGGTTCCTAGCATAAAATGGCGCTGCACTGAGTGGCACTGAGTGGTGGTCGCCGCAACACCAGTGCCCACAGGGGAACGGCCCACTGGCAGAGCAGCCCCAATGCTGCCCGAACCAGACCCTGGGCCGCGCCTCCCCATAGACATGGTGCCAGGGCAGCAATGGATGCCGCACAACACCAGAGGGATCAGGTGTAAATGTTCACTTATCAGGTGCTCCAAGTCAAAAACTGCAAGAAAGAATAGGGCCATATTCAGCTTCCTGCCAATTTATATAGGCCTGGGTTGAGTGGGTGGGGCAGAGTGATGACCAAGTAAAAAGAGAAAAAGAGAGGAGGATAGAAAACACATTGTGAATTCATATAGCAAAAAAAAAAAAAAACACACACACATGGTCACACATCTACAACATGCACCTTGATCTAAGACTTCTCAGCAACACAAGTCTCATGTCCTTGACCATTGGACACATTCATGCTGCTGTTGGACTCATCAGTGTCCCAGGAGGTATGGGGACCCCTAGTGGTGGGATTTTCAAAGGCATTTGTCTTAACCCCTTAAGGACCAGGCCATTTTACACCTTAAGGACCGGAGCGTTTTTTGCAATTCTGACCACTGTCACTTTAAACATTAATAACTCTGGTATGCTTTTAGTTATCATTCTGATTCCGAGATTGTTTTTTCGTGACATATTCTACTTTAACTTAGTGGTAAAATTTTATGGTAACTTGCATTCTTTCTTGGTGAAAAATCCCCAAATTTGATGAAAAAAATGAAAATTTTGCATTTTTCTAACTTTGAAGCTCTCTGCTTGTAAGGAAAATGGATATTCAAAATATATTTTTTTGGGGTTCACATATACAATATGTCTACTCTATGTTTGCATCATAAAATTTATGAGTTTTTACTTTTGGAAGACACCAGAGGGCTTCAAAGTTCAGCAGCAATTTTGAAATTTTTCACAAAATTTTCAAACTCACTATTTTTCAGGGACCAGTTCAGTTTTGAAGTGGATTTGAAGGGTCTTCATATTAGAAATACCCCATAAAAGACCCCATTATAAAAACTACACCCCCAAAGTATTCAAAATGACATTCAGTAAGTGTATTAACCCTTTAGGTGTTTCACAGGAATAGCAGCAAAGTGAAGGAGAAAATTCAAAATCTTCATTTTTTACACTCGCATGTTATTGTAGACCCAATTTTAGAATTTTTGCAAGGGGTAAAAAGGAGAACATTTTTACTTGTATTTGAAACCCAATTTCTCTCGAGTAAGCACATACCTCATATGTCTATGTTAATTGTTCGGCGGGCGCAGTAGAGGGCTCAGAAGGGAAGGAGCGACAAATGGTTTTTGGGGGGCATGCCGCATTTAGGAAGCCCCTATGGTGCCAGGACAGCAAAAAAAAAACACATGGCATACCATTTTGGAAACTAGACCCCTCAGGGAACGTAACAAGAGGTAAAGTAAACCTTAATACCCCACAGGTGATTCACGACTTTTGCATATGTAAAAAAAATATATATATTTTTTTACCTAAAATGCTTGGTTTCCCAAAAATTTTACATTTTAAAAAAGGGTAATAACAGAAAATACCCCCCAAAATTTGAAGCCCAATTTCTCCCGATACAGAAAACACCTCGCATGGGGGTGAAAAGTGCTCTGCTGGCGCACTACAGGTCTCAGAAGAGAAGGAGTCACATTTGGCTTTTTGAAAGCAAATTTTGCTCTGGGGGTGTGCCGCATTTAGGAAGCCCCTATGGTGCCAGAACAGCAAAAAAAAAAAACATGGCATACCATTTTGGAAACTAGACCCCCTCGGGGAACGTAACAAGGGGTAACGTGAACCTTAATGCCCTACAGGTGTTTCACGACTTTTGCATATGTAAAAAAAAATAAAAAAATTTTTACCTAAAATGCTTGTTTTCCCAAAATATTTACATTTTTAAAAAGGGTAATAGCGGAAAATATCCCCCAAAATTTGAAGCCCAATTTCTTCCGATTCATAAAACACCCCATATGGGGGTGAAAAGTGCTCCGCTGGCGCACTACAGGTCTCAGAAGAGAAGGAGTAACATTTGGCTTTTTGAAAGCAAATTTTGCTCTGGGGGCATGCCGCATTTAGGAAGCCCCTATGGTGCCAGAACAGCAAAAAAAAAAACACATGGCATACCATTTTGGAAACTAGACCCCTCGGGGAACGTAACAAGGGGTAATGTGAGCCTTAATATCCCACAGGTGTTTCACGACTTTTGCATATGTAAAAAAAAAAAATTTTTTTTTACCTAAAATGCTTGGTTTCCCAAAATTTTTAACTATTTTAAAAAGGGTAATAGCAGAAAATACCCCCCAAAATTTGAAGCCCAATTTCTCCCGATTCAGAAAACACCCCATATGGGGGTGAAAAGTGCTCTGCTGGCGCACTACAGGTCTCAGAAGAGAAGGAGTCACATTTGGCTTTTTGAAAGCGAATTTTGCTCTGGGGGCATGCCGCATTTAGGGAGCCCCTATGGTGCCAGGACAGCAAAAAAAAACACATGGCATACCATTTTGGAAACTAGACCCCTCGGGGAACGTAACAAGGGGTAATTTGAACCTTAATACCCTACAGGTGTTTCACGACTTTTGCATATGTAAAAAAATATATATTTTTTTTTACCTAAAATGTTTGTTTTCCCAAAAATTTTACATTTTTTAAAAGGGTAATAGCAGAAAATACCCCCCAAAATTTGTTAGGCAATTTCTCCAGAGTACGGCGATACCCCATATGTGGCCCTAAACTGTTGACTTGAAATACGACAGGGCTCCAAAGTGAGAGCGCCATGCGCATTTGAGGCCTAAATTAGGGACTTGCATAGGGGTGGACATAGGGGTATTCTACGCCAGTGATTCCCAAACAGGATGCCTCCAGCTGTTGTAAAACTCCCAGCATGCCTAGACATTCAACGGCTATCTGGCAATACTGGGAGTAGTTGTTTTGCAACAGCTGGAGGCTCTGTTTTGGAAACAGTGGCGTACCAGACGTTTTTCATTTTTATTGGGGAGGGGGGTTGTATAGGGTGTGGCAGTGTGGCAAGGAAAGGGTGTATTTCCTTGGCTCACCCTGCAGAACCTCTCACCTGCTTCTTAAGTAATGAGGCAGGAAGGAAGGGAAGTGTATATGAGATGGAGACTCAGTCTAATCTAGGCTCTTCCTAGGAGACAGCTTGTGGGCTGTAGGGAAGAGACAGAGCCTGCTGAGGAGTACACAGCCCGAGCTATGAGGGGCTCAAAGAAAGTGATAAGAAATGTGAGTAGAAGGTTGCAGGGGACATATGTTTAACCGGCTGAGGGAAGCTCAGCGGTTTTTAGTCAGGACAAGCTGATCTGTTTAGTCAGTGACCAGACGGTCTAGGATTTTGTTTGTTCCTGCTTTTTTTTGTTTATTTCTTTCCCTGCAACCTGTCTAATAAAACTGGCATGGTGCCAGATTTGCATTATAAGCGTTTGTTTGCGGGTTAATTGAGAAGAAGCGCATCCTGTGGCGTGGTCCAGGACGATCCCAGAGCTAATCCCCAAGACGGATCATCACATTTTGGTGGAGGATGCGGGCACGCCTTTGCTAAGGTCAACCCGTTGCCAAGGGCAACCAACACGCAAGTTGGAGAGGAGCTGTTGCTAGGAGCAACCCCCTGCAAGATTGCAAGTCTGAGGAGCCCAGCAGAGGAGTTCAAGCACAGTTTGGTGTCTGTGGAGGAGCGTTGCTAGGGGCAACGGATCGAGAATTTTTTTCAAGAAAATGGGACAACCTCGAAAGGCCGTTGCTGGGAGCAACCGACGTGGGCCACAAGCTGTGGTCGCCAAGACGAAGCCGAGGTCCCGTGAGTTGTCGCTGGGCGGAATCCCACTGTGGGTGGACTTGGATTGTTGCCAGACTGTATCTCGGATTATGCCAGAAATAATTCCATTTGTGAAGTCCCGCCCGGAGCCCGGTAAGACTGTTCAAATTACCTTTGATACATGTCTTGGGACAGTAAAGCCATATGATGGAGGTATGTGCGGAACTTACAGTGGAAATTGTACTGGGCAGAGACTTTCCGTATTTCTGGCAGCTGTGGGATGCTGAGAGTGCACCTGAGAGTTCGCAACCAAAGGTTCCGGAAGTAGTGAGGACTGGGGGGGTCTCTACTGGACTGTGTGAATGGTGCTGTATATTGTGAACCCATGCAGGCTGATAATGTTTTTCTTGAAACACTTATGTTAATGTGTTCTGATGTAAAGAGTTCTATTCCCACCTCTCGCAGGACAAAAGAAAACCTGTGTGAGCTGGAAATAGAAAGTAAAAAGATGACTGTTTTGTTAGATCCAAAATGTGTAATAAGTCTGGTAAAGACCAGCTGCAGAAAGCCAGACCCCGCTATAGTGTCTATACAAGCTGGTATCTGGGGTTATAAAACAGTTAATGTGTGTATTTCTACTCCCTATGGTACCATAAGTCACAAGGTTGCAATAGAGCCTACCTTAGAGTATGAAGTAGTACTGGGGACGGATTTTCCGTTTTTTCAGCAGTTGTGGGAAGATAGTCAGGTGACTAGAGCAGGAACACCTGATAGGCTCACAACACTTGGTTTTAACCACATAGCAGGGGACAGTAACTCAGCTGAGGACGGGGAGTGTCAGCAGACCCTAGGTATATGTCAGGTGGGAGTGTGCCAGACCACTAGGGGAGCTGAAGAACAGTCCACGAGTCAAGATAAAGTGGTGACTGGAATAAAAGCTACAGAGATGGCTGCGGAAAAACCAAAACTCCGGGAGAGAGTACCAGTGGAGTTGGGGGCTGCACTTACGGTCACAGACAGAGTCCTAAGTGAAGGAGACTGTGACAAGACAAAAGAAAAGTCTGCCAAGAAGCCGAGAGACAGTTCAGAGGAACTGATCAGGAATCTCCCTGACTCGCTGGTGCCAAGAGCCATTGAAGTTGTTGCTAGGGGCAACAAACTTACCGCCAAGGGATTGCCGGTCAGACGGGAGTGTTTAGCGAGAGTCTCCAGAGTTGCCAACGTGGTGGGAGAGGAAGAATGCCAGGTGTCAGTGGCAACTGTTGTGGATGATAATAATGAGGCACAAGTGGCCGCAACCCCGAAAAAGGGGGAGACTTCATCTAGAGATGGAGAAGAGCTGGGTCGAGTGTCTGACAGAGGACCAGAGGATGTCTCAAGGTCTAACAGCGAGAGTGAGGAGACCGCTGTCAGTAAAAGGTCTCGGAAAAGACGAGCTGGCCTTGGGAAAAAACTGGAGCAGATCCAGAATCTGGAAGAAACCCTGCAGATGGTTTCTGTAAAGTTGTTGGAGAAAGAAAAAGAGATACATTGCTTGACAGAGGAGAAGGACAAATCACTGGCTGACTTTAAGAAAGAGCAAGAAGCGAGGCTTCAGCTGGAAAAAGTCATGGAGCACCACAAAAGTGAGTTTGTGGCTCTGCAGGATGAACTGTCCCGCTCCCAGGGTCTTGTGACCAGCAAGGAGAGTGAAGTGCAGAGTCTGGCCAAGCGGATGTCATTCCAGGAAGAAGAAGTGAGTCTTCTACATGGTGCATATCAGGCTCTGCAGAGTGATCACAAGGCTAGCCTGGTAGCCATGGAAAAAATAGAAAAAGAGAAGAATGAAATGAAGATGGAAGCTGAAGCTCTTGCCAGCAATCTGGAGAGTGTCTCTAAAGCTAAGAGACAACTTGAGGAGGAAGTCAAGGTGAAGAATGCCCTTGCACATGCTCTTCAATCTGCTCGTCATGACAATGACTTCCTCCGTGAGCAGTATGAGGAGGCCCTGGAAAAAGTTGAGACTCTGAAATATGAAAACAAGAACTTGCAACAGGAGATCTCAGATCTATCTCAACAGATTGGTGAGAGTGGAAAATGTATCAATGAGTTAGAGAAGTCCAAGAAACAGTTGCTGGACAGTGAGAAGATGATCTCCACAAAGCTCAAGAGTGAGCAGCTGAAATATATAAAGCTGGAAGATGACATGAAGATCTTAAAAGAGAGCCTGGAAGCGCAGAACGAAACGCGCAGAAGGTCCCATGTAGCTGCCTTGGTTTTGCTGGGAGCGCAACTCTACGAGCAGGTGGCTGTGCTGGCGGACAATGAACAATTGAGGAAACAATTGCTGTCTTCGGAAGATACTGTCAGGGACTTGACAGAGTTAGGCTGGGTCCACACTACGTTTTGTCCCATACGGGAGCGCATACGGCAGGAGGGAGCTAAAAGCTCGCGCTCCCGTATGTAACCGTATGCGCTCCCGTATGTCATTCATTTCAATGAGCCGACCGGAGTGAAACGTTCGGTCCGGTCGGCTCATTTTTGCGCCGTAGGCGCTTTTACAACCGGACCTAAAACCGTGGTCAACCACGGTTTTAGGTCCGGTTGTAAAAGCGCATACGGCGCAAAAATGAGCCGACCGAACGTTTCACTCCGGTCGGCTCATTGAAATGAATGACATACGGGAGCGCATACGGTTACATACGGGAGCGCGAGCTTTTAGCTCCCTCCTGCCGTATGCGCTCCCGTATGGGACAAAACGTAGTGTGGACCCAGCCTTACTTCACAGTGAGAGGATGAAGTCCGCTAAGCTCCAGTGTAAGCTGCGAAAATGTGAGAAAAAGGAAGAGGACCAGGAAGTCCTAAAAGAGAGCAGAGACCAAGATATGGCGGAATTGGCTCAAGAAAGGCTTCTGGGGCCGAAGTTACAGGATACAGTTATGCTTTCTCTGAATGCCAAAAAGTCCTCTAAAGCTAAGATTGAGGTGAAGTCCTGTAAGAAGTCCCCTGAAGCTAGGACTGAGCTGAAACCTGGTGGGAAATCCTCTGAAGTGGAGACTAAGGAGAAGAGAGGTGGGAAATCCTCTGAACCTGAGCAGACCAAAAATTCTGAAGGTAATGCTGAGGCAGAGAAATCCTCTGAAGCAGAAGCTAAACCAGAGTCCACCTCAAAAGCTGTGAGTAAAGAGAATGGCACAACTGAAGCTACAGGTGAAAAGACTAAGCCTGAAGAAGCTGCAGTAGTAGAAGCTGATTCTACACAAGAATCTGAAGGAGCCAAAGACTCTGAAGCCAAACCTGAGGAAGCTGGTGCCCCTGAAGAGAAAGCTGGAAGGGATGAGGTGAAACCATGTGAGAAATCCACTGAAGTCAAGACTGAGGTGAAACCAGGTGGGAAGTCCTCTAAAGTTGAAACTGAGATGAACCCGTGTCAGAGGTCCTCTGACGGTACAGAGAACAGGACAGTGGTTGGTGAAGCCACTGAGGCCAAAAGATTCTCTGAAGCAGAAGCAGAGGTCCGGCAAGCCAGAAGAAGACAAAGGTTAGAAGCATCGGTCCTCTCACTCCTTAATTTAAAGAACCCTGCCCACACCAGGGTGAAGAACCCGGTACTGGAGAGGTGTGACCGAGAGACTTGCAATTGGTGGCTGGTAAAAGTCCGGAAGAAAAAAGTCAAGGACTTCAGAGACTGTGGGACAAAAATTGTCCAAGAGACAGGAAAGGCAGATGGTTTCTGCCTTTCAAATACATGTGCTCCTTCCTGGTGGTCTGAGCAAAGGGGGGGGGGATATGTGGCAGTGTGGCAAGGAAAGGGTGTATTTCCGTGGCTCACCCTGCAGAACCTCTCACCTGCTTCTTAAGTAATGAGGCAGGAAGGAAGGGAAGTGTATATGAGATGGAGACTCAGTCTAATCTAGGCTCTTCCTAGGAGACAGCTTGTGGGCTGTAGGGAAGAGACAGAGCCTGCTGAGGAGTACACAGCCCGAGCTATGAGGGGCTCAAAGAAAGTGATAAGAAATGTGAGTAGAAGGTTGCAGGGGACATATATGTTTAACCGGCTGAGGGAAGCTCAGCGGTTTTTAGTCAGGACAAGCTGATCTGTTTAGTCAGTGACCAGACGGTCTAGGATTTTGTTTGTTCCTGCTTTTTTTTGTTTATTTCTTTCCCTGCAACCTGTCTAATAAATCTGGCATGGTGCCAGATTTGCATTATAAGCGTTTGTTTGCGGGTTAATTGAGAAGAAGCGCATCCTGTGGCGTGGTCCAGGACGATCCCAGAGCTAATCCCCAAGACGGATCATCACAAGGGGTATGTGTATATGTAGTGTTTTTTACTTTTAATTTTATTTTGTGTTTGTGTAGTGTTTTTAGGGTACAGTCACACGGGCGGGGGTTCACAGTAGTTTCTCGCTGGCAGTTTGAGCTGTGGCAGAAAATTTGACGCAGCTCAAACTTGCAGCCGGATACTTACTGTAATCCTCCGCCCATGTGAGTGTACCCTGTACGTTCACATTGGGGGGGGGGGACGTCCAGCTGTTGCAAAACTACAACTCCCAGCATGTACGGTCTATCAGTGCATGCTGGGAGTTGTAGTTTTGCAACCGCTGGAGGCTCCGTTTTGGAAACAGTGGCGTACCAGACGTTTTTCATTTTTATTGGGGAGGGGGGCTGTGTAGGGGTATGTGTATACGTAGTGTTTTTTACTTTTTATTTTATTGTGTGTTAGTGTAGTGTAGTGTTTTTAGGGTACAGTCGCACGGGCGGGGGGTTCACAGTAGTTTCTCGCTGGCAGTTTGCGCTGCGGCAGAAATTTTGCCGCACCTCAAACTTGCAGCCGGATACTTACTGTAATCCTCCGCCCATGTGAGTGTACCCTGTACATTCACATTGGGGGTGGGGGGGACATCCAGCTGTTGCAAAACTACAACTCCCAGCATGTACGGTCTATCAGTGCATGCTGGGAGTTGTAGTTTTGCAACAGCTGGAGGCACACTGGTTGTGAAACACCGAGTTTGGTAACAAACTCAGTGTTTTGCAACCAGTGTGCCTTCCGCTGTCCGTACATGCTGGCTGTTGTAGCTTTTGCAACAGCTGAAGGCACACTGGTTGCAAAACACTGAGTTTGTTACCAAACTCGGTGTTTCACAACCAGTGTGCCTCCAGCTGTTGCAAAACTACAACTCCCAGCATGCACTGATAGACCGTACATGCTGGGAGTTGTAGTTTTGCAACAGCTGAAGGCACACTGAGTTAAGTAGCAAACCAGTGTGTCTCCAGCTGTTGCATAACTACAATCCCCAGCATCCCCAGCCAAAGTAGTATGCCTCCAGCTGTTGCATAACTACAACACCCAGCATGCCCTTCCGCTGTCCGTACATGCTGGCTGTTGTAGCTTTTGCAACAGCTGAAGGGCATGCTGGGTGTTGTAGTTATGCAACAGCTGGAGGCATACTACTTTGGCTGGGGATGCTGGGGATTGTAGTTATGCAACAGCTGGAGACACACTGGTTTGCTACTTAACTCAATGTGCCTTCAGCTGTTGCAAAACTACAACTCTCAGCAGTCACCGACAGCCAACGGGCATGCTGGGAGTTGTAGTTATGCAACCACCAGATGCACCACTACAACTCCCAGCATGCACTTTAGCTGATTGTGCAAGCTGGGAGTTGTAGTTATACAACAGCAGAAGGTACACTTTTCCATAGAAAGAATGTGCCTCCAGCTGTTGCAAAACTACAAGTCCCAGCATGCCCATAAGGGAATGCTGGGAGTTGTGGTGGTCTGCCTCCTGCTGTTTCATAACTACAGCTCCCAGCATGCCCTTTTTGCATGCTGGGAGCTGTTGCTAAGCAACAGCAGGAGGCTGTCACTCACCTCCAACGATCCTCGCCGCACAGGTCAGTCCCTCGTCGTCGCCGCCGCCGCCGCTGCTCCTGGGGCCCCGATCCCAACATTGACGCCGGGGATCGGGGTCCCCAGCACCCGGGGTGCACGTCCTGCACCCGCTCACGTCCTCCGGAAGAGGGGCGGAGCGGGTTGCGGGAGTGACACCCGCAGCAGGCTCCCTGATTGGTCGGCCGGTAATCCGGCCGACGAATCAGGGCGATCGTGAGGTGGCACCAGTGCCACCTAACCCCTGCTGGCTCTGGCTGAGACGGCCCCGATCAGCCAATAATTCCGGGTCACCGGGTCACTGGAGACCCGATTGACCCGGAATCCGCCGCAGATCGCTGGACTGAATTGTCCAGCGATCTGCGGCCATCGCCGACATGGGGGGGCATAATGACCCCGCTGGGTGATATGCCCTGATGCCTGCTGAACGATTTCAGCAGGCATCGGGCACCGGCTCCGCTCCAGATGGTTGCGGGGGGCCGGTAAAACACATGACGTTCTCATACGTCATGTGTCCTTAAGGACTCGGAAATGGAGACGTATGAGAACGTCATGTGTCCTTAAGGGGTTAAATAAAATGTTTAAAGATGTATATTAGAAAAACTATTACATATACCATATATAAACCAGTTAAAGGCTTAAGGACCCAGGGACCGGACTGGCACTCGTGCCAACCCCAGGGGGATTTGCAGCGATTCCGGGTCAATCGGGAACCCGGTGACCCGGTGAACTGGAAGAAAAGGGTGATAGGTGCCGTCCGATACAGCATCTATCACCTTTTAGCAGCAGGAGTAAGGTGGCACTGGTGTCACCTCACGATCGTCCTAATTTGTTGGCCGTTACCGGCCGACGAATCAGGACGCCTGCTGTGGGAGTGTCCCTAATGGCACCCGCTCCGCCCCGGAGGGCGAGAGCGGGTGCTGGGAGTATGTACCTGAAGTGGGGGCCCCCGATCCCTGGCATCGGCGGCGGGATCGGGGCCCCCGGAGCAGAGACAGTGGCGGCAGGCAGGATTCAGCATGTGCAGCAGTATAGGGCACAACTACAACTCCCAGCATGCCCTTTGGTAGTTTGTGCATGCTTGGGGTTGTAGTTATGCAACAGCTGGAGGCACATTTTTTCCATGAAAAGGTGTGCCTCCAGCAATTGCATAACTTCAATCCCCAGGATGCACAAACTACCAAAGGGCATGCTGGGAGTTTCAGTAGTGTGCCTCCAGCTGTTGCATAACTACAAGTCTCAGCATGCCCTTCGGCTGTAAGTGCATGCTGAGAGTTGTAGTTTTGCAACAGTTGAAGGCACACTGGTTGCTAAACACAGAGTTTGTTACCTAACTCAGTGTTTCGCAACCCGTGTGCCTCCAGCTGTTGTCAACTACAACTCCCAGCTTGCACTGATAGACTGTACATGCTGGGAGTTGTAGTTTTGCAACAGCTGGAGACACACTGGTTGTGAAACACCAAGTTAAGTAGCAAACTCTGTGTTTTGCAACCAATGTTCCTCCAGCTGTTGCATAACTACAACCCCCCAGGATGGACAGCCAAAGGGCATGCTGGAAGTTGTAGTTTTGCAACAGCTGGAGGTTTGCCCCCCACCCCCATGTGAATGTACAGGATACTTTCCCACAGGCGGTTTACAGTGAGTTTCTCGCTGCAAGTTTGAGATGCAACAAACTTTCCGCTTCAGCTCAAACTACCAAGGGGAAACTCCCGCCCATATGAATGTGCCCTAAAAACACTACTCTACACTACATCTACACCTACAAAAAATAAAGGGTAAACCACTACATATACACACACTCCTCCCCAAACGGAGCCTCCAGCTATTGCAAAACAACAACTCCCAGTATTTCCAGACAGCCATTGATTGTCCAGGCATGCTGGGAGTTTTGCAACCGCTGGAGGCACCCTTTTTGGGAAACACTGCCGTAGGGTAATTTTAGTATCGGAGGCAAGTCTAATTCTTGCATCCGGGACCGCCCCTATGCAAATCCCTAATTTAGGCCTCAGATGCGCATGGTGCTCTCTCACTTCGGAGCCCTGACATATTTCAAGGCAACAGTTTAAGGCCACATATGGGGTATTTCCGTACTTGGGAGAAATTGCCTAACAAATTTTGGGGGGCTTTTTCCTCCTCTCACCCCTTATGAAAATGTAAAGTTGGGTTCTACTCCAGCATTTTATTGTAAAAAACATGCTGGTGTTGCCTCATACTTTTCATTTCCACAAGAGATAAATGGAAAAAAAGACCCCCAAAATTTGTAGCACAATTTCTCCTGAGTACAGAAATATCCCATATGTGGACGTAAAATGCTCTGCCGGCGCACAACAAGGCTCAGGAGTGAGAGCACCATGTACATTTGAGGTGATTTGCACAGGGGTGGCTGATCGTTACAGCGGTTCTGACATAAACACAAAAAAAAAAACACTCACATGTGACCACATTTTGGAAACTACAACCTTCACATAACGTAACAAGGGGTATAGTGAGCCTTAACACCCCACAGGTGTTTGAAGAATTTTTGTTAAATTTGGACGTAAAAAAAAAAAAAAAATATATATATATATATATATATATATATATATATATATATATATATATATATATATATATATTTTGTGGGGCTTGTTTCCTATTATCCCTTGTGAAAATGAAAAAATTGGGATAACACCAGCATTTTTATGAAAACATTTATAAATAAAAAAAAATTAAAAAACTGGGTCTACAAGAACATGCGAGTGTAAAAAAAACTAAGATTTTTAATTTTCTCCCAACACCTAAAGGGTTAACACACTTTCTGAATGTCATTTTGAATACTTTGAGGGGTGCAGTTTTTATAAAGGGGTAATTTATGGAGTATTTCTAATATGAAGGCCCTTCAAATCCATTTCCAATCTGAGCTGGTCCCTGAAAATTTCCGATATTGAAAATGTTGTGAAAAATTGGAAAATTGCTGCTGAATTTTGAAGTCCTCTGATGTCTTCTGAAAGTAAAAACATGTCAACTTTATGATGCCATCGTAAAGTAGATATATTTTATATGTGAATCAATATATATGAGATGTCCATTTTCCTTATAAAACTAAAACAAGAAAGAAGAGCGCTCCATAGCGTAAAACCGCCAGTCCAGGGTCCGATTTAAAGTAGTAAAAAACCCTTACCGAAGGCAGTTGTGTGAACTCACCCACAACAATGGTCTGCGTGGATGAGAGAGTACATCTGGTCTGCAGCCTACCCCCCACCGCCCTTTGGAAGTCCTCACCTGTTGAACATTTTCCTTATAAGCAGAGAGTTTCAAAGTAAAAAAAATGCTAAAATTTGTAATTTTTCATCAACAAGTTGGAATTTTTCACCAAGAAATTATGCAAGTATTGACCAAAATTTACCACTAACATACAGTAGAATATGTCACCAAAAAAACAATCTTGGAATCAGTATGAAAAGTAAAAGCATCCCAGAGTTATTGATGCTTAAAGTGACAGTGGTCAGATGTGCAAAAAATGCTCGGTTCCTTAAGGTGAAAATGGACTGGGTCCTTAAGGGGTTAAAAATAGTACATAGATACACTCATAAGTGAACTAACAGTGTCATATGGATTTGTAGGGCTCTTTGATAGTATTATACACACATTTTAGACTACTGAGGAAGTATATGTTTAGACAAAACTAATTTGATAAGAAGAAGAATTTTTTTGCCAGTGTTCGGCAAACCATAGGACCAAACTTTCGAATTGTCCGCTCATCTCTATCTGTCAATCTTGCATATAATATCATGTATATTACTCATATAGTTATACTCCTGTTCCTAATAGAATTCATAATAAGGGATATAGGGAAGCTTAAGCGCATTCAGATTCACATTAACTATGAAAAATGAGGCAGATTCCCCTTATAATCAAAAATAACCAACACTTAGAAATTGTGGGAAAAACAAATCTCAAATTTACTTGCCATGACCCATAAGGTGTAATGAAGTTTTCTGGTGGAACCCCCTCCCCTCCTCTGTAATGAGGTGTGAAGAGGTCTGCTGAGGGTGAAGTCCACTTCCAAAATATGTGCAGCTCATTAATTCAATTAATGATTAAAGTCATGAACAGTAACCACCAGGCGGATAGGTGGGCACGGGTGCAGAATCTATTAATCATGAGAATGCATAAACAAGAGGGAAGTGCTGGATCAAGAGTTCTGTACGTTATACAAAATTCAATTTTAAAATTGGGTATTGGTTATTTTAATAGTTTTATGTTTTTGCTATAATGTTATTTTGTGACTTAAGAATTTAATAAACCTGCATTGTTTGGTTTCATTAACCCTTCAGAGTGGTTTTTAGCCTCTTACTGCTGTTATTGAGAGTCTGAGATCTTGCACAGGTATTTATCATCCTCTCCAATTAAGGAGGTAGGACCAGAGCTGGGCTGTTTGCCAGTAGTACTCCTTTCCCTTACTTGTCTGGCAAGTCACAGGACAGTGCCTACTCCTTACTACTATGTCATAACATGTAACATGTATGGTGCACTGGACTGAGCAGGCTGACACTGCAGGGGATAATGTACAGAATGGAATTATGGATTGCATGTAGCGGGGGAGAAGACTTTGTAAGTTGCGATGTAAGCAGTAAGAAAAACAGCAATAGTATTAGAGTAAGCCAGGGTTAAACCAGCTCTAATCTAAGCGGTGAACTATTGCTGCTGATGATCATGATGACAAACTAAAAGGTGGGGGAAAGGAGATAACAGCAAGGAAGGGTAACAACGCTGCTGATGATGATAGTGACAAGCTACACAAGGGCTAGCTGCCCAAAACTTTACTATGCCTGTGCGCCATTTGTGTGTCACAGTTTAGATGTTTTTTGAGCGACTGAGTGACTAAACAAGCAAGCTGCATGTTAACATGGTCAGTCATATAGTGCCGAACTTATTATAGTCCATGCACCACACTGGTAAATGCACTACCACTGAACAAAAGTACGGACCGTACACTATGAATGTGCCTCTGTGTCATATATATATATATATATGTACAAACAACCACTGGTACAGCTGTAGGCCCCCATTCTTCTGCTTCCAGTACTACTCTGCTCATATTTTCTGCTTGCAACTCTGAGCTCGCTCACAGCCCATTTCCCTGCCTACTTGATGAGCCATCTAAGCGGCGGACCCTTAACTGGGCATCGGTCCCTACTCTAAGTAAGATCCCTGCACCAAAAACAATAATAAAATAAAACGCAGTAAAGAAGACAGATATACAAAGGCAATAAAAAAAAAAAAATCTTATTTAATATCAACACAAATTAGTTATTTGTACTTATTTCTTAATGTATTATTTATCAAATCTTTATTATTTTCCCTAAAGTTCGTCTCTGATATAGTGTTACCCCAGGCCCAGCAGCCATTACTTTCACTAACTTAATCAGGTTTTTCATTTAGAAAATTGCTTTCTAGTGTATTATACTTAGCCTGTTCTTGTGAAGACAACGTTTAGAATTAGGTCAATTTATTGTTCATGATTCAGTTACAGTCTTAATGGAATAACGTCATGGCCCATTTGCCTATTTTATATTAAGTTACACTGTTTCTTTCTTTCTTATCAATTAAGTGTAATATGTATTAATGTTGCCCTATATTACCATAAAGTCAGACTTTATCCATCGCCACTTTATTTTTCAATAATGGGGAATGTGTCGTGTTAGAATTACTTACAAGTGATCTTTTGTCATCCTTGTTTTTTTGTTATTTTCCCACTTATACTCTTAGTGTAAAATGCTTCAGTTAACTACAAGAAAAGTTATACAGTGAAATAATATTAATACTGGTCTTAAATACAGAAGGTTTTTCACATTATTTAAGTTAAAAAAAATACATCAAATATTTATTTACTTAGTAAATAGATATTAGATGTAGTGCAGCCAAAAATCCTCCGAAATTGGCCCTCTCAGATTCAAAAACTTTTTATATGTTGTTACTGATGAAAATAAAAGACATTTTGTCATATGGTTGTTTAATTTTATATATATATATATATATATATATATATATATATATATATATATATATATATATATATTATTTAATAAATAAAATGGCTTCTGAAATTCCCACCACTTGGGGTACATAGACATGAATGGAGGAGGCATGGCATGACATCACGAGGGGGCGTGATATGACATCACATCTCCAGTCCCAGAAACACAGAAGTTTCCAAGACTGGAGCAGCAGCCCCACATAGAATGCGGGTGCTGCATGGAGATTGTGTGGGGTCCCGGCGGCGGGCCCCCGCTATCAGACATCTTATTCCCTATCCTTTGGATAGGGGGTAAGATGTCTTTGGCTGGAATACCCCTTTAATTTAACAGCAGCAAATCTGTAGTGAATACTTAACGTATATACTCGAGTATAAGCCGACCCGAATATAAGCCGAGGCCCCTAATTTCACCCCAAAAACCCAGGAAAAGTTATTGACTCGACTATAAGCCTAGGGTGGGAAATACTTCATCCCCCCATGTCATCATCCCCCCCCCCTGTCATCATCCAGCCCCCGGCATTAACACCCCCGCCATCATCACCCTGTCATCATCACCCTGTCATCATCACCGCCTGTCATCATCCCCCCTTCATCATCACCCTGTCATCATCCCCCTTAATCATCACCGCCTGTCATCATCACTGCCTGTCATCATCCCCCCTTCATCATCACCGCCTGTCATCATCCCCCTGTCATCATCCCACCCCCCCTTCATCTTAACCACCTGTCATCATCCCCTTGTCATCATCCCCTTCATCATCACCGCCTGTCATCATCCCACAGCCCCCTTCATCATCACCGCCTGTCATTATCCCACACCCCCCTTCATCTTCACCACCTGTCATCATCCCCTTCATCATCACCGCCTGTCATCATCCCACACCCCCCCTTCATCATCACCGCCTGTCAATCCAGTGGTCTTCAACCTGTGGACCTCCAGATGTTACAAAACTACAACTCCCAGCATGCCCGGACAGCCAACGGCCCCGGGCGGAGAAGAGCCTCCCCCCCCCCGGTGAAGATGGACAGCCCGAAACGACTATCCCTCCCAGCGGATGGTCCCTGCAACATAGCTGGCATGGACCAGCTCACCATTCCTTCCCTCCGATGGGATGGGTGTAGAAAACTAAAGGGGGGGGGGGGTCTGGATGATGATGAAGGCCACAGTGGTCTTCTACCTGCGGACCTCCAGATGTTTCAAAACTACAACTCCCAGCATGCCTGAACAAGCCGAGGAGGGTGTTTTCAGCATGAAAAACTCTGCTTATACTTGAGTATATACGGTATGTGTAAATGCACTCTAAAAGACTAAGTAAGAAACTGCAGCTTCATCCCCCTCCACCTTGCCTGCTATTTATTATATTACACAAAATGAAATTTTAACTGACTAAAGAGGATTGGGAATATTTATAGAGTTCCTTCTGGGGAGTCAATAGACACCACAGGCTGCTGGAAGATAAGGAAAAATCCACTTTTTCCCTAATAAGATATAAAGTAAAGTTTTAACCCTTCACAAGTTCTACTAAATTACAAAAAAAATAAAAAAAATTGTCAGGTATAAATGTATATAGGCAACACAACATTTGTATTTTTCCAGCAATATTAGATTCCACAAAATAGTCTAATTTACTGAAATCACGTCAGTAGTCCAAAATGTAACTTGTACGAATAGCATATTTTCTTTTTTATGAATATGTCCCAAGCCCAAAATAACTGATCTAGATTGGCTAGCCCCTGTAGACATTTAGCGAAACCATTACAGCTCGTGAATTACAAGCCTAGGAAATGATTTATACCTGCTGTCAGGCTGGACTTTCTGGGCTAAAATGTTGCTGAAATACATGCAGCCTATAAATTCTGATGGGGAAAAAAATGAAAAAGGACAAAAAAAAAAGTTTCAAGTCTAAGTACGAGCGTTAAGTTCGGCGGATTTGGAGCACTCTAGCATTCAGCGTAATTGAAGGATAGATTGCGAAAAAATAAAGCATTTACAAGATTAAGAAGATAAAACAAAGTGAGAAGCAATATGAAGCTATGCAAAGCGTTATCTGAGCTCTTAAAGATCACTTTATATCTGCGCAGATTTGGCTCCGCGTCCGACTGATGCTTAAATGTCACGAAGATGAAATATACGATTAAACGGAATTTAAACTTATACTTTCAGCTGATTCAATTAGCAAACTAAAACCAAAACATTGTTTATAGCTTTAAAATATGGCTCCCTTCAGTGCAATGCATCTGCTGGCGGAATTCTACATATTCTAAAAGGTTCTTCATTCCAATAAAAAATGATACAGCGAAAATATATATATTTTTTATCTTAAAAATTGGGCAACAGTATTAGTTATTGTTCCTGTGCACCAATTTTGGGCACATTTGCACCTTGCTCTCCTGTTTTGCTGTTTTAGGGACGTGGCTAAGTTGACATTGCCGTTGGGCACTGCTATGTGGAGCTCCGTGATCTATTCTGGTAAACTACAGAAACTACAATGAACCCCATTTAAAGGGGTACTCCACTGCCCCAGCATTCAGAACATTTTGTCTGGGTGAAGGCTGGGGGGTCTTGATGTCAAGGCCATGCCCCTTGTGATGTTACACAGTGCTCCCTCAATGCAAGTTTATGGGAGGGGGCGTGGCAGCCACCAAGCCCAATCTCACAGACTTGCATTGAGGGGGTGTGGCATGATATCACAAAGGGCGTGGCTGTGATATCACGGCCCCCGCACCAAGCATTTGAAACATTTTTGCTGGGGCAGTGGAGTACCCCTTTGAGTCAATGGGATCCGTCTGGACTCAGAGGTGACCCGGTGGAGTCCATTGTGCTTTGACCAGTTTTTAGATAATTTTGTCACAAAAAAAAGAGCTGAATGGATCCTTAGTAGGACAAAGCACAATGGCAATGTGAACTTAGCCTTAGCTGGCGAAAGGTTTTTAGATGTATTTCATTTTTGCAACTTTCTAAAAAGTTGCTATTTTTCCCCATTATCTCATTTTATTATAAATATTAAATAGTGATGAGCGACATTGGCCATATTGGAATTTGCGATATTTTTGAATATTTGTAATTTCGAATATATAGCGAATATATTTGCAATATTCACACATTTGCGATAAAAATTTGGAATGTGAATATTCGCGCCAAACACTGATATTAACTCCTTAAGGACCCTCGGACTGGGATGACTGCTGAAATCATTCAGCAGGCATCCCTTGCAAATGCCCAGGTGGGTCATCAGACCCCCCCATGTCGGCAATCGCAGCAAATCGCAAGTGAATTCACACTTTCGATTTGCGCGATTCCTGGTCATTATGGGTCTATGGTGACCCGGTGACCCGGAATATAAGGGGGATCCGGTTGTCTAAGATACCCAAAATCCCCCTGAAGCGATAGGAGTGAGGTGGCAGGGGTGCCACCCCTCCTATCCCTGCTATTGGTGGTCTAGACGCGACCACCAAAAGCAGATTGGGGGCGGGGGGGGTTAACTTTCGTTTTCCCCGTCCTGCCCACCCACAATAGGCGGGGCAGGATGGGGAAATGATGGGAACCAGCGCCGAAGATCCACTTACCCATCCGGGCAGGCGACGGAGGCTGCGGGCGACGGAGATCGGCGGGCGGCGATGACGTGCGGCTGGATCCGACGGAAGCCGGTGAGTTGCCTAGCAACATCTGGAGGGTACACTTTGAGACCATTATACAGTGGCCTCTTACTGTAGCCCTCCAGATGTTGCAAAACTACAACTCCCAGCATGCCCAGACAGCTGTTTGGGCATGCTGGAATATGTAGTTTTGCAACAGCTGGAGAGCTACAGTTCGAGACCACTATATAGTGGTCCCTAAACTGTAGCCCTCCAGATCTTGCAAAACTACAACTCCTAGCATGCCTAAACAACTGTTTGCTGTCTGGGCATGCTGGGATTTGTAGTTTTGCAACAGCTGGAGGACCACAGTTTGGAGATCACTTTGCAGTGTACTCTAAACTGTAGCCCTCCAGATGTTGCAAAACTGCAAATTTCAGCATGCCCAAACAGCAAATAGCTGTCTCGGCATGATAGGGAGTTGTAGTTGCGTACCTCCAGCTATTGCATAACTACATCTCCCAGCATGCCCTTCGGCAAACAGTACTTGCTGGGAGTTGTAGTTTTGCAAAAGCTGGAGGCACACTGGTTGGAAAATACTGATTTAGGTAACAGAATCTAGCTGAAGGTTTTCCAACCAGTGTGTCTCCAGCTGTTGCAAAAGTACAACTCCCAGCATGCACGGTCTGTCAATACATGCTGGGAGTTGTAGTTTTGAAACAGCTGGAGGTTTGCCCCCCCATGTGAACGTACAGGGTACATTCACACGGGCAGGTTTACAGTAAGTTTCCTGCCTCAAGTTTGGGCTGCGGCAAATTTTTTGCCGCAGCGCAAACTCCTAGCGGGAAACTCACCGTAACACGCCAGTGCGAACGTACCCTAAAAATGCTACACTAACACATAATAAAGAGTAAAACACTAGTGTTGAGCAGCATAGGCCATATTCGAATTCGCGAATATTCGCGAATAAATGGACGAATATTCGTCATATATTCGCTAAATTTGCATATTCGTAATATTCTTGTTTTATTTTCGCATATACGAAAATTCGTGTATTTGAAAATTAACATATGCGAAAATTTGCATACACAAAAATGAGCATAAGCTAAAATTTGCATATGCGAAAATTAGCACATGAAAATTTTCGCATATGATTCGTCTCACACAGTAGTATTAGAGCCTTCTTTACACCACACAAGCTGGAAGCAGAGAGGGATGATCACTGTGATGTGTACTGTGAAAAAAAAAAAAAATCGAATATTCGTAATTACGAATATATAGTGCTATATTCGCGAATAAAATTTGCATTGCGAATATTCGCGAGCAACACTATAAAACACTACATATACACCCCCTTACACTGTCCCCCCCCCCCAATAAAAATGAAAAACGTATTGTATGGCAGTGTTTCCAAAACGGAGCCTCCAGCTGTTGCAAAACAACAACTCCCAGCATTTCCGGACAGCCACTGACTGTCCAGGCATGCTGGGAATTTAGCAACAGCTGGAGGCACCCTGTTTGGGAATCAATGGTATAGAATACCCCTATGTCCACCCCAATGCAATCCCTAATTTAGTCCTCAAATGCGCATGGAGCACTCTCACTTTGGAGCCCTGTTGTATTTCAAGGAAACAGTTTATGGCCACATATGGGGTATTTCCGTACTCGGGAGAAATTGCACTACAAATTTTGGGGGGCTTTTTTTCCTTTTACCCCTTATGAAAAGGAAAAGTTGGGGGCTACACCAGCTTGTCAGTGTAAAAAAATAAAAAAAAAATACACTAACATGCTGGTGTTGCCCCATACTTTTTATTTTCACAAGCGTTAGAAGGAAAAAAAGAACCAAAAAATTTGTTACGCAATTTCTCCTGAGTACAGAAATACCCCATATGTGGGCGTTAAGTGCTCTGCGGGCACACAGCAAGGCTCAAGAGTGAGAGCGCACCAAGTACATTTGAGGCCTAAATTGGTGATTTGCACAGGGGTGACCGATTTTACAGCGGTTCTGACATAAACGCAAAAAAATGAATACCCACATGTGATTCCATTTTGGAAACTTGGAAACTACACCCCTCATGTAATGTAATAAGGGGTACAGTGAGCATTTACGCCCCACAGGTGTCTGACAGATTTTTGGAACAGTGGTCCGTGAAAATGAAAAATGTAATTTTTCATTTGCACAGCCCACTGTTCCAAAGTTCTGTCAAATGACAGTGGGGTGGAAATACTCACTGTACCCCTTATTCAATTCTGTGAGGGGTGTAGTTTCCAAAATGGGGTCACATGTGGGGCAGTCCACTGTTCTGGCACCACGGGGGGCTTTGTAAACGCATATGGCCCTTGACTTCCATTCCAAACAATTTTTTTCCCCAAAAGCTCAATGGCGCTCCTCCTCTTCTGAGGATTGTAGTGCGCCAGCAGAGCACTTGACGTCCGCACATGGGGTATTTTCATACTCAGAAGACATGGGGTTACACACTTTGGGGGGCATTTTGTCCTATTACCCCTTGTAAAAATTTTAAATTTGAGGGAAAACTAGCATTTTAGTGGGAAAAAAAATCATTTACACATCCAACTTTCAAGAAAAGTCGTCAAACACCTGTGGGGTGTTAAGGCTCACTGGACCCCTTGTTACGTGCTATGAGGGGTGTAGTTTCCAAAATAGTATGCCATGTGGTTTTTTTTTTTTTTTTTTTTTTTTGCTGTCCTGGAACCATAGTGGCTTCCTATATGGGACATGCCCCCCAAAAGCCATTTCAGCAAATTTTGCTTTTCAAAAGCTAAATGTGACTCCTTCTCTTCTGAGCATTGTAGTTTGCCCACAAAGAATTTTACGTCCTAACATGGTGTATTTCCATACTCAGAAGAGATGGGGTTACACATTTTGGGGGTCATTTTGTCCTATTATCCCTTGTAAAAAATTTAATTTGAGGGAAAACTAGCATTTTAGTGGAAAAAAAAAAATCATTTACACATCCAACTTTAACGAAAAGTTGTCATACACCTGTGGGGTGTTAAGGCTCACTGGACCCCTTGTTACATTCCTTGAGGGGTCTAGTTTCCAAAAAAGTATGCCATGTGTTTTTTTTTTTTTGCTGTTCTGGCACCATAAGGGCTTCCTACATGTGACATGCCCCCCAAAAACCATTTCAGAAAAACTCACTTTCCAAAATCCCACTGTCGCTCCTTCCCTTCTGAGCCTTCTACTGCACCCGCCGAACACTTGACATACACATATGAGGTATTTTCTTACTCAAGAGAAATTGGGTTACACATTTTAGGAAGATTTCTCTCCTTTTACCCCTTGTAAAAATTCAATAACTGGGTCAACAAGAACATGCCAGTGTAAAAAATGAAGATTTAGAATTTTCTCCTTCAATTTGCTGCTATTCCTGTGAAACACCTAAAGGGTTAACAAACCTTTTGAATGTCATTTTGAATACGTTGAGGGGTGCAGTTTTTATAATGGGGTCATTTGTGGGGTATTTCTAATAATAAGGCTCTTCAAATCCACTTCAAAACAGAACTGGTCCCTGAAAAATTTCGATTTTGAAAGTTTTGTGAACAATTAGAAAATTGCTGCTATACTTTGCAGCCCTCTGATGTCTTCCAAAAGTAAAAACATGTCAACTTTATGATGGAAACATAAAGCACACATATTATAAATGAGAATCAATATATAATTTATTTGAAATATATATTTTCATTATAAGCAGAGAGCTTCAAAGTAGAAAAAAATGATAAATTTTCAATTTTTTCATCAAATTTTGGAATTTTTCACCAAGAAATGATGCAAGTATCGACAAAATGTTACCACTAACATAAAGAAGAATATGTCACGAAAAACAATCTCAGAATCAGAATGAAAGGTAAAAGCATCCCAGAGTTATTAATATTTAAAGTGACAGTGGTCAGATGTGCAAAAAATGGCCGTGTCCTACAGTGAAAATTGGCTGGGTCCTTAAGGGGTTAAACAAACAAAAGACACACATATTCAAACCAAATTCAGTCCACTTAACCCAAGGTTTAGAGAACCAATGAAGATGGCCTAGGCCGAAGCAATGAAACATTCCATTATATCATTAAAGTGTGTTTTATTTATTATATGTTGAAGTACCTCCATGCTTTTCCACTTAGACGCAATAGCCGTTTTAGTAACAGTCAGGAAGTAAACAATAATAGTAACTTCTGGCAAAGGAAGATCTTCCAAACCTAGATGTAAAAGTGCTGTCTCTGGGCCTCGAGGAATAGAGTGGCCTATTATCTTATTCAAGAGATTGTGTACTTTACTCCAATGGGGCTGAATATTTTCACATTTCCATCATATGTAGATAAGAGTTCCCACCTTTACATTGCACCGCCAGCATTGTGTAGTGGTACCTGGAAAAATTTTGGAGAGTCTACAGGGAGTTAAATAACAGCAGTACATTAATTTTCTAGTTGTCTCCAAATGCGCAGCTGAAGGTGTGGGTCCATTTTCGGTTAGAAAAGGAAAGATGCAAATCTTGTTCCCATTTCTGACATCATGGAATAGGGTCAGAGTCAGGTAAAAGAGTACCATAGGCTTTGGAGATTCCCTTACTAGGGCTTTGGGGATTAGCAAAGTATATACCACATAGAGACGTAGGTTTGGAAAAAGCAGGTTTAAGATATGAGATGTAATGTTGTACCTGAAGAAATTTATAAAAATTAGTATATGGGAGGTAATATACAGAAGAGAGTTGTTCAAATGACATTTGTCCTGTCTCGTCCTCCATGTCTGAGTAAGTATTAATCCCAAGGAATTTCCAAGACATGAGGTTAATATCTGGTATCTGTGTCTGAATCACTTCTAATAATATTTCTTTTAAGGTTAGTGGGACCAAATAGTCTCTAACGGTTGGATGACACCATTTTTGGTAAGCTGCAAGAATAGTTGGATGTGCTGTATCAGGTTTTTTTATTTGTTTTTTAGTTAAGAGGAGTGACCACAAAGTGGCAAATAAGGAGTTTGTGGGGACCAGGGAGGTTTCTATCTCCACCCACTGTTTTGAAAAGTCCTGAGTGCACCAAGAAGGTAGTTGGTCCTCTAATGCTGGCCTGTAATTTTTATCATAGGTATACCATAACTATGAGAGACATAATGAGAAAAAAAATCCATAAAATCACATTGTCTGAATTTTAAAGAATTTCTTAGCAAATTATGGAAGAAAAAAAGTATTTAATCATGTACAAACAAGCAAGATTTATGTCTCTCACCGACCTGTAACTTCTTCTTTAACCCCTTAACGACGCAGGACGTATATTTACGTCCTGCACCGGCTCCCGCGATATGAAGCGGGATCCCGCCGCGATCCCGCATCATATCGCGTCGGTCCCGGCGCTCATCAACGGCCGGGACCCGCGGTTAATACCACACATCGCCGATCGCGGCGATGTGCGGTATTAACCCTTTAGAAGCGGCGGTCAAAGCTGACCGCCGCTTCTAAAGCGAAAGTGAAAGTGACCCGGCTGCTCAGTCGGACTGTTCGGGACCGCCGCGGTGAAATCGTAGCGTCCCAAACAGCTGACAGGACACCGGGAGGGCCCTTCCCTGCCTCCTCGGTGTCCGATCAGCGAATGACTGCTCCGTGCCTGAGATCCAGGCAGGAGCAGTCAAGCGCCGATAACACTGATCACAGGCGTGTTAATACACGCCTGTGATCTGTGTAGAAGATCAGTGTGTGCAGTGTTATAGGTCATTTAGGTGTTAATAAAGGTCATTTAACCCCTTCCCTAATAAAAGTTTGAATCACCCCCCTTTTCCCATAAAAAAAATAAAACAGTGTAAAAAAAAAAATATATAAACGTATGTGGTATCGACGCGTGCGTAAATGTCCGAACTATAAAAATATATAATTAATTCAACCATACGGTCAATGGCGTACACGCAAAAAATTCCAAAGTCAAAAAAAGCGCATTTTTGGTCACTTTTTATATCATTAAAAAAATGAATAAAAAGTGATCAAAAAGTCCGATCAAAAAGAAAACATACCAGTAAAAACTTCAGATCACGGCGCAAAAAATGAGTCCTCATACCGCCCTGTACGTGGAAAAATAAAAAAGTTATAGGGGTCAGAAGATGACATTTTTAAACGTATAAATTTTCCTGCATGTAGTTATGATTTTTTCCAGAAGTGCGACAAAATCAAACCTATATAAGTAGGGTATCATTTTAACCATATGGACCTACAGAATAATAAGGTGTAATTTTTACCGAAATATGCACTGCGTAGAAACGGAAGCCCCCAAAAATTACAAAATGGCATTTTTTCTTCGATTTTGTCGACAATGATTTTTTTTTCCATTTCGCCGTGCATTTTTGGGTAAAATGACTAATTTCACTGCAAAGTAGAATTGGCGATGCAAAAAATAAGCCATAATATGGATTTTAAGGTGGAAAATTTAAAGGGTTATGATTTTTAAAAGGTAAGGAGTGCAAAAACGGAAAAACCCTGAGTCCTTAAGGGGTTAAGAGTCTCCTCTGTCCTCCACTCCTTACCTGTATTAATGGCACCTGTTTGAACTTGTTATCAGTATAAAAGACACCTGTCCACACCATCAAACAGTCACACTCCAAACTCCACTATGGCCAAGACCAAAGAGCTGTCAAAGGACACCAGAAACAAAATTGTAGATCTGCACAAGGCTGGGAAGACTGAATCTGCATTAGGCAAGCAGCTTGGTGTGAAGAAATCAACTGTGGGAGCAATTATTAGAAAATGGAAGACATACAAGACCAATGATAATCTCCCTCAATCTGAGGCTCCACGCAAGATCTCAACCCGTGGTGTCAAAAATCCAAGAACCACACAGGGGGACCTAGTGAATGACCTGCAGAGAGCTGGGACCAAAGTAACAAATCATGCAGTACCAGATGGGTCCCCCCCCAGCTTAAGCCAGTACATGTCTGGGCCTGTATGAAGTTTGCTAGAGAGCATTTTCATGATCCAGAAGAGTATTGAGGGAATGTCATATGGTCAGATGACACCAAAGTAGAACTTTTAGGTAAAAACTAAACTCATTGTGTTTGGAGGAGAAAGAATGCTGAGTTGCATCCAAAGAAGACCTTACCTACTGTGAAGCATGGAGGTGGAAACATCATGCTTTAGGGCTGTTTTTCTGCTAAGGGACTAGAACGACTGATCCATGTAAAGGAAAGCATGAATGGGGCTATGAATCGAGAGACTTTGAGTGAAAACCATCTTCCATCAGCAAGGGCATTGAAGATGAAAAGCGTCTGGGTCTTATAGAATGACAATGATCCCAAACACACTGCCCGGGCAACGAAGAAGCATTGCAAGGTCCTGGAGTGGCCTAGCCTGTCTCCAGATCTCAACCCCATAGAAAACCTTTGGAGGGAGTTGAAAGTCCGTGTTGCCCAGCGACAGCCCCAAAACATCACTGCTCTAGAGTAGATCTGCATGGAAGAATGGGCCAAAATACCAGCAACAGTTTAAGGGTCACGGAAGGACGTGGATCCCCTGGGCCTGTGTGGATGATGATGATGTCAGCCATGCCAGGAAGCGGAGTCTAAGGTGCTGCTGGTTTTCACCAGAGCCCTCCACAAAGCAGGATGTTCTTGCTGCGGCAGGCAGCACCCAGGTCACTACCCCTGGCACGACCCGTCCACACAGGTTGCTGGGATGAAGCATGGCACAGAAGGATACAGGCAAGATGTGGTCAGGATAATTGATGGACATGACAGGTTGCACAGTAGCAGGGGAAGGGTCAGGTTAATGGATAACAGGAACAATGGAACACAGAAGCTATCTCTTAGGCACTAGAGCAACAAAGATCTGGCAGTAAGTCAATTGAGGAACTGATACTTATAAGAGAAGGTGCAGGTGAATTCACTAATTAAGGGCGTATTGGCCCTTTAAATGTAAGAGCTCCAGTGTGCGTGCACCCTAGGAGGCGGGGGCGTGCCAGCCAGGGCTGAGAACACGGAAGACCAGTGATGGGCTGAGACTCGCATGCGGGTGCGTTCCACGATGCAAATCCCAGCCCCGCCAACAGCAGGGACATGACAGGAGAGCACTCACAGCCAGCGTGTCTGGCCGGAGCGCTGACATTACAAACAGTGTGTGAAAACCCTGTGAATGCGTAAATGTCCGAACTATAAAAATATATAATTAATTAAACCATACGGTCAATGGCGTACACGCAAAAAATTCCAAAGTCAAAAAAAGCGCATTTTTGGTCACTTTTTATATCATTAAAAAAATGAATAAAAAGTGATCAAAAAGTCCGATCAAAACAAAAAAACATACCAATAAAAACTTCAGATCACGGCGCAAAAAATGAGTCCTCATACCGCCCTGTACGTGGAAAAATAAAAAAGTTATAGGGGTCAGAAGATGACATTTTTAAACGTATCAATTTTCCTGCATGTAGTTATGATTTTTTCCAGAAGTGCGACAAAATCAAACCTATATAAGCAGGGTATTATTTTAACCATATGGACCTACAGAATAATAAGGTGTAATTTTTACCAAAATATGCACTGCGTAGAAACGAAAGCCCCCAAAAATTACAAAATGGCATTTTTTCTTCGATTTTGTCGCACAATGATTTTTTTTTCCATTTCGCCGTGCATTTTTGGGTAAAATGACTAATTTCACTGCAAAGTAGAATTGGCGATGCAAAAAATAAGCCATAATATGGATTTTAAGGTGGAAAATTTAAAGGGTTATGATTTTTAAAAGGTAAGGAGTGCAAAAACGGAAAAACCCTGAGTCCTTAAGGGGTTAAGAGTCTCCTCTGTCCTCCACTCCTTACCTGTATTAATGGCACCTGTTTGAACTTGTTATCAGTATAAAAGACACCTGTCCACAACATCAAACAGTCACACTCCAAACTCCACTATGGCCAAGACCAAAGAGCTGTCAAAGGACACCAGAAACAAAATTGTAGATCTGCACAAGGCTGGGAAGACTGAATCTGCATTAGGCAAGCAGCTTGGTGTGAAGAAATCAACTGTGGGAGCAATTATTAGAAAATGGAAGACATACAAGACCAATGATAATCTCCCTCAATCTGAGGCTCCACGCAAGATCTCAACCCGTGGTGTCAAAAATCCAAGAACCACACAGGGGGACCTAGTGAATGACCTGCAGAGAGCTGGGACCAAAGTAACAAATCATGCAGTACCAGATGGGTCCCCCCCCAGCTTAAGCCAGTACATGTCTGGGCCTGTATGAAGTTTGCTAGAGAGCATTTTCATGATCCAGAAGAGTATTGAGAGAATGTCATATGGTCAGATGACACCAAAGTAGAACTTTTAGGTAAAAACTAAACTCATTGTGTTTGGAGGAGAAAGAATGCTGAGTTGCATCCAAAGAAGACCTTACCTACTGTGAAGCATGGAGGTGGAAACATCATGCTTTAGGGCTGTTTTTCTGCTAAGGGACTAGAACGACTGATCCATGTAAAGGAAAGCATGAATGGGGCTATGAATCGAGAGACTTTGAGTGAAAACCATCTTCCATCAGCAAGGGCATTGAAGATGAAAAGCGTCTGGGTCTTATAGAATGACAATGATCCCAAACACACTGCCCGGGCAACGAAGAAGCATTGCAAGGTCCTGGAGTGGCCTAGCCTGTCTCCAGATCTCAACCCCATAGAAAACCTTTGGAGGGAGTTGAAAGTCCGTGTTGCCCAGCGACAGCCCCAAAACATCACTGCTCTAGAGTAGATCTGCATGGAAGAATGGGCCAAAATACCAGCAACAGTTTAAGGGTCACGGAAGGACGTGGATCCCCTGGGCCTGTGTGGATGATGATGATGTCAGCCATGCCAGGAAGCGGAGTCTAAGGTGCTGCTGGTTTTCACCAGAGCCCTCCACAAAGCAGGATGTTCTTGCTGCGGCAGGCAGCACCCAGGTCACTACCCCTGGCACGACCCGTCCACACAGGTTGCTGGGATGAAGCATGGCACAGAAGGATACAGGCAAGATGTGGTCAGGATAATTGATGGACATGACAGGTTGCACAGTAGCAGGGGAAGGGTCAGGTTAATGGATAACAGGAACAATGGAACACAGAAGCTATCTCTTAGGCACTAGAGCAACAAAGATCTGGCAGTAAGTCAATTGAGGAACTGATACTTATAAGAGAAGGTGCAGGTGAATTCACTAATTAAGGGCGTATTGGCCCTTTAAATGTAAGAGCTCCAGTGTGCGTGCACCCTAGGAGGCGGGGGCGTGCCAGCCAGGGCTGAGAACACGGAAGACCAGTGATGGGCTGAGACTCGCATGTGGGTGCGTTCCACGATGCAAATCCCAGCCCCGCCAACAGCAGGGACATGACAGGAGAGCACTCACAGCCAGCGTGTCTGGCCGGAGCGCTGACATTACAAACAGTGTGTGAAAACCCTGTGAAGACTTACAGAAAAAGTTCCACCTCTGTCATTACCAACAAAGGATATGTAACAAAGTATTGAGATGAACTTTTGTTATTGACCAAATACTTATTTTCCACCATAATTTGCAAAAATATTCATAAAAAATTAGACAATGTGATGCTATGTTTTTTTTTTTTTTTTTCTCATTATGCCTCTCATAGTTGAGGTATACCTATGATGAAAATTGCAGGCCTCTCTCATGTTTTTAAGTGGGAGAACGTGCACAATTGGTGGCTGACTAAATACTTACTTAATAAGACTCACGGCAATAGGCTGTAACACACACACGGAAGTAGTGGATCTGCTGGACCTGTGTGGTAGATAACATGGGCTATGCCAGGGAGCGGAGTCTAAGGTGCTTGTTACGTTATGCTCTCCGGCCACACACACTGGCCGTGAACGCATAGTTTTCTTACCTTCTGCTGCGGACGGGGCTGGGACTTGCATCGCGGGACGTGCACGCATGCGAGCCCCAGTCTGTTTCTCCTGCCTCTGCCTCTGTGCTCCGGCGCCTGCGCACCGGAGCTTTAAGATATAAAGGGCCAGTACGCCCATTAGTGTAATCCACCCGTGGCTCATTTATAAATTCCTCCACCCTCCTCAGTTCCCTGCCGGATCTTTATTGTCTTGTGCCTTTGAGAAAGTGTTCCTCTGTACTGCCTTGCCGTGCATCAGATCTCTTGCTCTTGTGACTTGAACTTGCTCCTCTGCCGCCTGCCTAGTGATCTCCTGCTACGTCCTGACTACGCTACTGTGTTGCCTGCCCTGACCTCCTGCTATCCAGACTACGAGTTGCCTTATCCGTCCTGTGCCTCACATCTCCTCGGCCGCCTGAGTGGTTGAGCTGTGCCAGGGGTAGTGACCTGGGTGCCGCCTGCAGCAGCAAGTTTATCCCCCTTTACGGTGGGCTCTGGTGAAAACCAGCAGCACCTTACACTCCGCTCCCTGGTACGGTCTGAGTCATCTGCCACACAGGTCCAGCGGATCCACATCCAATGGGGTTCCTGTCTTCAGAAACGTGAGTGTTACAGTGCTGCTGGTTTTCAACAGAGCCCAGTGCAAAGCGGGATGATCTTGCTGTGGCAGGCGGCAACCAAGTAACTACCCCTGGCACGACTCGACCACACAGGCAGCTGAGAAGGTACAAGACACAGGATGGATACATAAGGTCATGGTCAGAATAGCAGAAGGTCAGGGTTAACGGCACAGATGAGATGACAACAGGGACAACAGACTGGAAGGTGAGTGACGGGCTGAGATGGAAATCCCAGCCCTGCCGGCAGATGACGACAGAGCAGGGGAGCTCTCACAGTCAGCATATCTGGCTGGGGTGCAGACGTACCAGTACCCCCCCCCCCCTCTTTGGTCTCCCCCTCTTTTTTTGGCATAAAAGTTCTGGAGTAAATCACGGTCCAGGATATTCTCTTCCAGCTCCCAAGATGTTTCCTCTGGACCAAATCCCTTCCAGTCAACCAAAAAGAATCGTCTTCCTCTCACGGTTTTAGTCGCAAGAATTTCCTTGACTACAGAGAAATCCAAAGAACCAGAGACAGACAAGGATACAATATTCTTTTGTGAAAAACAGTTGGCTACAAGTGGCTTGAGCAGAGACACATGGAAGGAATTAGGAATATGTAAAGAAGAAGGAAGATGAAGATTATAGGAGGCTGGATTATTTCAAACGGAACCAGAAAGCAAGGTCCCAACTTGTAGCAGGGAATCTTGAAATGGATGTATCTGGAGGACAGCCAAACCTTCCCACCGGGATAGAAGGACAAAGGAGATCTTCTTTTCTTATCCACCTGGGCTTTCATTTGTGGGGAGGCTCGAGACAGAGAATGCCGAATCTGTTGCCAAATGGAGGAGAAGTGACGAGTGACAATGACAAGTTCATCTACAGCTGGCACGCCAGAGGAGACTGGGATAGGAAGGGGAGAACGAGGATGATCAGCATAAACAACAAAGAATGGAAAATACCTTGTAGACTCAGAATCCTTATGATTGTAGGAACATTCCGCCCAAGGTAGAAAGTCGACCCAATCGTCTTGTCAAGCTGAATCAAAATGACAGAGGTAACTCTCCAGGATTTGATTTAATCTCAACCTGACCATTGGACTGAGGGTGGTAGGAAGAGGAAAAGTCCAGATTGATGTCAAGACAAGAACAGAGAGCATGCCAGAACTTGGAAAAAAAATTGCACTCCACTATCCTAGACAATATGATTAGGAAGGCCATGAAGGCGAAAAATGTATTGAAGAAAGTGCTTTGCAAGCTGCGGATCAGATGCAAGACCCGGAAGTGGAATTAAATGAACCATCTTGGAAAATCAATCAGCCACCACCCAGATGACCGTATTATTACAGAAAGGTGGAAGATCTTTAATAAAGTCCATAGCAATGTGAGACCAGGGAGATATTCCGGAATGAGCAAAGGCTGTAAGAGACCTGCAGGTTTCTGCCAAGGAGTTTTATCACGTTGCACAGGTAACACAGGAACGGACAAAAATGGTGACATCTTGTTAAAGATGCAACCACCAGTAATGCCGGGAGATAAGTTGAATAGTTTTCCATATTCCAGGGTGACCAGCCAGCAAAGAAGAATGTCCCCAATTCAAGACTTTACATCTCAGTTTAACAGGCACAAAAGATTTCCCAGGGGGAACTTGCTGAAGATCGACAGGACTGCTGAAACCGAACGCTCGGGAGGAATAATATGCCTATGAGGGGAGTCCAATCCTATGACATTGGAGGACCTGGAAAGAGCATCGGCTCTGACGTTCTTGTTAGCAGGGCAGAAATTAATGAAGAAATTAAATCTGTAAAAGAAAAGAGACCATCTAGCCTGGTGAGGGTTCAATTGCTGAGCAGACTGTAGATGTAGGAGATTCTTATGGTCTAAATACATGCTGACCGGATGAGAAGAACCTTCCAATAAATGTTGCCACTCTTCCAAGGCAAACTTAATAGCAAGGAGTTTTCGATCTCCAATAGAGTAGTTGCCCTCTGCAGGTTACAATCTTGCCCTTGGAGTTTTTCTGGGTAAGAACGGCACCAGCTCCTACGGATGAAGGATCTACCTCCAAAGCAAAGGGTTTCTCAAGACCAGGTCTAGAAAGTATGGGAGCAGAGGCAAATGCTGACTTTAAGCGAGTGAAGACCTCTCCGGCCTCAGGAGGCCAAGTCTTGGGGTTAGAGTTCTTCTTAATGAGAGCCACAATTGGAGCAACCAAGGAAGAGAAATGTGGAATGAACTAACGATAATACTTGGCAAATCCCAAAAAGCGTTGAATAGCCCGTAGGCCAGTAGGACGAGGCCAATCCAATACCGCAGTCAGTAAAAACTGGAATGGTCAAACGAGGAGAAGTAGAATTCACAACCAGGGTCGTCTATTTCACTTGTCCTAGATGTGAGAATTCTCCCAGACATTTAGAACAGTCTTTGAGAAAGTGCTTCGGACTGGCACAATATAAACACAAATTCTCATTGCGTCGACGGGATCTTTCCTGTTGCCGTTTTTGGGCAGGTTCTCTTTCTATACAAAGTTCTTCCATACTCTCGGCAAAACCCACATCAATACGAGTGGCTAAATGGATAAGTTCACTCAGGGTAGACGGAGGATCTCATGCAATGAGAGCATCTTTGATTCTACTGGATAGTCCTTTTTTAAATGTAGCACACAAGGCCTCCTCGTTCCAAGCCAGTTCAGAGGCAAGAGTGCAGAATTAAACCGTGTAGTCACCAAGGGAGGAGTTCCCTTGGCAGAGGTTCATTAGAGCCGTCTCGGCAGAGGAAGCTTGTGTGGGTTCTTTATATACACTGCAGAATTCTGCTAGGAAAACCGGCAGATTAGAGGAGAGCGAATCATTATGATCCCAAAGAGGAGTTGCCCAGGCCAAGGCTTTTCCAGACAATAAACTGACCACAAATGCCACTTTGGCTCACCCTATCAGGAACTGATCCATCATGAGCTCCAATTGCATAGAACACTGTGTCACGAAGCCTCGACACAACTTGAGATCACCTTGATGCTTTGTGGGTAGGGATAAACAAAGCTTGGATCTGGAAGGAGCTGCAGGAACAGGTGGAGAAACAGGAGCAGGTTGGGGCTGCAGTTGCTGTTATTGCTGCTGTACGGCAAGAAGCTGTTGCATCAAGGCAGACAATTGATTCAGTTGTTGTGCCTGACGGGCTAACTGCTGTGACTGTTGAGCCACGATGGAGGAAAGATCCAAAACTTCTGGCAGAGGTACCTCAGTGGGATCCATGGCCGGATCTTACTGTAAGACTAACGGCAATAGGTCGTAACACACATGGTAGTTATGGATCCGCTGGACCTGTGTGGTAGATGACGTGGGCCATGCCAGGGGACAGAGTCTAAGGTGCCGCTGGTTTTCAACAGAGCCCGCCGCAAAGCGGGATGTTCTTGCTGCGGCAGGCGGCACCCAGGTCGCTACCCCTGGCACGACTCGACCACAAAGGCGGCTGAGGAGGTACGAGGCACAGGAGGGATACAGCAAGATGTGATCAAAATTGCAGAAAGTCAGGGCTGGCGGCACAGATGCGTGGACAGGAACGTGGCAGGAGATCAAAGGCAGGCAGCACAAGAGCAATGTCAGGTCACGAACATGGCAAGGCAAGACACAGAATAGCTTTCTCTCGAGCACAAGGGCAAAAAAAGACCCAGAAGGGGTTAGTGGGAGGTGCAGATACTTATATAAAAGGTGCAGGTGTAAGTGATAATTACGGTTGCACTGGCCCTTTAAATCTAAGAGCTCTGGCGCGTTAGTGCCCTAGGAAGCGGGGGCACACGTGCCGGTACTGCGAGAGAACCGGAGGGACAACAGACTGGGTGAGGTGAGTGACGGGCTTAGATTTGCATGCAGGTTTGTCCCGCTATGCGAATCCCAGCCCTGCCGACAGATGAAGATAGAACAGGGGAGCACTCACAGCCAGCTAACTGGCCGGGGCGCAGGACGTAACAATGCCTTTGCAAGATGTGCAATAAATGCAAAAGCAAATGTTGGATTTGCAGGTAAATTTTTTATTCTGCCTGCTGGATAATGGAATAGCAGAGTTGTGTTGTAGTATTAGGCTATATAATATACCACCCACACTGCCTGCTAAACGTAAAATGCCTGAAATTGTCTGTTTATTAACTCCCTCAAAAACTGTGTAGACAAATATGTTAAACGGAGAAATAATAGAACATTATACGGTGTCAAAGATCGACGCCTGGAAGTGCGCACATACAAGGCGGTAATTAAAAAGAAGTGTTATCTACACAAATTGTGAGTGCGAGCGCCGGATCCTTGTATAAGTAAAATTAAACTACATTATTCATGGAAGTGCCAGGGGCAAAATAAACTTTATTGTCCTTGCTGCATAATAATGTGCACGGAAGAAGGAAACAATCGTGCTGTTCCTGCAGAATAGAAGATTGTTTAATGCAATGCTGTGCGGCGGAGGAGGCGGCGCAGGGAGCTAATTGCAACGCAGATGATGGGAACAATGGGATTCTCTCTCTTACTGTAGCCAAATAAAGTCTTATGTTTATTTATAATGCATACATATCACTTCCTGTTAATAACCCTGAAACGGTTGATGTATAATGGAGGGGGGTATATAAATTAGCTAAATAAAAAGCCTAAACAGAGATACAAATGCAATAACACACACGTGACACAATGTTTGTAGATAGTAAAAATTCTACAGCGCTCCATAATAAAGGAGAACACTGAAGGTCTCCTGATCTCTATGGATGAGCAGATCAATCTGAGGGGACATTTATTTAAAACTTTTTGCACTACTTTTTTCCAAGTTTTGTGCCAAAAGGTTGTAATAAAGCAATTATTCCACATTTTCAAAGATTTTTAGACCAAAAAGAACAAAACTTTGCATGATGCACTCCAGTTTTTTTTTAGAAGGGTCTGTGACCCGAGTTGCTGAGTTTATAGGTGTGTCTAAGTCTACTCATTCCACCAAGTGGTTATCCATCATAAGGTGATTTTAGTACATACCTGGCAGATAGTAATGGACATACTTAGGAAGGATCATAATAGTCATAAAAGTCCCATAATACCATGTTTCTAAGTGTGAGGTCACTTAATTCCTTCCATGCTTTGCTGTGAACAATAGACCAGTGATTTCTGACAAGGGTGCCTCCAGCTGTTGCAAAACTACAATTCACTGCAGAATGCTCTCCACCCACCCAGTGGTTGCTTTACCCAATGAAGCACAGACTGTCTCCCTGTCATCACCTGACTGGTGATGTAATGTCTTGGCTGCACTGCAACCTGGGAAAACCTGAGATGATACTCATTTTGTATGCTGGTAAAAATAAACATTATGGTAAAAATCACAGAATTGCGAGACCACCACCAAACACAGGTACAGACACTACATTATGAGCTACACTAACTTTACAGCCCCTGTAGCACAGTCAAATAAAAAAAGAATCCTGGAAAACCCCTTCAATCATATCACAACATGCAAAGACCTTCAAAACATCTACAGAGAGAGGTAGCTGTGGTCAAAAGTCAAAGTTTGACAGAAGACAAAAGAACACATCAAATTGTAGCCTGAGAAAACAAAGTTATGGCCCTAAAATTACTGCAGAGTTCACTACAAGCTTTAGGGCATCAATATCGGTGAAAAGTCAGGTGTGCACAAAGATGTGTATTTTGGAAAAACTTCCAACTACTCTGGACAGCAGGCATGGAAACTTACAAATACTGCAACAACAGTATCCTGGACCTTGACCATCAGGTGGTCAATAGAGTTAGATGGAGCTGTCACCATCTTTAAAAGGATTGCTCTCCTTTTTTCTGAGTTTTGTGCCAAATGTTGACTTTAAGCAATCATTCCACATTTTCAAAGATGTTTACACCAAAAAGAACAAAACTTTGCACCATGCACTCCAGTTTTTTTTAAATGGGTAAAATGGGTGTGCATCGAATGTAATCTATATTATGGGACATTTTCGAAAGCTTTATATAAAAATGATGTTGCTAAGTTTACATTACTTTTCTTTTTTTTATATTATATATCACATACCGTATATACTCGAGTATAAGCCGACCCGAGTATAAGCCGAGACCTCTAATTTCAACCCAAAATCCCAGGAAAAGTTATTGACTCGAGTATAAGCCTAGGGTGGGAAATACCTCATCCCCCCCTGTCATCATCCAGACCCGTCATTAACATCCTCATCATCATCCCCTTGTCATCATCCCACACATCCCCCCTTCATCATCCCCTTGTCATCATCCCACACATCCCCCCTTGTCATCATCCCACACATCCCCCCTTCATCATCCCCTTATCATCCCACACATCCCCCCTTCATCATCCCCTTATCATCCCGCACATCCCCCCTTCATCATCCCCTTATCATCCCACACATCCCCCCTTCATCATCCCCTTGTAATCATCCCACACCCCCCCCTTCATCATCCCCACCCCCCTTCATCATCCCCACACCCCCCCTTCATCATCCTCTTCTCATCATTCGCCCTCAGTGGTCTTCAACCTGCGGACCTCCAGAGGTTTCAAAACTACAACTCCCAGCAAGCCCGGGCAGCCATCGGCTGTCCGGGCTTGCTGGGAGTTGTAGTTTTGAAACCTCCGGAGGTCCGCAGGTTGAAGACCACTGCGGCCTTCAACATCATCCAGCCCCCTCTCACCCCCCTTTAGTTCTGAGTACTCACCTCCACTCGGCGCTGGTCCGGTCCTGCAGGGCTGTCCGGAGAGGAGGTGGTCCGGAGAGGAGGTGGTCCGGTGAGGAGGTGGTCCGGGCTGCTATCTTCACCGGGGGCGCCTCTTCTCCGCGCTTCCGGCCCGGAATAGAGGCGTTGCCTTGACAATGACGCAGAAGTACGTTGGCAATGAACGCACCTCTGCATCGTTGTCAAGGCAACATGACTATTCTGAGGCCGGGCCCGAAGCGCTTAGAAGAGGCCTCCCCGGTGAAGATAGCAGCCCGGAACCACTATCCCACCGGACCACCTCCTCTCCGGACAGTCCTGCAGGACCGGACCAGCGCCGAGCGGAGGTGAGTACTCAGAACTAAAGGGGGTGAGAGGGGGCTGGATGATGTTGAAGGCCGCAGTGGTCTTCAACCTGCGGACCTCCGGAGGTTTCAAAACTACAACTCCCAGCAAGCCCGGACAGCCGATGGCTGCCCGGGCTTGCTGGGAGATGTAGTTTTGAAACCTCTGGAAGTCCGCAGGTTGAAGACCACTGCGGGTGGGGGAGTTCACTCGAGTATAGGCCGAGGGGGGTGTTTTCAGCACGAAAAATCGTGCTGAAAAACTCGGCTTATACTCGAGTATATACGGTACTTAAACTTGACAATGCAAAATACAATTGTAAATATTTTCAAAATTTTTCTATTAGGAAATGCAATGTTTTCTAAATTTGCAACTATAATATTAGAGTTATATTCCAGCTCATGTTGTGCATAACAAAGGCTTTCATTAAACTTAAATAAAACTTAGATAAAAATAGTAAATTGTCATTGTAAAATATTCCTCCTAAATGATTCCATTTATGCTGATTTCACAATCTGAATAGATAATAGCTTTGCTAGGATTAAAGGGGTTCTCCACCATAAAGTGATTTTAGTACGTACCTGGCAGACAGTAATGGACATGCTTAGGAAGGATCTGCGCTTGTCTTGGGGCTAAATGGCTATGTTGTGAGATTACCATAACACTGTGGCTAGCTTTTTGTGAACTGGTATTTCCTGTTTGACTTTTCTTTTTTTGACTACAAATCCCACAATTCCATTTTCCTCCCTCCCACACATCAGCCACCACACTCATTGAAACATAAATGAACTGCATCCATTCAAATCAGTGTGGTTTTCAATCAGGGTGCCTACAGCTGTTGCATTAGTTGCAGATTGATCTCTCTCCCACCAAGTGATCGCTCCACTCATTGAAGCAGACAGGCTCCCTGTCATCAGCTGACTAGTGAGTCACGTCTCGGCCGCATTGCAAGCTGGGAAAAATCTGAGACAACAGTCATTTTGTATGCTTTTAAAAATAAATATTGGGGTGAAAATCACATAAGAATTGTGAGAAAACCGTCACACAAAGGCACAGACACTATATTATGAACTACACTAACTTTACAGCCCCTGTAGTCAAATAAAAAAAAATTCCTGGAATACCCCTTTAAGCTTAAATGTAAATACAGAATAATGTCAATTTCTAAATCATGTTAAACAGGAAAAACCCAGAGGTGTCATCTTATTATTATAGTTAAATATAGACTAGGCAAACCACGCGTTATGTTACGTTTCGGTCATGTATAGACCTTCTCCAGCCCCGCAGGATTGCTGCGGGGCTGGAGAGAAGCAGATAATCGTCCGCCAAAGGGATGCTCAATAGAGTGATGAAGAGCGACCTATATTCGCTGTAGTGATTGTCATTCCAACCTATGAGGTCATCAATGCATCAGACATAAGAAGATTAAAGGGGTACTCTTTTTCAAATCAACTGGTGCCAGAAAGTTATACAGATTTGTAAATTACTTCTATTTAAAAATCTTCACCCTTCCAGTACTTAGCAGCTGCTGTATTCTCCAGAAGAAGTTATGTAGTTATTTTCAGTCTGACCACAGTACTCTTTGCTGACACCTCTGTCCACGTCAGGAACTGTAGCTGAGCAGGAGAGGTTTTCTATTGTGATTTGCTCCTACTCTGTACAGTTACTGACATTGACAGAGGTGTCAGCAGAGAGCACTGTGGTCAGAATGGAAAGAACTACACAATGGCCCTTATTTACTAAGAGTGAAGTGTAGGTTTCTTTGTGGGTTTTAATTCCCTACAATTTATTTTCCATGGTATTTACCAATGTTTCCCTACATTTTGCACTTTTCCCTACACTTTGCTTTTTTTACACATGCTCTGATCTGTCGGGTTTTCCTCAGCTCAAATCCACCAAATTTTATGTGAAAACCTTAGTTAATATGTTATTTTTTTGTGAAAATGTAAAGAACACACCCCTTTTCGAGGATCACGCCCCCTTCTCCCTGCGGCCAAGCCCCTTTTTCAGGTTTTCTTAGCAAAATGGACATTTAGTCTGGGTTTTTTCAATTCTGGCGCAGACAGAATTACTGGCGCAATGCGACAGACTCTGGCGCACAACCTGACAAAACATTTCAGGTTTGCAATAGTAAATGAGGGCCAATATATCAGACTTGACAGAGTTCCCAATGGGAATGATTATTGGTGTACGCTTGGCACTAGGGTCTGTGACCCCAGTTGCTAAGTTGATTGGTTTGTCGAGGTTTTCTCTTTTTTTATTCACATCAAAGTTTGCAAAGGCCTGCAAAATATTTACAGAGAAAAACAGCTGTGGTCAAAAGTCAAAGCTTGACAGAAGAATACTTTATCGAATTTTAGCCAGAGAAGACAAAGCTATGGCCCTCAAATTAAGGGCACCAGTCCTGTAACAAGAGTTACCTTGCAGCATTGGCTTTCTGGGTTCAAATCCCACTAAGGACAACATCTGCAGAGAGTTTGTATGTTCTCTCCGTGTTTACGTGGGTTTCCTACCACATTTCAAAACATACTAGGGATAGGGACCAATTTGAGTGGACACTGATGCGGAATCTGTATGTTTATAAAAATAAATATTTTCTTCAATCATCTTTTTATTTCTAAGTGTTAAGGAGGTGGAGCCCAGCTTCTTAACTGTCACAGCCTGGCCTGCTTCTTCAGTCTTCCTCACCTAATAATAATTTTTTGGGGTTTTGCAGTACATTTTAGGGTAAAATGAAAGATGTCATTACAAAGTAAAATTGTTTGGGCAGAAATGCAAAATAAAAGAACTATGGCTCTTAGAAGGCAAGAAGGAAAAAAACAGAAACAAAATAGGCTGTGTACTTAAGGGGTTAATTACATCCCCCAACAAGGGGCCCCTAGTTTTTTATTTATTTGCAAATTATGGTGGAAAATAAGTATTTGGTCAATAAAAAAAGTTCATCTCAATACTTTGTTATATTCTTTTGATGGCAATGCCAGAGGTCAAACGTTTTCTGTAAGTCTTCACAAGGTTTTCACACACTGTTGCTGGTATTTTGGCCCATTCCTCCATGCAGATCTCCTCTAGAGTAGTGATGTTTTGGGGCTGTTGCTGGGCAAAACTGACTTTCAACTTCCTCCAAAGGTTTTCTATGGGGTTGAGATCTGGAGACTGGCTAGGCCACTCCAGAACCTTGAAATTCTTCATACGAAGCCCCTCCTTCATTGCCCGGGCAGTGTGTTTGGATCATTGTCAGAGCCAGCCACGTTTCCTCTTCAATGGCCTTGCTGATGGAAGGAGGTTTTCCCTCAAAATCTCACGATACATGGCCCCATTTATTCTTTCCTTTGCATGGATCAGTTGTCCTGGTCCCTTAGCAGAAAAACAGCCCCAAAGCACGATGTTTCCATCCCCATATTTCACAGTAGGTATGGTGTTCTTTGGATGCAACTCAGCATTCTTTCTCCTCCAAACACAAATTGAGTTTTTACCAAAAAATTCGACTTTGGTTTAATCTGACCATATAACATTCTCCTAATACTCTTCTGGATCATCCAAATACTCGCTAGCAAACTTCAGATGGGCCCAGACATGTACTGGCTTAAGCAGGGAGACACATCTGGCACTGCATGATTTGAGTCCCTGGTGGCGTAGTGTGTTACTGATGGTAGCCTTTGTTACTTTGGTCCCAGCTCTCTGCAGGTCATTCACTAGGTCCCCTATGTGGTTCTGGGATTTTTGCTCGCCATTCTTGTGATCATTTTGACACCACTGGTTGAGATCTTGCATGGAGCCCCAGATCGAGGGAGATTATCAGTGGTCTTGTATGTTTTCCATTTTCTAATAATTGCTCCCACAGTAGATTTCATCACACCAAGATGCTTGCCTATTGCAGATTCAGTCTTTCCAGACTGGTGCAGGTCTACAATGTTGTTTCTGGTGTCCTTCGAAAGCTCTTTGGTCTTGATTACTTCCTGTCACATGACCTCTCTTAGATAGTCAAAAAGAGTCAGAAGACTGAGACCACACAACCCTGGAAACACAAAGGTCTTCATAGGAGCTGTATACACAAAGCAGTATATAAAGGCACTGGAGAAAATTGGTTACAAAATTGCGCATTCACTTTAAAGTAAATATATAAGTGTTTCCCAACCAGTCTACCCCAGCTCTAGCAAAACTACAACTCCCACCATGCCCGGACAGCCTATGGCTGTCCGTGAATGCTGGCAGATGTAGTTTTGCAACAACCAAAGGCACACTCTTTGTGAAACACTGGTATTCTACTATTCTACTATTTATTCCAAAAGTAAATGTCAACATGTGCATCTCTAAAATATTATATTTATTTATGTTAAATTTTATTATATTTATATCAACCCCTTAGGGACCATTTTCACCTTAAGGACAACCTTAAGGACAACCTTAAGGAGAACCTTAATTTTTGCACTTTCGTATTTTCCTTCCATTCTAAAAATCATAATTCTTTCAGTTTTGCACCTACAGACCCATATAAGGTCTTGTTTTTTGTGTCACCAATTTTACTTTGTAATGACATCACATATTTTATAATATAATCTGTGTTGAAACAAAAAAAAATATTTGTGGAGTAAAAAGAAAAAAACGCAATTTTGTAACTTTTGGGGGCTCCTGTTTCTACGCAGTGCACTTTATCTTTACTCTGTATATCCATACAGTTACAAGGATACCCACATGCACATGCACCAAAATTAGTATGTTTAAAATTGACCCCATAACTTTTATTTTTCCACATACGGGGCTATATGAGGGCTCATTTTTTTTTGCGCCATCGTCTTTCGTTTTTATTGGTACCATTTTTGTTTTGATGAGACTTTTTGATCACCTTTTATTAATATTTTTATCTTATATGAAGTGACCAAAAATGCACAATTTTGGACTTTGGTATTTGTTTACGTTTACACCATCGGCTGTGCGGTTTAGCTAACCTTGTATAGTTTGTACATTTACGCATGCGGCGATACCACATATGATTATTTTGATTCTTTATTACATTAGTTAATTTTAAAAAAATAGGAAAAGGGGGGTGATTTACACTTTTAATAGGGAAGGGGTTAATGAACTTTTATTAACTTTTTCTTTTTTACATTTTATTAATTTTTTAGCCCCCTTAGGGGGCTACAACATGCAATCTTCTGATTGCATACACTGATCAATGCTATGACAGTGTAACTGGTGCTTTGCTGCTCTAGCCTGCGTTAGGCACCCTCTCATCGTCTGGTAAGCTGATCAGAACATTGCGATTTTGTCGCAATAGTTCCAATCAGTTCAGCTGAGCTGCCAGGATTCTTTTACTTTCCCTTTGGACACTGCAATCAACTTTGACTGCGGTTTCTAAAGGATTAATTCCGGGCATCAGCCCGATTGGCGGTGCCCGGCATTAGTCGTGGGTCCTGGCTGCCAGTAGCAACCAGGACCCACCGGGTTTAATCCGTTCTCAGCTGGTGAGAATGGTTTAAACCCAATAAAAGTGACATGGGTGTACAGGCATGCCCTGTGTCCTTAAAGGACATCTGCAGTGGTATCCTCAAGATACGGGATAAGTCTTTGATCGCAGGGGGTCCGAACGCTGGGGCCCCCGGCGATCTCCTGTGCAGGGGGCGTGCCAGCCGCAGCATGACGTTGCGGCCGGCACGCCTCCTCCATACATCTCTATGGGAGAGGCAACATTCGTGCCTCCCCGCATCCCCCATAGAACTATATGGGGACGGGGAGGAGACGGGGCGTCACCATCGTCCTCTAGGTCGACGCTACGTCACCATGGGCGCTAATGCTGGTGCCCCATTAGGGAGATCGAGGGGGGTCCCAGCGGTCGGACCCCCCGCAATCAAACACTTATCCCCTATCCTGTGGATAGAGGATAAGTGTAATTCCGCTGCAGTTGTCCTTTAAGGACTGGGGATGCAGGGCATACCTGTACACCCTGCGTCCCCAAGAGGTTAAAGGGGTTATCCAGGAAAAAACTTTTTTTATATATATCAACTGGCTCCAGAAAGTTAAACAGATTTGTAAATTACTTCTATTGAAAAATCTTAATCCTTTCAGTACTTATGAGCTTCTGAAGTTAAGGTTGTTCTTTTCTGTCTAAGTCCTCTCTGATGACACGTGTCTCGGGAAACGCCCAGTTTAGAAGCAAATCCCCATAGCAAACCTCTTCTAAACTGGGCGTTTCCCGAGACAGGTGTCATCAGAGAGCACTTAGACAGAAAAGAACAACCTTAACTTCAGATGCTCACAAGTACTGAAAGGATTAAGATTTTTTAATAGAAGTAATTTACAAATCTCGGGTAGCTATTGGTTAGGATCGAACAAAGAGCCACTCCATTTCTCTTTTATCCCATAATTTACAAATCTGTTTTACTTTCTGGAACCAGTTTATATATATAAAAAAGTGTTTTCCGGGAATACCCCTTTAATATTATATCATAATATTATGTTAATATAGCTTTTTTCTCTCTCTTTTTTTTTTTTTTTAAATGTTGACTTGAATTGAAATCAACTTGAACCCTACCAGCAGGGGTTTGCCTTTTTAGGTACAATTATGTAAGTGTTTCATAATGTTGTTTTGTGCTTCATCACACAACTATGTTCTCTGAGAAGGATCGTTAAAAATGATTCATGCACAAGAAACAAGTTAGAATCCACTTAAAATATTGTCATTATTTCAAATCCATGATAAGTAATGTCAGAAATGTTGAACTGTCCAGAGTAGGAGCAAATCCCCATAGCAAACCTCTCCTTCTCTAGACAGTTCCTGACACAGACAGAGGTGGCAGCAGACAGCACTGTGGCAGATTGGAAAGAACTACACAACTTCCTCTGGAGCATACAGCGGCTGCTAAGTACTGGAAGGATTAAGAATTTTCAAAAAGAAGTAATTTACAAATCTGTTTAACTTTCTGGAACCAGTAGATTTGAAAACATTTTTTTTTACACTGGAGTACCTCTTTAAACTCCCCCTATACACATAAAGGCTTTGTATAACTGTATACAGCTTCCCCGCCATAAAGCATGCACACACACACATTAACTAGTTGTATGTCCAGTTTGACTGTTCCCAGCCTTGGGGAACTTTTTGAAAAAATAAAAATAAAGTTAGAAGATGTAAACAAATGATAAACACTTTATCTCTCTACTCTTCTAAATGTAAAGAATGAAACTTAATTAGCAAAATGATACATATCTTTAATTATAATGTATAAAAATATGTGATTTCATGTACTTAGCAGAATGACAGGATTCGTGTTTTATTTCCTTGCCAACAATGACACCCTAATTAAAGCAACTTTACATTTTCTAAGATACATTAAAGGATGATTATATCTCATTTTATTTGATATACACATTTTATTCATTGTGTTGAGCACGGCTGCCATATTACAGTACATGTCAGTGGAAACTGATGTTTTTAAATTCCCTTGTATTTAACTTACTTAAGAAACATTCTAGCACACATTTGGTTCATTGCCTGTAGGGCAGAATGAAAGTCGTGAATTGTGATTTTGTAGAAATAGAGTTGAAAAAAGGTAATTAGTAAAGTTTGACTCTTTAAAGATTGTAAAGAGTAAGAAAAGACGAAAAGAAAATGCAGCTGATAATGATAGATAGATAAATAGGTAGAAAGAAAGATAGATAGATAGATAGATAGATAGATATGAGATAGATAGATAGATAGATATGAGATAGATAGATAGATAGATAGATATGAGATAGATAGATAGATATGAGATTGATAGATAGATAGACAGAATAGGAGGATAGTTAGAGAGATAGATAGAGCAGCCAGTGATTCATTGAGCTGCCGTTTGACACATTGGGCCCTGATGCTTCCTGGGCCTGATGCATCACAAATCACAATGCAGCTCAATAAAGCGATCACATCAGGGAACCGGAGCAGGACACTGGAGGCACCGCGAAAGTGCTGATGGGGAGTAGAGGTAACATTTTTTTATATAACACACAGTGAGCATTCATAGGAAAAAGTCCCCTTCCCGTTGGATAACCCCTTAAAGGAGTTCTAAAACATCCATATGCATGTCATCCATTATGACATGAGCGATTACCTTGAAACCAATGGACAAAAATTAGCAGCACTCACCTTTGTGTGCATGAAAATACTAAAGAACCAGATGCAATGGCTATAAGTGTGTCAGGAAGTAAACGTTAAAATAGCGGCCAACTTTACCATTTACCCTAAAAGACCATTCCATTATTAAAGATTGTTAAGAAAGTAAACTAAAACAGTAAAGGCTATCTGGCTTGCATAAAGCAAATTATGAAAAAAAAACATGAAAAAATAAAATAAAATAAAATAATACTAAAGAAAAAGGTACTTCTCCGAGTCACAAAATTTCCTGATTAGCTTGGCTCACAGATGGTCTGTTGCTTAATCCATATTGAACTGTGATCTGAGAAACAAGAAAAAAAATTTAAAATTAAAATAAAAAATAGAAGAAAAATTTAATGTCCAGCGCAGTATGGTACAACAAATTCACTTTATTTATTAAAACCCAGGATACATGGATGCAGCAGGCACAGGTGACGCGTTTTGGCTCAAGAATGAGCCTTAGTCATACAAGGTGTGTACAACAAAACCTGTCTTTTATAGGGCAGACCGTACCAGGTATCTCCCAACAAAAGGAAGGGGGAGGAGACCAGGTGTCGTCAGCCGACTTCATTTGCACGGGTGGACACATCAAAGTAATGCCGTGTTCAGACCCAGCAAATGAAGGTAGCATTAATAAAACATACGCATACCACAAAAATACAGGATACATATGAACAAATGTAAAAAGTTATAAGAAGTGATGTGTGCTACAGTAAAACATGATATGCACAAGTTGTGATCAATTTGAAAGATAATAAATGGTGACATATTACACAAACTCTGCAACACAAATGATCATGTTAAAAGACTGAGTTTCGTCCTATTCTATCTCCACATATGAGGAAGATTATGAAAGGTTTATGAAAATAAGATTATACATAAAAAATAACTGTAAATATCTAAGCATAATTCAGGAAAAATATATATATATCCAGGTATAACCTACCTAAACAAGTGTGGAGAAGACATAGGAGAAACAGAAAAAGATGGTGTACAAAGAAGGGGAAGTCAGGATACACATGAAAAACAATGGTAAAAAAATAATAATAATATACCGTATTTATCGGGGTATAACACGCACTGGCCTATAACACGCACCCTCATTTTACCAAGGATATTTGGATAAAAAATGATTTTTACCCAAATATCCTTGGTAAAATGAGGGTGCGTGTGTGTGCATGCGTATACCCCTATACACCCCCAGGAAAGGCAGGGGGAGAGGGGCTGTCGCTGCCCGCTTCTCTTCCCCTGCCTTTCCTGGGGTCTAGAGCCCTGCTGCCGGCCCTTCTCTCCCCCTGGCTATCGGTGCCGCTGCCCGTTCTCTCCCCCTGACGATCGGTGCCGGCGCCCCATTGCCGGCACCGATAGCCAGGGGGAGAGAAGTGGCGCCGGCAATGAGGCAGCGGTGCGAATAGCCAGGGGGAGAGAAGGGGCAGTGACACCTATTGCCAGCGCCGCTGCCCCGTTGCCTCCCCCATCCCCGGTTGTATAATTACCTGTTGCCGGGGTCGGGTCCGCGCTGCTTCAGGCCTCTGGTGTGCATCCCATGCTGTCTCGCAGCACATAGCAACAACGCAGGGGAGGCACACCGGAGGTCTGAAGCAGCGCGGACCCGACCCTGGCAACAGGTAATTATACAACCGGGGATGGGGGAGGCAACGGGGCAGCGGCGCCGGCAATGGGTGCCACTGCCCCTTCTCTCCCCCTGGCTATCGGCGCCGCTGCACCATTGCCGGTGCCGCTTCTCTCCCCCTGGCTATCGGCACCGGCAATGGGCCGCCGGCACCGATAGTCAGGGGGAGAGAACGGGCAGCGGCACCGATAACCAGGGGGAGAGAAGGGCCAGCAGCAGGGCTCTAGACCCCAGGACTGGCAGGGGGCAGAGAAGCCGGCAGCGGTGGTGGTCTCTGCACCTGCAAAGCCGCTGCAGTTCATTGATTTAAAGCGCCCACTTTAAATCATTGAACTGCAGCGGCTTATCGGCATATAACACGCAGGTAGACTTTAGGCTTAATATGTATATAAACCTGAAAGGTAGGGGGTAAAAATGTAATCAAAATGATAACGGCAGGGTAAGGAATTACTCTCACATGAAAAAATTTAGCAAAATGTATATTGGGGGTAATAAGCAGGTTGGCACCATCTGGGCACAAAAGTACCTAATATGTTGGTTATATTCAATAATGTAAGATGGTGTCCGATCTCTTGTTAAGCCCCTTAGGGACCTTGCTGTCGACTCTCAAAATCCAATACACTTTGCGATCCAAAAGTTTCTGCCTGGCATCACCCCCTCTCACGGGTGGTATATCCCGTTCGAGCCCCTGTAGTATAAGGGAGGATGTGTTACCGTGGTGTGCTTCCGCACAATGTCGCGATACCATTGATATATGTCTAGTATTACAATGCTTGATATCTGACAGGTGTTTCCGAGCCCGTACCTTAAGTGGGGTCGTAGTACACCCCACATACTGTACTTGGCACACCACACACGTAAAGACATACACAACATTAGAGGTGTTGCAGTTGATATACTGTCTAATGGTGTGGACCTCTCCTGTAGAAGTGGACACCACAGAGTGTGAATTATTCATAAATTTACAGCATATGCACACTGTGTGACCACATCTAAAAGAGCCGGAGTGACGGAGCCAGGTGGATTGATGAGCGGAGGTACTCTCCACAAATAAGCTGGGAGAAATACTCTGGGATAAGGTGGGGGCTCTTTTGGAAACACACCTGTACCCTTGTGACAGAACTCCCTGAAAAGCGGGGTCACAGGTTATAATGGGTATGTACCTGTGTATAATATCACAAATTTGGGAATATTCATTACTATACTTGGTGGAGAATACTAGACATACAAAGACATATCCACCGAATACAAAGACATATCCTCCAAACCAGGCAGGGACTCACCTGTAGTATTCTCCACTAAGTATTGTAATGAATATTCCCAAATTTGTGATATTATACACAGGTACATGCCCATTATAACATGTGACCCCGCTTTTCAGGGAGTTCTGTCACAAGGGTACAGGTGTGTTTCCAAAAGAGCCCCCACCTTATCCCAGAGTATTTCTCCCAGCTTATTTGTGGAGAGTACCTCCGCTCATCAATCCACCTGGCTCTGTCACTCCGGCTCTTTTAGATGTGGTCACACAGTGTGCGTATGCTGTAAATTTATGAATAATTCACACTCTGTGGTGTCCACCTCTACAGGAGAGGCCCACACCATTAGACAGTATATCAACTGCAACACCTCTAATGTTGTGTATGTCTTTACGTGTGTGGTGTGCCAAGTACAGTATTTAGAGTGTACTACGACCCCACTTAAGGTACGGACTCGGAAACACCCGTCGGATATCAAGCATTTTAATACTAGACATATATCTATAGTATCGCGACATTGTGCGGAAGCACACCACGGTAACATTTCCTCCCTTATACTACAGGGGCTCGAACGGGTTATACCACCCGTGAGAGGGGGTGATGCCAGGCAGAAACTTTTGGATCGTGAAGTGTATTGGATTTTGAGACTTGACAGCAAGGTCCCTAAGGGGCTTAACAAGAGATTGGACACCATCTTACATTATTGAATATAACCAACATATTAGGTACTTTTGTGCCTAGATGATGCCAACCTGCTTATTACCCCAATATACATTTTGCTAAATTTGTTCATTTGAGAGTAATTCCTTACCCTGCCGTTATAATTTTGATTACATTTTTTGCCCCTACCTTTCAGGTTTGTATATATATATATATATATATATATATATATATATATATATATATATTTATATTATTATTATTTTTTTACCATTGCTTTTCATGTGTATCCTGACTTCCCCTTCTCTGTACACCATCTATTTCTGTTTCTCCTATGTCTTCTCCACACTTGTTTAGGTAGGTTACACCTGGATATGTATGTTTTTTTTCCTGGATTATGCTTAGATATTTACAGTTATTTTTTATGTATAATCTTATTTTCATAAACCTTTCATAATCTTCCTCATATGTGGAGATAGAATAGGACGAAACTCAGTCTTTTAACATAATCATTTGTGTTGCAGAGTTTGTGTAATATGTCACCATTTATTATCTTTCAAATTGATCGCAACTTGTGCATATCATGTTTTACTGTAGCACACATCACTTCTTATAACTTTTTACATTTGTTCATATGTATCCCGTATTTTTGTGGTATGCGTATGTTTAATTAGTGCTACCTTCATTTGCTGGGTCTGAACACGGCATTACTTTGATGTGTCCACCCGTGCAAATGAAGTCGGCTGACGACACCTTGTCTCCTCCCCCTTCATTTTGTTGGGAGGTACCTGGGACGGTCTGCCCTATAAAAGACAGGCTTTGTTGTACACACCTTGTACGACTAAGGCTCATTCTTGAGCTGAAACGCGTCACCTGTGCCTGCTGCATCCATGTATCCTGGGTTTTAATCAATAAAGTGAATTTGTTGGACCATACTGCGCTGGACATTCCATTTTACTTCTGCTTACCTACTTGGCGTTGCCTACGCCAGTCCGTGCGCACGGTGCTTGAGGTAGAGAGCTGGACTTACTTCAACACAAAAATTAAAAATAATGACTCAAATGAAAAACATGTATTTCTCCTACATTTCAAAGAACATCTCCAAGAACAGTCAAGTCTCATTGAGAAGAGATTTCACAATCATATTTTAGAGTGTCCAAATTATATAATTCATCTGTTTTATACTTATATAAACCTCTCCCCAAAATCCAAAGGTCCAAAATCATAAGATGCAAATCTCTCTCTTTGTAGCCCTGATCTGATTTTTTTTTTTTTTTATGGGGGGCGTGGGTGGTTTGGGTTGGGGGGGACGGGGACATCTTTATTAACATTCAGCCTGGTCTTGAAGTTGCACGTCTTTCTGTGCATGTAGAATAACTTACATGGGCTCTACAGGACATGGAGCACCCAAGTGTACAATTACCACAGTAAAGGCAGGAATAACAGAATAACATACCATTGTAGGTGATCTCAAAAAGGATTATCCTGCAAGGACGGGCCGACATCAGTCATGACTAATTTAGGATTCAGATTGCATAGACTCCTAAAGGACAACAAGGAATACAATTTAAACTCATCAATATTCTTATAGCTGTTGCTGATAAGGGACAAGTGTCTATTCATGATTGTGCAGACATTAATGCTTAAAACCGTAAATGTAGACACGAATGAAACCCTAGAAAGTTTGGCACATTTGTGCTAGATTTAAATATCTTTTAATGTGCAAATCATTGTCAAGACATGCCGAGTGAGAGTGCAAAGTTATGTTACACAAATATTCCCCAATTCTCAACCATGACATGAAGGCCAGATTCTGTTCTGATCCACTAGCCTTTTAATTAGAGTTGAGCAAACTGTAAAATTTGGCTTGGCTGCCAGTGTTAAAGGGGTTATCCACCATAATGTGATGGACATATTTAGGAAGGATCTGCGCTTGTCTTGGGGCTAAATGGCTATGTCATGAGATTATCAAAATAATGTGGCTATCTTTTTGTGAACTGGTATTTCCTGTTTGACTTTTCTTTTTTTGACTACAAATCCCACAATTCCATTTTCCTCCCTCCCACACATCAGCCACCCCACCCATTGAAACATAAATGATCTGCATCCATTCAAAAGACCTGTGGTTTTCAAATAGTCAAATAACAAAAAAAATCCTGGAATACTCCTTTAAAATGCACACAGAGGTATCACAATGGCTTTCACCAAGTGTTCCAGCTTCCTCTTTTTTGCACTTTAAGTTTACTGGCCCTTACCTATATGTATGGTAAAGTATTGCACCTGCACTTTATTCACTTATCACTTTGCACTTTTGCTTCGCAGTGTTGTTTGGGGTCACAGTGGTGGTTGTATGTGTATGTTCACTTTCATTTGTGATTATTGCTTGAACTGACCACTCCAGCAATATGTATATTATATATATATATATATATATATATATATATATATATATATATATACATTAACACAACCATGCTGGTTTATGCACTGAAATTTTATTTTTTTCTTATTCATGATGTAGTTGCCACGGTTAATCATGATGCACTTGTCTTCATTTGACTTCTACACCATGGCCCAGATTTATCAAACTGTGTGAAAGAAAAAAATTGAGTGATTTTCCCAAAAGAACCAATCACAGCTCAGGTTTCACTTTACCAGAGCTGGCTAGCTAAGCTGTGATTGGTTGTTGTGGCAAAATCACTTCATTTGTTCTCTCATACAGTTTGACAAATCTGGGCACATGTGTGTATATTCTATTTTATTTACTTGTGGTGGCTCGATCTGGCTGGCGGGCGTGGTTTCCCAACGGGGGCGGGGGATCCCGGATGGCGGCTGTGGTTGTGGCCCCATTGAGGAGAGTAGTTTGGGTCCACTCCCTGGTGCTGGTGACACGAGCTGGATGTTTTACTCCCGGCCCCGGTGCTGCGGTTGTTTACATTGGCTTTGTTTACATGCGCCCCGATTGGTTGGGTGGGATGTTATATTTACCAATGATGTGTCCCTGTGTGGTGCGGGTGGGCGGCTCAGGGCCCCACCCTCCGGCAACTCGTACTATGTGCGGCTTACTTGCTGGGGGCAGGACCCTGGCTGTTTACCCACGTCTCCCGGGTGACTATGACTTGCTTTTATTCCCTTATTTGCCATTGGTGCTTCTTCGGGTGACGCGGGCGTTCCTGGGCCCTGTCTTCCGGCATACTCACAGTTCACGTGAGTTACCGGTGGGCAGGGACCTGGTTTCGTGCCTCCATCTCCATGGTGAAGGTAGGTCCCGCCTACGATACACATATGGTTTATATATTGAATACTCAGTATGAGGTCAGCTGCCCATCTCACAGATTGGGGATTGGTCAGTAAGATATACTTAAGGAAGGGCATTGTACACATTGACCACAACCCTGAAGAAGCCAGTCTTTGGCGAAACATCGGGTGGTGAGGGCTCATGCTCCAATAATTTTTGTCCACTTTATTTATTTATTTTTTATATGTATTCTACTATGTAATGCACTGCTATTGCAGGCTATGTGCACTTGCACTGTGTCACGATTCGGCTGGCTGGAGGTGGATCCTCTGTGCCAGAGAGGGATTGACGTGGACCTGTTGGTGGACCGGTTCTAAGTTGCTACTGGTATTCACCAGAGCCCGCCGCAAAGCGGGATGGTCTTGCAGCGGCGGTAGCAACCAGGTCGTATCCACCAGCAACGGCTCAACCTCTCTGACTGCTGAAGATAGGCGCGGTACAAGGGAGTAGACAAGAGCAAGGTCGGACGTAGCAGAAGGTCAGGGCAGGCAGCAAGGATCGTAGTCAGGGGCAACGGCAGGAGGTCTGGAACACAGGCTAGGAACACACAAGGAAAGGCTTTCACTGTCACAATGGCAACAAGATCCGGCGAGGGAGTGCAGGGGAAGTGAGGTATAAGTAGGGAGTGCACAGTTGAACACACTGATTAAGCCTGCTGCGCCAATCAGTGGCGCAGTGGCCCTTTAAATTGCAGACCCGGTGCGCACGCGCCCTAAGGAGCGGGGCCGCGTGCGCCGGGACAAGACAGACGGGGAACGAGTCAGGTACGGGAGCCGGGATGCGCATCGCGAGCGGGCGCCTCCCGCATCGCGAATCGCATCCCGGCTGAGAGAGATATTGCAGCGCAACCGGTCAGCGGGTCTGACCGGGGCGCTGCGAATGCGAGGATGCTGCGAGCGCTCCGGGGAGGAGCGGGGACCCGGAGCGCTCGGCGTAACACACTGCTGATAAAAAGCTACTACTATGTAACTATGCTATGTGAGCCAGTGTTATACTGGCTATCTCTCCATGCCCCTGGCTTCTCAGAAGCCAGGGACATGAAGAGAAGGAGCGCCATTGGGATTTTGAAGAGAAAATTTGTCCGGAATTGAAGGCCACGTGTGTTTACAAAGCCCCCATAGTGCCAGAACAATGGACCCCCCCCCCCCCACATGTGACCCCATTTTGGAAAATACCCCCCTCACATAATGTAATAAGAGGTACAGTGAGCATTTATGCCCCACAGGTGTCTGACAGATTTTTGGAACAGTGGTCCGTGAAAATAGAAAATTACATTTTTCATTTGCACAGCTCACTGTTCCAAAGATCTGTCAAACGCCAGTGAAGTGTAAATACTCACTACACCCCTTCTTAAATTCTGTGAGGGGTATAGTTTCCAAAATAGGGTCACATTGGGGGGGTCCACTGTTCTGGCAGGACAGGGGGATTTTGTAAACGCACATGGCCCCTGACTTCCATTCCAAAATTTTTTTTTCCAAAAGCTCAATGGCGCTCCTTCTCTTCTGAGCATTGTAGTGCGCCAGCAGAGCACTAGACGTTAACACATGGGGTATTTCCATACTCAGAAGAGATGGGGTTACAATTTTTTGTTTTTTTGGGGGGGGGCATTTTGTCCTATTATCCCTTGTAAAAAAAATTTGAGGGAAAACTAGCACTTTAGTGAAAAAATTAAAATAATTTACACATCCAACTTTAATGAAAAGTCGTCAAACACCTGTGGGGTGTTAAGGCTCACTGGACCCCTTGTGCCTTGAGGGGTGTAGTTTCCAAAATAGTATGCCATGTTTTTTTTTTTTTTTACTGTCCTGGCATCATGGGGGCTTTCTATATGGGACATGCCCCCCAAAAACCATTTCAGCAAAATTTGCTTTTCAAAAGCCAAATGTGACTCCTTCTCTTCTGATAATAGTAGTGCGCCAGCAGAGCATTTTAAGTCATAACATAGGGTATTTCCATACTTAGAAGAGATGGGGTTACAAATTTTGGGGGGCATTTTGTCCTATTATCCCTTGTAAAAAAATTTAATTTGAGGGAAAAGTAGCATTTTTGTGAAAAAAAAAATCATTTACACATCCAACTTTAACGAAAAGTCGTCAAACACCTGTGGGGTGTTAAGGCTCACCGGACCCCTTGTTACATGCCTTGAGGGGTGTAGTTTCCAAAATAGTATGCCATGTGTTTGTTTGTTTTTTGCTGTTCTGGCACCATAGGGGCTTCTTAAATGTGACATGCCCCCCAAAAACGATTTGAGCAAAATTTGCTTTTCAAAAGCCAAATGTGACTCCTTCTCTTCTGAGCATTATAGTTCGCCAGTGGAGCACTTGATGTCCAAACATGGGGTATTTCCATACTCAGAAGAGATGGGGGTTACAAATTTTGGGGGGTATTTTGTTCTATTATCCCTTGTAAAAAGTTTACATTTGAGGGAAAACTTGCATTTAGTGAAAAAAAAATCATTTACACATTAAACTTTAATGGAAAGTCGTCAAACACCTGTGGGGTGTTAAGGCTCACTGGACCCCTTGTTACGTGCCTTGAGGGGTGTAGTTTCCAAAATAGTATGCCATGTGTTTTTTTTTTTTTTTTATGGTCTGGCACCATAGGGGCTTCCTAAATGTGACATGCCCCCTAAAAACCATTTCATAAAAACTCACTCTCTAAAATCCCACTGTCGCTCCTTTCCTTCTGAGCCTTCTACTGCGCCCGCCGAACACTTGACATACACAGATGAGGTATTTTCTTACTCGAGAGAAATTGGGTTACACATTTTAGGAAGATTTCTCTCCTTTTACCCCTTGTAAAAATTCAATAACTGGGTCTACAAGGACACGCAGGGGTAAAAAATGAAGATTTTGAATTTTCTCCTTGAATTTGCTGCTATTCCTGTGAAACGCCTAAAGGGTTGACAAACCTTTTGAATATCATTTTGAATACTTTGAGGGGGAAAGTTTTTATAATAGGGTCATTTATGGGGTATTTCTAATATGAAGGCCCTTCAAATCCACTTCAAAACAGAACTGTCCACTGAAAAATTTTGATTTTGAAAATTTTGTGAAAAATTGGGAAATTGCTGCTATACTTTGAAGCCCTCTGATGTCTTTCAAAAGTAAAAACATGTCAACTTTATGATGGAAACATAAAGTAGACATATTTTATATGTGAATCAATATATAATTTATTTGGAGTATTCATTTTCCTTATAAGCAGAGAGCTTTAAAGTTAAAACATAATGAAAGATTTTCAAATTTTTCATCAAATTTTGGAATTTTTCACCAAGAAATGATGCAAGTATCGACAACATTTTACCACTAACAGAAAGTAGAATATGTCACAAAAAAACAGTCTCGGAATCAGAATGAAAGGTAAAAGCATACCAGAGTTATTAATGTTTAAAGTGACAGTGCAAAAAATGTCCTACAGTGAAAATTGGCTGGGTCCTTGAGGGGTTAAGTACCACCGCACCAGGACATACATTTATGTTCTGTGTCGTTAAGGAGTTAAAGGACTTACAGCAGGGCCTGGGGATCAGTAGCTGCCCAAACTAACACTTTAAAACCTGCACACCACAGAGGAAACTGCAGCATCACAGTTAGGAGAGTATTTTCTGGGATTTCAATGGGATTCAACCAGTCTTATAACCTCCACCTCAGGGAAGAGAGAAAGAACAGGGATTAGGGCATTACATGTAACAAAAGTTACTGAAGCCAGACATTTTCCTACTGACCTAGTGGGCCAGTCAAAGCGCTTGCATAGTGCTAAATGGCACTGTCACATAAAAGCTCATCCCCCTCCCGTTGTCCATCCACACCGATCCTGCACTTTAAGTTTTGTATTTATTTCTCTGTGAATATATATATATATATATATATATATATATATATATATAAAACATTTTCTATCCATATCCATGACCGCACTTTATCTGCAGGTTTTATAGTTGTGTCGTGATAATGAACCAACTCATTCACTGCATGAACCTCAGGACCAGTCATATTCCGATGTTTAACCATCACATGATGTAATTCCAGAGCCCCCATATTCCTTGGATTAGATTAATATACAACTCAACAGGGGAAGATACAATTGTCGGCTGGAAATCACACTTCAAACATAAATCATAAATGTGTGAATGCAATTCAGAACTCCCATCATCGGGACACGCAGAGTCATTTTTCAGGGAACGTATCAAGCCTAAGTTTTAACTTTAAACATCTAAAGAAACTGCAATAAATCTAGTTCAGGCTGAAACCAATCCATCGTGCTGCTAGGGCCGAATGACAAGTCCTTGCTCCATATTTGTCCCGTATTCAGGCGAAATGGAAGAAGGAGATATTTATCACTGTTTATTGTGTCTTGTTCCTTCCCACAGGTTGTGTATGTTGGTTCTTTCTTTTGTTATTCATATCCAAGTTTGCTGTGGCCTCTATAAAATCGCCCTGTGGTGCTTCCTACAATTTCTTTTTTAAAGTTTTGTTTCCTGTTCTTCCTTAGACAACCAAAACATGGCTCACGGAGGATGTTCCGCAAATAAATCTCTTCAGTTGCTTAACTCTCAATGGTCTATCCTTTGGACAGGCCATGAATATCGGATCTGGCACCCCTGAAGATCAGCTGATTAGGGATTACAGTGTTCTCATAAGCACCACTTCATTCTTTACTGGGCATATTCTATACATTTTATAGTGGTTGCTCCTGGTACTGAAGCTTCATTTACCAAAGGCTGTGGCCCTTCATTTAGATAACTGATGGGGTATTAGGAGTTGGACCCCCACTGATTTGATATTTACAGTGAACAGGGGTCACTTTGTGAATTCTTCTTAGTTCTCTATATGAAATTGCAATTTTTCTGGAGAATCATTTAAAGGGGTACTCCGGTGGAAAACAGTCTTTAAATATACTGGTGCCAGAAAGCTAAACAGATTTTTATTTAATAATCTAAATTCTTCCAGTACTTAGCAGCTGCTGTATGCTCCACAGGAAGTTGTATAGTTATTTCCGGTCTGACCACAGTGCTCTCTGCTGACACCTCTGACCATGTCCAGAGCAGGAGCAAATACCCATAGCAAACCTATCCTGCTTTGGACAGTTTCTGACATGGACAGAGGTGTCAGCAGAGAGCACTGTGGTCAGACAGAAAATAAATTAAAAAATAAAAGAACTTCCTTTAGAGCATACAGCAGCTGATAAGTACTGGAAGGATTAAGATTTATTTTTTTTTTTTTTTAAATAGAAGTAAATTACAAATATGTCAAATTTTCTGGCACCAGTTGATAAAAAAAAAAAAAATCCACCAGAATTTAAAGTATGATAGAGAGACATGAGATAAATAGATAGATAGATCGATAGATAGATAAAAGGAAAATGGAGAACAGCACATCAAGTCCACAGTGCAGGTGGTGCACGCAGCCAAACAGCCCCTGTCCAAGGCCAATAGACATCCAAAGAAAAACAGCGGCTGCAGCACTCAAGTCTTCATAGATAAAAGTGTTTTATTCCTTGATAATACAACGTTGCTTGAAAAAGGCTGCAATGACAGCAGAAACATTGCTCTGTATTATCAAGGAATAAAACACTTTTATTTATGAAGACTTGAGTGCTGCAGCCGCTGTTTTTCTTTGGATGTCTATTGGCCTTGGACCGGGGCTGTTTGGCTGCGTGCACCACCTGCATTGTGGACTTGATGTGCTTCTCTCCATTTTCCTTTTAGCTAGATAGATAGATAGATAAATAGATAGATAGATGGACAGATAAATAGAAGCAAATAGCAAGTAGGTAGAGACTGCACAACCAAGTGTAGTTTCAAGTAGACAGCGGGGTGCAGGCAGGCAAAACCATGGTCCCAATCGCAGATTATGAACATAGATCCAGAGAAAATAATCCTCGTAGCACTACCATAAGGTGCAAATAGACAAGATTTATTTACCCATGGGGAAACAACAACGTTTCAATGACATCACGCCATCATTTTCAATCATAGTGTGAGGGTTACCAATGCCACAATATATCAGGTGAATAATCAATACAATGACTGTAATTTTATATGTATTTTATTGCATTTATTCTTAATTGATTGTTCACCATTGTATTGATTAATCACCTGATATATTGTGGCATTTGTAACCCTTACACTATGATTGAAAATGATGGCGTGATGTCATTGAAACGTTGCTGTTTCCACATGGGTAAATAAATCTTGTCTATTTGCACCTTTGATTAGTGCTAAGAGGATCATTTTCTTAGGTAGTAGATAGAAAGATAGATATGGGTTGGTTGGTTGGATAGATAGATAGATAGATAGATAAATAGATAGATAGATAGCAAACGAAATAGGCGACAGCACTCTCATAAGATGCAAATAAGCGGTCTTTATTCACATAGGCGTGAATGTGAATAAAGACCGCTTATTTGCATCTTATGAGAGTGCTGTCGCCTATTTCGTTTGCTGTCTATGGAGATCTGTGACCTGGATCTGTCGTGACTGTGTGCACCTCACCATTTTTGTAAGGAACTACAGGAGTGCTGTTCTCTATGGAATTTCTCTAGATAGATAGATAAAATGATAGATAGGTAGATATGAGATAGATAGATACATAGATAGAATGATAGATAGACATATAGATAGATAGATAGATAGATAGATAGATAGAATGATATCAATCCAAAGGTAGGCAGCACTTCCACTGTCTTGAAAAAGTCCTGGGGTGCAAGCTAAAGAACACAGTCCCATTTGCAGACTGTGTAGATAATCCAGAGGCAAAAAATTCCAGCAGCACACCCGTGAATAGAGTGCAAAAAATGTTTGAAAAAGATGGCGGGATGCGGGATGGCGGGATGCATCCCGCCATCTTTTTCAAACATTTTTTGCACTTTATTCACGGGTGTGCTGCTGGAATTTTTTGCCTCTAGATAGAATGATAGATATAAAGAAAGGAATGGGCAGCACCAGAAGGTGTTGTTTGTGCAAGCTGGATAACCCGGTCACAGGTGGCTTTATTCAACCAAACAACATAGGCAACGTTTCAGCCATCTCGCACGGCCGTTGTCTCGCCGTCTCAAGCAGTTCGTCTCACCATCTTGACAACGGCCATGCGAGATGGCTGAAACGTCGCCAAATGTTTTTTGGTTGAATAAAGCCACACACTTTTTTTCTTCACGGAAACCTGAGTGCTGCTGTTTTTCTTTGTAGAATGATAGATAGATAGATAGATAGATAGATATGAGATAGATAGATAGATAGATAGATAGGAGATAGATAGATAGATAGATAGGAGATAGATAGATATGAGATAGATAGATAGATATGAGATAGATAGATAGATAGATAGATAGATAGATAGATAATAGATACATAGAAATATAACTTGTAAGGTTGAAAAAAAGACGAGTCCATCAAGTTCAACTGAAAACCCAAATGTGTTGATCCAGAAAAAAGGCAAAAAGTAACCATGAATCTGTTGCCAATTGCCCCATAACACAGGAAAAACTCCTTCCGACCCAAATATGGCATCAGAATAAACCCCTGTATCAGTGTTCTATCCACATAGATTTAGTATCCATAACCTGTTATATTATATATTTTTTTTTTCCATAAAAACATCCAGACCCCCACTTGAACTTGTTTATTGAGTCAGACATCACAACATCTTGGGGTAGAGAATGGAATCTTCTGTAGGTACCTTCCTAGTCCTCTTGGTGCTAATGTTATTGTGTCTTAGGAAATTGATATTTTGTGACCCCCGAAATGCGTTACTTGTAAGAATTATGGAAATCGAGGTGATATACGGTCGGAGGCTGTTTTTTTCTTGAGCTCTGGCGATCTTCCTCTTGAGCTGATTTTCACTTGTCAGAAAACCTGAGATAGTTATTATCAATTTGCTTAAAATGTTTGGCTGCAGCATAAATCAAATAAAAGATAAAATGTGGCATCTAATTAAAGAGGAATTATAATTCTATCTGAAGCTCTCTCCAGCTCTCCATACCTTCTTAGTCCTAAAAATAGACTTTCTTCAAAATGTTCAGACTTGATGGAATATAAATATTAAGCTTGTGAGTTTGATATTATATACCGTATATACTCGAGTATAAGCCGAGTTTTTCAGCACGATTTTTCGTGCTGAAACGCCCCCCCTCGGCTTGTACTCGAGTGAACTCTCCGCCTGTCAATCCCTTCTTAGTGGTCTTCAACCTGCGGACCTCCAGAAGTTGCAAAACTACAACTCCCAGCATGCCCGGACAGCCATCGGCTGTCCGGGCATGCTGGGAGTTGTAGTTTTGAAACCTCTGGAGGTCCTCAGGATGAAGACCACTGCAGCCTTTGTCATCATCCAGATCCCCCTTTTGTTTTCTACTCACCTCCCCTCGGTGGGAAGGAAGGGTGAGCTGGTCCGAGCCATCCATGCTGCAGGGACCGTCCGGGGGGAAGGGTTAGTCGTTCCGGCCTGTCCATTTTCACTTCATTTCATTTGCGCTCTGGGCCTGCCCCAGACTAGTGATGTTGCCTTGACAACGACGCATAGGGACGCGCATGAACGTCCCTGTGCGGGGTCGTGAAGGCAACATCACTAGTCCGGGGCAGGCCCAGAGCATGGAGAAGAGCCCCCCCCAGTGAAAATGGACAGCCCGGAACGACTAACCCTCCCCACCGGACGGTCCCTGCAGCATAGATGGCCCGGACCAGCTCACTCTTCCTTCCCACTGAGGGGAGGTGAGTAGAAAACTAAAGGGGGGGGGGTCTGGATGATGACTAATGCCGCAGTGGTCTTCAACCGCAGTGGTCTTCCGCAGGTTGAAGACCACTGATGAATGGATTGACAAGCGGTGATGATGAAGACGCGGGTCTGGATGATGACATGGGGGGATGATGTATTTCCCACCCTAGGCTTATAGTCGAGTCAATAACTTTTCCTGGGTATTTGGGGTGAAATTAGGAGCCTCGGCTTATATTCGGGTCAGCTTATACTCGAGTATATACGGTAGATATTGCATATTTGCAGTTCGTTGGAAAAAAGTGAGTAGTGAGTAGTTGAGTCTAAAATAATAATAATAATAATAATCAATAGATGCTGAATAAAGGTGTAAAAAAAAGGTTAATTCTCTCTAATGCCTTCATTTCTTCTATAAGCCTATTGTTCCTGTGTGTGCAAGACTGGTGTCAGTACATATAGAATTATTACCTTGGAATGGATGTAAAAGAAACTCTGAGGGTGCAGTAAGGCTGGATTTACATACAGTACAGACCAAAAGTTTGGACACACCTTCTCATTCAGAGTTTTCTTTATTTTCATGACTATGAAATTTGTAGATTCACATTGAAGGCATTAAAACTATGAATTAACACATGTGGAATTATAGACATAACAAAAAAGTGTGAAACAACTGAAAATATGTCATATTTCAGAGAAGAGCTCTTAAAATCGGCGCAAAAAATAAAAGTAGCCACATTTTGCTTTGATTACTGCTTTGCACACTCTTGGCATTCTCTTGTGTAGATTCAAGAGGTAGTCACCTGAAATGGTTTTCACTTCACAGGTGTGCTGGTGTGGAGGAGGAGGTGTGATGGTATGGGGTGCTTTGCTGGTGACACTGTTGGGGATTTATTCAAAATTGAAGGCATACTGAACCAGCATGGCTACCACAGCATCTTGCAGCGGCTGCTATTCCATCCGGTTTGCGTTTAGTTGGACCATCATTTATTTTTCAACAGGACAATGACCCCAAACACCCCTCCAGGCTGTGTAAGGGCTATTTGACCAAGAATGAGAGTGATGGGGTGCTGCGCCAGATGACCTGGCCTCCACAGTCACCGGACCTGAACCCAATCGAGATGGTTTGGGGTGAGCTGGACCGCAGAGTGAAGGCAAAAAGGGCCAACAAATGCTAAGCATCTCTGGGAACTCCTTCAAGACTGTTGGAAGACCATTTCAGGTGACTACCTCTTGGAGCTCATCAAGAGAATGCCAAGAGTGTGCAAAGCAGTAATCAAAGCAAAAGGTGGCTAGAACATTACATATTTTCACACTTTTTTGTTATCTATATAATTCCACATGTCTTAATTCATAGTTTTGATGCCTTCAGTGTGAATCTACAATTTTCATAGTCATGAAAATAAAGAAAACTCTGAATGAGAAGGTCTGTCCAAACTTTTGGTCTGTACTGTATTTCTGGCTTCTGGCATAGGTGAACTCAGCCTAGATCTCGACGCTACTGATGCCGTAACTGATGAAAATCATGCATCAGTTGTCATCAGTTGTATGGCATCTGGCATCCATTGTTTCTGGATGCAAGCTGCATTTTCCTGTCCGGTGTCATGTTGTGAGTCCAACATTTCAGCATCAAAATCGAGATGCTGGATGATTGCGAACTGTCCCATTCAAATCAATGGGATCGGTTCTAGCATCAGTTTTCCTCCGGCGCACGTCGAAGGGGAACTATGCTTGATGCCAGACATATGTGAACCCCGTCTTAAAGTCAGAATGGTCCACCTTTGCTTTGCTTAGATCAGACTTTACCTAAAAAACCTATAGAACTTGCCCTTCTCCAATACTTGGGCCTAAACCTTTTACTGGTGTTTCCGTTCATCTTTACTCAATACATTCAAAATAATGGAGTAAGTGGCTTTACCACCAGTTTTGACAGAATCATTCTCCATACCTATAATTCTCCTGAATCCATGGATTGGTCACTGAAACATGAACATGGATTGTAAAAAGATGGACAGCATATGTGCTATCCTATTGTATACCTGTAGATTTATCCTTGGGAAGTTTCTTGCAATACAATGCTGCCAATACCAACCACCTCTTCCAAGGGGTAGTAGACAAGAACAGTCCAAATTTAGAAATTTGGGGCCAGTTGAAGCACTATTAGGTGCGAAACGGCACTGTAGCCCTTTGTGGACTGATCATGCCCGTCCCATCCATGCACATGTATGTATTGCATCTTTAATAAAGAAGAATCTGCAATAGCAACTATTGGGTGAGTGCCCTTACTATACATTTCTAAAGTTGGAATGTTTGCATACTCACGTGTGAAAAAGTGAGCACCTCCCAGATGCTAGCAGTAATACCGCACAGTCTGTATGGGGATTGATTGCCGTGCCTTCCTAGACCATATTTCGGCATTAGCAGTGCTCAGCTTATTTTTCTCTGCATTGGAGTAGTATACAAGAACAGTATGACCAAGGGAAAAAGATGTTACTCTCTCAGACTAGAAAAATCTGACACTGGTCTTCTTCTTGAAGGCCAGGATAGTGGGACTACTCCCGGCATTAATCATGGTGCCTCACAGGAAACAACTTGGCCCAAATCGACCATGGCTAAACTTTGACAACTAACTCCTCATTAACTCATTGTACCAAATTCACTTCTCTGATGTCTCCCTACCTTTTGAATGTCCACTAACCAGTGAGATACTGTATCAGCTGTGACCAGCATGGAACTGCAAGTCTTAGCCCGGTCACGTGTTCTCCCCTTCCGGATTGCCTCCAGACTGCCACATAAGCAACAAGAGAGAAAACAGTTTATGACACTGACGCATACAATTCCATAACAGAGATTGAGAAAATAAAGTTTTAGAAGGAGTTTCCCATTAATCGGACTTGAATGCTTCGAGCCATTCATTTCTCCAAACAGTTTTTGTGCTTTGAGCTCAGATATCTCCCGTCCCTTCCAATTATTAAGTCAACATGACTTGGTAAATGACAATTGTCAAAACATAAAGTGATCCTATTTGTTAGCATTTTGGGAGCAGCCAAGTCTAAAGCTCTTGCGAAAACCAATTTACCAATAAAAGTTTGTTTCTCCGATTGTATTTTACTCTACAGAAAACATGGGCAAAAAAAAGCTCAACGTGCGAGAAGGATTTCATTTCTGTTCTCGGAGTACTCATCTGCTTAGCTGAACTGTAATTTAAGTCCCTTAACCATCTCTGTTTTGTAGGATGCTATCAGCTATTTGAAATTTATTAAGACAAATTGCTTCAGGATATTAGTTTGCAAGAAGCTCAGATCTTGGGTAGCAAACTTGGCTGAATGATAAATTATCAGTTTCTTTGTCATTAACCCCTTTATCGCCAAGACAAAGCCTTCCCTGACTCAATTTTTCAAGCTACAGTTTCCTTTTTTTTTTAAGCCAATTTTTTTTCCCCAAACATCTAAACCTAGTGACAAGAATTTCTAATAAAATGTAATGCTGTAAGCTAGTGGTACTAATGGCTGAGAAATCTTGCACATTTACAAGGTGCGACTGCAAGTGTTTCCTTCCTAAACAGTGAGAATGTATGAAGGCTATGCCCGTTTCCTCTTGTGTGAGTTTCTCAGAGAACAATTTGTGACAAATCATCTTTCCTAACTGGCTCAAGTTTCCAGCCCCCCGAAAGTGTGTTATATTATTTCTTGGATAATTCACAGTATCAGGCTAAAAAAGTGTATAAAATCTGTCATGGTACAACACCATACATTTACTTCAGTATCTGCTTGATTATTCTATAAGACAATCCCACAAGAAGAAAAGCTCTTAAAATTCACTCAAATTATAATTTTTCCAAATTGTGCAAGCTTCAGAATACCTTTGGTAAAAAAAATTTCAGGTGTATACAGTTGCATAAAGAAGCAAGTTAACTCTTATCTCAATTACTGCATCAATTGCTAAAGCTTTTTGGTGGGCAATTTATTAAAGTCTGCACCTGCTGCAGAACGGCCAAAAGTCACATATTTTTGCCAAAAGCATCCAGTTTACGCAAAAGTTTGTGACTTTATTGCTAATTTGTGCTATGCTAGCCAAGTGGAGCTTAATGCAGAGTGGTCATGATTGGACGAAAATGGGCATGGCCACTCTTGCGCCAACTTGTGCTACCAGGCTTAATTTGGTGTTAAGATCTACAACAGCTTCTAGCTGGCATAGATTTCCGAGCACCTTGATTTTGATGAGGCGTGGACCTCTTGATAAATCCATCATTGTTGCATACTGGCGGGGTTTACTTTAGACTTGGCAAATTGCCCCCTATGTCTTTTACTGAACACATAAGGGAGAGTTTATAAATAGCACAGATTTTAGCGCAATGAGAAACCTGTTGTGCAAGTGTACCGTTTTTTAGTTGCCTCATAAAATGTTTTATGTTGCACATGTCACTTTATAAATTCGAACAAATGGCAAAAGGTCCCTGGATAGTGCAAATTTTTTATTTTTTTTTTTCTTATAAAGCTACCACACACCTTTCTATGCTAGATGGTCACAGGAGTACATTTGCTAAAAAAAATTATTGATAAATTCAGCACACCAACCAGTACATCTGCTTACCACCCTCAATGTGAGCACACATGAAAAATGGTAAATCAAGCACAGACAGCATAAAAATAGCACACAATTACATGATAATTTCAGTGCAAGTCAATGAGCCTCATTTACTAAGGCTTTTCCTGGTAGATCGTTTTTTGGTTTTTTTTTGTCACATATGTCGTGTGACAGAATAAAAAAAAAAAACCCTACTAATGCTCAACTTTACTTTACTAAAAATGGGCATGGCCATTTGGGAAACGGCATATCTCCAAAAAAAAGCCTACATTTTCAAAATAAACCTACAAATTTACTAATGTTACCTTACCACATAAAATATTGTGGATTTAAGCTCCGATCACGGCATCTATGGTGTTGACAGGAGGAGCGCGCTATTTGATCGCGGTTCACCGTTGGATGCTATGGCAGCAGAAGGTCAGATCATAACCTCCTGTCTGGCTACTATGGAAGCCTGTGAGATCCAGCCACAGTCTGGATTGCACAGGATGTACAGTGTGCAGCTGATCGGGTCGTACTGTGCTGCAGTACAAATGTTTTGCAGCATAGTATAACCTGTAAAAAATAAAAAAGTTTGTCAATAAAAGTATGAAAACAAACCTTACTCAACGGATGAAAAATAAAAAAGTTACGGCTGTTGGAAAATGAATGGCAGAAAAAGAATTTTGCTCAGAAAAGGAAAAAGAACATAGAAAGCTTTATAAAATAGGTATTGCCATAATCATACTGACCCACAGAATAAATATTACATCACTTTTAACGCACAGTGTACTCGTTAAGAAAAAAAAAACGCCAGAAAATTTCCAGTTTTTCTAAATATTTTGGAGTTTTTCACAAAAAAATGCTGCATGTGTCAACAAAAATGCACCACTTATATAAACGACAATATGTCACGAAAAAACAATCTCCGAATCGTCCGCTCAGAAAAATCATTCTAAAGTTATTACCATTTAAAGAGATAAATGTAATTTTTTTTTTAAAAAAGAGCCTGGTCATTAAGGTAAAAAATGGGTCTGTCTTTAACCCCTTAAGGACCAGGCCCATTTTGGCCTTAAGGACCAGAGCGTTTTTTGCACATCTGACCACTGTCACTTCAAGCTTTAATAACTCTGGGATGCTTTTACCTTTCATTCTGATTCTGAAATAGTTTTTTCATGACATATTCTACTTTATGTTAGTGGTAAAATGTTATCGATACTTGCACCATTTCTTGGTGAAAAATTCCAAAATTTTATGAAAAAAATTGAAAATGTTGCTTTTTTTTTTTTTACTTTGAAGCTCTCTGCTTATAAAGAAAATGGACATTCCAAATAAATTATATATTGATTCACATATACAATATGTCTACTTTATGTTTGCATCAAAAAGTTGACATGTTTTTACTTTTGGAAGACATCAGAGGGCTTCAAATTTCAGCAGCAATTTTCCAATTGTTCACAAATTTTCAAAATCTGAATTTTTCAGGGACCAGTTCAGTTTTGAAGTGGATTTGAAGGGCCTTCATATTAGAAATACCCCACAAATGACCCCATTATAAAAACTGCACCCCTCACAGTATTCAAAATGACATTCAGTAAGTGTGTTAACCCTTTAGGTGTTTCACAGGAAAAGCAGCAAAGTGAAAGAGAAAATTCAAAATCTTCATTTCTTTCACTTGCATGTTCTTGTAGACCCAGTTTTTGAATTTTTACAAGGAGTAAAAGGAGAGAAATGTTCCTAAAATTTGTAACCCAATTTCCCTGGAGAAAGGAGATACCTCATATGTGTATGTAATGTGTTAGGCGGGCACAGTAGAGGGCTCAGGAGGGAAGGAGCGACAATTGGATTTTGGAGAGTGGCATACTATTTTGGAAACTACACTCCTCAAGGAATGTAACAAGGGGTACAGTGAGCCTTAACACCCCACAGGTGTTCGACAACTTTTTGTTAAAGTTGCATGTGCAAATTAAATTTATTTTTTTCACTAAAATGCTGGTTGTCCCCCAAATTTTACATTTTTACAAGAGGTAATAGGAGAAAATGCCCCACAAAATTTGTAACCCCATCTCTTCTGAGTATGGAAATACCCCATAAGAAGAGAAGAAGTCAGATTTGGATTTTGGAAAGCTGAAATGGTTTTTTGGGGGCATGTCCCATTTAGGAAGCTCCTATGGTGCCAGGACAGCAAAAAAAAAAACACATGGCATACTATTTTGGAAACTACACCCCTCAAGGAACGTAACAAGGGGTACAGGGAGCCTTAACACCTCACAGGTGTTTGATGACTTTTTGTTAAAGTTGGATGTGTAAATGAAAAAAAAAAAATCACTAAAATGCTGTTTTTTCCCCAAATTTTACATTTTTAGAAGGGGTAATAGGAGAAATGACCCTCAAAATTTGTGACCTCATTTCTTCTGAGTATGGAAATACCCCATATGCAGATGTATAGTGCTCTGCTGGTGCACTACAATGCTCAGAAGAGAAGGAGCGCCATTGAGCTTTTGTAGAGAAAATTTGTTTGGAATGGAAGTCAGGGGCCATGTGCGTTTACAAAGCCCCCCCCTGGTGCCAGAACAGTGGACCCCCCCACATGTGACCCCATTTTGGAAACTACACCCCTCACAGAATTTAATAAGGGATGCAGTAAGTATTTACACCCCACTGGCATTTGACAGATCTTTGGTACAGTGGGCTGTGCAAATGAAAAATTAAATTTTTCATTTTCATGGACCACTGTTCCAAAAATCTGTCAGACACCTGTGGGGAGTAAATGCTCACTGTAACCCCTTATTACATTACGTGATGGGGACTTTGTGGCAGCATGGGGGCTTTGTCAACACATGTGGCCTTCAATTCCGGCCAAATTTTCTCTTCAAAAGCCCAATGGCGCTCCCTCTCTTCTGAGCATTGTAGTGCGCCCACAGAGCACTTTAAATCCACATATGGGGTATTCAATTCACAAATGCAAGATAAGAAGAACGGAGCACTCACCCAGAATAATGCAGTTAAAACGTCTTGTCTTTATTCAAGCGTACATCAGGTACTGGGGCGATACGGGAGAGCGGACAGGTGCTGTGTGCCAAGGATTTGCTTTTCTCCTATTGCATACACATATGGGGTATGTTCTCACTCAGAAGAAATGGGGTTAAACATTTTGGGGGGCTTTTCCCCTATTTTCCTTGTGAAAATGAAAAATTTAGGGTCACACCAGCATTTTTGTGAAAACATATATATTTTTTTTTCCCCCCATCCAAATGTAATGAAAATTCTTCAAACACCCATGGAGTGTTAAGGCTCACTATACACCTTGTTACATTCTGTGAGGGGTGTAGTTTCCAAAATGGGGTCACATGTGGGTATTTATTTTTTTGAGTTTATGTCATAACCGCTGTAAAGTCAGCCACCCCTATGCAAATCACCAATTTAGGCCTCAAATGTACATGGAGCACTCTCCCTCCTGAGCCTTGTTGTACGTCCATAGAGCATTTTACACTCACACATGGGGTATTTCCGTACTCTGGAGAAATTGCATTAAAAATGTTGGGGTCTTTCTTTTCCTTTTACCGCTTGTAAAAATAAAAAGTATGGGGCAACACCAGCATGTTAATGTAATTTTTTTTTTTCTTACACTAACAGGCTGGTGTAGCCCCCAACTTTTCCTATTCATAAGGGGTAAAAGGAGAAAAAGCCCACCAAAATTTGTAGTGCAATTTCCTTGAAATATGACAGGGCTCCGAAGTGTGAATTAGGGATTGCATAGGGGTGGACCTAGGGGTATTCTACGCCAGTGATTCCCAAACAGGGTGCCTCCAGCTGTTGCTAAACTCCAAGCATGCCCAGAGCCAGGGGCTTGGTCGGGCAGCAGTGGGGCTGCCTTGCTACTGGGTCGCTCCCCCTGTGGGCCTGGTGTTACGGTGGCAGTGGCCGCCGCCCGGCACTATGCCAATGTTTGGTTAGGGACCAACTTTAAATAGGTGGCCTTGATGTGGCGAGTGGGCATGTACTTTTTGATCAAAATGTATACTGACAACCTGTTAGTGTTTGAATTCATGCTGAGAAGCAAATAGATCAAAATGCAAATTGTGGATGTGCAGCTGTGCTTCTTTTTCTCTATTTTTGTTTATTCCCTGCCTACTTGCTCAACCGCCCTATGTTCAAATGCGTCATGGTCAACATAATAAACAAATACTGTACAAGTCGGGGACACACAGTAGAGTAATCATAATAAAGAATACAACTGGAATAAAAAGTAGCAACTACCAGACATCAGGCAACAGGAAACATAGTAACAAGAATATAGTGAATAGGCTACAGCCTAAGAATCAACACAAGATATGAAATATGGACTAGACAGGTAAATAAGGAATTATATACTGCAAGATATATCCAGGGATGCAGGGGGTGAACAAGGTTAGACTGAAGACATACACTATCTAACACAAGGATGCAAATACTGGAATAAAAGGAACAGACAAAAACACTCAAAGACCCACTGGTCTGAGCACAGACCAAGAACAAGATACACACTAGATACAAACAAGCTGACTCCTAAGTTAGGGATAAAACAAAGCTCAACCATAGGAGAAACCGGATAACACTACAAACCCAAACTCCAGTCATAGTGGGACATAAATACCAAATACAAACAGGCTCCGAACTACAAGGCAGACCACTTTGCGAATAGGAACTAGCCTTGGAGGAAACTCAAAATCCAAAGCACATCTAAACATGGGTACAGATACTAAACAAATACATAAAAGCAGGTATGAACACACACCAACAGAGAATACTTAACAAGATACAAACAAGACAGACTAAATCCGACCAGGTACACAAAGTAACAAAAATATCAGAATATACAATACAGACCAAAAGTTTGGACACACCTTCTCATTCAGAGCTTCTTTATTTTCATGACTATGAAAATTGAAGATTCACATTGAAGGCATCAAAACTATGAATTAACACATGTGGAATTATATACATAACAAAAAAGGGTGAAACAACTGAAAATATGTCATATTCTAGGTTCTTCAAAGTAGCCACCTTTTGCTTTGATTACTGCTTTGCACACTCTTGGCATTCTCTTGATGAGATTCAAGAGGTAGTCACCTGAAATGGTTTTCACTTCACAGGTGTGCTGGTGTGGAGGAGGAGGTGTGATGGTGTGGGGGTGCTTTGCTGATGACACTGTTGGGGATTTATTCAAAATTGAAGGCATACTGAACCAGCATGGCTACCACAGCATCTTGCAGCGGCTGCTATTCCATCCGGTTTGCGTTTAGTTGGACCATCATTTATTTTTCAACAGGACAATGACCCCAAACACCTCCAGGCTGTGTAAGGGCTATTTGACCAAGAAGGAGAGTGATGGGGTGCTGACACTATAACTAAGTCTTTTAGCAGAAAGTGGTTTAGCTTAAGCAGCTCAGTAATATATTTTATGCCATTGAAAGGATGATGCGTTAACACTTCTGTATTTAGAATGACAAACTGCATCCGTACTACAGGAACAATCCAGCTGCATTCAACTGCACTAGAACATCTGTGCCTTGGTGGAGTTGTGCCAAGATATGAGGATGTGGTACAATCTCTCCTTGCAGAGGGCATTGGTTTTGTTCCCCTCCCTTTGTAGAGCAGAGCAGCCAAGGTGAAGGTAGAATTAGATAGAAGGCAAATTCTTTTGTACAAAAACCACTCTATTTAAACACAAGGATTTCATGTTCCCTCAAAGAAAGGTTCTTTTCATTCCTCAATAACAGATTTAAGTGCATCATGGTACAGAAGATTGCAGAATGGATCAAAGGCATGTGCATGGGTCTCTGTTCCATTTCACATAACATTTTTAACCCAAATAACTTGTGAACCTGAATTTTAACTTGTCTGATTCAAAGTAACACTAGAAAGTACAGAATGACGGCGATATCACGAAGACGATGGAGAGGAAATGTCAATTGTTGAAAAAAAAAAAAAAAACAGCTTAGTGTGAACTTTCTTTTTATTCAGGGCTTTTAGGGATAGGAAAATAATTCCTTTAATTCCTTGTCATAGCCCGATCCTGCAGGAAGATGCACTGCTGTCAACGACCGAACACAAATAATTCTATTTCCAGCATAGGGAGAAACATTTATTTATTTATTTTTTTAAATCAACTGCCGCCAGAAAGTTAAACAGATTTGTAAATTACTTCTATAGAAAAATCTTAATCCTTCCAGTACTTATCAGCTGCTATGTGCTCCAGAGGAAGTTGTGTAGCTCTTTCCAGTCTGACCACAGTGTTCTCTGCTGCCACCTCTGTCCATGTCAGGAACTGTCCAGAGCAGGAGCAAATCCTCATAGCAAACCTATCCTGTTGGACAGTTCCTGACATGGACAGAGGGGGCAGCAGAGAGCACTGTGGTCAGGCAGAAAATAAATTAAAAAAGAAAAAAATTTCATATAGAGCATACAGCAGCCGATAAGTACTGGAAGAATTAAAATTATTTAAATAGAAGTAATTTTCAAATTTAAATACAATAAAAAGCACATATGTGCACTCACCGCATAGCAGAGACAGTCAAGCCTGGAGGTCCGGTGGCAAAGACGGGGTGCTGAGTCTCGGAATCGGCGCTGGTATGTGGCGCTCGGAGGCCTCCGAGCGCCACATACCAGCGCTGATGCCGAGACCCAGCACTCTGTCTTCGCCACCGGACCTCCAGGCTTGACTGTCTCTGTTATGCGGTGAGTGCACGTATGTGCTCTTTATTGTACTTACGTTGTATACTTCACACTGTCATATGTGCACCCCGCAGGAGACTCTTACAGAGGTCGCTGAGGACCGCTTTGCTTATAGAAGGCGATATTGCCCTTAAGAGTGCTCTCCCCTTTTTCTGTTGCTTTTGTGGATGTTCTAATTTACAAATTTGTTTAACTTTCTGGCACCAGTTGATTAAAAAAAATATATTTTTTCCACTGGAGTACTCCTTTAATATATCCCTATAAAAGGTCATTTCTGTCTCATACAGAGATCCAAAATCCCTTTATAGAATCAGATAAAATTCTGATTGAATGCAGCCACCACTAGGCAGAGCTCATGAGATTTCTGTATACTTGCAACATGCCTTTTTTTTTTTTAATTACAGTGGATTCTTTGTGCTCCTGTGGTGTAGTATGCCACCCCACCAAGAGCTGAAGAAAACCTAGGTCTTCGCGCTTAACTCCCACAAGAGGATGTGAGCGTCTGAGGAGGCAAAAAATAAAAAAATGGATTGCTACCCTCAGCATGGTCACTAATGACAGCTGCTAATGAGGATGATAGTATCATAGTATGATATGCAAGCATGAGGCAGAGGTGTAGTTATACAGTCAGCAGGTCGAAGGTCTGTGAAGATTGTTCAGGACACAAGCACAGGCACTTATTAGGCTCCTTACCTGTTCTCCCACCACTCCTAAGCTCAACATTCACTCTAAAAACAGCACAAGTATATCTCAAGCTGGAGCAGCTCACTGAAGTGTCAGGTTACAGCTGTCTTTTTTAGGTCTATAAAGAGGGGAGGGGGAGTGGCTGTTAAAAGACATAGGCAAAAAGGGACACGGGGAGAGACTTTGTCAGCTTGTCAGTTTTAATTCTCCCCCCAGTGCTGGATTCATAGCTTAACCTGCTCAGTACTGTTCCATAATGTCCTCTTTGCTGCTGCTGGGACTCCCTACAATCTCCTGTACAGGGCCCCATCTCAGGCACAGCTGAGCCGTTGTGTGTGATATTTCACACAGAACAGGTCAGCTGGTACAAATACGCCTGCTCCATTCATCTCTTTTGGAGAGGCGGAGACACAAGAACACTGTCTCCGCCTCTCCAATATAGATGAATGAAGGAAGCGTGTTTGTACCAGCTGATCTGCTGGGTACGAAAAGCAGCAGAGAGCCTGGGCTGAGCTGGGACCTCGTACAGGAGATTGCGGGGGGGTCAGCGGTTGGACCCCACGCGGTCAGACATTTATTCCCTATTCCGCAGATAGGGGGTATATTTTTTTAGCACTGGACTTCTTCTTTAAGGAGATATAAGGGAACAGAATCCCTTCCTCTGTAAGTGTATAGGAAACAACATAGCAGCTAATCTACACCCAATAGGTCAGTGAGGACTGAAAATTAGAGGTGGAGCCTGCAGAGTAGAATTGTCGTGAAAAATGCCATATATAGGGAAAGATCTTTGAGAAGATCACCCATATGGAAATTGTGCAACTCCTCATGTACACATAGAGTAGCTTATCCTGAAGCAGTAAGCAGGACTGGGATAAACAATATACAAATATACAAAAATAAAGGTAACATTGATGTGTACTGATCATCCCTCCCTGCTTCCAGCTTGTGGTCCGAAGAAGGCTCCAATATTATTTACTGTGTGAGTCGGTGGGGAGCGTGAATATTTCATATATGCCAATTTGCAAATATTCGCAAATATCGGCACTTTCAGAGGACACTGATCTCTCCCTTCTTTTAGCTTGTGGGCCAATGATATAATCCCGCATGCACACTATGCGAATTTCATTACAATTTTTTTAATATGCGAATTTCGCGAACATAGGACGACTATTCGTCCATATATTCGCTAAATATCGCAATTTCAAATATGGCCCCTGCCGTTCATCCCTACTCATTAGATGGACCAGGTGGTGACTCTTTTATGTCTCCATGAATATAGATGAAATATTTGCACTTGTCGTAATTCACAACCATTCATACCTTTTGTAAATAAATTCTACAGGATGTAAATTGAAAGCTGCCCCCCTTATTTTGCATACTTATAAAGGAAGGTGAAGAATTGTGAAGGTGGACTTGCTAAATATACTGTATACTGTATCCATTATTCTTTTGAAATAAATATGCCACAAACGTGTCATTATTTACATAGTATTGTAAACAACTTTAAGGCTATGTTCACACTGAGGAATTTCCATTCTGGGTAGAAATTCTGCCACATGAAGGTAAAATGAGTGTGAATGGGTTTTATGTTCACCCATTCACACTGCAGAATTTTCAAGGTTAAATTTCTGCATGGAAAATCCACTCAAAAATGGGATTTCCGCTGTGGAATCCCATTGAAGTCAAAGGGACTCTGATTTTGAGGCTGAATTGCTCTTGAGTGAAATGAAGGCAGATTTCCTTCCAGATCCCGTGCAAAATGTAAACATTGTCCAGCCCACTGATTCTGGTCAAGTGACCATTTGGTCCAAAAGGAACAGAACTTGGTCTGGTCCCTCTGTGCACTCCCACTAATTTTTTTCTTTTGGGGGGGGCATAAAATCTGCACCAAATTCCATCTGGAAATTCCGTGGATAATCCATTTGGAATTGCTAACATTCCGCCTGGACCAAAGAAATGACTGTGCAGACGGAAAATACGCGTGGAAATTATTTCAAGCAGACAGGCGGAAATTCCTTAGTGTTAACCGAACCTGAAGGGGATGTCAAGGGTCAGAAAAACATGGCTTCTTTCTTCCATTAACACTTGTCCATGGCTTACAATACCACAAACAATTTGGAAACAGGTGCAGCGCTGTTTTAAGTTGAAGCCATCATGTTTTTTTCTATTTCAGGAGAATTAGCATATGTTCACACGATGATGGAATTTCTGTGCGGAATTCTGCATTGGCATTTTGCAGGGAGATTCCGCAGCGGCAGATTCCTATTGATTTCAATGGTATTCTGCTGTACTGTGCATATAGCAGAATTTCTGCACCGGTAATATCTGGTGAGTAAATTCAAATTCCGGGGTGTCCACAGAAGGAATAAACAAGTCCATTATCTCTGCAGACTATGCACGGAATGCATTGCCATCTATGAGATGGCGCATTCCCATGCGGACCTAGCGCTGGCATTTTATGCCAGCGCTAACCCCGCATGGGAATGCGCCATCTCATAGATGGCAATGCATTCCGTGCATAGTCCGCAGATAGTCCTGCAGTCTGCAGTTTCCGTGTGGACATTCTGGGGTGTGAAAATAACCTTACGATTGACCTCTACTGCTAAAATAAAAAAATTAAAAAAAATATATATACATTTTTGGCTCTAAAAAAAATAAATCTGGGCGATACAACTCCTGTACAGAACATTGCCGCTATACATAGATTATACCACAGAAATTATTGAGGTTTTGTCTTATCCTAGTTTATCAATATTCCAGTTGGATTTGTTGTAGCAAAACGTATTTACAACCTAAAATTCTAAAAGTTTTGAAAAGAGATATTTTTAAAGTTAGAATTTCACCTTTGAACATTGCGTGTCATTTCTCGGATGTCTTCAGTCAAGGACGGTCTTGTTTAGGCCGGTGGATCAGACGGGAAGACTTGTCTGTCAAGTTTCCAGAATTTCCCAGGGGACTCAACAAGCCGCATCACGGTGCACTTCATAGAAGCTTTGTTTGATTCCCCGACCTGAAACCCCAAGGTCTTTACAATATTACTTTTTAAGTGTCTCGCAATTCTTTCTTCCAATGTCTGGATTTTTTTTTTTTCCGGCTCTTTTGTCAACATAATGAACGGATTGTGTTGTATCCCTCCCGAACGCGCTTGTTGGGTATCGGCATTAAGAGAGCACGGCGTATTATTTACCTGCACTCGTGCATTGATATACATGAATGCATGATGCTTCTAATATAATAAAGAGGAATCTTGTTTATTCACATGAGAGGAATCCTTTGTTGGCCAAATGAATCATTTACACAATATGTGGCGCACGATGAATGAAATTATAGCGAGCAGGTGATATGGTGGGAAAACAATAAGCAATTCGGTTTACCGAGTGAAATTACTTTTGTCTAAGGTTATGCAGCGGCACAAGAAGCCGGGCGTTAAGTGGTAGAGGAGCACAATGGGCTAGATATTTCCCAACACTGTAAGAGATACGACAGCAACAGGTTCTGAAATTTAGATTATAAATAGATACAAGAAGAGGGAAATTTATAAAAAACCTGCCCAGAGGAAAAATTGCTGAGTTGCCCATAGCAATCAATCAGATGTTTATTTATTTATTTTTTTCAGAGGCCTTTTCGAAAATGAAAGAAGCAATCTGATTTGTTGTTATGGGCAACTCAGCAACTTTTCCTCTGGGCAGGTTTTGATAAATCTCCCCCATTTTTTTTTAAATTTGGAAAAAAGTCAACGTTGGGCAGTTTAAGTATCTTTTATTGATGGGGGATTAATCTAATAGCTCGATGGGTATGATATATAGATTTGTAGATAGATAAATACAAAAGATAAGTTCAGCAGCACTCTTAAGGGGGTGGAGCTCCTCCAAGGAGAATGAAAAGAACGGGTGCAAGCAAAAATAAGGGTAACGTCCACAAACAGTCCCCGTTGGATAGAAGAAATCCAATTGAATGTAATACTCCAATCCGGATAGGTAGATAGAAAGGTGAGGCTACAGAAACGTTGTGTTGTATTACCATGGAATAAATCACCTTTGCTTTCATCTGGATTCTTTTGTATGCTGCATTTATTCCAGATATATAGCTATGAGATACAGTAGCTAGATAGATAGAATAAAATGGTGGAGATCTGCACTAATAAAAATGAATTCATTTTCACAGTAAGGGATCCTCATAACTATAGCGTCTTGGTCAGGGATCTACAAATATGGATAATTGCAGCACACCTAAATTCAAAGTTCAGAGACCAAAAGTAGGGTTTAAAAAAGCAGCCAAATTTCACAGGATATGGGACAGGCATCAGATTGCAGAGGGTGTCAGAATACTTTGTTTTGAATGTGGTGCTGGCTCATGTATGCGGGACACCACTCCATTCTATTTCTATGGAGCTGTTGGAGAAAGCTGAGTACAGTGTATGGCTATCTCTGACAGCTCCATAGAGAATGAATGGAGTGGTGGTACACACGTGTCGAGTAACCTTTCCATTCCAAATATAAAGATTGCAGATGGCCTGAATGTTAAAATACTTATCCCTTATTTTGTAGGTCCAAAGAAGAGAAAATGTAAAAAGGACCTCTGGAGCAGGCGCCACACTTCCAATGGATTATTCCAGAAATGTTCTTGTTAAGCTTCATCTGCTCCATTTAACATCTGCTTTTTGTTGGATTTCAGTAAAACAACACCAAGATTGCATTTTGAGGAGATTGTCCCTTCATCAGTTGCCAATCTGATAAAGGGGCAAGCTTAACCAAAATGCATTCTTAACCCCTTAAGGACCAAGAGTGTTCAGGTACGCCTTTGCTCCCTGGTACTTAAGGACCAAGGGCGTACCTGAACGCCCGTGGGAATTTCAGTCCCCGCCGCGCGCCGGGCGGGTACCGGGACAGGGTGACTGCTGATATCTATCAGCAGGCACCCCGCGCAAATGCCCAGGGGGGTCATCAGACCCCCCCATGTAGGCGATCGCCGCAAATCGCAAGTGAATTCACACTTGCGATTTGCGGCTATTACGGGTCAGACGGGTCTATAGTGACCCGGTGACCCGGAAAATAAAGGGGATCGCGGATGTCCTAGATAACCACGATCCCCCTGTAGCAATAGGAGTGAGGTGGCAGAGGTGCCACCCCTCCTATCTCGGCTATTGGTGGTCTAGACGCGACCACCAATAGCAGATCGGGGGCGGAGGGGTTTACTTTCGGTTTCCCCATTCTGCCCACCCACAATAGGCGGGCCAGGACGGGGAAACCGACAGGGACCGGCGCCGAAGATCCACTTACCCATCAGCGATGGCAGCGGGCGATGATCAGCGGCGGCAGCGGGCGACGATCGGCGGAAGAAGAGGACGGCGACGCAGCTCCCTGGATCCGACGGAAGCCGGTGAGTTACTTAGCAACACTACTACAAAACTACAACTCCCAGCATGCCCAGAGAGCTGTTTAGGCTTGCTGGGAGTTGCAGTTTTGCAACAGCTGAAGGTCTACAGTTTGAGATCACTGCATCTCTATACTGTGCACCTCCAGATCTTGCAAAACTACAACTCCCAGCATGACCACACAGCAGTTTGCTGTATGGGCATGCTGGGAGTTGTAGTTTTGCAACATCTGGAGGTCCACAGTTTGGAGACCACTATGCAGTGGTCTCTAAACAATAGCTCTCCAGATATTGCAAAACTGCAACACCCAGCATGCCTAAACAGCAAACAGCTGTCTCTGCATGCTGGGAGTTGTAGTTGTGCACCTCCAGCTGTTGCATAACTACCTCTCCCAGCATGCCTTTTGGCGATCAGTACATGCTGGGAGTTGAAGTTTTGCAACAGCTGGAGGCACACTGGTTGGAAAATACTGAGTTAGGTAACATAACCTAACTGAAGGTTTTCCAACCAGTGTGCCTCCAGCTGTTGCAAAAGTACAACTCCCAGCATGCACGGTCTGTCAGTACATGCTGGGAGTTGTAGTTTTGAAACAGCTGGAGGTTTGCCCCCCCATGTGAACGTACAGGGTACATTCACACTGGCGGGTTTACAGTAAGTTTTCTGCTTCAAGTATGAGCTGCAGCAAATTTTTCACAGCAGTGCAAACTCCTAGCGGTAAATTCACTGTAAACCTCCGCCAGTGTGAACATACCCTAAAAACACTACACTACACTACACTAACACATAATAAAGGGTAAAACACTACATATACACCCGCGCTTTACACTGTCCCCCCAATAAAAAAAAAATACGTATTGTACGGCAGTGTTTCCAAAACAGAGCCTCCAGCTTTTGCAAAACAACAACTCACAGCATTTTCGGACAGCCACTGACTGTCCAGGCATGCTGGGAGTTTAGCAACAGCTGGATTCACCCTGTTTGGGAATCACTGGCGTAGAATACCCCTATGTCCACCCCTGTGCAATCCCTAATTTAGTCCTCAAATGCGCATGGCGCTCTTTCACTTCAGAGCCCTGTCGTATTTCAAGGAAACAGTTTAGTGCCACATATGGGGTATCTCCGTACTCGGGAGAAATTGCACTACTAATTTTGGGGGCTTTTTTTCCTTTTACCCCTTATGAAAAAGAAAAGTTGGGGTCTACACCAGCCTGTTAGTGTAAAAAAAAAATAAAATGTTTACACTAACAAGCTGGTGTTGTCCTTTACTTTTTATTTTCATGGGAGGTAAAAGGAAAAAAAGACCCCCAAAATTTGTAACGCAATTTCTCCCGAGTACGGAAATACCCCATATGTGGACGCACAACAAGGCTCAGGAGTGAGAGCGCACCATGTACATTTGAGGCCTAAATTGGTGATTTGCACAAGGGTGGCTGATTTTACAGCGGTTCTGACATAAACCCAAAAAATAAATACCCACATGTGACCCCATTTTGGAAACGACACCCCTCACGGAACATAACAAGGGGTATAGTGAGCCTGAACTACCCACAAATTTTCATTAAAGTTGGATGGGAAAACATTTTTTTCACTAAAATGCTGGTGTCACCCTAAATTTTTCATTTTCACAAGGGAAAATAAAAAAAGCCCCCCAAAATTTGTAACCCCATTTCTTCTGAATAAGAACATACCCCATATGTGGATGTAAAGTGCTCTATGGGTGCACTACAATGCTCAGAAGAGAAGGAGCGCCATTGGGATTTTGAAGAGAAAATTTGTCCGGAATTGAAGGCCACTTGTGTTTACAAAGCCCCCATGGTACCAGAACAATGACCTCCCCCCCATATGTGACCCCATTTTGGAAACCACACCCCTCATGTAATGCAATAAGGGGTACAGTGAGCATTTACGCCCCACAGGTGTCTGACAGATTTTTGGAACAGTGATCCGTGAAAATGAAAAATTTAATTTTCCATTTGCACAGCCCACTGTTCCAAAGATCTGTCAAACGGCAGTGGGGTGTAAATGTTCACTGCACCTCTTATTAAATTCTGTGAGGGGTGCAGTTTCCAAAATAGGGTCACATGTGGGGGGGTCCACTGTTCTGGCACCACGGGGGGCTTTGTAAATGCACATGGCCCCTGACTACCATTCCAAACGAATTTTCTTTCCAAAAGCTCAATGGTGCTCCTCCTCTTCTGAGCATTGTAGTTCGCCGGTAGTGCACTTCAGGTCATCTTATGGGGTACCTCCATACTCAGAAGAGATGGGGTTACAAATTTTGGGGGGTATTTTCTGCTATTAACCCTTGCAAAAATGTGAAATTTTGGGGGGAAACACATTTTAGTGAAAAAAAAAATATATATTTTTTTTATATATGCAAAAGTCGTGAAACCCCTGTGGGGTATTAAGGCTCACTTTATTCCTTGTTACGTTTCTCAAGGGGTCTAGTTTCCAAAATGGTATGCCATGTGTCTTTTTTTTGCTGTTCTGGCACCATAGGGGCTTCCTAAATGCGACATGCCCCCCGAGCAAAATTTGCTCTCAAAAAGCCAAATATCACTCCTTCTCTTCTGAGCATTGTAGTTCGCCCGTAATGCACTTCAGGCAAACTTATGGGGTACCTCCATAGTCAGAAGAGATGGGGTTACAAATTTTGGGGGGTATTTTCTGCTATTAACCCTTGCAAAAATGTGAAATTTGGGGGAAACACACATTTTAGTGAAAAATAATTTTTTTTTTTACATATGCAAAAGTCGTGAAACCCCTGTGGGGTATTAAGGCTCACTTTATTCCTTGTTACGTTCCCCAAGGGGTCTAGTTTCCAAAATGGTATGCCATGTGTTTTTTTTTTTTTTTTTTTTGCTGTTCTGGCACCATAGGGGCTTCCTAAATGCAACATGCCCCCCAAAAACCATTTCAGAAAAACGTACTCTCCAAAATCCCCTTGTCGCTCCTTCGCTTCTGAGCCCTCTACTGCGCCCGCCGAACACTTTACATAGACATATGAGGTATGTCCTTACTCGAGAGAAATTGGGCTACAAATATAAGTATACATTTTCTCCTTTTACCCCTTATAAAAATTCAAAAATTGGGTTTACAAGAACATGCAAGTGTAAAAAATGGTGATTGTGAATTTTCTCCTTCACTTTGCTGCTATTCCTGTGAAACACCTAAAGGGTTAAAACACTTACTAATTGTAATTTTGAATACTTTGAGGGGGGGTGCAGTTTTTATAATGGGGTCATTTGTGGGGTTTTTCTAATATGAAGACCCTTGAAATCCACTTCAAACCTGAACTGGTCCCTGAAAAATAGCGAGTTTCAAAATTTTGTGAAAAATTGGAAAATTGCTGCTGAACTTTGAAGCCCTCTGGTGTCTTCCAAAAGTAAAAACACGTCAATTTTATGATGCAAACATAAAGTAGACATATTGGAAATATGAATTTAAAAAAAATTATTTGGAATATCCATTTTCCTTACAAGCAGAAAGCTTCAAAGTTAGAAAAATGCTAAATTTTCAAAATTTTCATGAAATTTTTAGATTTTTTACCAAGAAAGGATGCAAATATCAGTGAAATTTTACCAATAACATAAAGTAGAATATGTCACGAAAAAACAATCTGGGAATCAGAATGATAACTAAAAGCATTCCAGAGTTATTAATGTTTAAAGTGACAGTGGTCAGATGTGCAAAAAAACGCTCTGGTCCTAAGGTGTAAAATGGCCTGGTCCTTAATCCCTTAAGGACTGAGCCCTTTTTCACCTTAAGGACTCAGCCATTTTTTGCAATTCTGACCACTGTCACTTTAAACATTAATATCTCTGGAATGCTTTTAGTTATCAATCTGATTCCGAGATTGTTTTTTCGTGACATATTCTACTTTAACATAGTGGTAAAATTTTGTGGTAACTTGCATCCTTTCTTGGTGAAAAATCCCAAAATTTGATGAAAAATTAGAAAATTTTGCATTTTTCTAACTTTGAAGCTCTCTGCTTGTAAGGAAAATGGATATTCAAAATAAAAAAAAAATTTTATTCACAAATACAATATGTCTACTTTATGTTTGCATCATAAAATTGACAAGTTTTTACTTTTGGAAGACACCAGAGGGCTTCAACGGTCAGCAGCAATTTTCCAATTTTTCACAAAATTTTGAAACTCGCTTTTTTTCAGGGACCAGTTCAGGTTTGAAGTGGATTTGAAGGGTCTTCATATTAGAAATACCCCATAAAAGACCCCATTATAAAAACTGCACCCCCCCAAAGTATTCAAAATGACATTCAGTCAGCGTTTTAACCCTTTAAGTGTTTCACAGGAATAGCAGCAAAGTGAAGGAGAAAATTCACAATCTTCATTTTTTACACTCGCATGTTTTTGTAGACCAAATTTTTGAATTTTTGCAAGGGGTAAAAAGGAGAAAATTTTTATTTGTATTTGAAACCCAATTTCTCTGGAGTAAGCACATACCTCATATGTCTATGTTAATTGTTCGGCGGGCGCAGTAGAGGGCTCAGAAGGGAAGGAGCGACAAATGGTTTTTGGGGGGCATGTCACATTTAGGAAGCCCCCATGGTGCCAGAACAGCAAAAAAAACACATGGCATACCATTTTGGAAACTAGACCCCTCGGGGAACATAACAAGGGGTAAAGTAAACCTTAATACCCCACAGGTGATTCACGACTTTTGCATACGTAAAAAAAAAAAAAAAAAAAAATTCCCTAAAATGCTTGGTTTCCCAAAAGTTTTACATTTTTAAAAAGGGTATTAGCAGAAAATACCCCCCAACATTTTAAGCCCAATTTCTCCCGATTCAGAAAACACCCCATATGGGGGTGAAAAGTGCTCTGCTGGCGCACTACAGGTCTCAGAAGAGAAGGAGTCACATTTGGCTTTTTTGAAGGAAATTTTGCTCTGGGGGCATGCCGCATTTAGGAAGCCCCTATGGTGCCAGGACAGCAAAAAACCCCACATGGGATACCATTTTGGAAACTAGACCTCTTGGGGAACGTAACAAGGGGTAAAGTGAACCTTAATACCCCACAGGGGTTTCACAACTTTTGCATATGTAAAAAAAAAATAAATAAAAAAATTACCTATTACCTAAAATGCTTGGTTTCCCAAAAAATGTACATTTTTACAAAGGGTTAAAGCAGAAAATACCCCCCAAAATTTGAAGCCCAATTTCTCCCGATTCAGAAAACGCCCCATATGGGGGTGAAAAGTGCTCTGCTGGCGCACTACAGGTCTCAGAAGAGAAGGAGTCACATTTGGCTTTTTGAAAGCAAATATGGTGCCAGGACAGCAAAAAAAAAACACATGGCATACCATTTTGGAAACTAGACCCCTCGGGGAACGTAACAAGGGGTAAAGTGAACCTTAATACCCCACAGGTGTTTCACGACTTTTGCATATGTAAAAAAAATAATTTTTTTTTTACCTAAAATGCCTCTTTTCCCAAAAATTTTACTTTTTTAAAAAGGGTAAAAGCAGAAAATACCCCCCAAAATTTGTAACACAATTTCTCCCGAGTACGGCGATACCCCATATGTGGCCCTAAACTGTTGCCTTGAAATACGACAGGGCTCCAAAGTGAGAGCGCCATGCGCATATGAGGCCTAAATTAGGGATTGCATAGGGGTGGACATAGGGGTATTCTACGCCAGTGATTCCCAAACAGGGTGCCTCCAGCTGTTGTAAAACTCCCAGCATGCCTGGACAGTCAGTGGCTATCTGGCAATACAGGGAGTAGTTGTTTTGCAACAGCTGGAGGCTCCGTTTTGGAAACAGTGGCGTACCAGACGTTTTTCATTTTTATTGGGGAGGGGGGCTATGTAGGGGTATGTATATATGTAGTGATTTTTACTTTTTATTTTATTGTGTGTTAGTGTAGTGTAGTGTTTTTAGGGTACTGTCACACGGGCGGGGGTTCACAGTAGTTTCACGCTGGCAGTTTGAGCCGCAGCTCAAACTTGCAGCCGGATACTTACTGTAATCCTCCGCCCATGTGAGTGTACCCTGTACGTTCACATTGGGGGGGGGGGGGGACATCCAGCTGTTGCAAAACTACAACTCCCAGCATGTACGGTCTATCAGTGCATGCTGGGAGTTGTAGTTTTGCAACCGCTGGAGGCTCCGTTTTGGAAACAGTGGCGTACCAGACGTTTTTCATTTTTTGTTGGGGAGGGGAGGGGGGTTGTATAGGGGTATGTATATACGTAGTGTTTTTTCTTTTTATTGTGTGTTAGTGTAGTGTAGTGTTTTTAGGGTACAGTCGCACGAGCGGTTCACAGTAGTTTCTCGCTGGCAGTTTGAGCTGCGGCAGAAAATTTGTCGCAGCTCAAACTTGCAGCCGGATACTTGCTGTAATCCTCCGCCCATGTGAGTGTACCCTGTACGTTCACATTGGGGGGGGGGGGACATCCAGCTGTTGCAAAACTGCAACTCCCAGCATGTACGGTCTATCAGTGCATGCTGGGAGTTGTAGTTTTGCAACAGCTGGAGGCACACTGGTTGTGAAACACAGAGTTTGTTAACAAACTCAGTGTTTTGCAACCGGTGTGCCTTCAGCTGTTGCAAAAGCTACAACCCCCAGCATGTACGGACAGCGGAAGGGCATGCTGGGTCTTGTAGTTATGCAACAGCTGGAGGCATACTACTTTGGCTGGGGATGCTGGGGACTGTAGTTATGCAACAGCTGGAGACACACTGGTTTGCTACATAACTCAGTGTGCCTTCAGCTGTTGCAAAACTACAGTCCCCAGCAGTCACCGACAGCCAACGGGTATGCTGGGAGTTGTAGTTATGCAACCAGCAGATGCACTACTACAACTCCCAGCATGCACTTTAGCTGTTGGTGCAAGCTGGGAGTTGTAGTTACACAACAGCTGAAGGTACACTTTTCCATAGGAAAAATGTGCCTCCAGCTGTTGCAAAACTACAAGTCCCAGCATGCCCATAAGGCAATCAACAAGAATTTTTTTTTTTTACCTCTGACCGTCTTGGATGCCAGAATTTCTTTCACCGAGAAGATGTCAGAGGACCCGGAAACAGGAGTAGGAGCAACAACCTTGGGAGAGAAGCGGTTAAGGATGAGTGGTTTAAGGAGAGAGACATGAAAAGCATTGGGAATACGGAGAGAAGGAGGAAGAAGGAGTTTACAGGAGACAGGGTTGATTTGGCATTTGATTTTAAAAGGACCAAGATAACGTGGTCCCAGTTTATAACTGGGGACACGAAAGCGGACATACTTGGCGGAGAGCCATACTTTGTCTCCGGGAGAAAAAACGGGGGGAATTCTTCTTTTTTTATCGGCATGTCTCTTCATCCGGGATGAGGCTTGTAGGAGAGAATCTTGAGTCTCTTTCCAGATGGTGGAGAAGTCCCGAGTCACCTCATCAACAGCGGGCAAACCAGAAGGCATGGGAGTGGAAAGGGGGGAAAGAGGGTGACGGCCGTACACCACAAAAAATGGGGATTTAGCGGAAGACTTAGAGACTCTGAAATTGTACGAGAATTCGGCCCATGGTAGTAGGTCGGCCCAGTCATCCTGGCGGGAGGAAACAAAATGTCGCAAATAGTCACCCAGAACCTGATTAATTCTTTCCACTTGCCCATTGGATTGGGGATGATAAGAAGACGAGAAGTTTAACTTGATTTTAAGTTGATTACAGAGGGCCCTCCAGAATTTCTACACAAATTGAACGCCTCTATCCGAGACGATATGCGTAGGAAGCCCGTGAAGGCGAAAAATGTGCATAAAAAATTGTTTCGCCAATTGAGGCGCAGAAGGAAGACCTGGAAGAGGGATCAAATGTGCCATCTTGGAGAACCGATCAACGACCACCCAAATAACTGTGTTGCCATGGGATAAAGGTAAGTCAGTAATAAAGTCCATACCAATCTGAGACCATGGTCGCTCAGGAACAGGCAGAGGATGTATGAGACCAGCAGGCTTCTGGCGAGGGGTCTTGTCCCAGGCACAGACTGTACAAGCCCGCACAAAATCAGCAACATCAGCTTCCAGGGTAGGCCACCAATAAAAACGAGAGATGAGCTGGATGGATTTTTTGATGCCAGCATGGCCTGCGAGGTGTGAGGAGTGTCCCCACCTGAGAATCCTGAGGCGCTGGCGTGGAGAGACGAAGGTCTTCCCTGGAGGAATTTGTCTGATGGAAGCTGGAGACGTGGAGATCAGGCAGTCCGGAGGAATAATGTGTTGCGGGGAAGCTTCCATTTCAGAGGCATCCGATGAACGAGAGAGAGCGTCAGCCCTAATGTTCTTGTCAGTGGGGCGAAAATGAATTTCAAAGTTAAAACGGGCAAAGAACAACGACCACCTAGCCTGGTGAGGGTTCAGCCGTTGGGCAGACTGAAGATAAGAGAGATTCTTGTGATCAGTGTATATAATAACTGGGTATTTGGATCCCTCCAGAAGGTGCCTCCATTCTTCAAGCGCCAATTTTATGGCCAGTAGTTCTCGATCACCAATGGAGTAGTTTTTCTCCGCCGGAGAGAAGGTCCTAGAAAAGAAACCACAAGCAACAGCATGTCCGGAAGAATTTTTTTGTAGGAATACCGCTCCAGCTCCCACCGAGGAGGCGTCTACCTCCAGCGAGAAGGGCCTAGATGGATCAGGTCTGGAGAGTATGGGAGCCGAAGAAAAGCAGTTTTGAGATGATTGAATGCCTCTTCCGCTTGAGGAGGCCAGGACTTAGGGTTGGCGTTTTTCTTGGTTAGGGCCACGATTGGGGTCACAATAGTGGAAAAATGCGGAATAAATTGTCTGTAATAATTGGCAAACCCCAAGAAACGTTGGATAGCACGGAGGGGCGTGGCCAATCCAATACGGCTGATAGCTTGTCCGGGTCCATTTGGAGTCCCTGGCCAGAGACTAAGTATCCTAGGAAGGGAAGAGATTGACATTCAAAGAGACATTTTTCCATTTTGGCATATAATTGATTGTCCCGAAGTCTCTGAAGAACCATGCGGACATGCCGGCGGTGTTCTTCTAGGTTAGAAGAAAAAATCAGAATATCGTCCAGATAGACCACAACACAGGTATATAGAAGATCACGAAAAATTTCAATTACAAAGTCTTGGGAGACGGCAGGGGCGTTGCAAAGCCCAAAGGGCATAACCAGATATTCAAAGTGTCCATCTCTGGTGTTAAACGCGGTCTTCCACTCGTCCCCTTCCCTGATGCGGATGAGATTATATGCACCTCTTAAGTCCAACTTGGTAAAGATGTTGGCGCCACATAGGCGGTCAAAGAGTTCCGAGATAAGAGGTAGGGGATAGCGTTTTCTTGTAGTGATTTTATTAAGTCTGCAGTAATCAATGCAGGGACGTAGGGAGCCGTCTTTTTTGGAAACGAAGAAAAATCCAGCTCCGGCAGGGGAGGAAGACTTGCGGATAAACCCCTTTTTTAAATTCTCTTGGATGTACTCCGACATGGCTTGTGTTTCCGGAGCGGACAGAGGATAGATTCTGCCACGGGGTGGAGTAGTATCAGGGAGGAGGTCAATAGGACAGTCATAAGGCCTGTGAGGAGGCAAAGTGTCTGCTTGTTTTTTGCAAAAAAACATCAGCATAGTCCAGATAGGCCTTGGGGAGACCTGGTATCGGAGGAGCCATAGGGTTTTGACTGACAGTACTGGGAGCAACATAAGACAGTTCTTGTGGCAAGTAGTACCCCAGTTCTTGATCTCCCCGGTGGTCCAATCGAGGGTTGGGGAATGGCGATGAAGCCATGGTAGTCCAAGAAGAATTTCCAAAGTGCAGTTAGAGAGGACCAGAAATTCAATCTTTTCGTGATGGGGTCCAATGCACATTAAGAGGGGTTCCGTGCGGTAACGCACAGTACAGTCCAATCTTTCATTATTAACAGAGGCGATGTAGAGGGGTCTGGCGAGACTGGTCACCGGGATGTTGAACCTGTTGACGAAAGAGGCCAAAATAAAATTTCCTGCAGATCCGAAATCCAAGAAGGCCACAGCTGAGAAGGAGAAGGTAGAAGAAGAAATCCGCACAGGCACAGTAAGACGTGAGGAAGCAGAGTTCACACCTAGAGCTGTCTCACCTTTGTGCGGAGTCGGAGTGCGTCTTTCCTGACGTGGAGGTCGGATAGGACAATCCTTCAAGAAGTGTTCGGCACTGGCACAGTACAGGCAAAGGTTCTCCATGCGGCATCGTGTCCTCTCTTGAGGTGTCAAGCGATAGCGGTCAACTTGCATAGCCTCCACGGCGGAAGGCACAGGAACGGATTGCAGTGGACCAGAGGAGAGAGGAGCCGGAAGAATTACCCTGGACCAGGTTCAGCAGGGCAGTCTCGGCAGAAGAGTCTCGGGCTGGCTCCTCGAAGACACTTCGAATCTCTGTGAAGAAAGAGTGTACAGAGGCAGTGATAGAATCATTGCGGTCCCAGATTGGTGTGGCCCATGACAGGGCTTTCCCAGACAGAAGGCTGACCACGAAAGCCACCTTTGACCTTTCAGTTGGAAATTGGTCCGACATCATCTCCAAATGCAGGGAACATTGTGAAAGAAAACCACGGCAAAATTTACGGCAATGATAAACGGAGGCTGGATGCGGCCACTTGCTGCGGAGGAGGTGCAGGAGCTGGCGGAGGAGATGGTTGCTGAAGCTGTGGTAGAAGCTGCTGTAGCATCACGGTCAGTTGAGACAGCTGGTGGCCTTGTTGCGCTATCTGTTGCGACTGCTGGGCGACCACCGTGGTGAGGTCAGCGACAACTGGCAGCGGCACCTCAGCGGGATCCATGGCCGGATCTACTGTCACGATTCGGCTGGCTGGAGGTGGATCCTCTGTGCCAGAGAGGGATTGGCGTGGACCGTGTTGGTGAACCGGTTCTAAGTTGCTACAGGTTTTCACCAGAGCCCGCCGCAAAGCGGGATGGTCTTGCAGCGGCGGTAGCAACCAGCACCGGCAACGGCTCAACCTCTCTGACTGCTGAGATAAGCGCGGTACAAGGGAGTAGACAAGAGCAAGGTCGGACGTAGCAGAAGGTCAGGGCAGGCAGCAAGGATCGTAGTCAGGGGCAACGGCAGGAGGTCTGGAACACAGGCTAGGAACACACAAGGAAACGCTTTCACTGGCACAATGGCAACAAGGAAGTGCAGGGGAAGTGAGGTATAAATAGGGAAGTGCACAGGTGAAGGTACTGATTAAGACCCATGCGCCAATCAGTGGTGCACCGGCCCTTTAAATCGCAAAGACCCGGTGCACGCGCGCCCTAGGGAGCGGGGCCGCACGCGCCGGGACAGCACAGACGGGGAACAAGTCTGGTAAGCGGGTCGGGATGCGCATCGCGAGCGGGCGCGTCCCGCATCGCGAATCGCATCCCGGCTGGGGACATTATCGCAGCACACCCGGTCAGCAGGTCTGACCGGGTCGCTGCGAACAGGAGAAAGCTGTGAGCGCTCCGGGGAGGAGCGGGGACCCGGAGCGCTCGGCGTAACACATATATTTCCCATAGACTTGCATGGGACCTTAAGCAAAAACCCAGACCCTGGCAAATGAGGGTGAGAAAGGGTTAAATGACCTATCCTATGTTTGTTGTTGAAATATAAGTAACATGTGACCAAGTTTCATGTTAATATCTTTAGCCGTTTGGACGTGATGCTGGAACATACACACATACATACGCACACACACACACACATACACACATACACACACACAGTGAGTTTTATATCTATCTGTCTAATATATATATATATATATATATATATATATATATATATATATATATTTATATATATATATTTTTGTTTCTTTTTTATTTATATGTATTAATTAATTTATATTCTCTTACATGGTAAGATGAAGAAAATAACAACAAACTTACAATGCCACTTTTTACCGTCAAACGGATTATCCGGACAACATCTCACACCTCTACATGCCGTTATGTGTAAAGTGCTTTTGAAGGATTTGCAGCTTCGGAAAGTGTTACATTTAACTTATCTGATTAAAAAAAGAAAATTTTCATCAACAGGGATGACCTTTTAACATCCCACACAAAAGCAGCGCGTTTCGAGCCACATTAACTTGGAGAGAGAGAGAGAGAGAGAGAGAGAGAGAGAGCACCATGTATTAAAATGAACTCGGTAAAAGGAGAATCACAGTTTGTTGTGTGACCTTTCCACTTAGGCGAGATAAATATAAAGAGCTGCTCCTTCTGAATTGGATGTCTTGCGATGATAAATATCAACTTTACGCATCTGGAGCGAAGTCACAAAAGCTGCTTTTATCTGGTTTACGGAGAGACTGGAAGAGGAATTGATAAGGTTGTGATTACTCTTTGGCTTCTCATCATCTCTGAAAATGCTAAGGACCCCGAGACGTGGAATACAAGAAAGGATTATAGCGATTATTACTTAACAATGTCAAGCAAGAATCTGAGAAAAGGATCAGTAGACTGTAAATAAAATAAAAAAAGTGGCGCAGATGACAAAGGAACAGATAGTACTTAAATATGTATCACTTGCTAAGCCAAGATTTGTTTTCGGGAGGGAACCACCTGCACCATCACAAAATTCTACATTATTACTCTGTTTGGGCCAATTATCTAGCACAGTGGTCTCCAAACTGTAGCCCTCAAGCTGTTGAGAAACTACAACTCCTAGCATGCCTGGACAGCTGTCTGGGCATGATAGGTGTTGTAGTTTTTTAACAGCTTGAGGGCCACAGTTTGAGGAACACTGATCTAGGATAATGTCCTATCATCAGGGCCGGCCTTGTCTATAGGCAAAATAAGCAGTTTCGTCTTGATGGGGGGGGGGCACCACTCTGCCTGCGGCAAAAAAGTTAGATGACCAGCATCCAAATCACTCGCTCAGGCCGCAAGGGGCATGTCAATTTTGGCCAGTGGGTGGAGTCAAGATGGTGGCAAAATTAGCTTTTGCCTGGGGTGGCAAAAATCCTTGCACCAGTCCTTCCTATCATATCAGGATAAATGAGATTGAGGTGAGGTATAGACATTAAGAAAACCCAGATTCAGAAACTTTTAAACATTACCAGGTTAGGCTCATGCTAACCTGGTGGGGCTGAGCTGTGTCGGCAGATGACAGTTGCGAGTACAGCTCAGCCAAGCAAGCAAATGTATAAGTAGCTGTTTGGGAATGATGAAGGAAAGATTCGACTTGTAACGAATGTGAATATCGCAGGGAATCTATCTCGCAAATCGCTTTATTAAACTTCATTTAGTGCAGTCCAGGCTCCAGGGCATCTAAAATGGCAGATCCACATGTGAGGACATGGGGCAAGGAATCCTGGGAAGATGGAAACAAGGGTAGGCGAGATGACCCTGACTCACATGCAGGATACAGCCTATCAGCAGCAAGTGCCCCCCTGTGAGATCACAGCCCTATATAATCAGCAGCCATATTGCGGCCAGTCACTTCAGCCTTTCACTGCAGAGAGATAGATAGGGACAGAAAGCGCTGTCTGTTGCACAAAAAAGCTTTTTCCAGCAGCGATTCACCTCCTAGTCAAGTCAGCGTTCTGTTGAACAGACATAGTGACAAGAGCAGTGTGTGTTTCACAAAAAGCGTTCTTACTGCATCGATTTACCTCCCAGTCACTGTCTACAGCGTTCTATTACAGAGAGCAGTGTGTTGCACAGAAGAATTGTGTTGAGTGTGAATATTCGTAATTCGAATATTTATTGTAAATTTCACATATTCGCTATTATGGTCAATATAGCACTATATATTTGTAATTATGAATATTCATTAAAAAACTTTTTTCACACAGAACACAACACAGCGATCCCTGCTTCCAGCTTGTGGTCTGAAGAAGGCTCCTATTTATTATATTAGACCGGAGAACGAACATTCGCGAATATGAGAATATGCGACAATAGGAATATTCACAAATATCCTCATATTAGCGAATATCTTCACTAAAATTAGATAGGTAGATAGATAGTGATGATATTTGCGAATATGACATGAAAATATTTAAAATTAAAAGTGTCAGAGACCCATTATTACTTCTGTATAGACCAAGAATAGACCAAGAATTAGGAGATAGATAATATAGATAGGTAGATAGTTATTGGCATGCGCATACGTGCATGCGCATTTACATTTACGCAAAGCAAAAATAATCACGTGTATGTTGAATATGCAAATTTCACAAATATAGGACGAGTATTCGTCCATATGTTCGCTAAATATCGTAAAATAGAATAAGGCATATGCCGCTCATCACTACAGAAGAATAGTGTTGCTCGTGAATATTCGCAATTCGAATATTATTCGCGAATATCGCATATTCGCGAATTCGCGAATTTCGCGAATATAGCGCTATATATTCGTAATTACGAATATTCGTTTTTTTTTTTTTTTTTTTTTTTTTTTTTTTCTTCACAGTACACATCACAGTGATCATCCCTCTCTGCTTCCAGCTTGTGTGGTGTAAAGAAGGCTGTAATACTACTGTGTGAGACTGTCGTGCGAAAATTCGCATATGCTAATTTTCGCATATGCGAATATTCGCGTACGTTAATTTTGTATGTGCAAATTTTCACATAAGTTAATTTTCGCGTATGTGAATTTTCGCATATGCGAAAATAAAACGAGGATATAACGAATATGCGAATATTCGCGAATATATGACGAATATTCGTCCATATATTCGCGAATATTCGCGAATTCGAATATGGCCTATGCCGCTCAACACTACAGAAGAACAGCAGCAATACAACTCAAGCACAAATCCAGCCTAGAAGCACTGATAGGGAAGGGAGTGAGATTGAGAGAGAGAGTGCAATTTTGGGTGTAGTACACAGCGACTGTGTGCTGCAGCACTGATGTGTACTGATTTTGTTGTGCACAAATATTGTCCTAAGTATACTGTAGCGCATTTTTCACTTCTGAGAACCAATGCAATCAGAAGCTGTGCTGTGAAACGCATTGCATTATGGGTGAATAAACGTTTGGTCTACCTACCTGGTTGTCGAGCGCCCTGTATCCCGTCTACACCTTGGAGATTCCACCCCTGTTGTATCTGTACCTTACGAGATGTGGAGTGGCTGCGGACACCTCATTTTCTTTGATTTCTACACCTTGATCCATTGTTGCACTTGGTGGAGTGTAACCCATTGTGGTAAGCGTGATATCCACCAGAGTCACTTTCGTGCAACAACGATATAACACTGCGGAGCGCTGTCTGCCTTTTTGTTTCAGATCTTTTAATCTTAGGGATTGTGAGGTCCTATGGTCTCCTCATGCTGCCGCCAATTCCTGACTGTGTCATTCAGCCACTATATGGTCTCCTCATGCTGTTGGGACATTACCTAAACATTTTTATGGTAGCACTAGCTACCTTAACCCCTTAAGAACTCCATTTTTTACACCTGTAATGACCTGTCATTTTACCCAAAAATGTATGGCAAAATGGAAAAAAATATATCATTGTGCAACAAAATTGAAGAAAAAACACCATTTTGTAACTTTTGGGGGCTTCCATTTCTATGCAGTAAATTTTTCGGTAAAAATGACACATTTTCTTTATTCTGTAGGTCCTTACAATTAAAGTGATACCCTATTTATTTAGGTTTGATTTTGTTGTACTTCTCACCCCTATAACTTTTTTATTTTACCATGTACGGGGCGGTATGAGGGCTAATTTTTTGTGCCGTGATCTGAATTTTTTAGCGGTACCATTTTTGTATTGACTTTTTGATCACTTTTTATTCATTTTTTCATGAAATAAAAGTGACCAAAAATATGTTATTTTGGACTTGGCGCACGCCATTGACCTTGTGGTTTAATTAACGATATATTTTTATAATTCGGACATTTTGCACGCAGCAATTCCAGATATATTTATTTACACAGTTTTTGGTTTTTTTATGGGAAAAGGGGGGTTATTCAAACTTTTATTAGGGGAGGTGTTAAATGATCTTTATTAACTTTTTTTTTTCACTTTTTTTTGCAATGTTAAGCTCCCATAGGGGGCTATAACACTGCAAACACTGATCTTTTACATTGATCATTGTTATCCCATAGGATAACATTGATCAATGATTCTGCCGCATGACTGCTCATGCCTGGATCTCAGGCAATGAGCAGTCATCCTGGGTTCATGCAGGAACCAGGGACCAGCGGCTGACAGGAGGTGGCAGGCAAGTGGAGGCAGCTGTGTCGGTGTCCCAGAAGCATCAGTGAAGATTGCCGTAAAGTGATCTTCACTGCTGCTTCTAGGAGTTTTAAAACTACAATTCCCAGCATGTCCAGACAGCCTTTGGCTGTCTGGGCATGCTGGGAGTTGTAGTTTTGCAACATCTGGAAGGACTGTGGTCTACAAACTGTAGCATTCCAGATGTCAATTCAAAGCATGCTGAGACTGTCCAGGCATGCTGGGAGTTGTAGTTTTGCAACATCTGGAAGGCCACAGTTTGGAGACCACTGTCCTTCCAGATGTTGCAAAACTACAACTCTCAGCATGCCCAGACAGTCCAGGTATGATCAGAATTGTAGTTCTGTAACATCTGTCCCTTCAGATGTTGCCAAACTACAACTCTCTGGGCATGCTTGGAGTTGCAACATCTGGAGGGCTACAGTTTGGAGACCACTACACAACTGGAGGCACACTGGTTGGGGACCATTGTTTCCTAACTCAGAGTTTCCCAACCTGTGTGCCTCCTGCTGTTGCAAAACTATAACTCCCAGCATGCACTGACAGACCATGTATCCTAGTAGTTGTAGTTTTGCAACAGCTGGAGGCACATGGGTTGGGAAACACTGAGTTAGGAAACAGACAGTGGTGCGGAAACACTGTGGTAGTCTGTTACCTAACTCAGTGTTTCCCAATCCCAACCAGTGTGCCTCTGGCTGTTGCATAACTACAACTTCCAGCATTCACAGTCTGTCAGTGCATGCTGGGAGTTGTAGTTTACCCACCATGTGAATGTACAGGGTACATTCACATGGGCGGGGGTTTACAGCAAGTTTCCCGCTTCAAGTTTGAGATGCAGCAAATTTTCTGCTGCAGTGGGAAACTCAGGATAAACCCCAGCCCATATGAATGTACCCTAAAAGCACTACACTACACTAACCCTAAATAAAAAGTAAAACACTACATATACACTACACCCTTACACTCCCCCCTAATAAAAAACAAAACCTCTTGTACATCAGTTTTTCAAAAACGGAGCCTCCGGCTGTTGCAAAATAACAACTCCCAGTATTGCCGGACAGCCATTGACTGTCCAGGCATGTTGGGAGTTTTGTAACAGCTGGAGGCACCCTGTTTGGGGAAAACTGATGTACAGTATTTTTGGTGGAGGAGGCAAGTGTTATGCTTGCATCCGGGTACACCCCTATGAAAATCCCTAATTTAGGCCTCAAATGCACATGGCGCTCTCTCACTTCAGAGCCCTGTCGTATTTCAAGGCAACAGTTTAGGGCCACATATGGGGTATATCCATACTCAGAAATTGCGCTACAAATTTTGGGGGGCTTTTTCTCTTTTCATCCCTTATGAAAAGGTAAAGTTGGGATCTATACCAGCATGTTAGTGTAAAAAAAAAAAAATTTTTACACTAACATGCTGGTGTTGCCCCATACTTTTTTCATATTTTCATAAGAGGTAAAAGGAAATAAAGACCCCCAAAATTTGCAACACAATTTCTCCCAAGTATGGAAACATCCCATATGTGGACGTAAAATGCTCTGCGGGCACACAACAAATGTACATTTGAGGCCTAAACTGGTGATTTGCACAGGGGTGGCTGCTGGTTACAGAAGTTCTGACATAAACGCAAAAAAATAAATACCCACATGTGACCCCATTTTGGAGACTAAACCCCTCACGGAACGTAACAAGGGGTATAGTGCTCCTTAATACCCCACAGGTGACTGACAGATTTTTTAAACAGAGTACCGTGAAAATTAAAAAAATTAAAATTTTCATTTTCACGTCCAGAATTTGTAAAACACATGTGGGGTGTAAAGGCTCACTGTACCACTTATTACATTCCTTGAGGGGCGTAGTTTTCAAAATAGTATACCATTTTGGGTGTTTTTTGCTGTTCTTGCACTATGGGGGCTTCCTAAATGCGACATGCCCCCCAAAAACCATTTCAGCAAAATTCGCCCTCCAAAATCCCATTGTCGCTCCTTCTCTTCTGAGCCCTCTAGTGCACCCACAAAGCACTTTACATCCACATATGAGGTATTTCCTTACTCAAGAGAAATCAGGTTACATATTTTGGGGGGATTTTTATCCTTTTACCCCTTGTAAAAATAAAAAAATATGGGTCTACAAGAACATGTTAGTGTAAAAAATGCAGATTTAGAATTTTCGCCTCCACTTTGCTGCTATTCCTGTGAAACACCTAAAAGTTTTAAAAACTTTCTGAATGTCATTTTGAATACGTTGAGGGGTGCAGTTTTCATAATGGGGTCCATTATGGGGTATTTCTAACATAAAGACCCTCAAATTCATTTCAAAACTGAACTGGACCCTGAAAAATTCAGATTTAGAAATTTACTTAAAAAATTGGAAAATTGCTGCTATACTTTGAAGCCCTCTGATGTCTTTGAAAAGCAAAAACATGTCAACTTTATGATGCAAATATAAAGTAGACATATTGTATATGTTAATCAATATATATAATTTATTCGATATGTCTATTTTCCTTCCAAGCAGAGAGCTTCAAAGTTATAAAAATGCATCATTTTCTAATTTTTCATAAAAATATATTTAAATACATTTTTCATGAAATTTTGGAATTTTTCACCAAGAAATTATGCAAGTATTGACAAAAATTTACCACTAACATAAAGTAGAATATGAATATATCACGAAAAAATGATAATCAAATTCATAAGTACAAGAATCCCAGAGTTATTAATGCTTAAAGAAGCACTGTCATTGTTAAAAACTTTTCATATATTGCAGGACTCATTATAATATGACATTTCACAATATACACCTGGTAAATTTTTTTTTCATTTTCACCTGAAATTCAAGCTCAAAATTGCCACCACTAGGGGTCGCCTGTCTTTTAGCCAGACAGACTAGTCTAGATTTTACAGCATACTGGATACCGGCCGTAAAGCATACCGGTATACAGTATAGGAGATTTCTATTGTGTAGGCAAAACTACAGATAAAGGATGTGTAGCTGTAGTGAGCTGTAGTTTTAAAACAGCTGGAGGAAACACTGCTCTAACACAGTTATTTACAAACATTGCAGCTTCAGTTGTTACTAAACTACAACTCCCAGCATGCTGAAATAGTCAAAGCTTTCTCGGACTCCTGAATGACAAAGAAGTTTCTCAGACATTCAGGAGTCTGTGAAAAATGAATAACACACATAGTGACAGCTATGCTGATTAGCATCCAGCTTTACTAGAAGAAGATAAAACAGACAGAACATGTATTCATAAAAACACTGTACTTTTATCTAAAAAATCCTTGCACTAATTTTATAAAGATCTATTCTTATATTTATACATTTTATCCTGTTATGAATTCACCATAATGTCTTCTGATTACTGCAGGTAAGCTCCAAGTATCTTCCTCTGACACATGACACAGCATAAAACCAGAGAGGAAAGGGTTACAGAGTAGAGAGTATTGATTGGCTGACTGCCCAGGCTGGCTCCTGTGAGGGAGACAGACTGACACGCCCCCTCCAGCCTGCACAATGAAAAAGTAACTCACCAGCAGATAAATGCTTATATCTCTGGATATATAGGTCCGAGACACATACAAATTATATGCACATGATCAGGATTGGGTCCTGAGTAACATTTCACTTTTTCTCTTTTTTTTGCACTATGACAGGTATGCTTTAAAGTGACAGTGGTTGGAATTGCAAAAAATGCTGTGGTCCTTAGGGTCAAAATGGGCTCGGGCCCCAAGGGGTTACATTTGAAAATTCATCTTTTTATCTTAGAGATTGTGAGGCCCTATGGTCTCCTCATGCTGCTGCCAACTCCAGGCTGTGTCATTCAGCCACTATATGGTCTCCTCTTGCTGCCGCCAATTCCAGGCTGTGTCATTCTGCTAGATTATGGTCTCCTCATGCTGCTGCCACCTCTAGGCTCTATCAATGTGCCGCCATGTGACTCCTTGTAGGATTATGCCATTTGTAACCACACATTGTATTATTAAATCTTAAATTTAAATTTCAAAAAATCGATAGAGCGATAACAATGAACCATAACTGATTTAATGAAACATTTGCAGCTCGATTTTAAGATACAAGATAAAGTACAAGCTTTTTCACTGCAGCCACTTTTAGCTTTATGCGCCCACTTATCCAATAGCACAGAAGCTGAATGTGCTCCTGTCCAAGCTGCTGGTACTGCAATTTCTCCCTGGGTACTCAATAAATTAAAATAAATTCAATTAAATTAAACAAAAATTACATAAAAAATCTGCCACATCCAGACGCTCTGTGTTTCTAATAGTGATGCCTGTAATCTGCATGTCATACTGAATAACAGTATTATTTCACTAACACAGCACACTCCCTATGCGTGTTTGGACAAGGCAAAGTGTTCTACACCCCTATTGAGCCTCTCTGTAGGTCACAAATAGTCCTTTTTAATAGTGATTTGTCGCAAATAAATTCGGACCGAACCAAATTTTTTTCAGAAAATTTGTTGAATCGACCGAATAACATTTTTCAAAAATTTGCTCATCTCTAGTCACAAGTTTTATCAGAATACTATACCTTTTTTCTAATGGTCTCCAAAACGGGTACTAAACTTTTCCACTCACTTCTTTTGCTGGGCGAAATACAAGGTATAATGTTTGCCTCACAGTGCCTATAGATGCAGGGACTCATAACTTTAACAGGAGCCTCTGCTCCTGCATATTGTTTGTATGATGCCCTATGTCAACAGCATAGAGCACCACTGTAGCTAATTAGTCAGGGGGGGCAGTCCCTGTGGCCACTCCCTACTGGCCTTGAGTAACATCTCTTCCTATACACAAATAGGGATGCGAGAACCAAATACACAAATAGGGATGCGAGAACATGACTACTTAGCCGCTCCCAGAATTTTTTAAAACTTCTTTAAAGACCCAAGCCTGTCAGAGTGAATCATAGCCTTCCATGACCCCTCTCCCTGCACCTGTTTTGGGCAACCACTGCTCAAAATTGTCTGAACCCATTATTTAAAGGGGTATTCCAGGAAAGATGTTTTATATATATCAACTGCCTCCAGAAAGTTAAAAAGATTTGTAAATTAATGTGAATTCGGGAAGAAAAACGGACATGGTGCACATCTACGATCTTGTATAATGATCTAACTGCTTCTCAGCATAATATCAAAAACTAACAGGTTGTTAGTATACATTTTTGATCAAAAAGTACAAGCCCACTCGCCACGTCAAGGCCACCTATTTAGAGTGGGTCCCTAACGTCCCTAGCATTAATGGCGCAGCACCGGGCGACCACCACCGCCGCGACACCAATGCCCCCAGGGGCAGAGCAGCCCCAATGCCACTCAAACCAGTCTATGGGCCGCCCCCCCCCCCCCCCCCCCCGCAGACACGGCGCCACGGCAGCAACGGACAACGCACAGATTTGTAAATTACTTCTATCAAAAAATCTTAATCCTTTCAGTACTTATGAGCTTCTGAAGTTAAGGTTAATCTTTTCTGTCTAAGTGCTCTCTGATGACACCTGTCTCGGGAAATGCCCAGTTTAGAAGAGGTTTGCTACTGGGATTTGATTCTAAACTGGGCGTTTCCCGAGACACGTGTCATCAGAGAGGATTCAGACAGAAAAGAACAACCTTAACGTCAGAAGCTCATAAGTACTGAAAGGATTAAGATTTTTTAATAGAAGTAATTTACAAATCTGTTTAACTTTCTGAAGCCATTGATATATAAAAAAAGGTTTTTTTTCTGGATAACCCCTTTAAGCTAAAACTTTAATAATACAGTGAAAAGTTAAATAACAAGTCAAGCCAACCAGACCGTGCCATTATTTGACGATGTCTTCACGGTGTACGGTATGAAGGCTTCCAGTCGAGACTGCCAACGAAACCCTCGTGCCCGAGATGCCACAAAAAAAAAAAAAAGGTTGATAGCTTAGAAAAATATGTAATTGTTTAATTATCAGCTCCGAAAAAAAAAAAAATAAATAAATAAAGACATTCATTTTATTGCGTGACCCGGAATACCTCTGGCGGATTGTCAATGCCGTGTAGTTAAGACCATTGTAATGAAAAACCTAAATGAGGCAATGTTCTGTAAGAGAAACTTTAATACGAAACTCTGTAGGGAATGTCGAGGTATGAGCTTACTCAATGACCTCTCACCTCCATTAAAGTACCTACAGCTTATTTTAAATCGTCAGAAAAAAAAAAAATAAATGAAACACAGTCAGACATGGAGAAAATATACAATTTAACCTTTCTTATACCCAGGCTGGCTTGGGAAGGTAGTAAATTGTGCTTTCCAGTGTGCAGATGAAGCAAAAAAAATAAATAAAATAAAATATAAAAAAAAAAAAAACTCATGGTCATATATAAATAGTGCCGTAATAGCCGATAATATGCGCGTCCTTGGGAATCGGGCTTCTGATCTTCATCAAAGCAAAGAGATATAGCTTGCCCCGTGTCAGCGTGCCGCTGTATTATATACAATTATAAACGATTCTTCCACAACCGTGCGTACACGTGATTATTCTCAGTAGTCACAGCAGAACAATGGCCGTGACCGTCCATCCTGTAACCACGTCTGCAACGTGCAAAAGATGCAACAACCACATCACATAGTATTTGTACCTCTTGAAACAGTGTTTTCCCAACCAGGGTGCCTCCAGCTGTTGCAAAACTACAACTCCCAGCATGCCCAGACAGCCTACGGCTGTCTGGGCATGCTGGGAGTTGTAGTTTTGCAACAGCTGGAGACACCCTGGTTTGGAAATACTGCCTTAGAAGATAAAATTGGCCCCATAAAGTTATACAATTAAAGCGGTATTCCAGGCCAAAACTTTTTTTTGTATATCAACTGGCTCCGGAAATTTAAACAGATTTGTAAATTACTTCTATTAAAAAATCTTAATCTTTCCAATAGTTATTAGCTTCTGAAGTTGAGTTGTTGTTTTCTGTCTAACTGCTCTCTGATGACTCACGTCCTGGGAGCTGTGAAGTTCCTATGGGGATATTCTCCCATCATGCACAGCTCCCGGGACGTGACATCATCATTGAGCAGTTAGACATAAATCTATTGGAAGGATTAATATTTTTTAATAGAAGTAATTTACAAATCTGTTTAACATTCCGGAGCCAGTTGATATACAAAAAAAAGTTTTGGCCTGGAATACCCCTTTAATTGTATAACTTTATGGGGCCAATTTTATCTTCTAAGGCAGTATTTCCAAACCAGGGTGTCTCCAGCTGTTGCAAAACTACAACTCCCAGCATGCCCAGACAGCCGTTTTTTATATACAAAAAAGGTTTTGCCTGGAATACCCCTTTAATTAGTTTTTCTAAATATTGTCTATTAAAAAAATAATGCTTCTGAATGTTACTCACTAGATCATGCTCATACTTTACATGTCTTTTTTATGTGTCTAGCATCTGTATTCGGATAGGATAAAATAAAAAATAAAATAATAAGACTGTCCGGATGGCGCCTTCCTTGTAAAGATGAAAAATTGACTGTATGTTTGTTTAAAAGGCAATTTTTTATAGAATAAAATAAAATAGTTTAAAAAAAAAATAACCATTTTATTTTATTCTAATAAAAATTTCCTTTTAAGCATACTGGCAATTTTTCATCTTTACAAGGAAGGCGCCATCCGGACAGTCCAATTTTTTTATTTTTTATTTTATCCTATTCTATTCCAACCGTACCCTAAGGTCACGGGCAAGGATGCCGAGGCTGCCACCTCTCCTACACCGCTCCATAAGCAAGTCTACGTGCACATCATGGTGTTGTACAATACTACACGGTAAGGTACAACTATTTGAACACCCGAACCTTTCCACCAACAGTACTTCACTAGGAGTGCACCTCCTTTTTTCTTATCTTTTAGCATCTGTATTCGGAATACAAATCCCTCTGTCATGCTGCTTACTCATCCACATCCACTGCTCAGAAAGGGGTGTGTCTGAGGCAAGCACTGAGACCCAGCACAGCACAGAAGATTCAGCATGCATTCACTTCTTCCCTGAGTCTTCTGTGCTGTGCTGGGTCCCCATACCATTCAGAACATAATCCTGTTTTGCTGCAGCATCATGTTTGCCCCAACTGAAACATAGGCTGGGACAAAAACCAGGAACTTTGGGTGGGGCTAGCACTCCTGTGCTCACTCCTGTCCTATCAGACTGCAGCATGAAAACAGAGAGAAGGGGTTTACAGAGTAGTCTGCAGTGCTTGGATGAAGAGACCCAGCACAGCACAGAAGATTCACCATGCATTCACTTCTACCCTGAGTCTGCTGTGCTGTGCTGGGTCTCTTCATCCAGTCACTGCAGGCTGCTCTATGATCCCTCCTCCCTGTTTTCATGCTGCAGTCTGATAGGACAGGAGTGAGCATAGAGGAGTGCTAGTCCTGCCCAAACTTCCTGGACTTTGTCCCTGCCTGTGCTTCAGCAGGGGACAAAGATGATGCTGCAGCCAGACAGGATTATGTTCTCGATGGTATGATTTATTTTTTATATTTTGTAAACCATGATTTCTGTAAAAAGGAGATACTTTTTTTTTTATTTGTATAAATGATATAATGCAGGTTAATGTTTTGCTAAGATGTACAACACGTGTAGTTCTTTCCAGTCTGACCACAGTGCTCTCTGCTGCCACCTCTGTCCATGTCAAGAACTGACCATTAAAAGTATAGGCTGATCTTTTCTCTGTCTGTGGGCAAACAAACAAAATCAGAGGGGATCAAATACATATTTCCTTTGGTGTAATTTTAGATAATTAGTACAATGTTGAGCATGTATAGCATGATAGACAGAGATGAGAGGAAGAGATATAGGGACGTGCAGCACAATGGAGATGCCCTCGTGAATATGGAGCCATCCTTTTGCAGTGTACTTGAGTTATGTTGATGCACCAAGTGATAACATAATGCCCGCAGGGCAACAAAAGGCATTATTTTCATATCAACAACACTGATATTACAGATAAACGCAGATCACAGTGCACTGCAGAGCCTTGTTGAAGGTACTATAATGCTCATGGTACACCCCTAATAGTCTATCAGCAAGTTAGGATGCACTAACCTGCTGTCAGTTTACATTTAAATGGCAACTGTGAGATTTAAAAACATTTAATATGTTGTACATCTTGGCAAGGCATTGGCCTTTCTAATATTGTTCATATATTGAATTTAATTTTTATAGAAATCATGGCTTATTAGAAAAAAGACCACTGGGGGTCCCCATACCATTCAGAACATAATCCTGTTTTGCTGCAGCATCATGTTTGCCCCAGCTGAAGCATAGGCTGAGACAAAAACCAGGAAGTTTGGGTGGGGCTAGCACTCCTGTGCTCACTCCTGTCCTATCAGACTGCAGCATGGAAACAGAGAGGTGGGGTTTACAGAGTAGCCTGCAGTGATTGGACGAAGAGACCCAGCACCACACAGAAGATTCAGGGAGGAAGTAGAGGCATGGAAAGTGAACACACGCCCCCTCCAGATAACAGGATGACAAAGCAAGTGAGCAACAGAAAAAAGGTATTCGTGAAAGAAATATAGGTTTCTGACACAAAAAATTATATGTATATGATCAGTATTAGGTGCAGAGTAATAATATATATATATATATATATATATATATATATATATATATATATATATGTATTCTTTTTTTTTGTGTGTGTGGGATATGACAGATATGCTTTAAACCAACAGGGGACAGTGCAGTAATGTGTCAAAGTCACTTAAAGCGTTACTGTCATTAGTAATAAAAATAAAATGCTTAAATCAGTGTAGTAATAATGTGCCTTAAGACCTGTATACATAATAATATGCATGTGTTAATATGTAAAATACCTTTCCATCTATGTATACCTGTAATGAGCCTTTCCTCTCAGAGGCTGGGGGTGTTTCCCTTGGAGTATGATGAGCTTATTTTTCCCGCCTTCCCCTCTCCCTTGTCATAAGGTCTGCACAAATATTTTTACACTTGTACACTTTCTGCCTAAATGCATGCTCTATCTGACTGTAATGCAGCCATGCATGCTTTATATGACTCTTGTGCAGCCATGTAAAACTATATGGTGCAAGGACAGAAGAAAAATCTGCATTTTGTGCCAAAACAATCTAGATGTTTACATTTCCACAGCTTTATGAACAAAGTGCAGGCTTTTTATAACCCTAAATCAGCCATGTGGAAATTATATGTTGCAAATACACACAAAATATTTTCATAAAAGGACAAAAGAGAAACCATTTTGCATATAAATAATAGTTTAGCACCTTGTATTGCTTGCCACTGTGCATGTGAATGCTTCTCATCTGAAAGGGTTGTAAGCTGTGTGCATCTTGTTCTCCTCACACAGTCAAAAGCTGGATTATACACTGTACTGAGTGAGCCAAGGAGAGATTTGCTTCTACTCTGTATAGTTCCTGACATGGACAGAGGTGTCAGCAGAGAGAACTGTGGTCAGACAGAAAATAACTACACAACTTCCTCTGTAGTAAACAACAGCTGATAAGTACTGGAAGGATTAAGATTTTTTTAATAGAAGTAATTTACAAATCTGTTTAACTTTCTGGCACCCGTTGTTTTACCACCAGTTGCCACCAGTTTGCTTGAAAAAAAATAGTTTTCCACTGGAGTACCCCTTTAAGTTAATATTCGATGGCCACTGAACATTTTAATGTTCATAGTGTTCATTTAATATTCAGTTTTCAGAGAAGTTCTCCCTTATAAACAATATGTATCATGTCTCCTGAACCCTTCCTATGATGCATTTCCTCTGCAGAGAATAAATTGGAAAGTCTATAGCAGGAATACAGCAACAGTTAATGATAATCCTCTGTATTGATGTACTGGAGAGTAGGTAAATTATGTTCAATGCCAGTCCAGTGGTGTCGTGAATCCCGTGAGTCTGCATATACACAGCCAATTTGGATTTTATTATGCAAAACAGAAGCAATAAGGAAAAAAAAAAAAAAAAGGAAAGAAATGGTAAAGATGTGAGGGATTTAAGGACTAAGCCCAGCAAATCTCCATTTGTGCATATGATTCGGCCTGTGTGTGCATCTGCAAAAGTTTAAATGAGAGAATGGTAAGCTATATCATGCTTTCATAGATTATCATTTGTACCGGGTCATTAATAAACATAGTACATTAGGATTTCTCATCGTATCGGGTCCGGCCTTTTGTAAGGATGATTTCAAACCAAAGGGAAGTCAAAAAATATCTGTTTACTGGCAAATAGATGGAAGGAGATATTACTGCATCTCTTGTCATTCTCTGCTGATTACCTCCATTCTATACTGGCTCGCCATAGGGGGCGTGCGACTGATGCAGTCCCACCGGGGACATTATGCCATCACTGAAGGGTGCAGTACTGGTCTGCCTGAGTACCCACTTATTGTCTGTAGCAGTGATTTCCAACCAGGGCGTCTTCAGCTGTTGCAAAACTACAACTCCCAGCATGACCGGACAGCCAAAGGCAACAGCTGGAGGCACACTGGTTGGAAAACACTGGTCTAGAGAAAGGACAAGAAAGTGCACCAATCTACTTACGTCATAGATGCAGATACCTGAATGACATATATATATATATATATATATATATATATATATATATATATATATTGTGAGAAGTTGAGAGGCATGGTGGTTGATGGGCGATATGTGTCATCAAGGCTCCTCGTCTTGGTGAAGTAAGAGCCGGTATTCATTCAGTTTCTGTGCTGCAATGCAGACTGACACTGTGGCCGTAGTATGGCTGGAAGGCCAATCCGGGACGGCTCTTATTGGGAATGGTCAAATGCTGGGTGGGGGCCATTCCCCACAATCCAGGCTGTCTTTTGTTGGCCTTAAAGCTAGTCTGCTCCACCAGCTGAGGGGGATTTGTTAGTGGCAGCTCACAGTGGAGTTCTTCCCTGAGAGTGGAGTTCTTCCCTGAGAGTTTGGAAGACTGCCTGGAGGCTTGGAAAAGACTTGCTTGATGCCGCATGACATAGACTCAGGTGTGAACAAACACCTAAGAAATACAGATGGACTTTTGTTACGTTTCCCTTTGTTCTGCATTTAAAGACTGTTTACTAAGTGTGAATAAATCACTGAACTTTGATTTGAAAAATACTGTTTCCATGCCTCTATACAGCAACCACACCTATCTGCAAGAGCGAATCATCACAATATATATATATATATATATATATATATATATATATACATATTTAATTTTTTTTTCCCGAATATCTTATTTCATTGGTTATCCATCTGCACAGGCTTCACCTTTCCATACAGAAATTTATCGATTTTGGAATATACCTGCACAAAGTCATACCTGTACATTACTAATAGAAAAAGACAGAAGTAAAATATGCAAAAACTTTCAAAAACATTTAAGGTAAAAAATAAAAAAAAAGATGTCAGTATGAATGAGTTGGGAGAAATAGAATTTCATTGGGAAGAATGCAATTCACAGAATTTAAAATATGCCAGCTTTAAAAACAAATAAAATAAAATAAAACGGGGCGTGGCCTGGACGCGCTGGAAGATGGCCGCGTTTCCTTAGTGCTGCTGCAGAGCCTCCTGATATAAGGGCGACTACCAACGGTTATGGGCAACAAACACAAGAAAAAACAGAAGCCTGACCCTCAGAACTGTCCCCGCACCTCCCTGCGTGCCATCACATCATTTTTCCAGTCGCAGCCCGACGAGGAGAGACCGGACTCCACGAGACCACGCCGCCTCCCTCAGGGCCCAGCGCCATTGCAGACCGCCACTTCGGCTCCTGCACGGATCAATACCACAGCACAGTGCGACTGCTCCGCCGCACTGTCAGCGATGTCGGAGGCTAGATCTACGGCGACGGGACGCGGAGTGGAAACCCCTCACACCACGCCAAGTGGAGCGGCAAGTACATTCTCCCCCAGACACGAGCACTCACCTACCCCGGAGTCTCTCTCTGTGAGCGCCGAATCGCTGAAAACGGCAAGCAGCGCTTCTCATGTCATTCTCCCCCCTGGACAGGGACAGCTTCCCTGCGGCGTTGTGGCCACACCGCCGACCCAAGCTCCAGGGGAATACCCCCCTGTGTCGGACTATCTTATAGAAGCCATTGCTGGAGAGCATAGCCCTCATCCTCTAATGTCCCCTAAAGAACCGGGATTATCACAACCTCCCGGCCATCACAGCACAACCTCTCCTCCACAGTTTGTTAACCCCTCAACTGCCCTGTCCTCCCAGGTCCGATGTTCCCATCCTGCCTCACCTCTAGACCACACTGCCTCGCATCAGACAGACTCAGGGCCGTCGGCCTCAAGTGGAGGTTCTACAGGTGAAGATAGCCCTCCAGAATATTGGGGAGCCAGCCCCCCCCCTGCTAAGAAGAAACTCTTCAGAACCCCCCAAAGGGCTACTCCACCCCGACGCTCTCGCTCTGACCACTCTTCTTCAGAAGGCACAAGGAAGGGAGAAAAACGTACTCCCAAAGACGTTAGTTCTCCTGCCCCTACGTCTGTCTTGAATGCTGATTCTCCTCACAACAGCTCGACTGTGGAACCCACTCTCCCCACACCAGAGATGGCAGTTCATACTCTAAAGAACCATCCGGAGCTACAAGCCCTTCTGGCACTACTACCCACGAAAATGGACTTACTCTCCTTAGCCACTGATCTCAAATCTGCTTGGCAGAAAGACTTGGATCCTGTGAAGGCAGAAGTTGCTGCACTGACCCAAAAGATGCAAGATATAGAGACTTTCCGCACTGATGTATCTACTGAGATTGCAGCTCTCAAATCGGCCACAACCACACTCTACGCGTCTCAAGCCTCGATGGTAGAGCACTTAGATGACATTGACAATCGCAATCGACGCAACAATGTCCGCATTAAGGGGCTCCCAGAGACTGTCTCCTCCCAGGAACTCCAGGGAGTGGTCCAACGCATATTTAATGAAGTTCTCAAAAAAACAGCTGAAAACCCCATTGAGCTAGACAGAGCTCACAGAGCACTTAAAGCGAAGAACCCCGACCCCAGCAAACCCCGAGATGTGATCTGTAGGGTGCATCATTATACCACTAAGGATGCCGTCATGAAGAAAGCGAGAGACCTTAAACATCTGACCTACAATGGCGCAGCGATTCAACTCTACCCTGATCTCTCAATCCGTACCCTACGCCTCAGGGCCTCTCTTAAGCCCCTGCTACAGATTCTGCTAAACGCCCGAATACTCTACAAATGGGGCTTCCCCTTTTCTCTCACCGCCAGACATGGCAGTACAACAGCAACCCTTAGGTCACCTAAAGACCTTCCTGCATTTTTGTCTACCTTCAAACTCCCACCGGTTGCCTTGCCTGATTGGGAATCATTTTATCTGCCCACGTTCCCGATCCATCCTGGCACCCCTTGGAAAAACATGCCAACCCCTCAGGAAATGGACACTACCCCTGCCGCACCCCTGCCACAAAGGCAAAAACGCAAGACCTGAGGTCCCTGTGTTCCTGATAGAACGAATAATCTCACACCCTCCATGGACTATACTCCCATGTTGACCCTAGGCTGTCGACACCGACCTTACCGGACTTTGCTTATGAAACCTGTTATCACTCTGTTATTCTATCTCCCGTATAATGTGATAACTGCCTGATAGTTGTTATGCTATTGTTTTCTCATTTTCTGTTAAGCTTCCATCGCCCTACCTCCTGACTCACTGGATTGCCACCGCAATCCTTAGACTAAGTGATGCCCTTACATTACTGTACTCTTAGTCCTTACCTATGGACGAAGTTTAATTTTTCTTAGATGTAATTTAGGCTCACACTGCGAATGCACTAATGTCTACGTTATTTATGTTACACCTTGTTGTTGACATTTGGCTGCCTTCTTGGCACCCCTCCCACACCACCCCTATTAGGGATACGACCAGACTGGATCTGGTCCTACTTTCGGTCCTTATGACCACCTCTTTTAGCCCCTTTGTAGCTGTCTCCTTTAGGTCGCTGCTGTCTTTCCTCCCCACATCTATAATTTCTTCTCACTATCTCTCACCTCTCCTATCTAGGTATGCCTCATGGACTGATCTGAAGCCTCATGTGACTACGCGGGCGGGCTCTCGGCGCGGTGGTAAGTACTTCCATCACCCCACACATCCACATGGCAGTTGACATCAAGGTGGCTTCTTTTAATGTTAAGGGCTTGAACACCCCCGAAAAGCGATCCCAAATCCTGTACTCCCTCCATAGACAGAGAACGCATATCCTGGCTTTACAGGAAACTCATTTTATGGAGGGACGTGTCCCGAAATTTAACAACCGCTACTACCCGACCTGGATTGACTGTGTCAACCCAGAATCTAAAACCAAAGGGGTTGCACTGGCTTTCCATAAGTCCCTACCCATTAAAATCATAAACACTACTAAAGACCCCGGAGCACGATACTTGTTCGCTAACTGCGAACTATCCGGCCAAAACTTCACAATTGCATCCATTTATGCCCCTAACCAGGGTCAAACGTCTTTCCTTTGCACTACCCTTGAGACCCTGTCTTCCTTCGCTACGGGCCACATCATCCTGTGCGGAGACTTTAACATTCCTCTGGCCCCTCTCTCTGACACTTCCACCGGCCACTCCTACCTATCATATCGCCAACTACGGATTATCCGACAAAAACTTCACTCCCTCCAGCTCAGTGATGTCTGGCGAACATTGCACCCCCAGGGTCGTGATTTTACTTTCTACTCACACCCCGGCCAAATGTATAGCCGCATTGATTACACCTTCTGTCCACACTACTTACTACCCTCTGTCACCTCTGCCTCCATTGGTTCCATCACCTTTTCAGACCACGCTCCTACCTTTTTCTCCTTCCGCATGCCCTCTCTTGCCAAGCCCCATGCCACCTGGCGCCTAAACGAAGCTCTCCTCCTAGATGAGGTTTGCTCTCAAGAACTCAAAAGTACGATAACTGACTTCTGTAATGACCACGTGAGTGATGACTCCTCACAGATGATCAAATGGGAAGCCTTAAAATGCGTTCTCCGTGGTGTACTGGTGAAACATGGGGCTAGACTGAAGAGAGAAAACTCGACTAAGCTTGCCTCCCTCAACTCCGCACTCTGCTCCCTAGAATCCCTACATAAACAGACCTTGCAGGAACAGACATTGAGAGACCTGATCCGTGTTCGACAGGAACTGCTAGCTCTGCTAAACTCTAAACATAGATATTATAAACAGATTACGGGACGCTACTTCTATGAGTGGGGCAATAAATCAGGTAGGCTATTAGCGAGAGCACTGAGAGAAACGAGATCCTCCCTTTTTGTCCCTTCCATTAAAACCCCTTCGGGCCATCTGTCTCACCTAACCTCTGATATTCTCACTGCTTTTAGACAATATTATGCGGACCTATATAATCTACCAACTCCTTCCTCTATACCCTCGACTTCTCCCTCATCTGTATCCCTACAACACTACATCACCTCTACGGCCTTACCCACTCTTTCCTCGGAGATCATCTCCTCTCTTGAGTCTCCGTTCTCTCCGGAGGAATTAGAACAGGCAATAACAAGCCTCCCGGCTGGGAAGAGCCCTGGTCCAGATGGCTACACGGCCAAATTCTTTAAATCCCTCCGGACGGAACTGACCCCCACTCTTCTTTTGGCCTTCAATTCCATTGATGGACCATCCCCACCCCCCCCTTCCTTTCTAAGAGCCTTCATCACGGTTATCCCCAAAGAGGGTAAAGACTCCACTCTCTGTCAAAACTACCGGCTTATCTCCCTATTGAATACAGATACCAAACTCTTTGCAAAGTTGATAGCTAATAGGCTAACTGCCCATATGGAGTCCCTAGTCCACCCGGACCAAGTAGGATTTATTAAGGGAAGGGAGGCTAGAGACAACACTCTCAGAGCTTTTTCTTCCATCTATTATGCGCGCAAACTAGATTATCCTCTCTTCCTTTTATCCCTTGACGCTGAAAAAGCCTTCGACCGGGTGGACTGGGGCTTCTTGGAGGCCACTCTTTCCCAGATAGGCCTGGGTACCCTGATGAAGGCTCGCATCATGGCCCTCTACTCGAACCCCCAAGCCCAGATCCGAATTAATGGACAACTCTCCCCTTCTTTCCACATTCGCAATGGCACGCGGCAGGGCTGTCCCCTCTCTCCTATCCTGTATGTGCTCTGCATGGAGCACCTGCTCAACGCAATCCGTAACAATCAGGACATTCTGGGTTTACAGACCCCCTCGTGCCACTGTAAATGTTCGGCCTTTGCTGATGACATCCTGCTCTTTCTTTCCGCTCCGATCACCACCCTCCCCTCTTTATTATCCACTATACATACATACTCACAATACAGCAACTATAAAATAAACCCGACTAAAAGTGAGGCTCTCAATGTGACGCTCCCTGCGAGCGTGGTTGCTCATATCCGTAATACCTACCCTTTCAAATGGTGCGAGAGGTCAATTACATATTTGGGTATCCAGGTTCCCTCTAATGTGGCGGACACTTTTGCTCTTAACTACCCTCCCCTATTACAGCTCCTGAGATCTGACTTGGCCAGATGGGAGCTCAGAGATTTCTCCTGGTTGGGGCGGGTCAATATATTAAAAATGAATGTCCTCCCACGCCTCCTCTACTTGTTCTCTACTGTACCGGCTCTCTTGCCTAAACCCTTCTTCCGGGGGCTCTCTGCGCTCCTCTCGGGCTTTGTGTGGATACGCGGACGCCCGAGACTAGCTCGTAGAATACTGACTAGACGTAAATCTGAGGGGGGCCTGGGTCTCCCGGATTGCCTTTCCTACCATTTAGCCTCAGTCCTAACGAGAGTTCTAGACTGCAATGCCCGTTTCCCAACAAAAATTTGGATAAAACTAGAAAAGGACGCCTCACCTATAGACCCTAAAACCTTATTGTGGCTCCCCCCTGAGAAGTCCCCACACCGCTCCCTGACAGATCTCCCTCCAGTACTGGCCACGTTAACCCAGGTTAGGAACCTTTACTTACCAACCACTGGCCTTTTAACCCCGGATGGCCCATTAATCCCGTTGTTTGGCAACCCTCTATTCCCCGCTACCACCTCCACTCCCTCCTTCCTGGGACTGACAAAACATTCATCGCCTACTTTTGCTAGCCTCCTAACACAGACCTCCCTTCGCCCTCTAGAAGATATCTTGGGCGACACACCCCCCACATTTATGCACTCCTTCCAATACTCACAACTGAAATTTTTCTATTCGAAACACCACCTTAGACTGCGCCTACATCGCCCCTTGTCCCCGTTCGAGAGATTGTGCGCCGCTACTTCCAGACCGTTTCGCCCGATCAGCAGTATCTACTCTCTCCTCCTTGATAACTTTGGCAACGACCCTCTACCGTATAAACGGGGATGGGAGAGAGAATTGGCGACCGATTTCTCGGATGGGGACTGGAATCAAGCGATTCGTTACTGTCATAGAGTTTCTACCTCCTGTAAAGCCCAAGAGACAAATTTCAAAATTTTAACCAGATGGTATCGGGTCCCGGCTCTCCTATCCAAATTCTACCCTGGGGTCCCTGACATATGCTGGAGATGTGGCGAACCTGGCGGAACCATGTCCCATATTTGGATCCGATGCCCTCTTTTGAGGCATTTTTGGACACAGGTCTTGGATATACTCCAACGCCTGACGTCCATTAGATTAGAGATCGAGCCGGCCCCTTTACTATTATCCATCCTTCCCCCCCACCTACCCAGATGGCCGGCCTGTCTCGCTAGGTTCATGTTACTGGCGGCCAGGACGGTCATCCCCAGGCTGTGGAAAAACACTACCCTCCCATCACTTTCGTCGTGGCTCCAAGAACTCTCCCACCTCCACAGGATGGAGGAACTGATTGCGGATTCCAGACGTCTGATGGACAAACACCATCGCATCTGGGGCCCGTGGATAAATTTTCTCTCCTCCACTGAATACAGAGACCTACACCTGACCCCCTCCTGATTCCTTACATGTAGGCTGATCGGTTAGTGTTCGACCCCTCATACTGTTTCTTGTATACGGTTGCCACCTGATGCCAACACACCACACCCGAGAGTCCGTCCTGCGCGACCTACGGAGAGGTATGCCTTCACATGTCTTCTTTTCTTTCCCCCACCCCTTTCTTTTCCTCTTTCCTCTTTCTCCCCCCTTACCGCTTTCCCTAGTCATGCTCCATATCCGTTATTATCCTACTCTTGTTGGACTTGTTGTAGTCATGGTTCGCACATACTAATAGATATGCCACAGAATACACTTTAGAACTGTCTTGTTGACTCTCCACCTTGGAACTAGGATATATTGCTTTCATCTTAACTATAGGGATGCTGAGCCCAGACACCTGCGAGTGTCTTGGCATCTGTTTGTGTTTGTGTTTTTGCTTTATTACTGTGCAAAACTTTAATAAATCTTACTATTGAAAAAAAAAAAAAAAAAAAACATACTTACCTAGCCCTGATCTCCCACAGCTCTTGTTCACCTCCATCCACTCCCACCAATCTCCTGCTTTTTTTCTCCTTCCAAGACAAATGCTGGCCACAGCGGTGTCCCGTCTTGGGCAGTGTTTGGCTGAGCCTGAAGGTTGACATTGAGCTCTTGTCTGAGAAGGAGGGAGAAGATCAGATCACTAGCAGGTAAACAAGAGCTGTGAGGAACCAACAGAGGACCGGGGCTAGGTAAGAATGTTTTTATTATTATTATTATTATTATTATTATTATTATTTTCCCTCTGCCCAGCACCGTATTGTTTATTTATTATATTATATTTATTTATTATATTATATACTGTATATTATTTTAAAACCACTCATGATTTAAATATTAACTCTAGTTTACATAGATAAAGTTAATATATAGTTTTCAGCATATGGGAGGTTTCACACAATTAAGGAACAAAACAACCTTTGGTTTACATATCACTTAAGAAAAAGCCGTGAAATAACTTTCCTGTACAATGACCTCTTCTGCTCCAAATAATGTCCCCTTGAAAGCATAACTTTTGGATCATAATATCTAATCTAACTGACCATGAGGGAGCATCACCATAGATGTAACAACTATAGCAGGTGCAAAAACAAGGTGGGGAATATATAAATAGTTTTGCCCGATATTGCGTTAAAAACATGGTGCAAGACCTGGTCATCATGTAATTAAAGTGGATGTGCTTAAAAGAGCAGCTGCTTTGTATTCTACTGATTGTGAAGATTTTGCAGGTCAACTTCACAGGCAGCTTTTATTCCAGTTTTTAGGAGCATAAACTGGTGCATGATAAATTATTTTAAAGTTTATACAACAAACTACAATTTGGCACCCAAAAAGAATTTACCTGATAATTAAAAACAAGGAGACCCATTCATGTATGTGATTAGTAGTGCAAAGTACTGGTGACAAAAATGCTCGTCCCATAGAGACAACCGGGCAAGGGGCTCCATCCATGAAGAAAACAGGACAAGGTGGCTCCACCCATGAAGATAACAGAGCATGGAGGCTCCACCCATGAAGAGAACAGGACAAGGAGGCTCCACCCATGAAGAGAACAGAGCATGGAGGCTCCACTTTAAAGAGAACAGGACAATGAGACTCAACTCATGAAAAGAACAGAGCATGGAGGCTCCACTTTAAAGAGAACAGGACAAGGAGACTCCACCCATGAAGAGAACAGAGCATGGAGGCTCCACCTGTAAAGAGAACAGGACAAGGAGACTCAACTCATGAAAAGAACAGAGCATGGAGGCATCATATATGAAGCCAAAGATGTTATAGAGATAGCTCCCAATTCTGAGATAAGGTGGAGGACATGTAGCTAAACTCGGGGTTTAAATAGAAAATAGTTGGCAATGTACAGTATATACAGCTGGGGGGGGGGGGAATAGATGTTAGATTAGGCTAGTTTCACACTGTGAAAGTTGCTCCGTTAAAAACAGATGTTAAGGGATCTTTTTATTTTTTCACTTTGACCACCCTTAAAGTCCGTTATTATAATGGAGCCAACGGGAGTCATAACGGGCAAAGAAGATCCTATTCAAGTGGGATTCCTCTAACGTCCGTTATAACTCCAATTATTGCGGCCAAAGATAGTGGGAGAAAAAGATGTGTCATGCACAAATTTTTCTCCCGCTGTCTTCCTAACGGACGTCACCTACCGGGCGAAAACGGAAGTGTGAAAGGAGCCTAACTTACATATAGCTCTAAGGGGAAATAAGTTTTGAGGACTGTCATTAAGTTTTGTTGGGAAGATCAAGAACCAATATTAAGGTCTCTACGGGTTACTATCATGGCCATACACAGGCCAAGTTATTAATGGGTAGAAACCTAGGAAAAAACAATTTCATACAGAGTTCATGCAGAACAATGTCACAGTGACTCCATACGCCTCCATGAAGCCTCCACACATACAGCTCTGCTGTGCCGGAGACCTTACATTGTTTAATTAGGAATCTTTGTTGATCCAACTATCTTCACCAACTTTGCTGTAAAATTAAAAAACTGTTTCTAATTATCAGCTGTCATTAAAGTTTACTTGCGGAAATGATTTGCATATAGATGCACAGTACGGCGATTGTTGAAGGATATTACACAGCTGAAATATTAATGTGTAACAAACTATATCTCACATAGCAATGGAATAGCAGATGCCATGGTGGAGGAAAAACACATTGCACTGTACGGGTGGTGGGGTACGACAGATGTTAGACTTTACTGTGGAAAAACTCAACATCTGGCTCAATAACATCTTTTAAGGATGCGGAGTGCGGCCGTCCTCCAATAATTAATCAGCAGATGTCTCACCGCTTTAATAATTGACAAGTAAATGTTTCAAGGAATAGATTTCCATCATAATCAATGAAACTTACGTGACCGGTTGATTATTTTTAATTTCCATATTGCGGCTTTGATAATGTGAGACGCATACAGTGGGGATAGTATAGATATTGTATATTATTAAAGGGGTACTCCGCCCCTAGACATCTTATCCCCTATCCAAAGGATAGGGGATAAGATGTCAGATCGCCACGGTCCCGCTGCTGGGGTGCTCCGGGATCCCCGCTGCGGCACCCCGCTATCATTACTGCACAGAGCGAGTTCGCTCTGTGCGTAATGACGGGCGATACGGGGGACGGAGCAGCGTGATGTCATGGCTCCGCCCCTCGTGACATCACGGCCCGCCCCCTTAATGCAAGTCTATGGCAGGGGGCATGATGACCGCCACGCCCCCTCCCATAGACTTGTATTGAAAGGGGTGGGTCGTGATGTCACGAGGGGCGGAGCCGTGACTTAATGATGCTCCGGCCCCTGTATTGCCCATCATTACGTGCAGAGCGAACTCGCTGTGTGCTGTAATGATAGCGCAGTGCCGCAGCGGGGATCCCGGGGCTCCCCAGCAGCGGGACCGCGGCGATCTGACATCTTATCCCCTATCCTTTGGATAGGGGATAAGATGTCTAGGGGCGGAGTACCCCTTTAATGTTATATTGAGCAGTGAAGTATTCAGACTGTTTGTAATGGAATGTTAGAGTTATTATATTCACTATTTATTTGTAATCTGTATAAAGTGCATGATATATAGGGTTGGGTTACATTACGTTTGAACACTATGAAAGGCTGCAGGCGCATGCACCAAATGTGCAGATGTTGCAGAGACCAAATCCATTCCTGTGATACATTATGCTATTGGTGTTTATGCAGAAGCAAGGACTGTTGTTGGGCACCCAGCTCCTGTATAGTGATGCCTACAGTGGAGGCATCATCACTTGTGTACATGGGTGTGGTTCATTCAAACCTAGTACAAGAGCCATAAGGCATAATGCTGGAGTGCTGTGGTACTAAGATGTACATAGGATGGTTGAAAAAAGACACATGTTCATCAAATTCAACCAAGAAAGGAAGGAGAAGGATGAAGGGAAAGGATAAGGCCGGAGGAAAAGGAGGGGATGTGATTCTATATATGCAAAATCATCACACTCATGATGGCAACTGGGCTTCATCTATATTCATGAGTCCTTATTAATCCGAAACATGTCAAAAGGATATCCCAATCTGGTATGCATTGGCTTAACACTTTTTCAATGTATGGAATACAGATTAGACTATGCTATCCAATGCAGGGGTATAAAGATAGATGATAGATAGATACTGTGTTTTCCCGAAAATAAACCCTACCCCAAAAGTAAGCCCTAGCAGTATTTTCAGGGTGGCCTGCAATATAAGCCCTACCCTGAAAATAAGACCTAGGCCAGGGGTAATTAACTGGCAGACCACGGTCCAGATCCGGACCGTGGCCGCCAGTAATGCCCGCAGACCCGACCCCCCCTCCCGTCCTCCTTTGGCTGGTCCCATATCTCAGTGTTTTCCAACCAGGGTGCCTCCAGCTGTGGCCAAACTACAACTCCCAGCATGCCCGGACAGCCTTTGGCTGTCCGGGCATGCTGGGAGTTTTAGTTTGGCCACAGGTGGAGGCACCCTGGTTGGGAAACACTGCCATATCTAACTATCTATCCTACACCTTCACACCGTACGGAAGCTGCAGCGGGACCTCCTTCTGTTGCTTAGCAGGCGGGGGCAGGGACGCTGTCACTTTGAAACGTCGGTGCGCATGCACGGCCAACGTCACTGCCCCCGGCTGCTAAGCAACAGGAGGAGGTCCCGCTGCAGCTTCCGTACGGTATGAAGGTGTAGGATAGATAGTTAGATTTGGCAGTGTTTCGCAACCAGGGTGCCTCCAGCTGTGGCCAAATTACAACTCCCAGCATGCCCGGACGGCCAAAGGTATGGTAGTTTATTATGGCAGAGGGGTGGGGGGCACTGTAGGAGTGTGGAGGATGATGGGGGAAGGGGTGGATGGGGGGCTGTAGCAGTGTGGAGGATGGGGGGCTGTAGCAGTGTGGAGGATGGGGGGGCTGTAGCAGTGTGGAGGATGGGGGGCTGTGGGAGGATGGGGGGCTGTAGCAGTGTGGAAGATGGGGGGGGGGGTGCGGCATCCTCCACACTGCTACAGCCCCCCATCCTCCACATTGCTACAGCCCCCCATCCTCCACACTGCTACAGCCCTCCATCCTCCCTCAGCCCCCCATCCTCCACACTCCTGCAGCCCCCCCATAAATAAATAAGCCCTACCCTGAAAATAAGCCCTAGTGTGTTTTTTGTGACTAAAATTAATATAAGACCCGGGCTTATTTTCGGAGAAACACAGTAGATAGATAGATAGATAGATAGATATGAGATAAATATGATACAAATAAATAGAAGAACAATAGCGCAGCACTCCCAAAATTTGTAATCTAAAGGGATTTATTTAACTCTTGTAACAGTTAAGTTTCAACTCTACACTGGGGCCATTTTCAAACAGAGAGATACACATTATTTAAATACCTGTCATCAAACCAGACTTTCTATACTAACTCAGGTTATATACTAACTACCCCTAACACCCCTCCTGCCCATAAAAAAAAGTGAGCTTTAAAAAGCTGTGTATTATACCTTTCACCTTGTTCACACTGTATGAGCTCCCGGCAGGAAAAGTGGGCGTTCCCCAGCAGGCGCAAAGTCACTGAAGCCTACGAGAGCTGTGCCTCTCCATGCACCGCACACACTTCGTGAGTTTGGTCTCCTGCAAGGCCGGGAGGAGACCAATCTAACTGTTTGACTGGTTGCTGTGTTTTCAATCACATTAACAAAATATAAAGGTTGAGAATTTTACCAGCAAGCAAATAGCAAAGTGTCTATATAAATAGTAAAGTGTCTTATAATTACTTATGGAACAATATGTAAAAACTTTAGTTTGGAGACAGGTACTTTTCAAATTATTATATATTTTTTTTTAATATACCCAATCACGTGATATAGTTATAACGTGCACATGTGCTAGATCGTAATCTTAAGTTTTTGTACTAATATATAAATCATGATATATATGTATATGTTTAAATGTTTGCCAACAAAGTATTTAAAAAACAATAAAAATAATAATAATAGTAATAATAATCATGGAGGCCACTGGGAACGTTCAATGCAGCAGAATTGTTTGTGTCCCCTTCTCCAGATCTGTGCCTCCAAACAATCCTGACCTCTACAGGCAGTACTTTTCCTCTCATGGCTTGGTTTTTGCTCTGATATGCATTATCAGCTGTCAGAACTTATATAGACAGGGCTGTGTCTTCCCAAATCATGTGCAGTCATTTGAATTGACCTCAGGTGACCCTGATAAAGGTGGAGAAACATCTTAGAGGTGATCAAAAGAAATTGAAGACCCCAGAGCTATATTTTTAGGTGTCATAGCAAAGGGTCTGAACTCTTATGCCCATGCAAAGTGTTTTTCTAGTTTAATAAATTCGCAAACATTTCTAACATTCTGTATGCAATAGAAGAAAAGCAAATCCTTGGCACTGCTATAGTCTCTTAATTGGTGTCCCACTGTTTGTAGCGTGCGGTAGTATGTACTACTGATGTGTAGTGTCCTGCATGTTGGCGGTGCTCACGTATAAAGTAGGATAATCGATTCACAAATGCAAGATAAGAAGAACGGAGCACTCACCCAGGATAATGCAGTTAAAACGTCTTGTCTTTATTCAAGAGTACATCAGGTACCGGAGCGATACGGGAGAGCGGACAGGTGCTGTGGTGTGGGGGGTAGGGCAACGGACCGTATTCGAGCAAAAGTGAGCTTCCTCAGGCCCCTCAGGAAGCGCACTTTTGCGCGAATACGGTCCGTTGCCCTACCCCCACGCCACAGCACCTGTCCGCTCTCCCGTATCGCTCCGGTACCTGATGTACGCTTGAATAAAGACAAGACGTTTAACTGCATTATCCTGGGTGAGTGCTCTGTTCTTTTTATCTTGCATTTGTGAATCGAAAATATTTCTAACATTCTGTTATCACGATGGGAGGGGATTTTTTTTTTAATTATTATTATTCTAGCATAAGGCCACAATATAACAAAATGTTAAAAAAAGCAAAAGGCTCCGAAAACTTTCAAAATGCACTGTAATTGATGGTTTGGAGTTACAGTAAGGCTGAGTGCAGATCACTTGCTTATTACATCATTGTTATAGCAGAAGCCTAGTAGAATCCTATAGGTTGAAAAAAAATAAATGAAAGACTGGAGCATTAATCAAGCAAGTTCCTCAATGTTCTGCCCGGCAGCTGTCAAACGTTTCTCAGGATGTCAAGACTTACGACTAAAATGTCAGTATAAGTCAGCGCTCACCCAGACCTTTACTTTATGCTTTGTACTGACTTTCTGTAGCTAAGATCACTTATCCTATGATCTATGATTACTGACAACCATTATATTCTTCACTGAAAGTTTCTGCGGCCCATAGAATGGAAAATGTAAGTCTACATAGACATTTCGTATAAACGTTACTTATTACTCATTTCATATAAGAGTTACTTATTCAAGGACTAGTGTATGAAAAATGAATGTAGCTGTCAATTTTCTCAGTGGTGGTGGTGGTGATGGTGGTGTTGGTGGTCTATTTGGGCATATATATATTCTCTTTCACTGCCAGGCATTTTTAATAAGCCGGAGACTGCATTTGGGTTTCCTCCCTGCTCTCTCCCAGCCTTCTGGAAGGGAGCACGTGGTAGGTGTTCACACTGGTGTGGTGCTCTGTGGCATCCATTGTTGCTGTGATGCTTTGTCTGTGGGGTGGTTTGGGGGGCTTGGGTTGTCCCCCCCCCCCATGTGGGCTTGGTGTCGCGGAAGCAGTGGTTGCCGCCCGGTGCTATGCCAGTGTTAGGTTAGGGACCCACTCTGACTAGGTGGCCTTGACTTGACAAGTGGGCTTGTAGTTTTTGATCAATATGTATACTAACAATCTGTTTGTTTTTGAAATTATGCTGAGAATCAAGTAGATCAAAATACAAATGGCGGATGTGCGGCTTTGTTTCTCTATTTTTGACAAACGTATTGTTACGCCGAGCGCTCCGGGTCCCTGCTCCTCCCCGGAGTGCTCACGGCGTCTCTCTCCCTGCAGCGCCCCGTTCAGACCCGCTGACCGGGAGCGCTGCACTGACATTGCCGGCGGGGATGCGATTCGCATAGCGGGACGCGCCCGCTCGCGAATCGCATCCCAAGTCACTTACCTGTCCGGGCTGTCATGTGCTGGCGCGCGCGGCTCCGCTCTCTAGGGCGCGCGCGCGCCAGCTCTCTGAGACTTAAAGGGCCAGTGCACCAATTAGCCTGATTAGCTTCCACCTGCTCCCTGGCTATATCACCTCACTTCCCCTGCACTCCCTTGCCGGATCTTGTTGCCATTGTGCCAGTGAAAGTGTTCCCTTGTGTGTTCCTAGCCTGTGTTCCAGACCTCCTGCCGTTGCCCCTGACTACGATCCTTGCTGCCTGCCCTGACCTTCTGCTACGTCCGACCTTGCTCTTGTCTACTCCCTTGTACCGCGCTTATCTCAGCAGTCAGAGAGGTTGAGCCATTGCTGGTGGATACTACCTGGTTGCTACCGCCGCTGCAGGACCATCCCGCTTTGCGGCGGGCTCTGGTGAATACCAGTAGCAACTTAGAACCGGTCCACCAACACGGTCCACGCCAATCCCTCTCTGGCACAGAGGATCCACCTCCAGCCAGCCAAATCGTGACACGTATTAAAGGGGTACTCCGGTAGAAAACTATTTTTTTCTTTTAAATCAACTGGTGACAGAAAGTTAAAGGGGTACTCCCGTGGAAAACTTTTTTTTTTTTTTAAATCAACTGGTGCCAGAAAGTCAAACAGATTTGTAAATTATTTCTATTAAAAAAATCTTAATACTTCCAGTACTTTTTACGGGCTATATACTACAGAGGAAATGCTTTACTTTTTAGATTTCTCTGATGTCATGACCACAGTGCTCTCTGCTGACCTCTGCTGTCCATTTTAGGAACTGTCCAGAGCAGTATATGTTTGCTATGGGGATTTTCTCCTGCTCTGGACAGTTCCTAAAATGGACAACAAAGGTCAGCAGAGAGCACTGTGGTAATGACATCAGGGAAATCTAAAAAAAAGTAAAGCATTTCCTTTGTAGCATTTGGCCCCTAATAAGTACTGGAAGGATTGAGATTTTTTAATAGAAGTAATTTACAAATCTTTTTAACTTTCAGGCACCAGTTGATTTAAAAAAAAAAAAAAAGTTTTCCATGGGAGTACCCCTTTAAACAGATTTGTAAATTATTTCTATGCCCAGCTTCAGGTCCAGATGACCCAAACTGTCAGGCCAAGATCTTTGGCCATAATACGCCCATGTGAACTGATCTAACTCAATGTACTGATGGGGGTATAGCGGGCACCAATAGAATATTCTGCACAGGGCTCCACCCAACATAAGGCCTTGCTTGATTCAGTCGACCATTAGAGTATTTTTCTATTTTTTTCACTCAACAAAACTCAATCACAAAGAAAAGCACAGCCGAAAAAACTGTTCATAAACAAATATGTTTATGTTATACCCAACCCAGATACAAACCATTATAATAAAATGTGATATTTTTCCATTTAGAAAGACTTTGCCACATGCAGACTGAAAGAAAAAGGTAATAGTTGTGATAATAATGTATTTTCGACTTTGGATTTTTACATTCTGATATATAAATGGATGACTTTAGAATGCCGAAAACCCACATCTAGGAAACAAAAAGTAATTTTCTCTGAGATATTCTGCTCAGAGGAATGGGACATAAATATAATGAAGTGATCAATGCAACTTTTTCCAAACATGCGCTATTTACAAGCTCATAAAACCAAGGTTATGACAAATCTGACTGCAAGATTTGCTATTGTAATTCATTCTAGTTCGGCTCATTCTAGTTCGGCAATAAATAGAATACATTTTTCTTTACTTCCTATTTCCCCAAATAATTCCCATCAATTACAATATACACCCAGAACAAAGATTAATGCGTCGGTCACAGTGAATTTCACTGGGATGGAAAATACAAGACTGTAAAGGAATGTAGAGATCATCGCTGCAGCTCCGCGGCTTCTCTCTCTTTGTAGAAAATTAAAGATGAAGTGCAATTGTTGACTATTTTCTGAAAAGTCATTAAGAAACGTTAAAATGTATTACTGCTGGAAATCTACATGCCAAGCTTCACCATTGCCAAACATGAAGAGACTGGGCTTGGGTGTCCATCGACTTCTATGGGGCTGTACTTAAGAACCCCTTGCCTTTCCTTAATTTCATACGGAGGCACATGGAGGTTTCTTCTTCTTGTACCATGCTCTGGTGGACGAGAACAGTTTCTAAAAGATAATACCTATCCCCCATTAAAGGGGTACTCCCACCCTAGACATCTTATCCCCTATCCAAAGGCGGTCGCGGTGAAATCACGGCGTCCCGAACAGCTTACAGGACACCGGGAGGGACCTTACCTGCCTCCTCGGTGTCTGCTCCGTGCCGGGATCCCCTGCATGGCAGCGCTCTCCTTTGACATCATCACGTCGTCATGCACGCTGTCCTGTCATCCAATAGGAGCGGCGTGCGTATCGACGTAATGACGGCGATGGAGAACGTGGATCCGGGGGAGAAGATGTCCGGAGCATCGGGGACTCCACGGGGATGCGGCGACAGCGATGGAGCAACATCCAGGGCAGCGGTGACGAGCGGTGACGGGTCCAGAGCGTCGGGGACACGTGAGTATTACCTCCAACACCAGTGGTCTTCAACCTGCGGTCCTCCAGATGTTGCAAAACTACAACTCCCAGCATGCCCGGACAGCCGTTGGCTGTCCGGGCATGCTGGGAGTTGTAGTTTTGCAACATCTGGAGGTCCGCAGGTTGAAGATCACTGTTGGGTTCAGAATCTTTTTTTTCTAGATTTTGCACCTTTAAAATTGGGTGCGTCTTATATGCCGGTGCGTCCTATAGGGCGAAAAATACGGTATATCCTTTCATTTTCCAAATTTTATGAGTTGACTGCAATAGCTTAGGAAAAATATGATTTGCAATTCTCTATCCAGAAATGTATATGCTATATATGTCCGTGTGTCATCACCCGGTGGTTGTAATGTGAACTGCAGCTTGTTGAGGCCATTGCTAGCATGTCATAATATTGTAACTGATACAGTGACCCCCCGACCTACGATGGCCCCGACATATGATCAAATCAACATACGATGGCCTCTCAGAGGCCATCGCATGTCGATGTCAGCATCGTCATACAATGCTTTTTTATGTCGGGGCCATCGCATTAAGTGCTATCCGGCAGCGCAAAATGCTTAAGCTGCTGCTGGATAGCCCGTGTAGTGCGGTGAGTATTACTTACCCCTCCACGATGCTCCGGGGTGCCCTTCGGGTCCAGCGCTGGTCCTCCGGTGTCTTCTCGGCCCTCTCCGGTGACTTCAATACGCTGTTGCGCACGCCTTCGCATCATCCAATGGGAACGGCGTACGCAGCTGCGTAATGAGGTCGCTACGTAGGCCCAGTAAGGCCTTGCGGAAGACAGCGGAGGACCGGAGAAGACCAGGAGAGCCCAGCAGAGGACCGGAGAAGACCAGGAGAGCCCAGCGGAGGCCCTGGGTCACCATCGGGAGCGGCGGGGACACCATCGGGAGCGGCGGGACGCGGTCCGGAGTTGCGGGGACAGATGAGTACAGCTTCCTATACTTTACATTGCACGAGTCCCTCAACATACGATGGATTCGACAAACGATGGCTCGTGTGGAACGAATTACCATCTTATGTTGAGGGACCACTGTATATGTCATGAAAAATATATATCCTTATTCTTAAAAAGACATATGCTTGTCATATGGCTCCGTACAACACAGTGCTGTAGGATAACCGTGTTTATAAAGCCGTCATGTATGAAGATGATGGGCTATGACAGTCTCGATTGAAATAATGTTATTCATATTGAAAGAATATAATCATTCCGATAACATTTATCTTAGCATTTGTAGAACTCTGTATGTATAAATATTCTGCAATCCTAGGAGGCAAATGTCACTATGTTCCATCATCCATAATTCTTTACCCAAACACATTTCATTTTACAAATGGGATCATTCCTTCAGGTGTCATTAGAGATGTATGGCAAACAGGATTGTCTAATAATTTGATGGGGTAATCCTTTAGTTAATTATCTACCCAATAGATGGGAAGATTATCGGCACGCCGCACTGGCTTGCATGAAATTCATGGATTTATCAGATTGTGATAATGAAGCATTATTATTCCTTTTAATGCATTGGTCTGTCAATGTTTTACTAAAACTATAGAATATCTTTAAATTATATAAAATCTTTACTTGTTATCTTTCAATAAAGCTGCCAACCTTAAAGGGGTACTCCAGTGTAAAACTTTTTTTTTTTTCTTTTTTTTTTATCAACTGGTGCCAGAAAGTTAAACAGTTTTGTAAATTACTTCTATTAAAAAATCTTAATCCTTCCACTACTTATTAGCTGCTGAATACTACAGAGGGAATTATTTTCTTTTTTTAACACAGTGCTCTCTGCTGACATCATGACCATAGTGCTCTATGCTGACATCTCTGTCCATTTTAGGAACTGACCAGAGAAGTATATGCTTGCTATGGGGATTTTCTTCTACTCTGGACAGTTCCTAAAATGGACAGAGATGTCAGCAGAGAGCACTGTACTTGTGATGTCAGCAGAGAGCACTGTGTTCAAAAAAGAACATAATTTCCTCTGCAGCTAATAAATACTGTAAGGATTAAGATTTTTTAATTGAAGTAATTTACAAATTTGCTTAACTTTCTTGCACCAGTTGATTTAAAAAAAAAAAAAAAGTTTTCCTCCAGAAAAAAAAAAAGAAAAAAAAAATCTAATAAAGTTCAACTTATCACTGTCTTTAGTGACAAAAAGTCCAAAAGCATTGTCACAAATTAAAAAAAAAATCACCTCAACCCCCCCACATAATCTCCCTTGGAGACACAAACCATTTTGACCTTAATGTCCCCTTTCAAATCAAGAAATGAGACAAAAAGTTACCATTATTTATTTTTTGGGCCAATCCAAAAATTTAGCATTATTAAAAATAGTAAAAAATAAAATAAAAATGGGATTCCGTTTGGACTTTAGCTCCTGGTGGCAGATATTAAGGAACCCTTCTACTGAATGTCACTGTCTACGGGGCGATCGATGGGCCTTTCATAGGTGCCCAGGAAACCTAGCCTAAGGGAGGGTGAATAGTCCACTAGCTGGCTCAGCAACTGTCAGGCGCACCAGGGACAGAATAGCTAGTAAAAATTTCAAGGTCAGAGCCAAGGTCAATACCAGGAGGTAGCACCAGGGTAAAGTTAGAAACCAGAGAAGAGTCAGTAGCCAAGCCAAAGGTCAGCTTACCAGGAAGAAGAATCAGAGGCAGAAAGAAAGAAACCAGGAAAATGGGCCAAAAGTTAGTACACATTAGATCCATAACAATGAGTATGAAGGAGCTGAAAGAAGGGAGTTAGCTTGACACCAAAAGAAAGATCCCTGAAGGTTCAAGGGCTTTAAATCATAAACAACCTTTAAGGGGTGACTACCTGGTGGGGAAAACCCTTACTAGAAACCCCTCATAAAATGGTAATGTTTATATGCTTTAAAAATTGTACCCTCCAAAAACTAATGTTAAAATTATCAGCAGTATATAAGACACGTTTGTTTTTGGAGGGTACAACTTTTAAACAGTATATAATAAACATTACCATCTTATGAGGGGTTTCTAGTAAGGGCTTGCACCACCAGGGAGTCACCCCTTAAAGGTTGTTTATGAAAGAAGGGAATGGTGCAAAATGGTTGTTGTTCCAATTAGTGGAACCCACCTGTTTGTCTGTCTATAACTGTTACATAATAGTGAAATAAACCCTGAAAACTACCTCTGATGAGTGCTGCCTTTGCCTTCCTCTCAGTTGAGAAGCAATGAGTTTAAATCTTTGAGAGAAACCAATCACACGTGTTCTGGGGCAAGCAGAATGCAGAATCTGGCACCTCCCAGAGAGTGTGGGATCTTGGAGCTGAGCTTGATTGGCCCGGTGCTCCCGCTTCCATACAGGTTAACCATAGCTACAAAGTAACCATTAAACTAAAGCTACAGAGCGGCGCCATTGGGGCTGGAGAAACTGAGGAGCTGAGATCATCACTGGATCATTCCAGGTGAGCATGTTACAGGAAGCTCTGAGCAACTGAGTCAGAAAAGGTTAAAACGGCCATGGTGGGGGTTCTCTAAAGTACATGTTTCTAATTTACTTTTGCCAACCTGAGCTATTTATGTGTTAAAAAGTATTTCTGGATAACCTCTTTAGAAGACAAGACAATAATATCAATCCCATGCTCTATATCACTGAACCTTTCATAACTGTAGAACATTCAGAGTTAGAATCATTGACCACAACTCTCCGGAGATGGCCTCACACTAAGTACTACGTCCAATTATAAAGTACAGTGTCTGAACCAATAGACCTTAACCTGTACAGGAGACATCTACCAGCAACAGCATCAAATGTCAAAAAGTCCAAAAATACAATAAGCAGCCCCTATTATACAATTTACCACTTATCTCATTAAAAAAAATATACATTATTTTGACAGCTTCTATTTTTCACAAAAATGCCCTGACTATTGCTAATAAAAAAATAAAGGTCCATTCAACAAGAAAAGTGGAGCCTGGCACTGGTATATTCTGGTAGATAGATGTCACAACGTCTTATATTAAAGGGGTACTCCGGTGAAAACCTTTTTTCTTTTAAATCAACTGGTGGCAGAAAGTTAAACATATTTGTAAATTACTTCTATTAAAAAATCTTAATCCTTCCAGTACTTATTAGCTGCTGAATGCTACAGAGGAAATTCCTTTCTTTTTGGAACACTGATGACATCACGAGCACAGTGCTCTCTGCTGACACCTCTGTCCATTTTAGCAACCATGCATAGCAGATGTATGCTAAGGGCAGCATGGTGGCTCAGTGTTTAGCACTGCTGCCTTGCAGTGCTGGGGACTTGGGCTCAAATCCCACTAAGGACAACAATAAATAAAGCGTTATTATTATTATAATAACGTCAGCAGAGAGAACTGTGCTCATGAGGTCATCAGTGAGCATTCCAAAAAGAAAATAATTTCCTCTGTAGTATTCAGCAGCTAATAAGTACAGGAAGGATTAAGATTTTTTAATAGAAGTATTTTACAAATATGTTAAACTTTTTGCCACCAGTTGATTTAAAAGAAAAAAGGTTTTCCCCGGAGTACCCCTTTAAGACTGCGCTAGGAGGTAATGTGCCTGCTGTGGGTGGTGCTCACACAATGCGGTACAGTCGATATAGTGCAAATTAGAAGAAGGAAAAAACGGGAGCAACTAACCCGAGACCCAAGAGGTTAACAAGGTAAATGCTTTATTCCATAAAGTGCCAGTGCATATATAGACCACGGGAGGCAGGTGTTACAGTGGGGGAGCAGCAGACAGCGGCGGGCCACGGCCCGCCGCTGTCTGCTGCTCCCCCACTGTGACACCTGCCTCCCGTGGTCTATATATGCACTGGCACTTTATAAAGAAAATACCTTATTGACCTCTTGGGTCTCGGGTGAGTTGCTCCCGTTTTTTCCTTCTTCTAATTTGCAAAAAAATAAATAAACGTAGTCTCAAGTGCAGTTGTGCACATTGGAGTAGAGGACCCGCACCTATGGACCTGTCTGTATATGTCTCCTTTGCATAAATCCAATTACTTAGTGGTGAGTGCTACTTCTCTTACTTTCAAGATATCATACAATATCCTACTGAATGAGCGGTGATGCACAGGAAAGCACCAAAAAAAGAGTGTTCTGTTAAAGATAGATGTCCATACTATCTGTACGTTGTTTCATGCAATCAGTACCTACGCACAGAAGCAGGGGTGCCTGTCAAAGACAGAAGCCCCTGCTCTTGTAGCAATTGAACGATGATGCATACACTGTTTACATAGCTACTCAATTGTATGTGATGTTTCTTTGACTGAAGACTCTGTCCACAAAAGTCAGATTTGGTAGAATCCAAATGTTTTGAAACACTTAGAGCAAAGTCTAGTGGGTATATTGATGAATATTACGCCCTGGATAGGACTGTTTGCTGTCTGAAATTCTTCTCATAATTCCTTAGGTGATCCCATAGCTATAAAGACTGCAAAAGGGCAAACATCTGAGCAAAATTCAAAGCAGCTTCCATTGGATGTTGTCTAATAGAGCTTCTGTTTAAAATATTAAAGGTGTAATCTGCAGAAAAACATCTTATCCCCTATCCAAAGGATCAGAAATAAGATGTCAAATCACAGGGATCCCACTGCTGGGAACCACGCAATCTCCGCTGTGGCAGCCCAGTCATCCGCTGCATAGCTCAAACTCCGCTCCATGCCGGATGACTGGTGACTACAGCCGCCATGCCCCCTCCATTCCTGTCGTAGGGAGGAGGTGTGACGGATACATAGCCATCCCGCCCCCTCCCATAGACATGAATTGAGGGGGCACGGCGTGACATCATGAACACGGAAGCTACAAGCTTCTGTGTTCCTGAAGCTGCTGCTGCCAGCCCAAAGATTGGATAGGGGATGAGATGTTTTCCGGCGGAGTACCCCTTTAATGAGTATTATTTATTTATATAATGCCAACATATTCTGCAGCACTGTACAAAGCTTGTCATTACTCACACTGGTCTATGTCCACAACAGAGCTCCCAATCTGAATTTCAAATAAACTTATCAATATGAAGAAGGAAATAGAGGGAAGAACACTCCTGGTATAAATACAGCTATTATGAAGGATACATCCGCGAGGCAGTGTAAGGATCCAGCAAGATAATTGACACCTGTGGGGTGCACGCAATAGAGCTACAGTAAATGAAATCCACCAAACAAAGGAACAATAGCATGCACTCACCACATAGACTGTGTCTAAGCGTCCGGAAGTCTGGGGTCACTGGGAAGCGTCAAGGAAGACGCAGAAGCGCTCAGAGGCTACGCCACGGCGTAGCCTCTGAGCGCTTCTGCGTCTTCCTTGATGGTTCCCAGTGACCCCGGACCTCCGGACGCTTAGACACAGTCTATGTGGTGAGTGCATGCTATCGTTCCTTTGTTTGGTAAACTTATCAATATGTTCTTGAAATGTGGGAGGAAACTGGAGCACCCGGAGAAAACCCACGTAAACACGGGGAGAAAATACAAACTCCATTAAGATGTTTTCCTCCATGGGATTTGAACCCAAGACCCCAGCTCTTTACAGCAACAGCACTAACCAATGAGCAACCGGAGGTAGGGTCCTGTACAGTAATTCATGGAATTATCTTGTTTTTGTTCAGGCTTCGTGCACAGCTCTGCCTCGCGTGCAAGGTCTAAGACAAAGGAACGTCTTTGTATGCAAATATTCCTGGATCTTACAATAGCAAACTTTACCGAACATAAGGCTGTGATCATTTCACGAGCACTTTCGTCTCCGTGCGCACCCAACTTTACTTCGAAAAAGCCAGAAGAAAGACACACAAACACATTATGTTTGCGACTGATTAATTAGAAATGGCAATCTAAGAGAACCAAGTTTACATTTTAAGAATATAACGTCTTAGCTTCATTGTGCCAGAATCCCGAAATAAGTCATCTAGAAAGACTGAAGTGTGAAATTACAGCCCGTGCCTTCTCTCTTTAGCCAATAATTTATTCCAATGGCAACACCGAGAGAAAGATTTTGTCTCTCACATGACTGAACTAATTACAAATTATTTAGTTAATTTTTTTTTTTTTTTTTTACAAAACACAACATAACAATTGGAGAAATTAAGTGAACGATGATATAAGGTAAGTAGTACGGCTGCCATCAATTTTTATATCCTGAAAAATGGATGAAGCGCTAAAATGTCTCCATTTCGCCCCCATTTTAACTCTATACCATCTCAGACAAACAGCCTGGAATGGCTTTTCCCTGCCAATCCCGAGAGCAGCCATTTAGGAGATCTTTGCTTTTGCTGCATTGCAGCGATGTCGCTTGACACAGAGAACTTCCATCTTACAAGCTGTTTTACATCTGCTGCTAAACTCCGCTACATATAATGAAAATGAATTTGATTAAGCGGAATAATTGACTTGTGATGCGTGCTGATTTCGGAGATCAAAGCAAGAGAAAAGTGATCTTTTTCGAGAGTTCGAGCTCCTTAAATTATCTCCTCTATGGCCTTGATTTGTAATCAATATGTTTTGAATTTCAAATGACATCAGTTCTTTCGGATGGAAAAAAAAAAGATGCAATTGCGCTTTATGTGATGCCATTTGATAGGAAACCTATTGACATTTTGCGTTTTTATAATTTGAGTTATATTTGGAGTAGGTGACATTCAGAGGAAAGATGAGGTCATTAATCTGTATAGAGAGAGACAACTTTACACGATTTAAGTTGAAATCTCTGCCGGGACGGAGCCGCAAAATAAACTGGATGGATTCGGAAATCATAGAAACATCTTGTAGTCTGACTTATCGGAAGAAATGTAATAAAGCACCATGTAACAAGAAAAAATGGTTGGGATATTTATGATGGCGCCACAGTTCCCCAGGAAGATATGCGGCCGTATGGAGTGAGACAATAAGTTATATTGAACCGTCACGCATTTTATATAAAATTGCAGTTCTGGATTCTTAAAGGAGAATTCCAGGATTTTTGTAATTTTTTTTTATTTGCCTATGCTACAGGTGATGTAAAGTTAGTGTACTTCATAATATCGTGTCTGTACCTGTGTTTCATGGCTGGTCTCACAATTGTTCTGTGATTTTTGCTTGAAGTTTATTTTTAACAGCAATAAAAATGTGTCATCCCATGTTTTCCCAGGTTGCAGTGTGGCTTGAGACATTACATCACTAGTCAGGTGATAAGAGGGAGCCTGTCCTGCTTCAACTGGGTGGAAGGGAGATCATTCTGCAGGGAATTGCAGTTTTGTAACAGGTCGAAAGTAGAAAACACTGGTCTATTGCATGGAAGGCAGCTCATTTGCGCTTCAATGGGTAGGGGGGCTGATGTGTTTGTGTGTGTGTGTGTGGGAGGTAAGGACTTCACACTTAAAAGCAAGGAATCCTGGGACTTGTAGTTGGAAGGAAGGAACTTCAGTAGGAAATAGCCATTTCACAAGAAGATAGCCTCAGCATTATAATGGACTCAGAACATTTAGCCCCAAGACTAGCAAGGATCCTTTCTTAACATGTCCATTATTGTCTGGCGGGTAAGTACTAAAATCACCTTATGGTGGATAGTGATGAGCGGCATTGGCCATATTCGAATTTGCGATATTTCGCGAATATATAGACGAATAATCGTCCTAAATTCGCGAATTTCGCATATTCGTTATATTCGCATAATTGCATATTTGCATATTCGAGGAAGAAAACAGTGAGGGAGTGGGTAACTTTACTATTGGTTACTAGGGATGTTGTTGATAACCTCTGACAAATGTATTTGCATCATTCTAATTGGCCCACAAGTGAAAAGAAGGAATATGTGAATAATCACATACGCGATATATGCATATATATGAAAAATGAATATTCGCAATTTCGAATATATATCGAATATATTCGCAATATTTGCGAATTCACAAATTTGCGATATTTGCAATAAAAATTTGAAATGCGAATATTAGCGCCCAACACTAATGGTGGATAGCCCCTTTTAAGAGACTCTTGTTCTTTGTTTAAATAGGTTGTGTTAATCATTACATCTATTGGGTTAAATTGAAGTCATAAGGGAGGGATCCCATGGTTGGGCGTCTTCTTTATTAGCCAGCATGTAAGCTCTGTTGCTTGTGGCTTCCTTCCTGACAAACCCATTTTTCTCTGTATATTACAGTAATTTTTTTTGTTTTGCCATAGATGTTGTGGTAAAATAAGTGACGTCATTACAAAGTACTATTGGTGGTGCAAAAATCAAGCAACACTTCTCTTTTTGCCTTGGTTCTTTGAATAGGACCCTGACCCATCATATGGTTGGACCTTGTTGGGTTTGGTCATCTTTAAAAATTGAGTTTTTGGTGCACTTGAGATGTTTCCTATTCCTCAAGGTGCACTGGTACGGCATCCCAACTGGTCCCTTGAAAAACACTCTGCCCAAGAGCTTGTAGCCCCCACATGGTGCATTATCCTGCATGTACAGTGAGATTTCCAGTACACAGGGGCTACCTGCTAATGGGAAGACTAATAAATATTTATTGGGGGGGGGGGGGGTATCCAAAGTCCAGCCGGTTGGCCTTATCAGTATACCATTAAGGCTACAGAACTCCTAACAAGGGCAAAAAACAAGATACATTACATATTATAACTCTGAAACAGAGCAAATATAAAGAGAAGACCTTTGTAATCAGAGTCAGAATTTTAAAAGTGTACCTGTAATATGACAGAAAGAAAATAACGCTTCTTTATCTTGCTCATTAGATCATGCAGATTCTTTACATGCCTTTTTATGTGTCTAGCTTCTGTATCTCTCTCACAAAACCTTCTGTTCTGCTACTCACTCGTTCTGACATCCACATTCTGACATCTGACATACTCAGGAAGGGGTGTTTGTCCGAGGCAAGAATGAGCCCACCCCCACTGACCATGCATTCACTTCCTCCCTGAGACTGCTGTGCTGTGCTGGGTCTCTTCCATCATTGAAGGCTGCTCTGTAACCCCCTCCTCTCTGTTTTCATGCTGCAGTCTGATAGGACAGGAGTTAGCACAGAGGAGCGCTAGTCCTGCCCTCAATTCCTGGACTTTGTCCCTGCCTGTGTTCCAGCTGGAACATAGATGATACTGAAGCCAACAAGATTATGTTCTTTTTTTTTTACAAGCCATGACAAGCCATTTACAAGCCAAGCCATAAAAAGGTTATAAGATTTTCTTACAAATCATATTAGAAAGGTTAATGTTTTGCCAACATGTAAAAAGTAACTTTTTCTGGCATTGCCCATTTAAACTATGTCTTTTCATAGTGTACCGGAAAATGTATTTATTTTATTTATTTTATTTATATAGCGCCTACAGATTCCGCAGTGCTTGGGAATGCCTGCACAAGTTTTATGTTGCCCTTGCTATGGGCAGCATAAAAAATAGTGACAGGTTCCCTTTAAGGGTCCTTATTACAGATCCACAAGTCCTTAAACTCAAAAGTGCAGCATGGAGCTGTTCAATTCTATGGGTGCCATATTATGGATTCTTAGTATAGCAAACAGGTATTTTCTGAAATACTGAGCTAATTGCCTTAAAGGGCTCGTGACGTCATATCCCCGCCCCCCCATGGCATCACGCCCTGCCCCCTCAATGCAAGTCTATGGGAGGGGGGCGTGACGGCTGTCACGCCCCCCTCCCATAGACTTGCATTGAGGGGACGGGAAGGGACATCATGATGGAGTGGGGCTATGATGTCACAAGCTCCTGGCGCCGACTCCAGGGTTCGGAACAGTTTGTTCCAAACGCTGAGCAGCGGAGTACCCCTTTAAAGTTTCTGTTTTCCTCCCAGTTAGTACAGAGAGAGAGAGAGAGAGAGAGAGAGAGAGAGAGAGAGAGAGAGAGAATATATATGTTTATTACAGTCCCTCCAAAAAGGAAGAAATATTTGATTTCACCGCCGCTCTTTTAGCCTGAAAATATATCCCTGGAGGAAAATAACTTGTAGCGAGAGACGGTGAGAATATTCATTCCAGCTCTTAGCATTTTACACCAGACTTTTTCTTTTCCCACAACTTTTGAGCTTTACATCTACATTTGACTTTGGCTTGTACTTATTTAATCCTGTCTAAACTATATTTACTTCATTCACTCCCCCTGCAATCCAAATGAAGCGGCCATCACGGGCGAGGATCTTCATACTGTAGTCTACAAAAACATAAAGGTGCCCTTAGGAACGACGAGCATTTGCCTCCTGTTTGGGCAGACAAGTGGGTATAATACAGATGTATAATGAGGAGATTTGCAGTATGTGCCGGGTGACTTTAATGATATTTGTGCCTAAAGTTAAATATTTGAGCCGCTTCCATCTGGTTCGGGTAAGCACATTTGTCAAAGTGAAAATCAATAGAAGAAGCTCGCTTTTCCCGGCAAGTGAAATATGATTAAGTTCTGTAGTGACCGCTGCGCGTTAGGATTACATGGCAATAAAAGCACCAAAGCTCTGTTGATCTAAACAACCTTTATTAACCTAACAAAGGTCATCGATACAACAGAAATATTGGCTACGTGAGCATTAAGCCTATGGGGTCTTATCTCTTTTCTAAGATGAGCTAGAATGATCATTTAGCCTCTACAGATGTAGCAGAGCTGAGTCATTAACCATTACTTTCGTATACAGTGAAATTTATTCCTACGTAAACGTAACCTATATTCAGGTGATTCGTCAGTAGAACACTATGCAGATGAATACCAATGCATACCCATGCTGTGTCCATTACATACTCTACTGTTGATAATGTGCATCGATACATAGAATACATTAAGTCACTTCAATGCACCACCATCGCCACAAGTGTTCCGGAGTCCCTGGCAAAAGTGCCCAATGACAAGACTGTACACTGTGCACAGGAGCAGTACATACAATTACTGGCCTTAGCGATCATGTTATTTGTTGAATATGAGAACTGATGCTAGTGATTGGCTGTAGTGTTCTTGTGCACAGTGTACATTGACATCCCTAGGTCACTTGTACTGAGGTCTTTTGGTCAGCCATAGGTGTGAGCATTTAACAGCCATCACGCCCCCTCCCATAGACTTGCATAGCGGGGGGGGGGGGGGGGGTGACGTCACATGGGGACGTCACTCCGGCCCCGTGGTCGCCACCCGGCTGTTTGTGAGCTGGCACAGCGGCGTGCAGCTCAAACAGGTGGGTGGCGAATACAAGATTATGGGGGTCCCCAGCGGCGGGACCCCCGTGGCGAGACATCTTATCCCCTTTCCTTTTGATAGGGGATAAGATGTCTCAGGGCTAGAGTGCCCCTTTAAGGACCAAGGATGAACCTGTATGCCTTGGTCCCGTCACCGTAGTTTGAAGTGTGCTCACGAGCTGAGCTCGCTTCATACACGGTGGGTCCTAATTGCCATCAGCAGCCTCGACCAGCAGTTAATGCTGGGCATTGACGATCGGACCAATGCCTGGCAATAACCCTTTAGATGCTGCAATCAAAGTTGATTGAAACGTCTAAATGTGGGAGTAGATGGTGCCGGTTAGCTCAGCTGAGCTGATCGGGACATCTGCAGCAAAATCGCGGGTCCAGATCAATTGAGTGGATGGCAGCAGGGCCCGTACCTGCCTCTAGACCAACCAATCAGTGATCTGATTTCCCCAGCCAGCTGTCGCAGAGCACGGATAACACTGATCTATGCTGAGCCAAAGCCTAGCATTGAGCAGTGTAGGCAATCGCAAGATTACATGGTATAGCCGCCTATGGGGACAAAAAAAAAAAGTGAATTAAAGAAAGATAGGAGATAAGTTTTAGATAGCGGGGAGTCCGAGCGCTGGGGCCCCCCGTGATCTCCTGTTTGGATCCCCGGCTCTATGTATAGCCCTATGGGAGAGCCAAAGATTTCCGAATGGCTGAAGAAAGAAAGGAGGAAAAATGAAAGTGCAAAAAAAATATTGGTCTTGTACAAAAAGGGGCACTCCGGTGCTAAACAGATTTGTAAATTACTTCTATTAAAAATGAATTCATCCTTTCCGTACTTATGAGCTGCTGTATGCTCTAAAGGAAGCTGTGTAGTTCTTTCCAGTCTTACCACAGTGCTCCCTGCTGCCACCTCTGTCTGTGTGAGGAATAGTGTTGCTCGCGAATATTCGCAACGTGAATATTCGCGAATATTCGTGAATATAGCACTATATATTCGTAATTACGAATATTCGTTTTTTTTTTTTTTTTGTTTTTCACAGTACACATCACAGTGATCATCCCTCTCTGCTTCCAGCTTGTGTGGTGTAAAGAAGGCTCTAATACTACTGTGTGAGACTGGTGTGCGAATTTTCGCATATGCAAACATTTGCATATGCAAATTTTCACATATGCGAATTTTCCCTTTCGCATATGTTAATTTTCGCATTCGCAAATTTTCACATATGCGAAAAATAAAATGAGAATATTACGAATATGCGAATATTCGTGAATATATGACGAATATTCGTCTATATATTCGCGAATTCGAATATGGCCTATGCCGCTCAACACTAGTGAGGAACTGTAAAGAGTAGGAGAAACTCTCAATAGCAAACCTCTCCTGCTCTGGACAGTTCCAAAAACCGACACCAGTGTCAGCAGAGACTGTGGTCAGACTGAAAAGAACTTCACAACTTCCTTTGGAGCATACAGCAGCTGATAAGTACTGAAAGGATTAAGATTTTTAATAGAAGTAATTTACAAATCTGTGTAGCTTTCTAGCACCATTTGATATGAGAAAATAAAATGTTCTCGACCCGTGAACCTCTTTAAGGCCAAAATGGGCTTGGTCCTCATAAGGGGTTCATTTTGTTTCCAATTTTTTGAAATTCCCAGAATACTTCTTAACATAAAATATATGCTGCAAGTTTATCTGCAATCCAAGGATAGTTCCCATGCAATGCATTTAGAAAGTCTTCAGACCCTTCAGCAGAAAAAAAAATTCATATGGACATATTCATACCCTTTGCTATGGCACTTGAAATTTAGCTCTGGCCCCTCCCATTTCTCTCGATCATTTCAGAGATGTTTCTGCACCTTGGTAGGAGTCAACTGTGGTAAATTCTGTTGATTGGAAAGACACGGACCTGTCTATATAAGGTTTCACAGCTGACAATGTATATCAGAGCAGAAACCAAGCCATGAGGTGGAAAGAAATGCCTGAAGAGCTCAGAGTTGAAATCCCATAGAAGACTGGAGTCTTTAAAGAGGTACTCTGCTGCCCTGATTCCGGAGCTCCGCTCCCCAACGTCCGGAAGTTTATTGTTCCGAACGCTCTGTGCGGGCTTCCGTGTTCAAGCCCAGCCCCTCGTGACGTCATGCCCGCCCCCTTGTGATGTCACGCCCGCCCGCCCCCTCAACGAAAGTCTATGGGAAGGGGGCGTGACGGCCGTCACGCCCCCTTCCCATAGACTTTCGTTGTGGGGGGGGCGTGACCTCACGAGGGGGCGGGGGTGACGTCACGAGGGGCGGGCCTGAACACGGAAGCCCGCACACAGCGTTCGGAACAATAAACTTCCGGACGCTGGGGAGCGGAGCTCCGGAATCAGGGCAGCGGAGTACCCCTTTAATGGCTGCCAAGGGGGCTTCAACTAAGTCCTGTGTAAAGGGTGTAAATACTTATGTCACTGCAATATGTTTGTTTCATTAATAAATTAGGAAATATCTCTAAATTTCTTTTTTCACTTTGCCATAATGTGATATTAGGGGCAGAATGATGAGGAAAACTTCTTTTTATTTTTTTTAATTTAGCACAAGGCCGAAACATAGCAAAACATTAAAAAAGTGAAAAGGTTTGAATATATTCAATATGTACTTTATATTATATTTATAAATCACAATCGTAATCTGAATGCAGTATTCCACTAAAACAAGGAACATATCACTAGGAACAAACGGGCAAAGCACAGCTAACATGTAGTTCATGTGTTACTTCTTCAGGGGGTTGTACTTGAGTCCATATTGATCCAATTATATCTAAAATCAATACTATACCCTATAGAGGATAAGTCATTGACTTCAATTACTGGAATATGGAAGGAGCGGCATCTGACAAAGCAAATTATGTCTAGTAGTCGCCTGCGCTCCTATGTATCTGCTCTCGGCTCGCGGGGTCAGTGCCGTGTCAATTATTCATGGCAAGATGCAAACTGCAGAGTCTGCACTCCCGATCCCGTGTTTGTTTGGGACCTTTCACCTCTTCATTTTACCGCCCAACACCAGCTACATTCTGATTAGACTGTCAACAAGAATAACTCTCTGTAGCTTTAAATCAGTGCTCTCAAACTGTGGCCCTCCAGATGTTGCCAACGGCTGTCCGGGCATGCTGGGTGTTTAAGTTTTGCAACATCTGGAGGGCCACAGTTTGAGACCATTGGTTTAAATGGAGAGTTTTTAAAGGGGTGCTCCGGTGGAAAACAAGAGACAAAATATAAATTTTTGAATTAACTGGTGCTAGAAAGTTATACAGATTTGTAAGTAAGTTACTTTTATTTAAAAATGTTAGTCCTTCCAGTACTTATCAGCTGCTGTATGTGCCACAGGAAGTTGTGTAGTTCTTTCCAGTCTTACCGCAATGCTCTCTGCTGACACCTCTGTCTGTATGAGACACTGTCCAGAACAGGAGCAAATCCCCATAGCAAACCTCTCCTGCTCTGGACAGTTCCTGACACGGACATAGGTGTCAGCAGAGAGCACTGTGATGGGACTGGAAAGAACTACACAACTTCTGTAGTATACAGCAGCTGATAAGCACTGGAGAGGTTAAGTTTTTTATTTATTTATTTTATATAGAAGTCATTTACCAATCTGCTTAACTTTCTGGCATCAGTTGATTTAAATAAAAAAATGTTTTCCACTAGAATACCCCTTTTAACCCCTTTGCGACCCATGACAGGCATAGTCCATCATGGTGCCGATCAGAAGTTATGGAGCAGTCTCCTGACTTGAGCAGCTTTGCCTGTGTTAAAGGGGTTATCCGTGAAAAAAACTTTTTTTTTATATATATATATCAACTGGCTCCAGAAAGTTAAACAGATTTGTATATTACTTCTATTAAAAAATCTTAATCCTTTCAGTACTTATGAGCTGCTGAAGTTGAGTTGTTCTTTTCTATCTAAGTGCTCTCTGATGACACCTGTCTCGGGAACTGTCCAGAGTAGAAGCAAATCCCCATAGCAAACCTCTTCTACTCTGTGCAGTTCCCGAGACAAGCAGAGATGTCAGCAGAGAGCACTGTTGCCAGACAGAAAACAATAACTCAACTTCAGCAGCTGATAATTATTGAAAGGATTAAGATTTTTTAAAAGAAATAATTTACGAATCTGTTTAACTTTCTGGAGCCAGCTGCTGCTACTACCCATACCCTGCCACAAATCATTCATTCATAAGCGGGCGGCGCTGCGGACTGGCGGCACTGACGTCATTGCCAGTTAAGCTACAGAAACCCCACCCGTGCCAGTTAAAGCCGCATTTCCAGATATAATAAAACTAAGATTGCTGGCGAACGGCTGGACGGATCCAGCCAAGGTAGGTATCATAGGAATCATTGTTTCCCGCACTATTCATCAGTACCTGTGGTTAGTGCGGGAGCAAACATGTGACAGCTTTCCTTTAACCCCTTAAGGACTCAGCATTTTTCTGTTTTTACATTTTCATTTTTTCCTCATCACTTTCTAAAAATCATAACGCTTTCAATTTTGCACATTAAATTCCATATGATGGCTTATTTTTTGTGCCACCAATTCTACTTTGCATTGACATTAGTCATTTTACCAAAAAATCCATGGCGAAACAGAAAAATTCATTGTGCGACAAAATGGAAGAAAATTTTGTAAATTTTGGGGGCTTCCGTTTCTACGCAGTGTATTTTTTGGTAAAAATTACACCTTATATTTATTCTGTAGGTTGATACGATTAAAATGATACCCTACTTATATAGGTTTGATTTTGTCGTACTTCTGAAAAAAATCATAACTACATGCAGGAAAATTTATACGTTTAAAATTGTCTACTTCTGACCCCTATAATTTTTTTTAATTTTCTGTGTACGGGCCGGTATTAGGGCTAATTTTTTTGCGCCGTGTTCTGAAGTTTTTATCGGTACCATTTTTGCATTGATCGGACTTTTTGATCGCTTTTTATTCATTTTTTTCTGATATAAAAAGTGACCAAAAATACGCTATTTTGTACTTTGGAATTTTTTTGCGCGTACGCCATTGACCATGCAGTTTAATTAACGATATATTTTTATAGTTTGGACATTTACGCACGCGGCGATACCACAGTTTTTTCTTAAAGGGAAAAGGGGGGTGATTCAAACTTTTATTAGGGAAAGGGTTAAATGACCTTTAACTTTTTTTCACTTTTTTTTTGCAGTGTTATAGCTCCCATAGGGACCTATAACATTACATACACTGATCTTTTATCCTGATCCCTGCAAAGTCATAGCTTTGCATGGATCAGCGAGATAGGGGCTCGATTGCTCAAGTCTGTAGCTCAGGCTTGGAGCAATCAAACACCGATTGGACGTGACAGAACAAGGTAAGGGGACCTCTGCTCGCGTCCTAGCTGATCGGGAAATCTCGATTTTATCGCAATAGTCCCGATTAGCCCGACTAAGCTGCCGGAAAGCGTTTACTTTCATTAGCAGAGCGGTGATCAACTTTGATCGCCGCGTCTGATGGGTTAATAGCACACGGCACAACGATCAGTGCTGCGCGCTGTTATCCCAGGGTCCCGGCTATGAATAGCAGCCGGGAACGGCCGTTGTGATGCAGGGTCATGGCGTGACCCCCTTTTAAACACCGGGACTGGGTGCCCTGCGTCTTTAAGAGGTTAAAAGGAGAGAATTAAAAAAAATGCAAAAACGAAAATTAGCTGTGTCATCAAGGCCAAAATGGGCTTTGTCCTTGAGGGGTTAGGGTATGTTCACACTGCGGAATCTCAGCTCGCAGAATTCCACACGGACCGCACGGCACTGCGCCATCACCATTGACAGCTATGGAGTGCTCGCAGACTTCTGCACAAAGAATGAACATGTTCATTCTTTGTGCGGAGCAATTTCAGCTGCGGAATTGTCCGCCGCTAAAATTCCTCAGTGTGCAAGGCTCCCGCGGAAAACCCATTCACACTGATGTTAATATTCACTGTGCGTAATTACACTCATGGAATTCCGTGGGAATTACGCAGTATGAACATACCCTTAAAATGTTTGCCGAGTTCCTGTTTTCAGCCTATAATGCATTGTAGGGGTGTGCTTCATTGTTAGCTTGCGCATGACTATCAAGTGCAGATAAACTGGAGCGATGAGAAAACAGCAATTTTTCTTATTATTTTTATTTATTTATTAATTGTTTTGCTTTGAATCTAAGCAAAAAAGAAAACAAAAATACTCACAACGCCATCAAAAGGAAGCAATATGAACAGTTACTGAACGTCTCATGCAGATTTAAAGGGGTACTCCCGTGGAAAACTTTTTTTTTTTATAAATCAACTGGTGCCAGAAAGTCAAACAGATTTGCAAATTACTTCTATTAAAAATATTAATCCTTCCAGTACTTTTTAGGGTCTGTATACTACAGAGGAAATGGTTTTCTTTTTGGAACACAGTGCTCTCTGCTGACATCATGACCACGGTGCTCTCTGCTGACATCTCTGTCCATTTTAGGAACTGTCCAGAGCAGCATATGTTTGCTATGGCAATTTTCTTCTACTCTGGACAGTTCCTAAAATGGACAGAGATGTCAGCAGAGAGCACTGTGGTCATGATGTCAGCAGAGAGCTCTGTGTTCCAAAAAGAAAACCATTTCCTCTGTAGTATTCAGCAGCTAATAAGTACTGGAAGGTTTAAGATTTTTTAATAGGAGTAATTTACAAATCTGTTTAACTTTCTGGCACCAATTGATTAAAAAAAAATAAAGTTTTCCACGGGAGTACCCCTTTAACCTGAGAAGTGTTATTAAACATTGAGAGACACATTGTTACGCAGACATCCGTTGTTGTGATTGCGATGGATTGACAGCAAAAGTAAACAAAAATGAGTTTTTTGTATCGTTTGTATCATCTTTAATTAAAAGGATTTGTTTCTCGTCACATCCCAGTGTAGAATCTGCCTGAGACATGATGATCTCCCAATTAACAGGGAAATTTATACAAAACTGTCGGCGCTACTGTCAACGGAACAATGCCGGGTGCGTCACCTCAGCCGCCCGATCCTGTTTAGTGTCGACGCCATGTTACATCTTGGACATCTGCTTGTTAAGTGACGGCCTATTTTAGCAGCTGCTGTAAATTGCCTGGTATTGATATTTTGAGGTATTCTTTTACATGTGCTCCAAGAACAGGAGGCAACTTTAATCACATCTAAGCAGTGAATATGTATGCAGCTCTTAGGGGAGTGTGCAGCCATTATTTCCAGAAGAAATCTTAAACAGGTCTATGAGATTAGGGGAATTTTTTTTTTTTTTTTTTATTTATTTATTTTTTTATATTCTGGCAGAAACACCATCACTCCAGCCTCTCCTCTTAAGGGTGCGTTCACACGTAGTAAATCAAGAGTAATTCACACCGAAAAATTCACGGGCGGACAAAATAATGTTATTTTCGCGCGAATCAGGCATCCCGGTCCGATCCCCAACCGGCATCCCACGGGCGTATCTATACGCCCTACGTCCTTAAGAACTCGGGATGCAGGGCGTAAGCATACGCCCTACGTCCTAAACAGGTTAAAAGGTTAAGTGGTTTCCTGTGAAAACACATTCAATGTAGTGTTGCTCGCGAATATTCGCAATTCGAATATTATTCGCGAATATCGCATATTCGCGAATTCGCGAATTTCGCGAATTCGCGAATTTCGCGAATATAGCGCTATATATTCGTAATTACGAATATTCGTTTTTTTTTTTTTTTTCTTCACAGTACACATCACAGTGATCACCCCTCTCTGCTTCCAGCTTGTGTGGTGTAAAGAAGGCTGTAATACTACTGTGTGAGACTGGCGTGCGAAAATTTGCATATGCTAATTTTCGCATATGCGAATGTTCGCGTATGTTAATTTTGTATATGCTAATATTCACATATGATAATTTTCGCATACGCGAATTTTCGCATATGCGAAAATAAAACGAGGATATAACGAATATGCGAATATTCGTGAATATATGACGAATATTCGTCCATATATTCGCGAATATTCGCGAATTCGAATATGGCCTATGCCGCTCAACACTAATTCAATGGGGAAGATTTATCAAAATATGTGCATAGAAAAAGTTGCTAAATTGCCCATAACAGCCAATCAGATTGTTTCTTTCAATTTTCACAAGCCTCTTTAAAAATGAAAGAAGCGATCTGATTGGTTGCTATGGGCAACTCAGCAAATTTTTCTCTGGACAGGTTTTGATGAATCTTCCCATATTAAAGTCCTATTCTCTGTATAGGCCATCAGTGAGTGATCGGGGGACCTTCTGTCCCCCAAACATTTGAACAAAGCATCCACAGAGCTTTGTTGAGCACTGAGCCCCCCCATATGTTTGACCAGGGTAGATATGATGAAGAATACATTAAGCCGTTGATCTCAATGAACCATAAAGCATCTTCTCTAGGGAGGTCAGATGACTCACCAGTACTTCTATTTCGTAAAACCCAATAGGTCATCTATAAGGCAGTAGAAAGCTACATGGAAGGGGGACCAATACCCTATTGAACCCTGATCCAGCTGCACAGAAAGCACAATGGGTGACATTTATTAAAACCTGTCCAGAGGAAAAGTGGCCCAGTTGCCCATAGCAACCAATCAGATTGCTTCTTTCATTTTTAACAAGGCCTCTGCAAAATGAAAGAAGCAATCGGATTTGTTGCTATGGGCAACTGGTCAAGGTTTCTTGTGATCCAAGTTGTTCTGACTTTTGGGGGTCCTGGGGTAAGACACTCAGCCTTTACACATTATTTGCCACTCCTTAGGGACCTCTCATTGACCCTAATGGTTTGCAGTTCTTTACGGAGTGCCTTGACCCCTCAATTTGATGTGCCTAATGTGGTAGCTTGGGAGGTGTAGGGTATGGGGAGTGTAGCTGTTCTGGTATTAAAGGGTGCTTGTTAACCCTTGCTATTCGTGAGGTGTGAGGGCTCCTCAATAAAGCTTTTCCTACTGCCGCCCTTCCCAGGAACGATAGGGAGGTAGATGATACTGAGTTTAACCCCTTAAGGACCAATGCAAATAAACCTGTACGCCCCTGAAAGACCAGGCCTGTTTTTTCAAATCGGGGATGTCTGTCTTTATTAGAGAATAACTCTGGTAACGTTTTGCCAATCACGATAATTTTGACATTGTTTTTTTGTCACAAGTTGTCCTTCATGTACATAGTAAAAGTAAGCCGATATCATTTGTAGTGTTTTTTTACACTAATTGGTTGCATATATTTATACATACTGACCAAATAGTTTATGAAACTTATACTTTCAGATGTCTACTTTATTTTGACGTCATTTTTTAGTTTTTAATTAACATTTTAAATTAGTTAGAAGCCTAACAATTTAACTTGAAATTTTTAAAATTTGAAAAGTACATCTTTTTTTATGTGCTATGCAAGGCTTGCAGAAATTAAAAGGTAGTAGAACATAGGAACACCCCCCCCAAATGACCCCATTTTAAAAACTAGACCCCTTAAGGTGTTCGCTAGGGGGTACAGTGAGTATTTTAACACCATAGTTTTTTGGCAGGAATTATTACAAAGTCAGTGTTAAAAATTCGAAAATTGCAATTTTTCACAAATGCATCATTTGGGGGGCATATTTTTTGTACATCACTTCTGATATTGAAAGAAATGCACCCTATATTTTATTTAGCTGCTTGTCCCATGTTCGGAAATACCCCCGCTTTGGCCATATATGGTTCCTTGGCCGCGTGGTAGGACTCAGAAGGAGAGGAGCGCCATTTGGCTTTAAGGGCAGAAGAGTACCCCCACCACCACAAGTGACCCCATTTATATACCGCAGCCCTACAAGTTATTGGCTGGACCAGGGACCTCTCTGATTGTTCCTTGGTCGGTTGGCAGTATAACGCGTCTGTCTGTGACAGTTAAGGCTCCTGATGGATATATCCGCCATGTTGTGGGAATAAGCACCCGCTCATGGCGAATATATCCATTACTGCAGCGGCTGGGTAGCTCATGACTGCTGGCGGAAAATCCGCTGCTATGAGTGAACGCACAAAGCTACCCAGCCGCAGCAGCGAGCTCATTACCGTGACTGCTGCATAATGTGTAGGATCCGCAGCATATTACATTTTTATTAGATTAATTTAATAAATGTATTTTTAATATATATTTTTTTTACACTTTTATTACATTTTTATTTATTTTTACACTTTTATTTTATTTATTTATTTATTTTTACACTTTTTAATGCTTTGGAATACTTAGTATTCCAAAGCATTGCAGTTATATGCTGCCTGCCAGTTTTCACTAGCAGGCAGCATATTAGGACGTGCCTCTCAGGCAATACCCAGGGCAGACCTGGGAGTCTTTGTAGGACCCCCGGCAGCCCAGGTATGCGGCAGCACCCCGAGATCGCGATGCGGGGTGCTGCAGGAGAGACAGAGGGAGCTCCCTCCCTCTGTCAGAACTCCTTACAGCGCGCGGTCACTTCTGACAGCGGCTGTAAGGGTTAAACTGTCGGGAGTGAAGTGAACTTCACTCCCGACAGTGCGGCAGGCTCCGGCCAGCCGCGTATTACACGCAGCACCCCGCGATCGCGATCCGGGGTGCTGCAGAGGAGACAGAGGGAGCTCCCTCCCTCTGTCATAACACTTACAGCCCGTGGTCACTTCCGACCGCGGCTGTAAGGGTTAAAACTGCCGGGACCGAAGTTTACTTCGGTCCTGGCAGTGCAGCAGGGTCCCGGCTGTGTGATACAGCCGAGTCCCTGCCGCGATCTCGTGGGTGCACTGGGCAGCACCCACGAGAAGAATGGGCGAGTATAGACGTCCAGGTGCAGGAACGGCCGCCAACCTGGACGTCTATACTCGTCCATGGTCGTTATCGGGTTAAGTAGAGAGTAATAATGGATTGTACACAACCGGAAAGCTTCTGAAAACAGCGTTAACTTTACTGAAGATTTTCTGTACACTTCATTAACATAACAGTCTCTCATCAATACAACTTCCTTTTGGAGATTGACAATGGTCGGGACTTTAGCTTTAAGAGTCTCTAGTCTATTGCGCTGTTCCACTGGATTTAGGGGAATTAGTTGCGGTCCAGTAGTCAGGCTAGTATTAGTAGGAATTAGTATAAGACTCACAATTTTTGGTTCTGCTGAGGCCGTAGGTTTTGAGGCCTAGCGTGTCTTTGAAAGTTGCGTAGCACCGTCCTGTTAGTCCGGCATCCACGAGAGCAGCAACCCAAGAGAGCGATGATTGGACGCAGCTCCCTTATATGGGCAGGGGCTGGACTGACCCTAATTGGTCTTACAGAGATTTCTGGATAACACGTGACCCAAGGACCTCCTAAGGTCCTGCAACATTCCATAGAGGTTGCTAGCTTGGTCACATGGTCCTGCGACGCTAAACAAGGTAAATACTATACATTCCTATAAAATTATAGATATAATTACTAATATATACATTTATGAACATTAAAGTTAGAATTAAGGAGAGGTGACTAGGGGCTGTCCCACCTGAGGAACTCTAAGTTCTTTCTATATCCATGGTCTCAAACGGTGGCTCTCCAGATGTTGCAAAACTTCAACTCCCAGCATGTCTGGACAGCCAACAGCTGTCCAGGCATGCTAGGAGTTGATGTTTTGCAGCATGCCCCAATTTGAGATCACTGGTCAATATACAATTGATAGCCAATTGATTACTAAATTTATTGGGTGCCTAGAACATTAAAATACCTCCACCCACTGGTCCCATCAGTATAACAGAGTCAAAATAATATTTACCTCTTAAGGACCAGTTTTTTTTTCATTTTTGCACTTTCGTATTTTCCACCTCACCTTCTAAAAATCAGAACGCTTTCAATTTTGCACCTACAGACCCATATGACACCAATATGTTCAGCTCACACCCCTTGCCCGCTGCGCCCGGACTGGCGTGGCCAGCGCCTAGTAAGCAGGAATCAGGAACAACAGAATGTCCAGCGCAAAGATATATAAACTGAATGCTTTATTGCGGTACTTCAGCACATGGATGACAGCGATACAGGTGACACGAAACGTGTGACCCTAGAGATGGGCCTTAGTCATACAGACCCATATGGGGCTTTTTTTTGTGTGCCACCAATTGTACTTTGTAATGACATCAATCATTTCACCACCCAATTTACGGCAAAACCAGAAAAAAAAAATATTTGTGGGGCAAATTTTGGGGGCTTCCGATTCTACGTAGTGACTTTTCAATAAAAATTACACCATATCCTTATTCTGTAGGTCCATATGTGGTGTCCCGGTACCGTATTTCATACCGTACCTTGTGGTGGGGTCCCAAAGTCAGAGTCCCTAGGAACAGTGGGGCTCTGGCACGTCACCCCTCAGTTAGCTAAAGTTTGTGTAAATAAAAGTGTAAATATGTATATTCAGGATGCCTACCTTGTTAGCGTAGCAGGACCTGCGGGTCATGTGACTCGGTGTTCAGAACTCTATGGTTTGCTAAAGGACCTTTGGTGGTTCTAGTCAGGTGATCACCCACAAGCCTATGCAACAGTGAGTGACAGCTGACGTGGACCAATCTAAAATGGTTCAGCCCCTGCCCATAGAAGGGAGCTGCAGCCATTAATCTCTCTCTTGGGTTGCTGATTCTGGATGAGGTAGGACCTCCGCAGCTTCCAAAGACAATTACTAGGCCTAAGCCTTGCGGCCTCAGCCTACGCTAAAGACTGTGAGTTCTTATCATTTCCCGCTATCTCCGCAAGATCACTGGACCTAAAACTACCCCTAAATCCAGCGGATCTATGCTACAAAAATCCTCCTAAACTAAAGAGAACTTACCGGTCCCAGCCAACTGTCAGTCATTGCCGTGCTGTATATAGACTCTGTCATGTGGACTGTTACTGTTACTGCATGTACAGAAATTCTTCAGTAAAGTTTCTACAAGTTTTTCAGTTCAGCACCGGTTGTGGACAATTCATTATTCTACACTCACCTATCGCTCTTCGGAAGGGTGGCGATAGGCCCAGCATTACCTCAGAGTTTTAACCCTCACCCTGGCGTCACGAGTGACAAGGGTTAAATTAACCCCTCATATACTACAGCAACACCCCAACTACCCTACACCCCCCGAGGCATACCACGCATATGTTTACAAGGATACACAATGTATATAGGTTTTATGTTATTTTACTACTAAAACAAATTATAACTACATGCACCAAAATGAGTATGTTTAAAATTGTTATCTGACCCCTATAAATTTTACATTTTTCATTTTTTTTAATGAGGCAGTATGAGGGCTCATTTTATGCGCTGTGATCTGAAGTTTTTATCGGTATCATTTTAGTTTTTATGGGACTTTTTGATCGCTTTTTATACATTTTTGAGGGTACACAAAGTGACCAAATACGCAATTTTGGACTTTGGAATTTTTTCACATGTACGCCATTACATAATAATTAACATTATATTTTATATAATATATATATTATATTATAGTTCAGAAAGTTACGCACGCAGTTATACCACATGTTTATTTTTATTTACATATATATATTTTTTTTTAAATGGGAAAAGGGATTTTTACACTTTTTTTTTGTCCCCATAGGGGACTATTACATGCAATTCTTAGATTGCATGCACTGAACAATGCTATGCCATAGCATAGCACTGATCAGTGTTATCTGTGCTCGATTGCTCCAGCCTGGATCTCAGGCTTGGAACAAATAGAATGCCGATCGGACAGCGAGGAGCAAGGTAAGGAGCCTTCCACTGTCCTCTCAGCTGTTCTGCACTATTTCACTGCACGGGTCATGAACAGCTCCGCTGAGCTAACCAGCAGTGTTTTCTCCCATTTAAGATGCCGCAATCAACTTTTATTGTGACGTCTAAAGGGTTAATACTGGACATTAGCCCGATCGGCGATGTCTGGTAGTAGCCGGGGTTCCTGGTTGCTGGTAGTAGCCGGGGGTCCTGGTTGCTGATAGCAATCGGGACCCACCAGGTATGAAGCGTGCTCAGCTCCTGAGCACGCTTCACATAACAGGGGCCGGCCAAGGACGTAAATATATACCTCCATAGTCGTTAAGGGGTTAAAGCATGTAGCTGCATGCAAAAATAAATGTGCACTACAGGTACCGTGGTGCAGTCCACGGTAATTCAGACTGGACCTAATAGGTGACAGGTAAAATCTAACACATCACCTCCCCCACCACAATCACTTGACGGCCTTTGCGAAGAACGGTCCTTCAATGTCCCGTTCAATAATATTTTTTTAATGTAGCTTCTTACAAATCACATTCATCTGGTAAAATATCCCTCCTGATATGATGTGTTAAGGTCTTATGGGAAAAAAAATCCTAATTCGCTCAGCAATTTGCATTTTTTTCATTAAGCAGCTGAGATCTGTAGTTCCCAGAAATCAATACTTTGTAAATCACGCGTTCCCTCATTTACCACCTGTTCACAGCTATTTGGAAATTGCATAAAGTAACACAGAGCGAGGTATGAGGCCCTCGCAACGATTATGCGCGGCCCACGCGACCTCTACGTCTCACGGGCTAACTCTTGGCAATTCCTCGCCCCCACATAAGCAATGCAGATTGAGACACAATGTGGCATCCGTCACCGCTCCATTGAGCCCCTGGCCGTGATTGCCATACACGTTAATGGCCGCCTCATTGTCTGTACGGACATTCCTGCCATGTCTGCAGTCTGCTTGTGCCTCCGAAGCAACTTGGATGATAAAACTAATGGCTCATCGGAGATTTTAACTAATTTACTGTTATTTCCATAAAATATTCGGATTTGGAGCCTAGAAAATAGAAAATTGAAATCTTCCGATCTGAGTCTTTTTGAATCAGTTATTTTTATATACATATATATATATATATATATATATATATATATATATATATATATATATGTATATATATATATATATATATATATATATATGTATATATATATATATATATATATATATATATACAGTGACCCCTCAACCTATGATGGCCCCGACATATGATAATTTCAACATGTGATGGCCTCTCAGAGGCAGCATCAACATACGATGCTTTTGTATGTCGGGGCCATCGCATAAACGGCTATCCGGCAGCACAGACTGCTTCAGCTGCCACCGGATAGCCGTTTACGGTGCCCCCTGAGCCCCGGTGATGGTCACTTACCTGTCCTCGGGGCTCTGGCACGTCCTCTTCGGGATCCCCTGCAACGTCGGCGCTCTCCATCGTTGTCATCACGTCGCTGCGCACGCCATCCCGTCATCCAATAGGAGCGGCGTGCGTAGTGACGTGATGGCGGTGACGGAGAGGGCAGTTGCCGGGGAAGCAGAGGCCTTGCCGGAGCGTCGGGGACACCTCGGGGATGTGGCGACAGCGATGGACGGCAACATCCAGGGCAGAGGTGACGAGCGGTGACGGTCCGGAGCGGCGGGGACAGGTGAGTACAACTTTGTCTAACAGTGGTCTACAAACTGCGGACCTTCAGATGTTGCAAAACTACAACTCCCAGCATGCCCGGACAGCCAATGGCTGTCCGGGCATGCTGGGTGTTGTAGTTTTGCAACATCTGGAGGTCGCAGGTTGTGGACCACTGTCCTATACTTTACATTGCACATATCCAACAACATACAATGGTTTCAACAAACGATGGTCCATTTGGAACGGATTACCATCGTATGTTGAAGGACCACTGTATGTATATATATATATATATATATATATATATATATATATATATATATGTGGTAGCCCTTGGAGGGGTGTATGATAGTGGTGGTATGGTATAGGTATATAAGGGGTTAATGTTAACCCTAGAAGAGTTTGTGACGCCAGGCTGAGGGCTGGTATGCTGAATCAGTGTTCCGGCCTATCGCCACCCTTCCCAGTAACGATAGGTGCATAAAATAACTGAAGGTCCACAAGGAGATTGAACTTGAACAACGTTTACTGAAGTGCTTGCAATATTCACGGCACAGTCACAGTCTCATACAAACAGTCCTTTGGTTACTTACCGACTGGCAGTAGTTGCGGACCTTGAGCTAGACAATAAGTCTCTTAATTTAGGAAGAGATTTGCAGATCCGTCCAAATTTAGGGGAGGTGTTAGGTCCGGAGATGCTGCAGAGTGTTTGGGAGGTGATACACTCTATAATTATAATCGTTCAGCCCTTGCCGCAAGACTCGGGCCTAACTCACTGCGATTACTGCTGTACAGGTCTTGCTTGCTTGACAGCCCACGAGATAAAAGAGAGAAACATGGCCGCCGCTCCCTTATATGGGCAGGGGCGTGGCGAATCTGATTGGTCCGAACGTCTGCCATTCACCTTATATGGTGTGATGGGATTGCTTACGTCACAGGATCTATATACATTATAAAACCAAAACGAGGCTGGATAGAGGGATTGCTATTAATCTAGTCTACCCCTAGTCGCCTCTATCTTAATATATATATATATATATATATATATATATATATATATATATATATATATATATATTTTAAGATTGTCATTAGAACTACTAACCAGCTCGCTCAGACTCCTCAATGGCTATTCTGCCTCTCTTTTCCTGTAGTTCCCAACCAGGTGCCTCCAGCTTCCGCAAAACTACAACTCTCAGCATGCCCAAACAGCCTTTGAGATAGTCAAGAATTGTACTTGGGGGGTCCCAGCAATAACACATCTCGCAATAACACACCTGTCCCCTATCTTGTGCATAGAGCATTGTTTCCCAACCAGGTGCTTCCAACTATTGCAAACCTACAACTCCCAGCATGCCCGGACAGCCAACGTCTGTTTTGCAACAGCTGGAGGCCAGTGGCGTCGCTAGGGGGGGGGCCAGAGGGGACCATGGCCCCCCCTAGATCAGGCCATGCCCCCCCCCTTGGGCCCCCCCCCATTTAAAATAAATAGGGATGTCCCGATACATTGATGGCTCCGCCCCCAGCACAGGAGAGGACGGGCCGAGAGCTGACAGGTCACACAGCAGAGCGGCCGCTTCATGTGAGGTGAGTGATGTCCCGTGTCCTGCCTCTCTCCCCCCTGATCAGCAGTATATCCCGGGGCTGAGTAATGTGTATAAGTAGCAGTCCAGAGGGGTCACTTTTCCCAAATCCAGTGTCCACAGGTCACCAACAGGCCACATTATCACAACAATTTTTAGGAAAAATTGCGGCAAAAATTGCGCGCTTTTACCGCAATTTTTCGTAAATCGCGGTAAAACAGCGCATTTTTTGCCGCGATTTTTCCATAAATTGTTCTGGTAATGTGTCCTGTTGGAGACCTGTGGACACTGGAGGAGGGAAAGTGACCCCTCTGGAAGGACAACATGTGAACACATTAACCCCTCATTAACCCCTCAAGGGTACATTCACATGTACAGGATCTGCTGCATATTTTTGCTGCATATTTTGTGCAGCTGATTTTGCAACCAATTAGCTTCAATAGGTAGCAAAATCAGCTGCAGAAAATATGCAGCAGATCCTGTACATGTGAGCGTATCCTAAGGGCTCATTCAGGGGTGGATCCCCAGTATATTTTACGCTGCGGATCCGCCGACAATGGACCCTACAGTGAGTGCTGCCTCCATCTGTGCCTGATCATACCGGCAATCCTCCGCTACGAGCAGACACGCTTTGATGTGTATACTCTCGTACATCATGGCCGCTCCTACTGCTCTCTGAGCTAGGCCGAGAGCAGACGCGATGTGTGCATTGTCGGGGGATCCGCAGCGTAAAATATGCTGGGGATCCATCCGTGTAAATAAGACCTAAGGACACAAGGCGTATGTGTACGCACAGTGTCGGCTCCCACTGTGTTGTATACATCATTAGCTAGAACCCTCGGCTAATGCCAGACATCACCAATCAGGCTGATGTCTGACATTAACACTTTAGATGCTGCTATCAAAGTTGATGGTAGTGTCCAAAAATTTTGACGCCTTAAGGTCCGAGCATTTTTCCGTTTTTGTACTTTTTTTTTTTCCTCCTTATCTTTTAAAAATCATAACCCTTTCAATTTTGCACCTAAAAGTCCATATGATGGCTTATTTTTTGCGCCACCAATTCTACTTTATAATGACATCAGTCATTTACCCAAAAATCTATGGCAAAAACGGAAAAAAAATCATTGTGTGTTTATGTATATATATATATATGTGTGTGTGTGTGTGTGTATGTATATATATAAATATATATATATATATATATATATATCTATCTATATATATATATATATATATATATATATATATATATATATACACATACACACGTTTTAAAATTGCCCCCCCACTTTTGTCACTGGCCCCCCATGTGCCCCCCATGTGCCCTGGTTGGGAAACATTATTTTATGCAACAATATTTTCTCTGCATCCTTTCACAGCATAACTAAACAAATGTAACTCTTAGGGCTCAGCCAAAGCCTGTCCAGGCATGCTGGGAGTTGTAGTATTCTCACTACGGAATCTCCATCTGGAGCAGGGGCACTACAAGGCAGCACTAGGACTGCACGGGAATGCACCATCTGAATAGACGGCAATGTATTTCTGTGCGGATTCCAATGAAAGAATGAACAGGTTCATTCTTTCAGCGGAATCTGGGTGACAGAATTTACGGGGGTGCAGCAGATTCCGATTGAGAACAATAGGAGGCTGCTGCACCATATTTTTAAAGGGGAGTTCTGGAGCAAAATTCTGCTCGGAAAATATGTAGTGTGAATGAGCCCCTTAGGTGTCATTTAAGGTGGAAGGCACAACAGAGTCTGCTCCATAAGTTGTAGGTGACAGCAGTAGAATACATTTCAGACTGTGCGGGATTGAAGATAACTTAGATCATAGCCATTAACCACTAAAATGCCATGGTAAATAGAGACCAGGTAAGGGGGCTTCTTCTGTCAAACAATCTGCCCACCAGCAGCGTTGCTGGGGGGTTTTGATAATTTTTCATTGCAGTTGGAGGCCTAGTGAAGCATCTCAGGTCTGCCATCTTAGTACCACAGGCATTATTAAAGGGTTACTCCACTTTAGATAAACTTATCCCCTATGCAGAGGATAGGGGATAAGTGTATGATCGCGGGAGGGTCCGGCCTCTGTGACCCCCTGCAATCTCCTGAACAAAGCCCCTTCCCCCACCTCTGGACACTGCTTCTCCCCACTGGGGAATCCACAACACCATTCTGAGATGGCCTCCTCATGCTTAAAGGGGTACTCAGGTGGAAAACATTTTTTGAAAATGAACTGGTGCCAAAAAGTTAAACAGATATGGAAATTATTTCTATTACAAATATCTTAACCCTTCCAGTACTTACCAGCTGCTGTATGCTCCAGAGGAAGTTGTGTTTTTCTTTTCTGTCTGGCCACAGTGCTCTCTGCTGACACCTCTGTCCATGTCAGGAACTGTCCAGAGCAGGAGCAAACCTCTCCAGCTCTGAACAGTTCCTGACATGAACAGAGGTGTCAGCAGAGAGCACTGTGGTTAGACGGGAGAGAAATTAAAAAATAAAAGAACTTCCTCTGGAGCATACTGCAGCTGATAAGTACTGGAAGGATTAAGATTTTTTTAAGAGAAGTCATTTACAAATCTGTTTAACTTTCTGGCAGCAGTTGATTTTCAAAAATGTTTTTCACCGGAGTACCCCTTTAACAGTTACAGCCAGCTCAGTCACTGTAACCCTATCTCCGACGTTGATTGCCTGAGCTGTCCGTCACTGTTCAACACGAGCAGGTCATAATGTAAGGTGAGGACCGGTCTTGTTGAGCAGGGGGAAAAGCAATGTCTAGAGGTGGGAGATGGGGCTCAGTTCAGGAGGTTGTGGGGGGGTCACACAAGTCAGATCCCCCGTGATCGGACACTTATCCCCTATCCTTATCCCCTACAGATTTGTAAATTACTTCTATTAAAAAATCTTAATCCTTCCAATAGTTATTAGCTTCTGAAGTTGAGTTGTTGTTTTCTGTCTAACTGCTCTCTTATGACTCACGTCCCGGGAGCTGTGCAGTTCCTATGGGGATATTTTCCCATCATGCACAGCTCCCGGGATGTGACATCATCATTGAGCAGTTAGACAGAAAACTTCAGAAGCTAATAACTATTGGAAGGATTACGATTTTTTAATAGAAGCAATTTACAAATCTGTTTAACTTTCCGGAGCCAGTTGATATTTATAACAAAAAAGGTTTTGCCTGGATTGCCCCTTTAAAAACAATAAATATGTTCTATGTTACTAATCCTGATCATGTACATATAGTTGTTTTATGTATCTAGCACCTATATTTCTCTTACAAATACCTTCCATCAGTTGCTCACTTCTACTCAAGTCTGCTGTACTGTACTGGGTATAATCATCCATTCGCTTCAGGCTGCTTTGTAACCCCTACTCAATGTGTTCACTGTTTTCACTGTGTTCATGCTGCAGTCTGATGGGACAGGAGTGAGCACAGAGGAGTGCTAGTGCTGCCCTCACTTCCTGGACTTTTTCCAGCCTGTGCTTCAGCTGGGACAAAGATGATGCGGCAGCTGGACAGGATTATGGTCTGGTTGGTATAGGGACCCCTAGTGGTCTTTTTTATAAGGTATAATTTCAATAACATTTTCTTACGAAGCATATTAGAAAGGTTATTGTTTTGCCATGATGTATGATATATAAAAAGTTTCTGAATTTGACAGTGACCATTATAGGTTGTTTTCACTTGGCTGTATTTGGCTCAGCATTTTTCGTCAGCATTTGTAAGCCAAAATCAGGTAGAAACTACAGAGAAAACAATATAATGAAATATTTGTAACTTTCTCTTTGTTTTTGATCCACTGGGGTCAAAGCTAAAAATTCTAATGAAATACTGAGCAAAATAGTACATGTGAACCCTATTAGTACATGTGAACCCTATTATGTGGCACTAGCCAAACCCAGCCATGTTCAGCACGCATGGCGGAAGAGCTTTCTGGTGTATACACTTAATGTGCACCATGGTAATTTACTTGAAAATTTTTCAAAATGTTTCCAATCCCAATTTACAGCTATTAAAGGGGTTATCCAGGAAAAAAATGTTTTATATATATATATATATATATATATATATATATATATATATATATATATCTCAACTGGCTCCTGAAAGTTAAACAGATTTGTAAATTACTTCTATTAAAAAATCTTAATCCTTACAGTACTTATGAGCTTCTGAAGTTAAGTTGTTGTTTTCTGTCTAAGTGCTCTCTGATGACACGTGTCTCGAGAACTGCCCAGAGTAGAAGCAAATCCCCATAGCAAACCTCTTCTACTCCGTGCAGTTCCCGAGACAAGCAGAGATGTCAGCAGAGAGCACTGTTGCCAGACAGAAAAGAACAACTCAACTTCAGCAGCTTATAATTATTAAAAGGATTAAGATTTTTTCATAGAAGTAATTTACAAATCTGTTTAACTTTCTGGAGCCAGTTGATATATATATATATATATATATATATATATATATATATATATATATATATTAAAAAAAAGTTTTTTACCTGGAATGCCCCTTTAACTTGGATTCTTTATTTTTATTTAATTATTGGAAAAAACAATAAAAAGTTCTATGGATTTCAATAATAATTGCTAAATCAATTATGGAAATTCTGCAAATGTTAGCCAAACATCCACACAGCAGGCGTCTCTAAATATCATAGGATCCTCCAGCTGTGATAGAAAGAAAAACCAGTTCCGTATAATGAAGATGGTGATATTTAGAGAAATCTTTGATATTTAGGGAAATCTGTGATAGGCCCACAGGTTAATCCAAGTTTAATTGGCTGAATTAGTTTTATAGTGAAAAAGCACAGATAAATAATAGCATCATTTATCAATCGGCAAAAAAAAAAAAAAAAGAATAAATTCTACTGAGTTTAAGGAAATGATATTGAATTAATTAAATGTCAAATGATTGGCTCTTAAGGAGATAGTAATATGTTGAAATAGCCATATTTTATCTTGATATATATATATATATATATATATATATATATATATATGTCTCAAAAGCTGGACTGAGAGCCGCTCACCATTAGCATGCCCACCTCTCCACCTGTGTCACGGGCCGACCGGTACCGCCTCCGGCTAATGTTTGTGCGAGAAGAACAATGAGGTCCGGCACTAGGTGGTTGCAGGTAGAAACTGTTTGTTGCTTTATTGAAGCTTTATTTATACATAGCTGGAAGACGTATTTCGCAAAGATGCCTAATCGTAGACTGCCAAACAATCACAAAATACAACTTAAAATACAAAAGGTACAAGTCACATGACTGTCCTCGTCATCATTAGAATCATGCACATGTAAAACCCGGAATTGGAATCCATTATATCCTCACCATATGATGTCTGTTCACATTGAACAAATAAAATGCGCTGCGTTTAATTTTCTGTGTCTATAACATTATATAATCGATATTCGAACCGGAAAAGGGTTATTTCTTGTAATACATATGTACATTTATATTTTTATATATCTCCTTCTACCTTTTCTCGTTATTAATGTAAAGACCGCAGTGCAAATAGTCTCAATGTGAACTAGACGTATGACTTACATATATTTCTATACAAGTTGGGTCACCAAGAGGAGAAGATTGCATCAGTTATTCATAGTGTTATGTGCGGGAAAGATGTATACATATTATTCTAGAATTGTAAAAAGAAAAAAGAGGGAACATTTCTGTCTAATAATAGAAGCAAATTGTAATTCATATAATTTATATTTGTTTTTATTTTTTGTATATTAAACCTCTTAAGATTTTTTTCTGATGGTATGTTGTTGTTGCCAGTGATAGTTCTTTATTATTGTTTCAATTATTATATTATGCTGTTATTACTTATTTATTATTAACTTATATTCTATTGTTATATGTTTATTAATTTAGTTTTTTATTTTATTTTATTATTGATCCTTTTTTGTTTTTTGTTAGTTAATTATTTAATATTTTCTTATTTATTATTTTATATTCTTTTTTATTTATTGTTTTATTATTTATTATTTTTTATTTTTTGTAATTTTTTATTACTTGCTTATATTTTTTGTTTATCGTTATTTTATTTTTTATTTGTATGTATATATAGCCATTTCTATTTTAAGGGCAAGTCAACAACATATCCATTCTTTTATTTAATCCCTCTGGGTATCTAGTTCCTAAAAGAAACATCCAGTAGGTTTCGCGTTTATACATTCTACTTTTGAGGTCACCACCCCTCGGTCCCAGGGATATTTTTTCTATCCCTGATACACGGAGGCTGGTCAAGTCACCTCCATGTATTTCTCTGAAGTGACGAGACAACATGGAGATGCCCGGTAAGTTACTTCTAATATCTGAACATGCTTATGGAATCTCATCTTTAATGTATTGCCTGAACAACCAATGTATTGTAATTTGCAAGATGCAAATGTTGCTACATATACAATATTTTTTTGTATTACAAATGGGCCTTAGGGGAGGTGGAAAAACCCCTTTATGTACCTTGGGGAGTGAGTGGAACACGGGGATTATAGGATGAGTCACAAAAAGATATTCCTCCAACTTTGTATCCAAAACATCCAGTGCCACCCCTTCCTCCAATATTTTTGTAGGTGTTTGTAGGTGGAAATGGAGAGAGTTTCCTGCGTGGGGCCGCCCTTTTTAGGGCGAGTAAAACTTGCCAAGAAGGGAATTAATAGTGCGTGCGTAGGGCCTTACAGGGGAAGTGTTTACCCCCACCGGTTACAATGGACCATACGTTGTTCCCTTCCACCTTTTAGAGGTCTTTGCATCACCTCAATACTTGGTGGTGTAGGTGGCACGTGGTGTTTTTTGCACACCTTTCCTTTTGTTTGATTTAAACAAAGAATTTGGGTCAATATATTTTATTCTAAGACTATTATTAAAAGTTAAGTTTTACGTAATGAATATCCTCAATACTAGGCCCACTAACACATTTACAAAAGAGACCATTTTCTTCTGCCTACCTGCCTCAGCTACTATTATGATCCTGCCACCCGCCTGATGCCTCACATCTGATGCCAAGTTCTTTTGTCACCACCCTTCGTCACCTGGTACAGGTATTACCATCCACCGCACCACTCTGAACTCCTGATGCTGCTGCTGCCACCTCCAGGCTGTCTCATTCTGCAACCATATGTTCTCCTCATGCTGATGCCAGCTCCAGGCTGTCTCATACTGCCACCATGTGTTCTCCTCATGCTGCTGCCATCTCCAGGCTGTGTCATTCAGCCACTATATGGTCTCCTCATGCTGCCGCCACCTCCATGCTGTGTCATTCAGCCCCTATATGTTCTCCTAATGCTGCTGCAAACTCCAGGCTGTGCCATTCAGCCACTATATGTTCTCCTCATGCTGACGCCACCTCCACGCTGTGTCATTCAGCCACTATATGGTCTCCTCAAGCTGCTGCCACCTCCACGCTGTCATTCATCCCCTATATGGTCTCCTCATGCTGCCGCCACCTCCACGCTGTGTCATTCAGTCACTATATGGTCTCCTCTTACTGATGCCACCTCAAGGCTCTGTCATTGTGCCGCTTTACGACAGTGATTCTAATAGCGACGCCTCTGATCTGCATGTCATACTTAATAACATTGTTATTTCACTAACCCAGTACCCCTATTGAGGCTCTCTGTAGGCCAGAAATAGCTGTTTTGTTCTTGGGGAGATCAGTCACTGCCAGATGAGTCTAACAATGGTTTCCCCACTGCTCCCATTCTAGACACAAGAACACTTAGCAGAGCCTAGCATTCATGTGTATAGTGGAATCGGAATAGATAGCCATCCGTTCCGACAGTCACTATCTTATATGTAAGCTACCTGCAATAGACATGAACCTTAAAGAGTAACTCCCATGATCTTTATACATTTTATAATAATCCTAGTTCACACCCACCTATCATAAAAAAACACCCCTGACTTTATTTTTATTATTATTTTTTTCCACCTTGATTTTACTCTATATCTTCTGCTCAGTCTCAGTCAGCTCCACAGAATGGGAAGGGGCGTTCCCCGGCAGGTGTGACATCATCTGAAGCTCTGCATGGGAGAACTTTCTCCCTCACTCTGCTACACACAGCTGAGAGCAGTTTGGTGTGAGATGGGCTGTGATTGACTGAGACCCCCCTAAGCTTTAAGCACTGAGCTCTACTGTACACTCTATACACTGTGCTGAGCTGAGGTCCCATCTGCATTTCCTGACTTTTGCCTTTGCTAGGCTGTAGCAGGAGACAATCTGCTAGCAGGTTCTTTTTATTTTTTTTATTTTTTTTTTACTAATGACAGGTGCCATTTAAAAACTACTGACTGATAGTTAAAGCATGACAAGAACCAGGTATGGTAGGACCAAAATTCTACACAACTAACAGTCCTATTCTTTTTAGGTAGGTCATCTTAATACCAGTAGAAGGCATACAAGTACCCAAACTTTTCTGCTTATGAAACAGTTTTATGTAACAAAACTTACAGATGGAGGATCTCTAAAGGGACATCTATTCTATTATTTATTGTTACAGTACATAATTGTACCTAAAGGCCTCAACTCTGTTTTTGTCTTTTCACTGTTGGTACCTAAATATATACGATCTCTCTCCAAAGGCCAAAAATCACTTCAGTTTTTTATTGTCTAACCTTGCGATCAACAGCCACTTGAGTTAAGTTTTTTATGCAAACTTAATAAATTTCTGAAGTGATTTTCATTTTTTTTGTCTGAAAAGTTTTGCTGATCTATGTTCATCCTAAATGTAGTGATTCGATTACAGAAGATGTGATTGTCAGCTTGAATCATGTCAAATCTGTTATCCATTGAAGGATATCTTTCCAAAAAATATCCCTATTTTACATACCGTACACTTAGTTATTATTATAATGTATGAGTGGCTCGGAGCCTTATAGATAGAGGTATACAATGAGTTAAGAGGATGCACAAATAAGAGACAAATATCCAACAAATACAGTGAACTAGTGGAAAGATTCCAGTAACACAACTGTTGCGGATCCAGGGTCATAATCCTGTCTGCAGTTCCACTTATTGTGGCAAATCCTGCTGGCTACACCAATTGTGGTTTTAGAATGAGAGTAAAGCAAACATGCCCCTCCCCCGACAATGTACTTTCTATGTTAGAGTCCCCAAAATGGCCACAAACTATGTGAAACTGAAGCAGGAAGTACAGGCTAAATTTATAGGGTCCAAATATGTTTTTAAACACCCAGAAACACTGATTAAGTTTTGTACAACTATGAAATAATTGTACCAGGTATTTTGGCAGAAATGTCTTGTACCAGCAGTGTATCCCACCAAATTAACAAGCACTCGGTAACCAGCAAAGTTGATAACATTTAATAAAACATTAATTAGCTAAACCAAATAAGACATATATAGAAGCATTAATACAATAGTACATACTCTATGTTTAGCAAACTAGCATGGATCTACCCAAGGGATACATGAATATTTAGTGTAGAAATGATACAATCAATATATATATATATATATATATATATATATATATATATATATATATATTCATCCCAGGCTAAGGAGCAGAAGATGCTCCCCTCTTGAAGGAAGATCCAAAGAGGCAGAGGACCGTATGTTTTCCAGTAAAATCCCCTTATTGATTTTTCCTTTTCACATCATATTAAGTTTATTCTTCAGTCCGAAACACAAGCTCAACAGTTGTCTATAAAACCTTTTGGTCAGGGCTGGACTAGGAGAGGTATGTGAGACAAAAACCTTAGGGACTCCACCATGTAGAAGGACTAATGCCCCACTCATCAGTCTCATGTTTGTACACTGTGCACAAAGTTATTGGTACACTTCATAGCAGTATTATTTTCTAGTCCACAACTTAAAGCACGAGTGTTATGTCAAGCAGTTGGATTTCAACATAAATAAACCTTTTGTTCTCAGGGAAGATAAGCTCTAAAGGGGGAAATGTTTAAAAAGTGCCATGGGAAAACTAAAATGTCATACTGAGGCATGAGATATTGGAGTGCTATGAGGATTTCTTCTATCTATCTATCTATCTATCTATCTATCTATCTATCTATCACCTATATAATCCATATCTACCTATCATATTCCATATCAATCTATCTATCTCCCATCTATTGATCTATACAAAAAGATTTATACACTTGGCTAGCAGGTGTCAGGTTTGTGACCCCATAAGTAGAGTTGTAGTATCTGGTAGCTGAAGTGTAACAACCCTGAAGTTAACTGTTAGTTTCCACTAACCACTACTTCAAGTAAAGCAGCTATCGGCATCAAAGCCCTAGTAATAAATACCTCAAAAGCCAGGATTTATGGATAACAGCTTGTTCTTTACTAATTTTGCAGATTCAATATAACAGAGAACAGTGATGATAATATAGACTGGGAGCATCACACTTAATAGACACGTTAGGTAGAGATACTAGTAGTATGCCACTGTCACATGTAATTCAGGGGTCTGGAGAGACTCTCAATGTTAGTCCATCACTTTGTAAAGGTCAGCCTAGAGAATACCTGAATCTAGTTCTTACTTTGCTAGAGGTTCTATTAGCTTTGCTCTTGTTCCTATTGCTTACACTTGTGTTGGTACTACCCCTGTATCAGGACACACCAGAAAGGTTGCAGCTTGTTGTCCTGATCTTGAATATTGTAGTTTGAGGCAGAAGACTCCTATTGAAGGTGTGAGAGCTGCTGCTGGGTGATGTTCCCTTACCAGAGGTCATAGCCTACCTCCCTAACATGTAGGTCCCTTCCCTTTTCCTGATGACTGGGGTGGAGGTAGGACAAACCTTAGCCTTTAATTGGCTGAAGGGTGGACATGTGACATATTTCCAGCTTTACATAGTGAAGCTAAGGATTTTAGGAACAGACAGTTAAAGGGGTATTCTTGTCAAAAACATCTTATCCCCTATCAAAAGGACCCCCCACGATCCCCCTGCAGAAGCCCGCATTCTATGCGTAGCTGCGTCTGGAGTTTCGGAAACCTCCGGGTTTCCGAGACGGGGATGTGACGTGATGCCACACCCCCTCCATTCATGTCTATGGGAGGGGGCGTTGCGGCCGTTATGCCCCCTCCCATAGAAATGAATGAAGGGGGCATGGCGTGAGGTTTCCAAAACTTCAGACGCAGCTATGCATAGAATGTGGGCTGCTGCAGGGAGATCGCAGGGGAGAAAACCGCAGCACACTAGTAGCATAAAATTCAATGTGTCTTTATTCCATCCTAAACAAGACAAAAAGGTGCAACATTTCCGTGGCCTCACACCACCAGGTGGTGGTGTGAGGACACTGAAACATTGCCCCTTTTTGTTTTGCTATAGATGTAATAAACACATTGAATTTTATGCTACTAGTGTACTGCAGTTTTCTCCATTTTTATTTGAAGCTGGGAGCCCCTAACCAAGGACCCTATGACTGCAGGCACCTACTACACTCTAATTTTGGATTGGATGTGCTGCTATTTGGATCTATCTATCTGTCTATCTACAAGTAGGAGAATACAGCAGCACACCACTAGCACAAAGATACAGATAAAATATTAAATGCTATATTGCTACAATGAAAAAATGAAAAATTGAGGTGCTTCGCTCACCATTTAGCCAAATAGTTTGGACCATCCCACCACGATAAGGTGACCTCATTGGGACGGACCCTACACTGTGAATGTGCCTCTGTGCAGTCAGTTACCAGGTGTATATTTAGCCTTGCAGCATGCACCTGTACCTCTATCTATCTACTGTATCTCACATCTTCTATCTGTTTTGTCTATTTATTTATTTATTTCACTATTTATGTTTTCAGTATTCAATATGAATTTCAATTCTAACACAATTCAATTATTTGATTCTTTAATTTCACATCTCTATGTGAAGTTTGTGGCTCAGTTAAATGGGAATGAACATTCTACTTTTTATTGATGCGAATGCGATATAGCCCTGAGGAATTGTCCCAGGAAATGCTAATGTTTATATTTTATAATAAACCGGAGCTGCGCCTCTGATGTAATGAGTAAGATCCCTCAATATCTTATTGCAAAATCTAATATACTAGCAGCATGAGGAAAAAATCTGATAAGTCAATTAATTAAAGTTGTGTTTTATCCTCCGCAGTCAGATCCTGCCTCTCATGACTCCTTATATTTAGCAAAAAGAGAGTTATAAAAAAAAAAAAAATGTCAGGGAAGAATAATTTCGAAAAGTAGTTTTTTCCTTCCTAATGTGCGATGAAGCTCAGGAGCAATGAACACATTTATTTTATTGGAGTGAAAAATTAGAATTTCTGAATATTCACACAATATTCACAATCTATACACACAATCTAATCACACAATACCCTTTATGTATAGGCTTCTCATAAAGAGGTTGTCTGGGATTTGATAAAAATGGTTGTCTTTTTTCCAAAACAGTGCCACATCTAAGTTCAGGTTATGTGTGGTATTGCAGCACATCCCCAGTTACGTCAATAGAGGCAATCTGCAATACCAGACACAACCTATACACAGATGCAGTGCTGTTTTTTTACCCACTTTTGTTTATAAAAACGACTGTAAGATAATGTGATCTTATTGTAAAACTATGTTATATAGGAACTAGGAAATAGTACAACTAGGAAAAATTCCAAAGTCCAAAATTGCGTATTTATGGTCACTTTGTATACCCTAAAAAAATTTATAAAAAGAGATCAAGAAGTCCCATAACAAAAGAAAAAATAGTATCGATAAAATCTTCAGACCACGGCACAAAAAATGAGCACTCATGTAGCCCCGTATACAGAAAAATAAAAAAGTTATAGGTGCCAGAAGAGGACAATTTTAAACATTCTAATTTCCGTACAAAAAGTTATACTTTTTTTAAAAGTAAAACAAAATAAAACCTGTCATTTTCACCAAAAAGTGCACTGCGTAGAATTGGAAGTTCCCAAAAGTTACAAAATGGCATTTATTTATTTATTTTTATTTTGCCCAACAAATATTTTTTTTCTGGTTTTGCCGTAGATTTGGTGGTGAAATGATTGACGGTATTACAAAGTAAAATTGGTGGTGCCAAAAAACAGACCCTCATCTGTAGGTGGAAAATTTTTAAGCGTTATGATTTTTAGAAGGAGAGAAGGAAAAAACGAAAGAGCAAAAAGGAAAAATGGCTCCATCCCCAAAGGGTTAATTTGAGGCGCAATTCAGTCCTGCAAAAAAGGAACCTTAGACAACTTACCCAGTAAAATGTGCTATAACAGAGTTTTTCCTGTGATCGCTATATTTAGATTCTCTTAGCCAGTGTTAACTGCATATTCTGTGTCATTCTGGGGATCCCCTCGTATACCCTACTATAAATTATGACACTATTGGGACTGTTCCTTGGGCCATACAAAAGAGTAACTGTGCTGCAGGATAAGACTCTTTTCACTCAGATATATCCAAATAAGTATTAACAGTCATGTGGGCTCTGGTGACACCTTACAGACCCAAGGAGACCCAGTTTGATGCCTGCTGGAAGTTGCAGCTTCACAGCAGCCGGAGAGCCACATGTTGGAGACGATAGCTGTAAACCATTAGCATGAAATTCCTCATTTGGAGCCCCAGTAAGTGCAGGTGCGTCCTGATGCATTATATAATGTTGCTTAGTCGGTAATTAGCAGCTAATGTCAGCGTCTGCGTTGTAATGATTAATTTGCATATGGACATTGTGGTCATCCATCTGTGGATTTGTCCTGCCTCGTCTACTAAAATACCCTTCCATGTGTAATAAGGTCATATCAATACCCTATGTATCTGCAGCATAGTCTGTAAGTGTCAGCATGGTCAGAACATGTTCTCTGCTTAGCAAACATTTGGCTTATATTTTGCCATATACATTGTACAGTGATGCAGAAAAAAAATTGTTCCACTTTAGATGTATCCAGTTATTGCAATATGGTTTCTTTAAATACAATGTGAGAATAGAAAGTTTTAGAATAAGTAATGTGTGTGTATATATATATATATATATATATATATATATATATATGATAGATAGTAAGATATAGGATAGATAGATATTAGATATATTGATTAGATCAGGCATAAGTGATGCTCTGAGCACACCCAAAGTAATTTTCACTGCCAACTTGAGTATCTGTCTAAGAAAACGGATCCTCAACTGGGCAGTGGTCCCTGTTCTGAGTGAGTGCAGGGTGTGACAAGGTCCAAAACAATAAAAAAAAAAAACACTGTACAGACGTCGGGAAAGCATGTATGGATACAAAGGGTTAAAAGGAAAAACAGAAAAGAAAAAAAAAAACAGGAATAAACAGACAAACAGACAAAGCATAGCCAGAAAGGCTAAATTAAAGCCAAGAGAGCTTGCAGTACAAAAATGAATTAAGGAGGGATAGCCCGGGTCACAAAGCCAAGAGTTAAAAGTACACAGGAAGGATCAAGTAATGAGTAATACAGAAGCTAGTGCAAAAAGACTGAAACAACTGGAGATACAAACTGACTGACTGGGTATTTATGTGCACCAGAGAGGGGCGTGGACGCTGAGACCAGATGTCATTGGCTCTATGTCTAAGCCCCCTGATAGGTGCGGGTGTCATCACAGCAACGCATGAGGCTTCAGCCAAACACAGGGAAATTAACCCTTAAAGGGGTATTCCGGGTAAAATTATTTTATCCCCTATCCAGAGAATAGGGGATAAGATGTCTGATCGCGGGGGTCCCGCTGCTGAGACCCCCGCAATCTCCCTGCAGCACCCGCATTCTATGCGGGGATTGCATCTCTAGTTTAGGAGACCTCCAGGTTTCCGGGACTGGGGACGTGACGTCATGCCACGCCCCCTCCATTCATGTCTATGGGAGGGGGCGTGACGGCCCCCCGCGATCAGACATAGGGGATAAAATAGGGGATAGGGAATAAAATATTTTTGCCCGGATACCCCTTTAAGTCAATACCATATCCTACTCATTACAGTTATTTTCTTTGTAATATTGCTGTGCCACATGTGTCAGCAGGTAACAAGGCATTATTTGCCCACTGTCCTATCACTAAAATAATTATATTCTTTGTACAGTTTTCTTCTTCTTGGCATCAAATGAGAACACAGATGTAAGTGAATGGCTTCTCTTTCCATCTAATATCAGAAGCTAATGCCATTCTCAGAGGATTTTATTGTGTTATTTTAGTAATTTTTCCAGCTCTATAAATAAGCCTTTCTTCTGGTGGCAGAACATTCCAGATCTCTGTGTTTAGATATTTGCATGCTCCGTATTCCCGGTGATAGCATCTTCCTTGATTTGCCTTTGTGTGAGTTCAGCTTCACAGTCGTCCTGCTGAGGTTCATCTGATTAGCAGGATAATGCATCTAATAACACTTTCTAATAAAAAGATTCAGCTGATGAAATGACTGTATCTTGCTCAATATAGTTCCATTTCTTAAGGGGAAAAAAAACTTGAGGGAAGGAACAAACATTGAAGCTATAATGGAATATTTTATTGTCAAGCAATACATACATACAAATGTCAAAAAGACTTAAAGGGGTACTCCGGTGAAAACCTATTTTCTTTTAAATCAACTGGTGGCAGAAAGATAAACATATTTGTAAATTACTTCTATTAAAAAATCTTAATCCTTCCAGTACTTTTTAGCTGCTGAATGCTACAGAGGAAATTCCTTTCTTTTTGGAACACTGATAACATCACAAGCACAGTGCTCTCTGCTGACATCTCTGTCCATAGCAGATGTATGCTAAGGGCAGCATGGTGGCTCAGTGATTAGCACTGTTGCCTTGCAGTGCTGGGGACTTGGGTTCAAATCCCACTAAGGACAACAATAAATAAAGTGTTATTATTATTATTATAATAATGTCAGTAGAGAGAACTGTGCTCGTGATGTCATCAGAGAGCATTCCAAATAGAAAAGAATTTCCTATGTAGTATTCAGCAGCTAATAAGTACAGGAAGGATTAAGATTTTCTAATAGAAGTAATTTACAAATATGTTTAACTTTCTGCCATCAGTTGATTTAAAAGAAAAAAGGTTTTAACCGGAGTACCCCTTTAAGCCTTTAAGTTAAACAATAAGCCATTTTCTATCTATCTATCTATCTATCTATCTATCTATCTATCTAGACAAAGAATAAATCAGCCAGCACTTCAGTTGATACCAAACTATTATATGGACCTGGCCTACAGGTGCACGCTACTAGGCTAGAAATACAGCAACAGAAGAATGCAGCAGCACACTGCCAGCACAAGGATATAGGTGAAACATGAATATGCAGTTAAAACATGGAGAGCTATACAGCTATGGTGTAATAGATGCAAATGTGAAACTATGAAATAGTGAGGCACTTAGCTCGCAAATTTGTCTCCGCCGGCGGTCAAATAGCTTGGACCCTCCCACCGCGATAAGGTGGCCTCATTGGGACGGACCCTACACTGTGAATATGAATCTGTGTGAACAATTCAGTAAGCATGGCAGGGTCTGGAACATCCAAGACACCTTATATACACCCCTGATAGAGGTGGGTGGGGTGCAAGGCCAACATGGAGGTAGCCACTCCCCCGTATGTGCAATACAGACAAAGAATAAATCAGCCAGCACTTTAGTTGATACCAAACTATTATATGGACCTGGCCTACAGGTGCACGCTACTAGGCTAGAAATATCTATCTATCTATCTAGAAATCCTAATAAGCAGCACATCCACCCAGCAGAACAATGTATAAGGTGCACACCATCATCAGGTTCCTGGTCAGGGAATCCAACTTAAATCCAATAGAAAAGATTGCAGAACACATAGAATTCCATAAGGTGCAATGTATATTGTGTCCTCACAACATAAGGTGCAACGTTTTCGGAAACCTCTCGTCTCTCATGCTTGAGAAAGAAGACGAGAGGTTTCCGAAACTTCGCACCTTATGTTGTCAGGACACAATAAACATTGCACCTTATGGAATTCTATGTGTGCTGCGATCTTTTCTATTGTATCTATCTATCTATCTATCTTCTGTATCTATCTATCTATTTATCTATGTAGAGAAACAGCTGCACTCCATTGGAGTGCTGCTGTTTCTCTACATGGAATTTATTGGACTTATGACCAAGTCATCCATCCTGCACCAGTAACACTTTTGTTAGTGCTGCCCATTATCTTCAATTTATCTATCACAGTAAATGCAGCACTGCTAAGCCAATCACATGATGTGATGATGCCAGTATTCTGGACTTGATCACAGTCCACAGCAAATATCAAAACAATGGAGCAACATTCGAAAAAAGTACATATTTCAGTTCCACTATGGAACCATTCTCAAAGATGTGGTACATACAAATCCACGTTATTATATACCCAGTACAAGTAATTAGATGCATAAAGTGTATACGTATCTGTTTATCTATGTACTCAATTATTATCTATCTATTCATCTATCTTTTTCTTTACCCTGTTGTTCTGTCCATGTTCTGGTAAAACAATTATTGTCAAGTAAACCGTACCCATAGAACCCAGGTTTGGTCAGAATTTTAGGAACTGTTTTCTGCAGCCAAATTTGTTTAGTGCTTACATACAGTAAGTAGGGGATGCTTTATGCATCCCTAGTTTACTTAAATAGATTCTCAGAGATCAGCATACTGTGCCTGATTCTGGAAATGTCCTCTCTTGAAGTACACAGAGAGCCAAGGCTACTATTCACAGTAATGATTTGCTTCCAGTTGTCGACAGCTACAGGGTTTCCTACACAGAAGCAAAAATCTTTTCTAGCTGTGCAAGAGAAACCATTCTGCTTCTTTTCATGACATAAATAAATATAAAGGTTTATTGTAATAAAATTTTTCTTTAAACTTAAAACCTAAGATGTGTTTTTTTTTGTTCATACTTATTTTTGGCCTAGTAGTGAAAGCCTCCTGATAGACAGAATCCACTACTATACCAGGGCTTAGCACTTGGCCATAAAAACATCTTACACTAACCCCCCTTCTTATTACTTTAGTACCCACCTGCACTAGGGGTACAAGGAAGAGGCTGGTACTGTCAGGTCCAGAGCGGCAAAAATTAATGCTCTGGAAATGAGCAGTAGCAGGTTGGTATTATTTGGCAACCATCAAAATAAATACTCCTTGTCGCCCTGTTATTGATGGCTACTTCTGCTTGGTTTTGTACCTAGCTGGTTATTGTCTGGAGGGCCCCATATAATGTTCATTAATAAATAAATTGTGTGCGGTCTCCCCTTTTTATTATAACCATCCAGATACCAAAACCAAGCAGTAGCAGCCTGACATTACCAGGGGGGCCAGCCTAGAATACTAGTCTGCTGATTGCCAGTCCAAAAGCATTATTTTTTGACCCTTCAAGTCTGAGGTTACATCCCAGTACCCCTGCCAGTTAGTTGCCAGTACCCCTGATAGTGATAGGGGGTAGTGTTAGCTATGTTAAGGGATAAGTACTGGCTTAGTAATGCAAGAAAAAGAGGTCTGCAAAAAAAAAAAAAAAATAAATCTTATACGCTTACCTAAAGTAAGGCCTTCTTCCTGTAAACATAAACATTTTCATAAATAAACAAATAATAGAGGGAAAAAAGTAAAATAAAAAGCAACTATACTTTCCTCTCCAGCTCATATACCTGATCTACAGAAGCAGAAAGCTGTCAACAATTGGCAGAAAGATCCCCCAGAACTGGTGCAGAGCATCTTGCCTGGAAAATCTATTTAAATATTCTGCTCCAAAAAATAAAGGGAACACTAAGATAACACATCCTAGATCTGAATGAATGAACTATTTGTATGAAATACTTTCATCTTTATATAGTTGAATGTGCTGACAACAAAATCACACAAAAATTATTAATGGGAATGAAATTTATCAACCCATGGAGGTCTGGATATGGAGTCACACTCAAAATCAAAGTGGAAAACCACACTACAGTCTCATCCAACTTTGATGTAATGTCCATAAAAAAGTCAAAATGAGGCTCATTAGTGGTTGTGGCCTCCACGTGCCCGTATGACCTCCCTACAATGCCTGGGCATGCTCCTGATGAGGTGGTGGATGGTCTCCTGAGGGATGTCCTCCCAGACCTGGACTAAAGCATCTGCCAACTCCTGGACAGTCTGTGATGCAACGTGGCGTTGGCGGATAGAGTGAGACATGATGTCCCGGATGTGCTCAATCGGATTAAGGTCTGGGGAACGGGCGGCCAGTCCATAGCATCAATGCCTTCCTCTTGCAGGAACTGCTGGCACACTCCAGCCAAATGAGGTCTAGCATTAGGAGGAACCCAAGGTCAACTGCAAGAGCATTCATCCTGCATGGTGTTGGGCTGTAAGAAAAACCCCCACCTGTGGATGTCGGGCCCTCATACCACCCTCATGGAGACTGTTTCTGACCATTTGAGTGGACACATGCACATTTGTGGCCTGCTGGAGGTCATTTTGCAGGGCTCTGGCCGTGCTCCTCCTGCTCCTCCATGCACAAAGGCGAAGGTAGCGGTCTTGCTGCTGGGTTGTTGCCCTCCTACAGCCTCCTCCACATCTCCTGATGTACTGGCTTGTCTCCTGGTAGCACCTCCATGCTCTGAACACTATGCTGACAGACACAGCAAACTTGCTTGCCACAGCTCGGATTGATGTGCCATTCTGGATGAGCTGCACTACCTGAGCCATTTGTGCGGGTTTTAGACTCCGTCTCATGCTACCACTAGAGTGAAAGCACCGCAAGCATTCAAAAGTGACCAAAACATGAGCCAGGAAGCAAAGGAACTGAGAAGTGGTCTGTGGTCACCACCTGCAGAACCATTCCTTTATTGTGGTGTCTTGCTAATTGCCTATACTTTCCACCTGTTGTCTGTTCCATTTGCACAACAGCATGTGAAATTGATTGTCAATCAGTGTTCTTTCTGAGTGGACAGTGGGATTTCACAGAAGTGTCATTGACTTGGAGTTACATTGTGTTGTTTAAGTGTTCCCTTTATTTATTTTTTTGAGCAGTGTACAAAGTAACCACAGGTTCTTACAGAACACATTCTTCCAGAACCACATTTTTTATTGCAGTTAGGTGGAAGCGGCTAAACTGAACATTTCGGACATTTGTTCAGTAAAATAAAGAAAATAAAGTAAAATAAAGTGAAATAAAGATCATGAGGGACATTTCTCATCGTTGCTTTGGTAGGCGAGTTCTGAAGTAATTTTTTTTTTTTTTTTGCTTTAGGTTTTGCTTATATTTGACAAATTTATCATACTATCACAGGGGGTTGATAAATTTGGCTCACATAAGCAAAAACAATAAATCCCTTATGAGCACTCATAAGCAAAAAAAAAAAAAACACCACTTTTTAACTCCACCTCAAGTCGCAGCTGTGGGTGCTAACACAATATATATATATATATATATATATATATATATATATATATATATATATATATGTTACGCCGAGCGCTCCGGGTCCCCGCTCCTCCCCGGAGCGCTCGCTACACTCTCGCTCCCGCAGCGCCCCGGTCAGATCCACTGACCGGGTGCGCTGCGATACCGCCTCCAGCCGGGATGCGATTCGCGATGCGGGTGGCGCCCGCTCGCGATGCGCACCCCGGCTCCCGTACCTGACTCGCTCTCCGTCGGTCCTGTCCCGGCGTGCGCGGCCCCGCTCCCTAGGGCGCGCGCGCCGGGTCTCTGCGATTTAAAGGGCCACTGCGCCGCTGATTGGCACAGTGGTTCTAATCAGTGTGTTCACCTGTGCACTCCCTATGTATACCTCACTTCCCCTGCACTCCCTCGCCGGATCTTGTTGCCATTGTGCCAGTGAAAGCGTTCCCTTGTGTGTTCCTAGCCTGTGTTCCAGACCTCCTGCTGTTGCCCCTGACTACGATCCTTGCTGCCTGCCCCGACCTTCTGCTACGTCCGACCTTGCTTCTGTCTACTCCCTTGTACCGCACCTATCTTCAGCAGTCAGAGAGGTTGAGCCATTGCTAGTGGATACGACCTGGTCACTACCGCCGCAGCAAGTCCATCCCGCTTTGCGGCGGGCTCTGGTGAACACCAGTAGTGACTTAGAACCGGTCCACTAGCACGGTCCACGCCAATCCCTCTCTGGCACAGAGGATCCACCTCCTGCCAGCCGGCATCATGACAATATATATATATATATATATATATATATATATATATATATATATGCTAACCCATTTGTTTTTCTCATTTCAGATCCGTGTATCTTGCAGACTACTTCCGATTTGGTGGACTGCTGCGATAACTTTTTTTTTTTTTTTTTTGTGTGATATACATAAAATGGTTACCAAGGGCTTGTGGGAGTGTGTTTTTGTAAATGAAAAGATTTATAAATGTGTTGTGTTTTTTTAATTTACTTTACAGGCTTAGTAGTGGAAGCTGTCTTATAGACGGAGTCCATTACTAAGCCAGGGCTTAGCATTAGCCCCAAAAACATCCCACCACAGAGGTGCCGGAAAGAGCCGGTACCAACACGCCCGGAGCATCAAAAATGGTGCTCCTGGACCTACGTGGTAACAGGCTGGCATTATTTAGGCTGGGGAGGGCCAGTAACAATGATCCTTGCCCACCCTGGTAATGTCAGACTGTTGTTGCTTGGTTGGTATTTGGCCGAGAATGAAGATATGGGGAACCCCACACGTTTTTTTCCATAAATAATTAAATATTTAAAAAAAATGCATAGGGTTCCCCCTATTTTCATTCTCATCCAGATACCAACCAAGCAGCAACAGCCTGACGTTACCAGGGTGGGCAAGGACTATTGTTACTGGCCCTCCCCAGCACCATTTTTGACACGCTGGGCCTGTTGGTACCGGCTCTTCCCGGCACCCTGTGGAGGTGGGTACCGGGGTAATAATTGGGGGTTAGCGCTAGCTGTTTTTTGGGGCTAACGCTAAGCCCCAGCTTAGTAATGGATTCCGTCTGTAAGATGGCTTCCACTACTAAGCCTGTAAAGTAAATAAAAAAACACAACATGTTAAAAAAAACTTTAATTTACAAAAACATTCCACAACAAGCTCTCGTTAACCATTTTATTAAAGGAGTACTCTAGTGCAGAGTATTCCTGCTCCGTCCTGCCCGGGCTGCAAAATAAATGAAAATGAACCATCACTCACCTCCCTGGGTTCCCGCGGAGCGCCACTACAGCTGATCAGTCCTCCGGTCAATCCTCTTCATACTTCCGGGTGTAACGAAGCGTCACATGGCGCTCAGCCTATCGCCGGCCGCCGCGATGTTCAGCCTCGGCCGGCGATAGGCTGAGCGCCATGTGACGCTTCGTTACACCCGGAAGTATGTCACCCACCCGCACATATTCGGCCCGCCCACACTGCACCACTACAACTCCCAGCATGTCCTTACTGTAAGGGCATGCTAGGAGTTGTAGTAGTGCAGCGCAGGCAGGTGACAAGGAAGCCAGTGAAGAGGGCTGCATTACGCTCTGCTCCCTTGCATCTCAGTGGGGAAAATTATGTTACGGAACTTTAACTTCATGTTTCCCTTTGGCAGCTGTGATTGGCCAGGCAGTCTGGGCCACTCACAGGTCTGCCCGGGAAATATGAAATTACAGTGCTGTATTTTCATATTCCTGTCGATCGGCTCTGCTCCCCGGCCACATACCCATATCTACCACCCACCCGCAAGCTGTTGTAACTATAACTCCCAGCATGTCCTCACTGTAAGAGCATGCTGGGAGTAGTAGTTCTGCAATAGCTTTTGGGTTGGTGATAGATGCAGGCGGGTGGCTGGGGAACCGAGCGACTTTTTAAAAATTGCTTTCAAAGTAAAGTTTTTAAGCCAGGTTTGACCTTGCTTACCCTTGCAACTTTTTGAATGGGGTTTGCGACTTTTTTTTTGCTTATGTGCGACTTTTGCATTTGATAAATTCCCGACCACCGCAAAGTGAAAACTGAAAATTGCTTAGGTAGGGATGATTGGTATTTTTTGCTTACCCACAAAAGTTGCACAAAAAGTTGCTTACGCGCACGTGCGTCTTTTTGTGCGACTTTTGTAAACAATTAAAAACCTCTAAATCTCTTGATAAATCTCCCCCCCCCCCCATCTTAGTACTCTTTCTGATTGTATTATAACAGTCTATGCTATATGTCAAGTTCCTACCTAGCACTTCAGCTTTACTTGCCTTGATGAATATTGCTATTAGGGCGGGTTCACACCACGTTCTTGCAATACAGTTTCCGTATACGTTTTCAATTTGAAAACCGTACGGAACCGTATTGAAAATCATATGCATTGACTTTCCATTGAACACCATATGCCCAAAGATGCATCAGGTTGTGTCCGTTTTGCATCCTGTACGGTTTTGTCAGTTTTTTCCTCTACCCAAAACCGTAGCCAACTACGGTTTTAGGTCTGGGTGAAAAATCGTATAGAAACGTATAAAGTTTTTTTTTTAACATGAGAGTCAATGGGAACCGTACAGAACCGTATGTGCGTATGGTTCCATTCGGTTTTCACCATACGGTTTTTGACTTTGCAAAGTTTTTTTTCTTAGAATGTCAATCAAACAAGTGAAACTTTATTCATAAGGGAGTGAAAAGTTAAAAACGTATATATATATATATATATATATATATATATATATATATATATATTTTTTTTTATTTTTTTTTTTTACCTTAAAAGATGCAACCGGAGATAATTTTTCAAACCGTATACAGGTTAGAATTTGTACACATGTTTTCACAGTGACAGTTTAGTCAGGTTTTGTGGAATCCGTTTTTTTTTTTTTTTTTTGTTAATCAAAAACCTGATAACAGAACTGTATTGCAAAAATGTGGTGTGAACCCAGCCTTACTCTGTTTTGTTTCTGCTATAATCACTGCTGCTTTTATTTTATACATGGATAGTCTAGTCTATGTATACAGTAACCCCCCGACCTACGATGGCCCCGACATACGATCATTTCAACATACAATGCTTTTGTATGTCGGGGCCATCGCATAAACGGCTATCCGGCAGCGCAGACTGCTTCAGCTGCCACCGGATAGCCGTTTATGGTGCCCCGTGTGGTCCGCTGGCGATCACTTACCTGTCCTCAGGGCTCCGGACCGTCCTCTTCGGGATCCCCTGCATTGTCGGCACTCTCCATCTTCGTCATCACGCCGTCCCTTCATCCAATAGGAGCGGCTTGCGTAGTGACGTGATGGCGGCGACAGAGAGCGAGGATGCCGGGGAAGCAAAGGCCTTGCCGGAGCGTCGGGGACACCCCAGGGATGCGGCGACAGCGATGGAAGGCGACATCCAGGGCAGTGGTGACGAGCGGTGACCACTGTCCTATACTTTACATGGCATGGATCCCTCAACATTCGATGGTTTCAACAAACGATGGTCAATTTGGAACAGATTACCATCGTATGTTGCGGGACCACTTGTAGTAGGTCTCTGGGGTAGGGGTAATGTAGTCAGGGTATTGCTTCAGTATATCAGGGGTTAAGGTTAACCCTATAGTTCGTGACGCCAGGCTGAGGGCTAATATGCTGAGATAATTCTCCGGCCTATCGCCGCCCTTCCCAGTAACGACAGGTGCATATGAATAATGACTGAAGGTCCACAAGATAGTTGAACTTGAACTTGGATAACTTTACTTAAAGGCTTGCGGTACATCCAATGAACAATAACAGTCTCATTCAAACAGTCTCTATATAGTTCAGTGACTAACAGTTGTTGCGGACCTTGAATTGTATTATAAGTCTCTGAATTTAGGGTTAATTTTGAAGATCCGTCCGGATTTAGGGGAAAGATTAGGTCCGGTGATCTTGCAGAGTGCTTAGGGATTGATACACTCACGGTTAAGAAGAGATCAGCCGTCGCCGCAAGGCTAGGGCCTAAATTCCCTGATGACAGCAGCGCAGATCCTTCCCTGTCAACAGCCCACGAGGAAAGAGAGCTAACAATGGCCGCTGCTCCCTTATATGGGCAGGGGTGGGGTTGTTCTGATTGGTCCGAATATCTGTCACTCACCGTCTCAAAGAATGATGGGTGCAATAGGTCACAGGGACCTCCAAAGGTCCTCAAGCAAAAACCATAGAGTTTACCTGATCACGTGACCCGCAGGTCCTGCTACGCTCTGTACAGATAATTAACTAATTATATACATTAGTACTATTATATTTACATATATCCTGAATAAACTATTAGTTGAATGACTATCTAGATGAGAGGTGGCAAGGGGCAGACTAGACAAAAAGGACCCCGTCGTCCTAGGGACTCTGGCTATGGGGACCTATACACAGGTACCGTATAGGATGCAGTACACCACACACTGTATTCATAATTTATATTGTTTCTTATTTTAATATAGAATGTATTTGTGAAATAAATGTAAGGCAATGAATGTACAAGAAAAAGAAATCCAGCTACTGACATATATGGTGGAATTATAGGATGGCCAAGGAACCAGTGGAAACTAAATGCTGTCTTCTACACTGTATAATTTTCAAGAAACCTTGAAAATTATACATTTTCCTACTGACAATTTTGTCTTTAGCAAAGAAACTCAGAAATGTTTCATGGAAAAGTTCAGATCCCCCAACCCATTGATCCTGTCACGATTCGGCTAGCTAGATGCTACTGGTATTCACCAGAGCCCGCCGCAAAGCGGGATGGTCTTGCTGCGGCGGTAGCAACCAGGTCGTATCCACCGGCAACGGCTCAACCTCGCTGACTGCTGAGAAGGCGTGGGACAGAAGGACTAGGCAGAGGCAAGGTCAGATGTAGCAGAAGGTCGGGGCAGGCGGCAAGGTTCGTAGTCAAATGGAATAGCAGAAGGTCTGGAACACAGGCTTTGGACAACACTAAACGCTTTCACTGGCACAAGGCAACAAGATCCGGCAGGGAAGTGCAGGGGAAGTGAGGTAATATATCCAGGGAGCAGGTGGAAGCTAATTAGGCTGATTGGGCCAGGCACCAATTACTGGTGCACTGGCCCTTTAAATCTTAGAGAGCTGGCGCGCGCACCCTAGGGAGTGGAGCTGCACGCGCCAGGACATGACAGCCGGGTGCCGGGACAGGTGAGTGACTTGGGATGCGATTCGCGAGCTGGTGCGTCCCGCTATGCGAATCGCATCCCCGCCGGCAGTGTCAGTGCAGCGCTCCCGGTCAGCGGGTCTGACCGGGGCACTGCAGAGAGAGAAACGCCGCAAGCGCTCCGGGGAGGAGCAGGGACCTGGAGCGCTCGGCATAACAGTACCCCCCCCCCCCCTTAGGTCTCCCCCTTTTTTTTGTCCGGCAATTGCTTCACGTGGGACGAGGACACTGGGAGCGATTGTAGGGTTTCCTCATCAAATGCAGGCAGTTCAGCAGGAGTGGGAATGGGGAGGGAGGGCAGAGGTTGAAGCTTGGCACGGGGCAGAGTGTTACCAGGACAGGGGCTATGAGGAGGCAAAGCATAGTCCTGATAGGCTTTGGGGAGACCAGGTGTAGGAGGAGGCACCGAGGCTTGCCTGACAGGACTGGGAGGAGACATGAGGCATTTCTTGCGGCAAGCAGGGCATCAATTCTTGATCTCCCCGGTGGTCCAGTCAAGGGTGGGAGAATGATGCTGGAGCCATGGCAGACCGAGGAGGACTTCAGAGGTACAGTTGGGAAGGACGAACAATTCAATCTTTTCGTGATGGGGTCCAATGCACATTAAGAGGGGTTCTGTGCGGTAACGCACGGTGCAGTCCAATTTAACTCCGTTGACCGAGGAAATGTAGAGCGGCTTGACGAGACGGGTCACCGGAATGCAGAACTTATTCACCAAAGAGTCCAGAAGAAAATTTCCAGAAGCACCAGAGTCCAAGCAGGCCACGGCTGAGAGGGAGGAGTTGGCAGAAAGAGAAATCCGCACGGGCACCATGAGATGTGGAGAAGCAGACTTAGTACCAAGAGACGCCACACCCACGTGAGCTGGGTGCGTGCGTGCGTTTCCCAGACGTGGAGGACGAATAGGGCAATCCACCAAGAAATGTTCGGTACTGACGCAGTACAGACAAAGATTTTTTTCCCTACGGCGAGTCCTGTCTTCCTGGGTCAGGTGAGACCGATCCACTTGCATAGACTCCTCGGCGGGAGGCACAGGCGTAGATTGCAAAGGATACTGTGGGAGAGGTGCCCAGAGATCAAGGTCTTTTTCCTGGTGGAGCTCCTGGTGTCTCTCAGAAAAACGCATGTCAATGCGGGTGGCCAAATGGATAAGTTCTTGCAGGTTGGCAGGAATCTTTCGTGCGGCCAGCACATCCTTGATGTTACTGGATAGGCCTTTTTTAAAGGTCGTGCAGAGAGCCTCGTTATTCCAAGATAATTCGGAAGCGAGAGTACGAAATTGGATGGCGTACTCACCTACAGAAGAATTACCCTGGACCAGGTTCAGCAGGGCAGTCTCGGCAGAAGAAGCGACTACGGACTTCAGCGAAGAAGGACTGGACTGTGGCTGTGGCAGGATCATTGCGGTCCCAAGACAAGGCCTTTCCAGAAAGAAGACTCACTATGAACGCCACCTTAGACCGTTCTGTGGGAAATTGGTCCGACAACATCTCCATATGTAGGGATCATTGAGACCGAAAGCCACGGCAGAGTCTAGAGTCCCCATCAAATTTGTCTGGCAGGGACAAGCGGAGGCTAGGAGCGCTCGGCGTAACAGATCCTCTGTACAGCACTGAAATTGTAATATCTATTTGGAGAGAAACATGAGTTGTTTGTAGCACTAAATGTAAGATACATCTCAACCCTTCACGGTTTATTGTTGATACAGGCAGTTTAGCACTGGTGACCATGGTGGGGCCCATAAATTTTCCAGTATTTAGGGCAATGACAGGCTGTGGAAAAAATCTGCGAAAATTGTTTCCTTGGGACAAAAGCAATGTGCAGCTCTCAAAGTTGCAATGCAGACAGGCTTTTTGCTTAATCTCTGACATGTTACCAAGATCTACCAAGCTAACACAACTCTCAGCTTTGTGCGTATTATCAACTTTATTTTTCAACTTTTCCTTCCCCCAGTTCAGGTTTGTGTCTTTTATATTGATTCCAGGACTGCAGTTGTCAATCATTAGAGCCTCTGCAGTATTTTGTTACTTATTGCTTTGGTTAAATATAGTCAAAACTGTATTATTGTTCCACGGCTCGGCCTACCATAGGTCCCGGTGGGGCCATGATCCCTGGCGGCACTTTCTAAGCGACGGTATTTTGCTGGTTGCGATTTTTTTCTGGGCCTCTAGAAATATAACCCGCCGCTGTTCACTGTTAAGGCGGCTGCGGCACAGTACAGGTTGCTGAATAGGCCGCTTTAATTCAGCTCTAGTTAACCTTCTTAGCGGTTATCCCGAGCGTGACTCGGGGTTAATTTTCCCTGCCAGGAGCTGTAACTCCCTCGCTCGGGGTAGAATTGCAGAGTTGCCAGCCAGGCTGCACGATATATTGCAAAAGCAATGGAATCGCGATTTTTGCTTTCTGCGATACAGCCCTCGGGAAAACATGCGATTATTTGCTCGGGTCGGCTCCCGTGGCGGGGGTCGGCCCGAGCAGGTAAAGACAAAATACTAAAAGTCAGTTTCCCTAGAAAAACACAAAAAACCTTCTGCTCACCTAGTCCTGGTCCCTGCAGATGTCATTCCCCTCCATGCGGTCCGGGGTGTCCTCTCTTCATTATTCACCTTTTAGGACCTTTCACTTTTCAGCCAGTCACCAGCTGCAGTGGTGTCACGTGTCAAGCCAGCGATTGGCTGAAGGGGAAAGGACTTGTTCTGCAGCAAATACACTAGGTTTGAAATCTGCCCGGCAAACCTAGTATGTGTTACTGCCAAACAAGAATGTGAGAAGGGGGGATGAATGTGACAGGGGGAAATGTGACAAAGGGGGGGGGGGGGAAATGTGACAAAGGGGGGGGGGGAGAATGTGACAAAGGAGGGGAGGGGGAATGTGATAAGGGGGAGGTACATGTGAAAGGGGGGAATGTGATAAGGAGGGGGGGTGATAAGGAGGGGAGGGGAATGTGATAAGGAGGGGGATGTGATAAGGAGGGGAGGGGAATGTGATAAGGAGGGGGGATGTGATAAGGAGGGGGGAATGTTATAAGGGGGGGGGGAATGTGATAAGGAGGGGAGGGGAATGTGATAAGGGGGGGGGAAATGTGATAAGGGGGGGATGTGATAAGGGGGGGATGGGATAAGGGGGGATATGACATGGAGGGGGAATGTGACATGGAGGAAGGAAGAATGTGACAAAGGGGGAATGTGACAATGGGGAAGAATGTGACAAGGGGGGGTGCTACAAGGGGGGAGGGGCATGTGACGTGGAGGGGGGGAATGTGACAAGGGGGGATGCTACAAGGGGGAGGGGAATGTGACATGGAGGGGGGGAATGTGACAAGGGGGGATGCTACAAGGGGGGAGGGGAATGTGACATGGAGGGGGGGAATGTGGCAAGGGGGGAAGAATGTGACAAGGGAGGGGGAATGTAATGGGGGGAGATGTGAAATGGGCAGGGGGAGATGTGAAATTTCAATGCAAAAAATTGTACCACTTTTGGTAAAAATTTCCAGATATAATCATACCGCCAGGGAGGTTAAGTAAGCTGCGTCGGGAACTGACGGTACTGACGAGGGATGCACTGACGTAGCGGTGAGGAGCTGTGCAGGATGACGTCAGTGACGCCACTTGTCGGTGGCGGCGGCCAAGCCCCAGAAACCAGACGCACCCCTGCTTGCAGCACCAGTGCCTGAGCCTCTTGCAGACACAAGACAGGTCACAGGTGAGATATATTAATTAAAATTGCACAGTACAGGGGGGATCAGAGGTGGGGGTAAGGGCATGGCACAGGACAGGGGGGTAATTAAAATGGCATTCGGGAGGGGGTGACACTGAAATGGCTCAGGGGGGTAATTAAAATGGCACAGGGGGGACAGTGACAAGGAAATGGCACAGGGGGGGGGTGTTGGTGACAATCAAATGGGGCAGGGCCAACCCTACAATGGGTCCCGTTGGACCTAGGCAGCACCTTCACAGGGGTGGCACATTGCCATTGTGAGAAGATTTTTGACCACTGTGCGACCCATGACAGACCTAGTCCGTCATGGTGCCACTCAGGGTGTATGGAGCGAGCTCCTGACTTGAGTCTGTTCCATACCAGTTAAAAAAAAAAGAATTAACCCCTTCCATATTAAAAGTTCAAATCACCCCCTTTTCCTTTTTTCCATATAAAAAACATGTAAACATAATAAAAATAAACATATTAGGCATCGGCACGTGTGTACTTGTCCAAACTATTAAATATAACATTATTAATCCCTTACAATAAATGGCGTAAAAGTAAAAAAATACAAAACCCTAGAATTGCGTTTTTTTATTAAGTCCTCCTAATATGCAACAGCCCTGTTTTGCCCTGCTTTCTAATGATGTTTACATTACACTGCATCTTTATATCGTGTGCTTGGCAGGTGTTGAGTTAATCCCATTCACACATAAACAAACAGTATTCATCTTTTGGTACTCTTTGCAACCATCTACAGGTGGTTTTAGGTAAAGTGTTCCAATATTTTGCAGAAGTTTACAGAAGTTCCCAGTGAAAGGAAGGAGTCTAGCAGCATTAGTGCCAGCTTTACTAGACCTCATCGTCTTGTAGGAGTCTAGATCATCAAGTAGAGCTCAGAGTTTCAGAGTCTCCAAAAACTATAGCTAGAACTACAGAGATCTACTTCATGAACGCATAGCTAGAATCCTAGTAGCCATCTTACTCCTGTATGAAGGATCTACTCTCACAGCTACAGTCAGTCTGTGGTGATAAGCTTCACAAGGACTCAGTAGCTTTCACTTGATACCTAATCTGTGCCCCAAGCCCAGTACTCCTGGCTGTCACTTAGCGTCTCCACTCAGACCTGCACCCTGCAATCGGAAACTGCAGCTCAAAAAGATTACAACTTCTAGAAAATGTACCCACTGTGAATCAACCAGTATAATCATCCATTAGAGCAGAATGGAACCAGGGGGTAGTGCTAAACTCCACACACCTTTCACACAATACATGGGTTAACTCTTCAACTGATAATAAACATCTGTAACTGCTTTAAAGGGGTACCCCGTTCGAAAATATCTTATCCCCTATCCAAAGAATATGGGGTAAGATGTCTAATCGCAGGGATCCAACCACTGTTGACCTTTACGATCTTCGCTGTGGTACCCCAGTCATCCGGTGCATGGAGCGAACTCCACTTAGTGCCAGATGACAGGCGACAAGCAGTCACACCCCCTCCCATAGACATGAATGGACAGGGCAGGGTGTATTGTCATGAGCACGGAAACTCCAAGCTTCCGTGTTCCGGACACAGCCACTACAGCGGGACCACCGTATTCAGACTTCTTCTTTTGGATAGGGGATATGATGTTTTCTGGCAGAGTACCCCTTTAAAGACTGTAAGAACTGTTCAATCTTTTGTACATCCGTCCTATAAAAGAAGATATCTTATTCAGTAAAGTTACTGATTTGCAGGTGTGGTCCATCTGCTCTCCACCATTATCTGACTCTACTTTTGGTCACTGCAACTCCTTACCCTGAACCCTATTCAAGCAAATAGGTATTTAGGTTTAATAGGAGACTAAACTCTGCTGTTATGATAGGAAAAAGGATTATTAGGCATAGACTTACAGCCTCAACTGATAAATTATTATTATTGTTATTATTAGTATTATTGTTGTTGTTGATGATAATAATAATAATAATAATAATAATAATTTCCCTTGTAAAATAAAAGAGAAAAAAAGTTTTTCAATTTCTATTTGTTCTTGATTTTCAGCCACACCCCTGAGGTGCCTAAGAGCACCAAAAATCCCACACATGACACATGCCCACATATTTGCTTAAACATAGTACCCTTTAAAATTTGATCTGATGGTAATTTTTAAACCCTCAATAATTTCTTGCTTTGGACTATTTCTGTGCTCTTGTTTTTAGTAGCTTTGTAACTTTCTTTCAAAACGTAACACAATTTATGTAATCAATAATTCTCACAGAACAAATAAAACATAAATTGCTGCAAAATATTATTTTTAAGACCTCAATTACCATAATTAATCTAAACAGTATTCGAATGTGGACTCCCCGGTGATGTATATAATACATTATTAAATGCTACAGATAGGACTATTAATATATTAATACAGATTGCAATATAATGAGGACTGTGTTTCTCTTGATATTTGAGCCATAAGCTTCGAATTATTGAGACGTTTCTTTTCTGAAATTATAGATCTGAAAGGTAGATTTATTTTCTTAAATAATTTTAAAGAAGTTCCCATCATGTATTTCTGTCCGCAGTGGATCCGTCAGAAATAAATTATCGTCTTTGGCAACACAAACTGAATGCAACATAGTATAGTGTATACATATGCAACATATAGTTAAAAAAAAAAATTCATTTTAGGAATTTCCATATTACCAGGTAAATTCACCATCTTAAATAATACCCCACCTAATAGTTCATAGAGACCCCACCTAATACTTCACACAGCTGAAAGTTTGATACAGTTATATCCTGTCTAACCAATGTGATCTAAACAGCCTGGACTTCGGGCTTGAAATTTACATTGTTGATATTTAGACTAATGCGCTTTGGAGTTGTTAGTGAGAAATAGAAATTTGCAGGCAACATTAGTGATTCCATATAATAATAAAAAAAAAAAAAAAAAAAAAAACATTAAAAAATCTCACAGTTTTTTCGTTTTTTTTTTTTTTTGGTAGTTCTTCTCATCATTTCTCAGTTTTTCTGGTTTTAGTTTTATGTGTCTAATTTAAGAAATTGCGCATGCAACAAACTTTTTAAAAAGAATATACAATGGGGCATAAGATCCACAACAACAAACTTCTCATATCCTACACCACCTTGGGAAGGGAGTATATATATATGCACATTTTTTCATAAAAATTATTGTTACTTAAATGATAATTGGACACTAAGCCACATGCCCTTCAAGTACAAAAATATAAAAATGAAGAAGTGTGCGCAAATTGCAAAAAAACGTATATATATCATAAATAAGGGTTATGGCCTCCCAAGCTAGAAAACCACTCAAAAAACACTTGTTGTTGTTATTTATTTACTACGTTTCTCATGTGGGATCAATAACAATATTATATTACTATTATTATGTATAGGTTTTTTTATTTTTATTTTTTGTATGATTATATAGGACTTTATTGGGAAAGGGGCATTTATTTATGTGTTTGTTTATTTATTCATTTATTATCTTGTACATTTTTTATTTATTAACCCGTCCTGGACACACGGAGTACAGGTACGCCCTGGCACCCTGGGACTTATGGACCCAGGACGTACCTGTATGCCCTGAACGTTTCCGTTCACCGCCAGAACCCGGCTCAGTGGACACACTAAAGTGCTCTGCGGGCAAACTACATGGCTCAGGAGTGAGAACGCACCATGTACATTTGAACTGGTGATTTGCACAGGGGTAGCTGATACAGCGATTCTGACATAAACGCAAAAAAATTAAAAACACCCACATGTGACCGCATTGGAAACTACACCTCCCACGTAACGTAACAAGAGGTATAGTGAGCATTAACACCCCACAGGTGTTTGAAGAATTTTTGTTGAATTTAGACGTGAAAATTAAAAATTTAATTTTTTGTACTAAAATGCTGGTGTTACCCCAAATTTTTATTTTTAATAAGGGGTAAGAGGAAAAAAGCCCCTCAAACATTTGTAACACCATTTCTTCTGAGTAAAGAAATACCCCATTTGTGGCTGTTTAGTGCTCTGCGGCCGTGCTACAGGGCTCAGAAGTGGAGGAGCAAAATTTGTTTTTTGGAGAGAGAATTTGGCTGGAATTGAAGGCCATGAGCATTTATAAAGCCCCCATGATGCCAGAACAATGGATCCCCCCACATGTGACCCAATTTTGAAAACTACACCCCTAAACAAACTTTCTGAGTGTTATTTTGAATACTTTGAGGGGTGCCGTTTTCATAATGGAGTCCATTATGGGGTATTTCTAACCCTCAAATTCACTTCAAACCAGAACTGGTCCCTAGAAAATTCTGAATTTGCTGTTAAACTTTGAAGCCCTCTGATGTCTTCAAAAAGTAAAAACATGTCAACTTGATGATGCCAACATAGATATATTGTATATGTGAATCAATATATAATTTATTTGGAATTTCCATTTTCCCTACAAGCAGAGAGCTTCATGAAAGAAATTATGCAAGTATCGACGAAAACTTACCACTAACATAAAGTAGAATATGTCACGAAAAAACTATCTTGGAACCAAATTCATAAGTTAAAGCATTCCAGAGTTATTAATGCTTAAAGTGGTCAGATGTGCAAAAAATGCTCTTGGTCCTTAAAGGGGTACTCCGGCACTTAGACATCTTATCCCTTATCCAAAGGATAGGGCATAAGATGCCTGATTACGGGGGTCCCGCCGCTGGGGACCCCCGTGATCTTGCACGCAGCACCCCAGTTAAAATCAGTCCCCGGAGCATGTTCGCTACGGGTCTGATTACCGGCGACGACAGGGCCGGCGGTGCGTGACGTCACACCTCCGCCCTCGTGTGACATCACTCTCTGCCCCTCAATGCAAGCCTATGGGAGGGGGCGTGACAGATGTCTAAGTGCCGGAGTACCCCTTTAAAGGATTAAACAAACATTTTATTTTAATACTTTTCCCTGTGATACTATACTGCAGTACATCTGTAGTGCAGCATAGTATAACTGTTAGACCTCACAGGCTTCCATACTTGGTAGACAGGAGGCCATCATATGGACTACTGCTGCCATGGCAACCTTTAGGACTTTGCTATGCAATCAAATTGGGGGACAGGGGGAGCCTCCTCCTGTCAATCCTATAGATGCCGTGGTCAGCACTCACAATGGCCTCTATGGGGTTAACATTACCGCAACCGACCCCATTTCAGGCTCGGCAACCGTGACAGGATTCAGACTGTGATTGTCAGCTGCCTCCCGCCATTGATCTCCTGTGCCTCGTTCAGGAGAGCTGGAAATAGACAGGACTTGGGCTACATTCACACTGCCGTTTGTCTCCACCAGTGCGAAGCCCGTTATTTTCGTATCACTAATAGCGTGACAAAAAAATTGTGCTTGCACCGTCTTTTTCACCCGCTATTCTCTCTGAAAATAACGGTACCCAACGGACCCCATTGACTATAATGGGGTCCATCGGGACCCGTTATTGCCCATTATGACCCGTTATAATTAGGGATCGACCGATTATCGGTATGGCCGATATTATCGGCCGATAATCACGATTTTGGGCATTATCGGTATCGGCAATTACCTTGCCGATAAGCCAATAATGCCCCGCCCCCCGCACCGCCCCCACTGCACCACGACCCCCAACCACTCCCCCCCCCCCCGACCCGCCGCACCGCAGCGCGACCGCCCCCCCCGACCCACCGCACCGCGTCGCACCCCCCACCGTAGTGCTGGGCGGTATACCGGTATGGATTTTTGCCCATACCGCTATACCGGTCGGGCCCCTCCCCCACCCTCCGAGTCAATAAAAAAAATGTAACTTACCCGTAATGGGGTTGGTCCGGGCCATCCATCGTTCCTGTAGTGTCTGGGGGCGTTCCGGGTGAACCGGTCCGGGCTGTCTTTCTTCTCCGGCGGTCATCTTCTCCACTCCGTGCAGGCTCCGGCCTAGTAGCTGCATAGACGCCGCTACACCGTGACGTTAGGTGCATCGCTGCACACGGGCGTCGCTGCGCAGCGGCATCTATGCAGCGTACTAGGCCGGAGCCTGCCCGGAGTGGAGAAGATGACCGCCAGAGAAGGAGGACAGCCCGGACCAGTTCACCCTTCACCCGGAATGCCGCCGGATACTACAGGAACGATGGATGGCCCGGACCACCCTGACAGGTAGGGGGAGAGAAGCGGGTGGTGGCAGCGGCCTAGGGCCCCGCAAAAGCCACTGCAGTGCATTGATTTAAAGCGCCCGCTTTAAATCAATGATATGCAGAGGTGTTGCGGGGGCTAAATAGCAGATAACTTATACCGGAATATCGTTCCGGTATAAGTTATCGGCTATCGGCTCTAACCTCCACCGATTATCGGTATCGGCCCTAAAAAAACTATATCGGTCAATCCCTAGTTATAATGACGGCTGTCAAAATGAAAAATGAAAAAAAAAAAGAGAGAATTTGACGGACGTTATTGCCGGGGCATAACCATTGTGTGAAAGGGGCCATATGGGTATGTCCTGTCATAGGAACTTACCGGCTGCAAGGACGTATCCATGCCCAGGGAAGAGAAGGGTTAAAGAAGATTCCAGAATAAAAAATAAAAAACATACGGCTGCTCTTCCAGAAACAGTGCCATATCTGTCTGTAGGTGTTACATCTCAGCTTAATTGAAGTGTGTGGGGCTAAGCTGTAATACCGCTGACTGTTTTCGGAAGAATGAAGCCTTGTTTTTCTATTACTTTGAAAAAAATTTGATTTATAGAGTGATATGATATGAAATAGACTGAAATAGCTTTAAAAAAAAAAAAAGTTTCTAAATCTTAAAAGGAGATTGTTAGTGGAAATACATGACATATCTTGGTTCCCCTGTTCAGTAGACTGTCAGGGGCTCGCTGTAGAGATTGTTAAGTGCCTCTCCCTATGATCCAGCCATTTGTAGCACAGTGATCTGGTGCCGCCTCTCCAACCTGAACGGCGAGCATTAAAAGAGAGATCTGTGGCGATTCTTCTCTGCAGACATTCCCTCCGCTGGAGATGGATGAAGTTAATTTCAGATGGCGAGATACGTTAATGCTTTCCTGAACTCCGGGAAGAGGTCAGACATCCAGATGAATGGAATCCCTCGTCACAGTAGAATAGTAGATGCTTGAAGATGATATTTTTACTGACTTTTTCAAACTTTTTTTTTTTCCCCCAATGAATTAAGTGTTGGTCGCTGCAGTTTCCTCATTGTAAATAATCTTTTTCAAATGTCATTGGTAAGAATCACAATCAATCTGTGACATTTACACAAATTACAAACAGTTAGTGTTCTTAGTCTTTGAAAAAGTTATTTTGCTTTCCTATAAATAAACATTGCGATAATATATATATATATATATATATATATATATATATATATATATATATATATATATATTTATATATATATTGTGATGAGGTGGCAAGGAAATGGTGTATTTCCTTGGCTCACCCTGAAGTATCTCTCACCTGCTTCTTAATTAATGAGGCAGGAGGGAAGGGAGGTGTATATGAGATGGAGACTCAGTCTAATCTGGGCTCTTCCTAGGAGACAGCATGTGGGCTGTAGGGAAGAGACAGAGCCTGCTGAGGAGTACACAGACCGAGCTATGAGTGGCTCAAAGAGTGACATGAATTGTGAGTAGAAGGTTGCAGGGGACATATGTTTAACCTTCTGAGGGAAGCTCAGCGGTTGTTAGTCAGGACAAGCTGATCTGTTTAGTCAGTGACCAGACGGTCTAGGATTTTGTTTTGCTCCTGCTTTTTGCTTATTTTTTTCCCTGAAACCTGTCTAATAAAACTGGCAAGGTGCCAGATTTGCATTATAAACGTTTGTTTGCTGGTTTGTTGAGAAGAAACGCATCCTGTGGCGTAGTCCAGGACGATCCCAGAGTGAAACCCCGAGGACGGTTCTGTCACGATGCCGGCTGGCAGGTAGTGGATCCTCTGTGCCAGAGAGGGATTGGCGTGGACCGTGCTAGAGGATCGGTTCTAAGTCACTACTGGTTTTCACCAGAGCCCGCCGCAAAGCGGGATGGTCTTGCTGCGGCGGTAGTGACCAGGTCGTATCCCCTAGCAACGGCTCAACCTCTCTGGCTGCTGAAGATAGGCGCGGTACAAGGGAGTAGACAGAAGCAAGGTCGGACGTAGCAGAAGGTCGGGGCAGGCAGCAAGGATCGTAGTCAGGGGCAACGGCAGAAGGTCTGGAATCACAGGCAAGGAACACACAAGGAACGCTTTCACTGGCACTAGGGCAACAGATCCGGCGAGGGAGTGAAGGGGAAGTGAGGTGATATAGGGAAGTGCACAGGTGTAAACACTAATTGGAACCACTGCACCAATCAGCGGTGCAGTGGCCCTTTAAATCGCAAAGACCCGGCGCGCGCGCGCCCTAGGGAGCGGGGCCGCGCGCGCCGGGACAGAACTGACGGGGAGCGAGTAAGGTACGGGAGCCGGGGTGCGCATCGCGAGCGGGCGCTACCCGCATCGCGAATCGCATCCCGGCCGGAGGTGGTAACGCAGCGCCCCGGGTCCGTGGAACCGACCGGGGCGCTGCAGTGAGGGAAGTGTAGCGAGCGCTCCGGGGAGGAGCGGGGACCCGGAGCGCTCGGCGTAACAGTACCCCCCCCCTTGGGTCTCCCCCTCTTCTTGGGGCCTGAGAACCTGAGGATCAGACTTTTGTCCAGGATATTGTCCTCAGGTTCCCAGGACCTCTCTTCTGGACCACAACCCTCCCAATCCACTAAAAAAAAAGTTCTTCCCCTGACCTTTTTAGAGGCCAAAATCTCTTTGACAGAGAAGATGTCCGAGGAGCCGGAAACAGGAGTGGGAGGAACAGATTTAGGAGAAAAACGGTTGAGGATGAGAGGTTTAAGAAGAGAGACGTGAAAGGCATTAGGGATACGAAGAGAAGGAGGAAGAAGAAGTTTGTAAGAGACAGGATTAATTTGACACAAAACTTTAAAAGGACCAAGATAGCGTGGTCCCAACTTATAGCTCGGGACACGGAAACGGACATATTTAGCGGAGAGCCATACCTTGTCTCCAGGGGAAAAAATGGGAGGAGCTCTTCTTTTCTTATCTGCGAATCTCTTCATGCGAGAAGAAGCCTGTAAGAGAGAATTTTGGGTCTCTTTCCATATGGTGGAAAGATCACGAGAAATTTCATCCACAGCGGGCAGACCAGAGGGCAAGGGGGTAGGGAGGGGGGGAAGAGGGTGACGGCCGTACACCACGAAAAACGGAGATTTGGAGGAAGATTCAGAGATTCTGAAATTATACGAGAATTCGGCCCAAGGTAGAAGATCTGCCCAGTCATCCTGGCGGGAGGAAACAAAATGTCGTAAATAGTCACCCAAGATCTGGTTAATTCTCTCTACTTGTCCATTGGATTGAGGATGGTATGCAGAAGAAAAATTTAATTTAATCTTGAGTTGTTTACAGAGAGCCCTCCAGAATTTAGACACAAATTGGACGCCTCTATCCGAGACGATCTGTGTAGGCAACCCGTGAAGACGAAAAATGTGTACAAAAAATTGTTTAGCCAACTGAGGCGCTGAAGGAAGGCCAGGAAGAGGGATGAAATGTGCCATTTTGGAGAATCGATCAACGACCACCCAAATAACAGTGTTGCCATGGGATGGGGGTAAGTCAGTAATAAAATCCATACCAATCAGAGACCAAGGTTGTTCGGGGACAGGTAGAGGATGAAGAAAACCAGCGGGCTTCTGGCGAGGAGTCTTATCCCGGGCACAGATAGTGCAGGCTCGCACAAAGTCCACCACATCAGTCTCTAGAGTCGGCCACCAATAGAAGCGAGAGATGAGTTGCACAGATTTCTTGATGCCCGCATGACCTGCGAGATGGGAGGAGTGACCCCATTTGAGGATCCCAAGGCGTTGGCGTGGAGAAACAAAGGTCTTTCCTGGAGGAGTTTGCCTGATGGAGGCTGGAGAAGTGGAAATCAGGCAGTCAGGAGGAATGATGTGTTGAGGAGAGAGTTCAATTTCAGAGGCATCTGAGGAACGAGAGAGAGCATCGGCCCTAATGTTTTTATCAGCAGGCCGAAAGTGAATTTCAAAATTAAATCGGGCAAAGAACAGAGACCACCTGGCCTGACGAGGATTCAGCCGTTGGGCAGACTGGAGGTAGGAGAGGTTCTTGTGATCGGTGTAAATAATAACTGGAAATCTTGATCCCTCCAGCAGATGCCTCCATTCCTCAAGTGCTAATTTAATGGCTAGAAGCTCTCGATCCCCGATGGAGTAGTTCCTCTCCGCCGGAGAGAAGGTCCTGGAAAAAAAACCACAAGTAACAGCATGCCCGGAAGAGTTTTTTTGTAGAAGGACAGCTCCAGCTCCCACTGAGGAGGCATCAACCTCCAATAGGAAGGGTTTAGATGGGTCAGGTCTGGAGAGCACGGGAGCCGAAGAAAAGGCAGACTTGAGTCGTTTAAAGGCGTCTTCCGCTTGAGGAGGCCAGGACTTGGGATCGGCATTTTTTTTTGTTAAAGCCACAATAGGAGCCACAATGGTAGAAAAATGTGGAATAAATTGCCTGTAATAATTGGCGAACCCCAAAAAACGTTGGATGGCACGGAGTCCGGAGGGGCGTGGCCAATCTAAGACGGCAGAGAGTTTATCTGGGTCCATTTGTAGTCCCTGGCCAGAGACCAAGTATCCTAGAAAAGGAAGAGATTGGCATTCAAACAGACATTTCTCTATTTTGGCATAGAGTTGATTATCACGAAGTCTCTGAAGAACCATACGGACATGCTGGCGGTGTTCTTCTAGATTGGCAGAAAAAATCAGGATATCGTCCAGATATACAACAACACAGGAGTATAGTAGATCACGAAAAATTTCATTAACAAAGTCTTGGAAGACGGCAGGGGCGTTGCATAGACCAAAGGGCATGACCAGATACTCAAAGTGTCCATCTCTGGTGTTAAATGCCGTTTTCCATTCATCCCCCTCTCTGATGCGGATGAGATTATAAGCACCTCTTAAGTCCAGTTTGGTAAAAATATGGGCACCTTGGAGACGATCAAAGAGTTCAGAGATGAGGGGTAGGGGGTAGCGGTTCTTAACCGTGATTTTATTAAGACCGCGGTAGTCAATGCAAGGACGTAGAGAGCCATCTTTTTTGGACACAAAGAAAAATCCGGCTCCGGCAGGAGAGGAGGATTTACGGATAAAGCCCTTTTTTAAATTTTCTTGGACGTATTCAGACATGGCAAGAGTCTCTGGGACGGACAGAGGATAGATTCTGCCCCGGGGTGGAGTAGTGCCCGGGAGGAGGTCAATGGGACAATCATAAGGCCTGTGAGGAGGTAGAGTCTCAGCTTGTTTTTTGCAAAAAACGTCCGCAAAGTCCATATAGGCCTTAGGGAGACCGGTTACATGAGGAAGCACAGGGACACGGCAAGGTTTACTGGGAACCGGTTTTAAGCAGTCCTTGGAACAAGAGGGCCCCCAACTCTTGATCTCCCCAGTGGACCAATCCAGGATTGGGGAATGGAGTTGAAGCCAGGGAAGTCCAAGAAGGATTTCAGAAGTGCAATTGGGGAGGACCAACAGTTCAATCCTCTCGTGATGAGATCCGATGCACATTAGAAGGGGCTCCGTGCGGAAACGTATAGTACAGTCCAATCTTTCATTGTTTACACAATTGATGAAGAGGGGTCTGGCGAGACTGGTCACCGGGATGTTGAACTTGTTGACGAGAGAGGCTAAGATGAAATTTCCTGCAGATCCAGAGTCCAAGAAGGCCACAGCAGAGAAGGAGAAGGCAGAGGCAGACATCCGCACAGGCACAGTAAGACGTGGAGAAGCAGAGTAGACATCAAGGACTGTCTCACCTTTGTGCGGAGTCAGCGGACGTCTTTCCAGGCGGGGAGGACGGATAGGACAATCCTTCAGGAAGTGTTCGGTACTAGCACAGTACAGGCAGAGATTCTCCATGCGGCGTCGTGTCCTCTCTTGGGGTGTCAGGCGAGACCGGTCGACCTGCATAGCCTCCACGGCGGGAGGCACAGGAACAGATTGCAGGGGACCAGAGGAGAGAGGAGCCGGGGAGAAGAAACGCCTCGTGCGAACAGAGTCCATATCCTGGCGGAGCTCCTGACGCCGTTCGGAAAAACGCATGTCAATGCGAGTGGCAAGATGGATGAGTTCATGTAGGTTAGCAGGGATTTCTCGTGCGGCCAGAACATCTTTAATGTTGCTGGATAGGCCTTTTTTAAAGGTCGCGCAGAGTGCCTCATTATTCCAGGATAATTCTGAAGCAAGGGTACGGAACTGTACGGCATACTCGCCAACGGAAGAATTACCCTGGACCAGGTTCAACAGGGCAGTCTCAGCAGAAGAGGCTCGGGCAGGTTCCTCAAAGACACTTCGAATTTCCGAGAAGAAGGAGTGTACAGAGGCAGTGACGGGGTCATTGCGGTCCCAGAGCGGTGTGGCCCAAGCCAGGGCTTTTCCAGACAGCAGGCTGACTACGAAAGCCACCTTAGACCTTTCAGTGGGGAACTGGTCCGACATCATCTCCAAGTGTAATGAACATTGGGAAAGAAAGCCACGGCAAAACTTAGAGTCCCCATCAAATTTATCCGGCAAGGATAGTCGTATTCCAGAAGCGGCCACTCGCTGCGGAGGAGGTACAGGAGCTGGCGGAGGAGATGATTGCTGGAGCTGTGGTAGTAACTGTTGTAGCATAACAGTCAGTTGAGACAGCTGTTGGCCTTGTTGCGCAATCTGTTGTGACTGCTGGGCGACCACCGTGGTGAGGTCAGCGACAACTGGCAGAGGAACTTCAGCGGGATCCATGGCCGGATCTACTGTCACGATGCCGGCTGGCAGGTAGTGGATCCTCTGTGCCAGAGAGGGATTGGCGTGGACCGTGCTAGAGGATCGGTTCTAAGTCACTACTGGTTTTCACCAGAGCCCGCCGCAAAGCGGGATGGTCTTGCTGCGGCGGTAGTGACCAGGTCGTATCCCCTAGCAACGGCTCAACCTCTCTGGCTGCTGAAGATAGGCGCGGTACAAGGGAGTAGACAGAAGCAAGGTCGGACGTAGCAGAAGGTCGGGGCAGGCAGCAAGGATCGTAGTCAGGGGCAACGGCAGAAGGTCTGGAATCACAGGCAAGGAACACACAAGGAACGCTTTCACTGGCACTAGGGCAACAGATCCGGCGAGGGAGTGAAGGGGAAGTGAGGTGATATAGGGAAGTGCACAGGTGTAAACACTAATTGGAACCACTGCACCAATCAGCGGTGCAGTGGCCCTTTAAATCGCAAAGACCCGGCGCGCGCGCGCCCTAGGGAGCGGGGCCGCGCGCGCCGGGACAGAACTGACGGGGAGCGAGTAAGGTACGGGAGCCGGGGTGCGCATCGCGAGCGGGCGCTACCCGCATCGCGAATCGCATCCCGGCCGGAGGTGGTAACGCAGCGCCCCGGGTCCGTGGAACCGACCGGGGCGCTGCAGTGAGGGAAGTGTAGCGAGCGCTCCGGGGAGGAGCGGGGACCCGGAGCGCTCGGCGTAACAGGTTCCTTACAATATATATATATATATATATATATATATATATATATATATATATTATTTGTAGAAAATTTTGGAGGGCACTGCTCTTTTTTTATTGGTATGTTCAGACCTGGGTATCAGAGTGTTGATTGCAGTACCAGTGGCCGTAGCTACTAAATTCCACTTCACTGCCGAGGTGTTAAGTGAAAACAAGTGCTAGTGAACGTATGCAATATAGAAAGAGAATGTTCACTTGCACTCACCGGTCCTGTGAATTGCTGTGTTTCGGACAATTCCGTAACACTGGGAGACGACTGGATGAGGGTGCTCAGAGGCTAACAGCCGTTTTTGCGCACGGCTGTGTGCGAAAATGGCTGTTAGCCTCTGAGCACCCTCATCCAGTCGTCTCTCAGCATTACGGAATTGTCCGAAACACAGCAGGTCACAGGAACGGTGAGTGCAAGGGAACATTCTCTTTCTATATTGTGTGTATATATATATATATATATATATATATATATATATATATATATATATATCAGATTGGATTCAGAACCTATATATTGTAATGAAGGCACCACTGTCCAGGCTCCCTGATGCTCATTACTGTGTATTAAAGTGTACCTGTCATATGACAGGAAAAAAAATTATGCTTCTGTATGTTACTCACTAGGTTATGTACTGTAGATGCTTTATGTGTATTTTTTTATGTGTCTAGCTTCTGTATTTGGCTCACAAAATCCCTCTGTTCTGCTGCCCACTCTGACATCCACTGCTCAGGAAGAGGCATGTCCAGCGCAAGCACTGAACCCGAATTCACCATGCATCAACTTCCTCCCTGAGTCTGCTGTGCTGTGCTTTTCATCCAATCATTGCAGACTGCTCTGTAACCCCCTCCTCCCTGTTTTCATGTTGCAGTATAATAGGACAGGAGTGAGCAAAAGAGGAGTGCTAGTTCCACCCTCACTTACTGGACTTAGTCCTAGCCTGTGCTTCAGCTGGGACATAGATGATGCTGCAGCCAGACAAGATTATGTTCCGGATGGTATGGGAACCCCTAGTGGTCTTTTTCATAAGCCACAACTTCCTGCTCCTGTTTCCACTGCACCTGTAACCAGCACAAGACACAGCACCATAGAATCACATTACACTGCATCTTGCACTATAGACGGGTGCTATGGAGGCAAAGCTGTATCTCCTAATGTATTATTTACGAGCAGCAGGGAATAGGGATAATGGAGTCTCCTTTGAAAGATTTATGTGCCGAATTAAAAGTTCACACACTATTGTCATTTTTCATAAAACTTTACAGGTACGCTTTAAGAAGCGGGTAAAAATGATCAGCAGGAGGTCCAGGCAGCAGCAGCTCTCAGTATAGGGAGAAGAAGTAGCTCTGTGTAACGCGCCAAGGGGTGCGCCCTGTTATACCACTTACCAGTTTGGCGTAGGGCCAAACTTGGGAGGGGAATCAGAGTGTTCCCCTGGTTTTCACCCTTTATCCTGCTCCAGGCTGCAGAAGCTGGTCTTAGCTGCAGGTGAAATGCCTTGATAGAGCGTTACTGTTCTGGAACACACATGGATGTTTGAAACGCCACAGATGCACAGGACTTTTTATTTAAAATTGTTTGGCATGGGTTTAAATGGGCACTGTCACCAACTTTATTTTTTGATATGTTGTAGTACTTATGTACTACAACATATCTCTAATATACTTTTATTTTATTTATTTTTTTATTAAAATTGTTTAATTTACAATTGAAAACTGGCCACTAGGGGTCTCCCTCCTAGTGGCCGGCTGCAGCCTGGCGTGACGTCACGCCTGAAAAAGGACCGATGCGGCCGGGCATCGGTCCTTTTTCATTCAGCCTGCACTCGCTCCCTGCCTGTCAATCAGACAGGCAGGGAGCGAGCGCATTGGCTCTCCGGCCACTGGCTGGGAGGCCACTCCTCCCGCACATCGCCGCCTCCGCCGCCGCCTCGTCGCCGCCGCTGTCCCTGCACGCCCGCTGTCGGACTCTGCAGTAAGTGTAATGGGGGTAGGGGGGGGGGGGGTGTTGTGATGGAGGGAACGGGGTATGGCGCGGGGGGGGGGGAGGCGGAGGGGATGGGCTAGTGCTGCATGTAACTAATAGTTTATCTACACAGGGTGCCTCCAGCTGTTTCAATACTACAACTCCCAGCATGCCCTGACAGACAATAGATGTCAGGGCAAGCTGGGAGTTGTAGTGATGAAACAGTTGGAGGCACCCTGTGCAGATGAACAAAGGGCGGAAGTCACGCCCCAGCAGGCATCAGTGACGTAGTGCCTGCTGGGGAAGTCTGCCGGGTAGTGAGCACACTACCAGGCAGACAAAAAGCATTTTCAATATAGTAAAAATAAAAATTTAAAGCAGGGAGGGGGTTAGGGATAGATTGGCAATAGGCAGGGACAGAAAAAAAAATAGGATGGTGGGAGCTACCCTTTAAGCGCTCACATGCGCCTTTCTCGGGTCCAAAATGTTGGTGATTACAATTTCCTTTTATTTTACCAAGAGATTTGTGATTTTTTTTTCTATTATATTCATGTTAATTGTGAAGACCACACGTTGCTATTATTTTCATTTTCTCTATGTACTTTGTTCTTTTTACCTATCTTGTTTTTTATTTTATTTTTTACTTTCTGAATTTACTTCTTTACACTTGAATTTGAATAGAATTTTTCTGTATGTTTTGTTCTATTCTTTTGAGTATCAGATGAAGGTCAATTTGACTGAAACGTTATATGTGTTATTGAAGGATTTGAATTTAATAAATACACCAAGTGCATTATATTTGAGCACTGTATAGTCACCTATGAGATATAGAAACAGAGCAGATGAGGACACAAGCCATGCGAGTGTCATTGTTACAGCTCATACTCAGCTGTATAACTTAACCCCACAAAAGTTATCATGAAATCCCTTATAAATTCTCTTCCATATAGCATTTTTTTAACCACTATGGATGTGCATACATCATGCAGGATCAATCACCGTCTCTTATAATAACATATAATGAAGACAGCCAGCACTGCAGTCCTGGCTTTTATAAAGAAATACATGCAGATACCCTAGTGGCACCCCTAGTGGGGAGTAAAGGCTAGCCTGCTGTCCTGAAGAAGAGCTACTTCCTTAAAAAAGTTCCTACTGGATAAAATAGAAAGGAAACAAGACACACAGGGATTGCCACTTGTGTATCAGGCAGCATAGTCACAGACTGGTGAAGTGAAAAAAAAACTGTGACGTAGCCGCATGTGATCTGAGCTCAGTGTGCTCAGCCCTTCTCAGTGCTGATCGCTGTTAGGGGTTAGGATCAGGGTTAGAATTAGGGTTTTGTGTTATGATAAGGGGTTAGGGTTAGGATTAAGGGTTAGGATTAGGGGTAAGGTTTGGGATTGGAGTTCAGTGTTAGGATTAGGGTTAGGATTAGGGTTGAAGATAGGGATTAGAGTTAGGATTAGGGGTTAGGATTGGTTGTAAGGGTTAGGATAAGAATTAGGGTTTAACGTTATGATTAGGGGTTAGGATTAGGAGTTAGGATTTGGGGTTAGGAATAGGGTTAGAATTATGGTTTAGTGTTATATTTAGGGGTTAGGATTAGGAGTTAGGTTTAGGGGTTAGGATTAGGGGTAAGGGTTAGGACTGGAGTTAAGTGTTAGGATTAGGGTTTAAAATAGAGATTAGGGTTAGGATTGGTTGTAAAGGTTAGGATTAGGGGTTAGGATTAGAGTTAGGGAGTGAGAGGGAGCTGGCTATAAAGCTGAAAGGTGTGTCCCTGTGCGGGTAGATGCTGACCCTTGTCTACCCTGTCCTTAAAGAGTTTGGCATCTGAACTAGAGCATGAAGCAATGGAAGAAGGTGGCCTGGTCTGATGGATCTCATGTTCCATGTTCCTTTCATGTGGACGGCACTAGGATGCCCTATGGGACAAGACAAGCTGGTGGAGAAAACAAGAGCAATGGGAAACTTTGGATCCTGGAACAAGGGAAAACAACATACTTAGATAGATGGTTTAAATGATATGCCTTACTAGCATACAGTAAATATTCTAATATATGGGATATGGTAACCTAGTAGTGAACGAATGAAAGTTCTTTGTTGAATTTTCTTTTTACAGTAATGTATTATTACGTTTTTCAAGAAAAATTAACATGGTACCTGGAGTATGCATAAGGCAAGCATGAGAAGGAGTGTACGTCACAGTCAGATGGCAAATAGTGTTAAACATACAGGCAATGAAAAACAGCCATGAATAAAACCATTGCCAAAAGATTCTGGCTAATAGGGGTGGAAAAGAAGAAAAATATAGGGGGAGGGGAGAGTAGGGAACAAAGGAGGAAAATAAGTAGAAGAGGAAATAGGAGATAAGATGCGAAAGAAGAGAGAGACAGAAGATATCTAGATGAAACATAGAACATAAGGTTTACCTTGCAAACCGTGCTCAGTTATGAGGTCAACCTGGCTGAGGATACGAAGGGAGGGGAAGGTAAGGAAGGAGGGTAAAGTAATTGTTTTTAAAATAAAAAATATTTTATTAAAAAAAATTAAAATGGAAAGAGCTCATCACATATATTGTATCTGGATATCCGTATCAACATATAAATATATACAAACTATAAACGTTGTTGAATAAAATGGAAGAATGTTTTTTTTTTCCCCTTGTCTCTTTCTGAATTAAATTTAAGGGGTAATTTGGCCAAAGATAAGATGTATGTGCAGGGGGGGGGGGGGGGAGGGGCACCAATGGGACCCCCCCCCCCCCCGATCTCCATGCAGCATCCACATTCTATGCAGGGACTGCTGCTCCAGTCTCAGAAACCTCTGTGTTTCCGGGACTGGAGATGTGGCGTCATGCCCTGTCCCCTCATGATGTCATGCCACGCCCCCTCCATTCATGTTGATGGGAGGGGGCGTGATGGCCGCCATGCCCCCTCCTATAGACATGAATGGAGGGGGTGGGCCCCCACAATCAGACATTTTATTTCCTAACCTTTGGATAGGGGATAAGATGTATTTGGCCTGAATACCCCTTTAATGAAAAATTAAATACTAATAAAATACAAAAAAAAAAGAAAGAAAAAAAAAAAAAGAAAAAACAGCACAACATGATAAAGCTGGTGAGCAATGGGGATCGGACATCATTGGAACAGAGGTGGGGGGTGGAGGGGGATCAAAACAGATGAGTACAGGCTTAAAGGTTTACTTTTAGCCAAGTCTGAACACTTTCAAACAAAAAAAGTAACGACTGGACAAACTCTTTAATAATTTTCCGCCGTTGTGTGAATACAAATGAATATTTTCTCATTCATTCTCTCCAAAAAACAGAACAGCAATGTGTGTGCATCCAGCCTAAAGCAATAGATTCCTAAATTGATTTGCTTTTGGTCAATGGGAAAATACAATATGAACTTTTCTCTCAGAACTTTCCTCTTCACGGAAGACTAAAGTTATTTTTTTACAATAAATCTGTTGCTATTTTCTTTATCTTTTCAAAAAGATGATTTGATCAAAGCAAGTTTATCAATATTAAAGGGGTATTCCGGTAGAATTTTTTATTTTTTTTCTTCAAATTAACTGGTTCCAGAAAGTTAAAAAGATTTGTAAATGACTTCTATAAAAAAAATCTTAATCTTTCCAGTATGCTCCAGAGGAAGTTGTGTAGTTCTTTCCAGTCTGATCACAGTATCACAGGGCTCTCTGCTGACACCTATGTCCGTGTCAGGAACTGTCCATAGCAGGAGAGGTTTGTTATGGGTATTTGCTCCTACTCTGGACAGTTCCTGACATGGACAGAGATGTCAGCAGAGAGCACTGTGGTCAGACTGAAGAACTACACAACTTCCTCTGGAGCATACAGCAGCTAATAAGTAGCTGATAAGCAGTTGATTAAGATTTTTAGATAAAAGTCATTTACAAATTTGTATAGCTTTCTTGCACCAGTTAATGTTTTCTACCAGAATACCCCTTTAAAGGGGTACTCTGGTGAACACCTTTTTCTTTTAAATCGACTGGTGGCAGAAAGTTAAACATATTTGTATATTACTTCTATTAAAAAATCTTAATCCTTCCTGTACTTATTAGCTGCTGAATACTACAGAGGAAATTATTTTCTTTTTGGAATGTTCTCTGATGACATCATGACCACAGTTCTCTCTGCTGATGTTATTATAATTATAACGCTTTATTTATTGTTGTCTTTAGTGGGATTTGAACCCAAGTCCCCAGCACTGCAAGGCAGCAGTGCTAACCACTGAGCGACCATGCAGACCTTAGCATACATCTGCTATGCATCTGCTATGCATGGTTGCTAAAATGGACAGAGATGTCAGCAGAGAGCACTGTGCTCGTGATGTCATCAGTGTTCCAAAAAGAAAGGAATTTCCTCTGTAGCATTCAGCAGCTAATAAGTACTGGAAGGATTAAGATTTTTTAATAGATGTAATTTACAAATATGTTTAACTTTCTGCCACCAGTTAATTTAAAAGAAAAAAGGTTTTCACCGGAGTACCCCTTTAAGTCTATCCTGGAGGCTGCAAGTGGAGCCTAAATAGAAGAGTGTGTGATTGTGATGACGTGGCAGACAGCAGAGTAAGGCTCTGTTCACATTATCATCATGGTTCCTGTTGGAAGACATGATGGCAGTGAAGTACCTGTAAAATGATGGAAACCAACAATGCCTGACTGACCCCACTGAATTATAATGGGGTCCCTCAGGTATGTGATGTCCATCATCTTGACAGGAAAAATAGTGGGACATATAAAAATCTGATAGAGGCTCTGAATTCATCCTCTGACAATAGTGTGATGGAACCTAAATGCTTATAATGGAATACCCCCCCCCCCCTCTACCCTCTAGCTCTGCCAGTGCCATAGAAAATGAATGAAGTAGCATCACACATACTTGACCATCACTCCATTCACATTGGGGTCCAGGATCATAGTGGTCCCAGTGATCAGACTCTCCTAATCAGATACTTGTTACTTAACCTGTAAAATATTGGGATAACCTTAATATTACTTAGTAATGTCTGTGAATTTTCTCTGTAGACATTTTGTCTACATCTTCTGAGCATGTCTAAAATTATAAGAGCTTTTCCCCCCAGTGACACCTACAGTAAGGTATGTTTAAAGGGGTACTCTGCCCCTAGACATCTTATCCCCTATCCAAAGGATAGGGGATAGTGTTGCTCACGAATATTCGCAATGCGAATTTTATTCGCGAATATCGCATATTCGCGAATATTCGCGAATATAGCACTATATGTTCGTAATTACGAATATTGTTTTTTTTTTTTTTTTTTTTTTTTTCACAGTACACATCACAGTGATCATCCCTCTCTGCTTCCAGCTTGTGTGGTGTAAAGAAGGCTCTAATACTACTGTGCGTGCGAATTTCAGCTTATGCTAATTTTGTATATGCTAATTTTCGCATATGTTAATTTTTGCATTTGCGAATTTTCGCTTATGCGAAAATAAAATGAGAATATTACGAATATGCAAATATTCGCGAATATATGACGAATATTCGTCCATATATTCGCGAATATTCGCGAATTCGAATATGGCCTATGCCGCTCAACACTAATAGGGGATAAGATGTCAGATCCCAGGGGTCCCGCTGCTGGGGACCCCTGGGATCTCGGCTGCAGCACCCACCTCAATGGCTTCTGGCAATGCTGGAGGCTTCGGATCCCGACCACGCGAGCGGAAGAGTGTGACGTCACGACTCCGCCCCCGTGTTACGTCACGCTGCGTCCCCTCAATGCAAGTCTATGGGAGAGGACATCCCCCAATCCATAGGATAGGGTATAAGATGTCCGATCACGGGGGTCCCGCCACTTGGGACCCCCGAAATCTCTCCTGTAGCACCCACTTGTCATCAGCCGCACAGAGCGAAGATCGCTCTGTGTCTGATGACTCACTATAGAGAGGCCGGAGTATTGTGAAGTCATGGCCCCGTCTCCTTGTGGTGTCATGCTCCACACCTTCAATGCAACCCTATGGTAGGGGGCGTGATGACCACCACATCTCCTCCCATAGGGTTGCATTGAGGGGGTGGGGCGTGACATCACAAGGGGGCGGGCCATAACATCACAATACTCCAGCCCCTCTATCGTGAGTCATTAGACACGGAGCAATCTTTGCTCTGTGCAGCTGATGACAAGAGGGTGCTGCAGGAGAAAATGCGGGAGTCCCCAGCAGTGAGACCCCCGTGATCAGACATCTTATCCCCTATCCTTTGGATAGGGGATAAGATGTCTAGGGGCGGAGTACCCCTTTAAGAACTGTTCTTCAAGTCAACTCTTCTCTACTCCTGTAGCCTTAGGGTATGTAGGAATATATATACATAGTGTATATATATATATATATATATATATATATATATATATATATATATATATATATATAGTACAGACCAAAAGTTTGGACGCACCTTCTCATTCAGAGTTTTATTTATTTTCATGACTATGAAAATTGTAGATTCACACTGAAGGCATCAAAACTATGAAATAACACATATGGAATTATATACATAACAAAAAAGTGTGAAAATATGTCATATTCTAGACACCTTTTGCTTTGATTACTGCTTTGTACACTCTTGGCATTCTCTTGATGAGCTTCAAGAGGTAGTCACCTGAAATGGTCTTCCAACAGTCTTGAAGGAGTTCCCAGAGATGCTTAGCACTTGTTGGCCCTTTTTGCCTTCACTCTGCAGTCCAGCTCACCCCAAACCATCTCGATTGGGTTCAGGTCCGGTGACTGTGGAGGCCAGGTCATCTGGCGCAGCACCCCATCACTCTCCTTCTTGGTCAAATAGCCCTTACACAGCCTGGAGGTGTTTGGGGTCATTGTCCTGTTGAAAAATAAATGATGGTCCAACTAAACGCAAACCGGATGGAATAGCATGCCGCTGCAAGATGCTGTGGTAGCCATGTTGGTTCAATATGCCTTCAATTTTGAATAAATCCCCAACAGTGTCACCAGCAAAGCACCCCCACACCATCACACCTCCTCCTCCACACCAGCACACCTGTGAAGTGAAAACCATTTCAGGTGACTAACTCTTGAAGCTCAACAAGAGAATGCCAAGAGTGTGCAAAGCAGTAATCAAAGCAAAAGGTGGCTACTTTGAAGAACCTAGAATATAGTGTTGAGCGACATAGGCCATATTCAAATTTGCGATATTTTGCGAATACATGGGCGAATATTCGTCATATATTCGCAAAATTCGCATATTCATAATATTTGCATTTTATTTTCGCATATGCGAAAATTTGCGTATGCAAAAATTAGCATATGCTAATTTTCGCACATGCAAAAATTTGCACGCCAGTCTCACACAGTAGTATTAGAGCCTTCTTACACCGCACAAGCTGGAAGCAGAGAGGGATGATCACTGTGATGTGTACTGTGAAAAAATAAATAAATAAAAAAATACAATATTCGTAATTACGAATATATAGTGCTATATTTGCGAGCAACACTACTAGAATATCACATATTTTCAGTTGTTTCACAATTTTTTGTTATGTCTATAATTCCACATGTGTTGATTCATAGTTTTAATGCCTTCAGTGTTAATCTACCATTTTCATAGTCATGAAAATAAAGAAAACTCTGAATGAGAAGGTGTGTCCAAACTTTTGGTCTGTACTGTATATATATTTTATCTATAGTGGATGCACAAGTAAGTATTGCACCAGGTACAGATTCCTCAAGGGGCACATAGCCTTTGTCAAAAAAGGCGACACCCCTATTACTGACTAAACTGAATTCATTACAAATTTGAGGAATTATTCGATTTGCAACGCATGTCAATATCGCCATGATTCTATCATGCAAATCGCTTCATTAAAGAACATCTGTAGTGCAATATAACTTATCCCCTATCCGAAGGAGTTATAGATTGCGGGGGGTCCGAACGCTGGGGCCCCCGGGATTTCCAGGACGGGGGCCGCGGCAGTATGGTGGAAAGGGGGCGCTCCGTCCCCGCATGACGCGGCGGACGACACGCCCCCTCCATGTACCCCATAGAGATACATGGAGGAGGCGTGTCTGCCGTAGCTTTCTGCTGGGGACGAAACTTTACTTCCTGCAGACTGCCGCAGCCCCGTCCAGGAGATCCCGGGGGGTGCCAGCCCTCGGACCCCCTGCGATCTATAACTTATCCCCTATCCTTCAGCATAGACGTCATTCCACTGCTTCATTTCTTACAACACGTGTTGGAAACGATGGCTGGTCAGGGCACTGGAGATGTGGCACCTACATCTCATGGCCACATGAGCCCTGTCGGGGATGAACTGTTGGAGGAGGAGGAAGGGGAGGGGCACAGTGGAGCACAGTTTAGGTTTTGCCAAATTAGTTTTTTTTTTCTAGTAATCTGACAGGAGAGGAGGAGCAGCCAGAGGAGCTAGAGGGTTCTAAGGAAGACGAGACAGAGGACCCAGACACACTGTGGCAGTATGCAGTGGAGATGGAGGCAGGGAGTCCCTCCGAGTCACTTGCACAAATGGCATGATGCATGCTCACCTGCTTGCATAGTGACAGCTGAATGGTCACCATTCGGCAGCAGTAAGACTTCTGGATCTCCACCTTATTGAACCCTCTCTACCGCCACAAAATAGGGGCATTTTTTACACCCACTGAGAGGGAGGACAAAATGACCTACTACAGAGGCATCCTATGTAGTCAGTTGGCTGATGCCTATCGGCGCCATCATCCATCCTCTAGCAGGTCTGAATCGGGGGGGGGGGGGGGGGCTCTGTGCTCACCTTCCACTTCCATGGCTACTGGGGAGGGGTGGGGTGGCAGGAGTAGTACCAGCTCCATCAGCAGCAGCCTCAGTCTACAGTCACTGATGAGTAGCTTTCTTCACCCACATAGTGAAGCAATTCATCAGCAGCAGGTAGACCTGGAGCAAGACCTGAACCAGCAGGTGGTGGCATACCTTCATATGCCCATGCCAACACACCTTGAAAATCCGCTGGACTTCTGTGCAGCCAATATGCTATTTGTGGCCACAACTAGCAGAGTTTTCCCTGGAAAAGCTGTCCTGCCCGGTCAGTAGTGTGCCATCAGAGCAGGTGTTTAGTTCGCCGGGGGCCATAGTCACCCCAAGGAGAACTCATCTGTCCACGAAAAATATGGAGAGTCTGACCTTTGTGAAGATGAATCAGGCATGGATCAGCCAGGATTTCCAACCACCAATGCCTGATGCATGAGAGTACATTGACCATGGTGCCACACCAACTTTTCACAAATATGGATATTGTCAAACAGATTGAAGGCGCTGCTCCCCAGTTACAAACATTCCTCCACATCAGCCCTTTTTTCACCCACCTTCATCACTGGGTACTGGTATTACCACCCACCGCACCACTCTGTCATCGGGTCACTTTCAGGACTCCTGATGCTGCTGCTGCCACCTCCAGGCTGTCTCATTCAGCCACTATATGGTCTCTTTTTATGCTTCAGCCAACTCAAGGCTGCGCCATTCATCAACTATATGATCTCCTCAAGTTTCAGCCAACTCCAGGCTGTGTCATTCAGGCAATATATGGTTTACTGATACTGCTGCTGGGCCTGGGTATGGGAATAAAAATGTTGTTATGGAAGCACTAGCTACCCAAAATCTTTGGTTTAAAGCGTACCCGTCAGATCATTAAAAAAATCAAAACTGTTATATGTTGCGCAGTATCTCATCCTGATCATGTACATGTACTTTGTATGTGTCTGTGACCTACATTTCTCTCAGAATTAGTTTTATTTCTGAAATACTTTAATTTTATCCCCCAGAAGCAGGGGCCGGGTACTCACTGTGATAGCCACTCCCCCTCACTCTCCTCAGTCCAGTGCTTCCCAACCAGGGGGCCTCCAGCTGTTGCAAAACTAAAATTCCCAGCATGCCTGCACAGCCAAATGATGTGTTGACATGCTGGGAGCTTTAGTTTTGCAACAGCTGGAGGTAGTCCCCCTTTATCTCTCACACACACACACACCACACACACACACACACACACACACACACACACACAGGCTTCATATATTCTTACACATACACATTAGATAGACACACTGATATACAAACATACACATATATCCACACACACACACACACACACACACACACAAATGCTTGGACACTTACTTTTTCATCTGCAATGCATGTTTCTGCCTCTCTCATTGATGTCTGCTGTGTCAGAGACGGCAGCAGTCTTCCTGCCCCTCCCCCTCCCCTTCTCTTCACATGATTCTCTGCAGTGTGAACCAGGACCAAGCAGTGTTCACAGAAGCACTGAATGCATTCCAGGAGGCAGAGGGGGGCAGTTCTTTGACTGGCTTTTTCACTATGAAATAATGAAAATTTTCTAATGAAAGCAATTGCAAAACCTATTGGTTTTGCATGCTTTACAACATATCAAAAGTGTTTATATCTGACAGTGCCTATTTACATTTCAGAATTCATCTTTTAATATTAGGGATTATAAAGCCCTAGTGTCTACTCATGCTGCTGCCCACTCCTGACTGTGCCATTCAGCCAATATATGGCTTGCTGATGCTGCTGGGCCTGGGCCTAATATTTTTTATGGTAGCACTAGCCAATAGTGTTGAGCGGCATAGGCCATATTCGAATTCGCGAATATATGGACGAATATTCTTCATATTCGCGAATATTCGCATATTCGTAATATTCCCGTTTTATTTTCGCATATGCGAATATTCACATGTGCGAAAATTAACATATGCGAAAATTTGCATATACATAAATGTACATATGCGAAACTTTGCATATGCGAAAATTAGCATATGCAAATTTCCGTATATGCGAAAATTCGCACACCAGTCTCACACAGTAGTATTAGAGCCTTCTTACACCACATAAGCTGGAAGTAGATAGGGATGATCACTGTGATGTGTACTGTGAAAAAAAAAACAAAAAAAATAACGAATATTCGTAATTACGAATATATAGCGCTATATTCACGAATATTCGCGAATTCGCGAATATGCGATATTCGCAAATAAAATTCGAATTGCGAATATTCGCGAGCAACACTACTAGCCAACACCTCCCTGCTGTGTCATTCAGCCACTATATGGTCTCCTCATGCTGCCAACACCTCCACGCTGTGTCATTCAGCCACTATATGGTCTCCTCATGCTGCCAACACCTCCACGCTGTGTCATTCAGCCACTATATGGTCTCCTCATGCTGCCAACACCTCCACGCTGTGTCATTCAGCCACTATATGGTCTCCTCATGCTTCAGCCTCATCCAAGCTGTGTCATTCAGCCACTATACGGTCTCCTCATGCTGCCAACACCTCCATGCTGTGTCATTCAGCCACTATATGGTCTGCTCATGCTGCCAACACCTCCACGCTGTGTCATTCAGCCACTATATGGTCTCCTCATGCTGCCAACACCTCCAAGCTGTGTCATTCAGCCACTATATGGTCTCCTCATACTGATGCCACCTCCATGCTGTGTCATTCATCCACTATATGGTCTCCTCATACTGATGCCACCTCCAGGCTCTGTCATTGTGACACTCTGCAGCAGTAATTCTAATTGCGATGCCTGTAATATGCATGTCCTACTGAATAACAGTATTATTTATTTTATTTATTTATATAGCGCCTACAGATTCCGCAGCGCTTACAATTATGGGGTACAAACAAAGACAAGTATCAGACATTATAATACACATTAACGATGGACTGGAGAGGAGAGAGTTTGGAGAAAGGAAGGCCTATTAGTAAAGAGTTACAGTAATAGAGGCGGGAGTGAATCAAAGCAATAATGAGAGTTTTAGCAGTTTCAGTAGTGAGAAACGGGCGGATTCTGGAAATGTTTTTGAGATGCAGGTGACAAGAAGGTGAAAGAGACTGAATATGGGGAGTGAAAGACAGATCAGAGTCAAGTATAACTCCAAGACAGCGAGCCTGCTGCCCGGGAGTTATGGTAGTACCACATACCAAGATGGAAATGTCAGTGTTAGGTACAGTATCAGTTGATGGAGAAAAAACAAGAAGTTCTGTTTTAGAAAGATTTAGTTTCAGATATAAACAGGACATGATGTCTGAGACGGCAGAGAGACAGTCACTGGTATTCTGTAGGAGTGCAGGGGTGATGTTGGAGGAAGAGGTATAGAGTTGGGTGTCATCAGCATAGAGGTGGTACTGGAAACCAAATCTACTGATTGTTTTTCCAATGGAGGATCTGTAGAGTGAAAAGAGTAGAGGACCCAGGACCGATCCCTGGGGAACCCCGACAGCAAGGGGAAGAGGAGAAGAAGTAGAGCCAGAAAACGAGATGCTAAAGGAGCGGCCAGAGAGATAGGAGGAAAACCAGGCGAGAGCAGAGTCCTTGAGACCGATGGAGCGGAGACTACTGAGGAGGAGTTGGTGATCCACAGTGCAAAAGCCGCAGACAGGTCCAAGAGAATCAGTAAAGAGAAATTGCCATTTGATTTGGCCGTCAGTATTATTTCACTACCCCAGCACACTCCATTTGCATGTTAGAACATAGCAAAGTGTTCGTCACCCCTATTGAGGCTCTCTGTAGGCCAGAAATAGACGTTTTTAATATAGATTTGCCGCAAATAAATTCGGATTGAACCAAACTTTTTCAAAAAATTTGGCGAATCGTCCGAATCAAATTTTTCAAAAGTTCGCTCATCTCTAGTTATAGGCTTTAAGTTATTTGCTTAAAGCATTATTGTCTTTTTAAAACAACTTTTGACATGTTGCCCAGTCATTCCAAAGGCTGAGATTGCACCAGGTGTCACTTCTGAGACCTGGTGGGATCATAGGTTATAAGTCTGTAAAGTGTAATGCAGCGCATCCATCACTCCCCAGCTGTTAATCAAATCTGTCATTTTTTCTCTACATAAGTCTATGGAGTGAACAGGTCGGATTTGCTGGGTGCTCAGGGAGTGGAGCATACACTTTGCTAGTAACTCACGATCGCGGTAGGTCTCAGTAGTGAGATCCGCTGCATTCTCAACTTTTGAAATTTCTGGTTAACATGTAAAAAGTTGATATAAATGACAGTAATTCTTTAATTGGTCAAGAAAGCAATGTGAACCTTGGCCAGAATTAAAATTTTGAAACATAATGTAACAAAATTTTTAACTACAGTGTAACTTTTCTTACAAAAAAAAAAAAAAAGACATGCCAGACTTGTCTCTCTGAGGCGGTGCTTACTGCTTAAGATTTATGTATTGAATTCAATGCAGAACAGTGTGAAATAATCTCCTCTAGTGCTGGCTGCAGGCAGCCAAGATTTTGTAAATGATGTCTATGCAGGGGATTTGGAGCTCTGTATCATACAAACTGAACTCCAGCTGCTTTTAAAAACACACACTTTATTAATGTTTTTTGGGGGGCTTTGAAAAAAACACCATGCATTTTAATGTGTCTTTTTTACTTTTGAAGACTTAAAATAAGCATTAAAACAAACAACAAGCATAAAGCATATCAGAAAAAAACTTAAAGAAATAGCTCTGTATAGCCTGGGGAAAGAGGAGGAAGGTCAGACATCATGGGGACCCTAAAAATAAAAGGAAAATAAGTTAAGGAAGTGTTTTAATAAGAATCTTAACACAAGAAAAATGAACAATCTGAGGTTAGTCAGTGGGGAAAAAATATTATTTTACTGTAATAGTAGAGGATCCTTGGAAGTGTAACAAACTACCAGATGTGGTTGGTAAATCCACAGTAAGTGGATGTAAACCTGATTGGCTATATGTAATGGATTTAATAATGCACTATAGATTTTAACATAATATCTGGCTGCACGGACTAGGCTTTTAAAGATGCAGTTTACAACACTGGTTACCATAACCCAAGGTAAAAAAAATAAATAAAATACAAATGATGCAGAAGCATACAGCAATGCTTACCAGTCTACCCCAGCTCTGCAATTACTAAGAAATAATCTTAAATCGAAAAAAAATGATTTCAAAGTTGACTTTAACATCATTATTGAGGCCTGCAGTAGGCATTCCCTGACTGTTCCTCTGCCTGTGGCATTGTAATTGTAATATACTATTAAGTTTTATATATATATATATGGGAGTTCATTTTATTGAGATACTATTTTGTTATACCGGAATACATCTTTAAAATATTTCCTTCACACATAAATTTTTTTAATGTCTGAAAAAACAGCAATATTTTTTTTCTGCTTCGTGTGTTCTTTTGATATATATATATATATATTTTTTTTTTTTAACCCCGATAAAAATAATGTGCTATAATAATATGTCTTGGTGCAGAAAATTTGTATTTTTTTAATTGTATTTTTTAAATTGCATTCTGCCGCATGGTGTTTTTTCGGCCAAAAACACTGTAAATCAATGAAAAATCTCAAAATTCTTATTCCACTTGCCATTTTTCACTTTGGTGTTTTTTTTTTATCCTTTTGGCATTTTTTAACTCTTTTTGGGCATTTTTCTGCTCCTTGGTGGTTTTCCAAAATCGCAGCATGTTGAGTCAGGCTAGGTTTCCACTTAGCAGTTTTTGGAGATCTGCCACTGCAGTTTTTGAGCCAAAGCCAGAAATGTATTCAAAAGGAATAGGACATATAAGGGAAGGACTTACACTTATCCTCCCTTATGGACCCACTTCTGAATTTGGCTCAAAAAGTGCAGTGGCAGTTTTCCAAAAACTGTCAGAAAAAAAAAAAAAAAAAAAAGTGGAAACCTAGCCTTACTGGCGATTTTTATTATTTTTTTTGTCAAAATCATGGCGTTTTTCTCCCATAGAAGTCTATGGGAGTGAAAAAACGCCAAGAAAAACGATATGTGGGTTTTAACTTTAACTTTAACGTTTTTGCAGGCGGTTTTTATTCTTTTTTGGACTTTAGCGATCCAAAAAAGTGATGGAGATACCTTTTTTAATAACATTTTGTAGGGTACCATTAAAAAAAATAATAAAAAGATACAGTAGTGAAGGAAAAAATTGTACCTAACAAAATTTATCTTTTTAATTACAAAATTTTAATACATTTTTACAGGGATCAATTTATGTGGGCAGCCGGGGACCTAAAAATGTAGCCGGCAATAATAAAAATGTAGTGTGTGTGTGTTTTTCACTTTTTTTTCCCATTTTTTTTAGGTAGTACTACTACTCCCAGCATGGAACACACTGTTCCATGATGGGAGTAGTAGTGCCTGTACTAATTGACAGATCGCCCGTTGCGATCCTCCTGTATAATGTATAGATGTGGCCGCTCTTCTATGGTCCCCTGCACTGCCGTATAAATACACCTATTCATATTTCCCGCAGAGAGCTGTGATTGGCCAGATGGTTCCAGCCAATCACAGCTCTCTGTGGGAATGAGGAATAGGTGTATATGTATATGGCAGTGCAAGGGACCATAGAAGAGCGACCGGCCGCCTCTATACATTATACAGGAGGATCACAGCGGGTGTCAGGAGTGACATCCGCTGTGATCTTTCCTTAACTGCAGGTACTACTACTCCCAACATGGAGCGCACTCTGCTCCCTGCTGGGAGCTGTAGTACCTGCATTAATAGAAAGATCGCAGTGGGTGTCAGAAGTTACACTCACTGTGATCTGTGTATTAATGCAGATACTACAGCTACCAGCATGGAGCAGAGTGTGGTAAGAACATATCACAGCGGGTATCACTACTGACACCCAATGCGATTGTCCTGTCTATAGCAGAGATGTGTAGAGGCTTTCTCCTGCGCTCACATCTCTGTTCTGTACTCTGTTCTTTTTGTACCATCTGGCCAATCATTACTCTGGGCGGAAAATATGAATGAGTGATGTTCTATTCACATCAATGGCCGGAGTAGAGAGCAGAGATGTGAGTGCTGTATAGAGCCGCTCCACATCTCTACTATATTCTGGACGATTGCATCGGGTGTCAGACTGATGCCCAGAGCGATTTGGGCTAAGTAGAAACTCAGCCTAAAAAGCATTTTGGGTCCAGTCTCACTTGGACAGAATTTGTCACCTAATAACATTTAATTTTATTTGTTTTATCTATTATTTTTATATTTGTTTTATCTATTTTCTGTATTAAAAGTAAAAGTTGCCAAAACTGTAATTAACCCCTTAAGGACGCAGGGTTTTTCAGTTTTTGCATTTTCGCTTTTTCCTCATAACCTTCTAAAAATCATAACACATTCAATTTTGCACATACAGACCCATATGAGGGCTTATTGTTTGCGACACCAATTGTACTTTATAATGACATCAATCATTTCACCACAAAATTTACAGCAAAACCAGAAAAAAATATTTGTGGGGCAAAATTGAAAATAAAAATGGCATTTTGTAAATTATGGCGGCTTCCGATTCTATGCAGTGCACTTTTCAGTAAAAATGACACCATATCTTTATTCTGTAGGTCCATATGGTTACAAGGATACCTACATTTTATAGGTTTTATTTTATTTTACTATAAATTAATTTTTAACTACATGCACCAAAGTTAGTATGTGTAAAATTGTCATATTCTTACCCCTATATTTAAATTTTTCCGTATACAGGGATATATGAGGGCTCCTTTTTTGTGCCATGATCTGAAGTTTTTAGTGGTACCATTTTAGTTTTGATGGGACTTTTTGGTTGGCTTTTAAACATTTTTTTAAGCTATACAAAGTGACCAAAAATAAACAATTTTGGATATTGGAATTTTTTTACGTGTACGCCATTAACCGTGCGGTTTAATTAATAAAGTATTTTCATGTGAAACCTGTGAAACATCCCTGCATGAGCTTCTGCCGCACTGATGTACCGTTCTGAACAATAAACCAACGCAAGCATCTAATCGTGAGTGCCCAGTGTATTTCTTTCTTTTGTTGGAGACTTTGTTTGAAATGGACTGCGTCTATATTGCACTGTTAGCACCAATGAATTGTTGTGTGAACAGAATCACTACTAGTGGGAGCGGCTAGGATCCATAAGGAGTGCTTGAGTCGGGCAGTGCCGGGTAGCTGTGTGTGAATTACACATATGTTTATTTTTATTTACATTTTTTTAATGGGAAAAGGGGAGTGATTCAAAGTTTTATTAGGGAAGGGGTTAAATCACATTTATTTACAATTTTTTTACACTTTTTTTTTTGCAATGTTATAGCTCCCATAGGGGACTATAACATGCAATACCTTGATTGCGGACACTGATCAATGCAAAGCCATAGCATTGCATTGATCAGTGTTATCGGTGCTCTGCTGCTCCAGCCTGGATCTCAGGCATAGAGCAGAAGAGTGACAAGATAAGCACCCTCCCGCTGTCCTCTCAGCTGTTCGGGACACTCCGATTTCACCGTGGCAGTCCTGAACAGCCCACTGAGCTAACCGTCACCGCTTTTCTCCCATTTTAGACGCCGCGGTCAACTTTGATTGCGGCGTCTAAAGGGTTAATACCGGACATCAGGCCGATCAGCAATGTCCGGTATTAGCCATGGGTCCTGGGTGCTGATAGCAACCAGGACATGCCGGGTATGAAGCACGCTCAGTTCCTGAACGTGCCTCACATAACGGGAGCCGACCATGAGCGTAAGTTTATGCTCGTGGTCATTAAGGGGTTAAAGGGGTACTCCACTGGAAAACATTTTTTTTTTTAAATCAACTGATGCCAGAAAGTTAAACAGATTTGTAAATTACTTCTATTAAAAAATTATAATCCTTCCAGTACTTATCGGCTGCTGTTATAATCCACAGGAAGTTCTTTTCTTTATGAAGTTCCTTTCTGTCTGACCACAGTGTTCTCTGTTGACACCTCTGTCCATTTTAGGACCTGTCCAGAGCAGGATAGGTTTTCTATGGGAATTTGCTCCTATGCTCCTTGATGGTTCCTAAAATGGACAGAGGTGTCAGCAGAGAGCACTGTGGACAGGAAGAAAAGAAATTAAAAAAGAAAAGAAGTTCCAGTACATCATACAGCAGCTGATAAGTACTGGAAGTATGAAGATTTTTTAATAGAAGTAATTTACATATCTGCTTAACTTTCTGGAACCAGCTGATTTAAAAAATAAAAAAAAATGATTTCCAGTGGAGTACCCCTTTAAAACATTATATCAATACAGCGGAGACAACAACAAAAGAAGACATGTCTGGAATTCTCTGCCTGGCTTATGTGATAGTTATGAAGGTGTTTTCAGAGCGATGCAGAAAGTGTTACACAAAGACAAACACCATGATGAAAGGAAAGAGAAAAAAATGTAAACATAACATTTTTGAAAACAAGAATCTCATGCCAGGTTGTCCGGGCCTGTCATTATTCTCCCTGTGATCCGATTCCTCTGGAATAAATAAATAAAAAGCGATGTGCGCATCAAGCAAATAGATTAAGTTCCAAAAGTCATCGTGCTGCAATTTGCTACAATTTGTTGTAACAAATATATATTGCTTTATTTGCCGTGAATCGTACGCTGCCGCTAAAATGCATCGCACTTTATGTAACAAATAAAGCAAAAAGGCAATATACATAATTAAGGACGGGAAAAAGCACTTGGCAACTGAAAGGATGAGAACTGAAAGGTGTACAGCCACCAGACAAAATGCTAATGTGCTATGTTATAAAACCAAACTACAAAAACATTGCTTTTTTTACGGCTTCATGTATAGTTTGTGGCTTTCATAAAAAGGTTGAGTGAGCGCTGCTGAGCTGCAATGCCACACATGGCCTATGAGAAAGAGAGGCGCCGGTTTTGCAAGAAAGCTTTGTTTTGTGTAATTTTTCCTCCCAGAACATGTTTTCATAACTTTCAAAAATCATAAAAGAAAGCCCCATCATGGAAAAAAAAATATCAGAAAAAAAATTATAATAATACTAAGGCTAGGTTCACATATATCAGTTGTCCAGCATAGTTTCCCTACAGAGTGCACCAGAGATAAACTGATGCTAGAACTGATCCTAGTCATTTGAATGGGACAATTCACAATCATCCAGTGTCCCAATTTTGATGCAGGATGGGTGCGCACGTCGCATAGCACCGGACAGCAAGCTGCGTTCCACTGTCCGGTGCCAGAAACAACGGGCGCCAGATGCCATACAACTGATGACAACTGATGCACATTGTCATTAGCTGCAGCATCAGTTGTGGCCAGATTTAGGCTGAGTTCACCTATGCTGGATGCCAGACATATGTAAACCCAGCCTTAGAGAATGCTGTGTTTAGAAAACTCGAAACAATGCTAAGCATGTTGAAATGAAAAAAGAAATACTACTGTGGTGGCCCAGTATGGGATGGTGTTTCCCCATACTTCTCCTGCCCTGTCAGGCAGAGTCTCTCCATGTCCCCAGGGCCCCCTTTATGTATTATCCCCTGTGTATATAAGTTGTGATATTAATAATGGGCGGTTTCTTTAATTGTTATACCATGTGATTGTTACCCAGGAGGCACTAGTGACCAGGTAACCCCCCCAAGTGACCTATGGGCTCCTTGCACAGCCCCCTATATAACCAGGGGAGGGGCTGCAATCTCTTTCTTAGTTCCTGAGGTCCAGTGCAGTCGTCTCAGTGTGTGTCCGGAGCATTGGAGGCCTCAAGCCTAAAGTCTGCAGCCACCTGTCAACTGCAAGTAAGATAAAGTCATCTAATTGTCATCAAGTCAGTCAAGTCAGGTCCATGTTATAGTCACCATGGCCGGCACCAAAGTCTATAAGGCTGCTTTCTCACTATAAAAATTAATCCGTAATGAACGTTCGTCGTAAAAGTCTTGAAAATCGGCCGTTAAACGGCCGTTAGAAAATCCCACTTTAGTCTATGGGATTATTCTAATAGCCGTTTTAACCCATTATCGCTATATGTACTGCTCAAAAAAGAAAAAAGGAACACTAAGATAACACATCCTAGATCTGCATGAATTAATTGTATGAAATACTTTTGTCTTTACATAGTTGAATGTGCTGACAACAAAATCACACAAAAATTATCAATGGAAATCAAATTTATCAACCCATGGAGGTCTGGATATAGAGTCACACTCAAAATTAGAAATGAGCGAAATTACAGTGATTCGATTCGTCACAAACCTTTCAGCTCAGCAGTTGCTGACTTTAGCCTACATAAATTAGTTCAGCTTTCAGGTGCTCCGGTGGGCTGGAAAAGGTGGATACAGTCCTGGGAGAGAGTCTCCAGCCCACCGGAGCACCTGAAAGCTGCAGGCTAAAGTCAGCAACAGCCGAGCCTAGAAGTTTGTGATGAATAGTGTTGAGCGGCATAGGCCATATTCGAATTCGCGAATATATGGACGAATATTCGTCATATATTCGCGAATATTCGCATATTCGTTATATTCTCGTTTTATTTTCGCGTATGCGAAAATACGCGCATGCGAAAATTAGCATATGTGGAAATTCGCACATGCGAAAATTAGCATATGCTAATTTTCGCATATGCGAATTTTCGCACGCCAGTCTCACACAGTAGTATTACAGCCTTCTTTACACCACACAAGCTGGAAGCAGAGAGGGGTGATCACTGTGATGTGTACTGTGAAGAAAAAAAAAAAAAAAACGAATATTCGTAATTACGAATATATAGCGCTATATTCGCGAAATTCGCGAATTCGCGAATATGCGATATTCGCGAATAATATTCGAATTGCGAATATTCGCGAGCAACACTAGTGATGAATCGAATCACTGTAACTCCGCTCATCTCTACTCAAGATCAATGTGGAAAACCACACTACGGGCTGATCCAACTTTGATGTAATGTCCTTAAAACAAGTCAAAATTAGGCTCAGTAGTGTGTGTGGCCTCCACGTGCCTATGATGGCATGCTACTGATGAGATGGTGCATGGTCTCCTGAGGGATGTCCTCCCAAACCTGGACTAAAGCATTCGCCAACTCCTGGACAGTCTGTGGTACAACGTGGCATTGGTGGATGGAGTGAGACAGGACGTCCCAAATGTGCTCATTCGGATTCAGGTCTGGGGAACGGGTGGGCCAGTCCATAGCATCAATGCCTTCCTCTTGCAGGAACTGCTGACACACTTCAGCCAAATGAGGTCTAGCATTGTCTTGCATTAGGAGGAACCCAGGGCCAACCACACCAGAATTTGGTCTCACAAGGGGTCTGAGGATTTCATCTCGGTACCTAATGGCAGTCAGGCTACCTCTGGAAATTACAATTTTAGGGACACGTCCCCAAGGACTGCCCTAAACTAGAGACTACTTAACTAAATAGTTAAAACTTAACTTTTATTACAACCACTAAATTATAAATTGTGCTTTTGGTACCATAGTGAAAAAATGTTAAAAAGTCCGGTCATCCACAATGTGACTACAACATAGGTCAAAATTGCCCATATGTCTTGTGATCAGTATCACAGTGGAAAGGTCTAGTTAAGCCAGACAGTGTCGCCACCGCTGACTAGAGAAAACCCCCACCCTGTTAGAATCTTGCTATAGTGTCACTAGGATGCCGATTTATAAAAACATTATAGCCCCTCCTGCTGACGTTTCGCCAGTATACCCTGGCTTTTTCAAAGAAGTGAGGACAGGTATACCATGCATCAGTCGTCCTTTTATATGGTAAGAAATTAACTACTATGCGCATCATTTCCTGTGCGCTCACATGGTTCGGTTCCACATCATAACTTTGCGTCAATATCAACCAATCATATTGAATGTTTACATACGCCTGCTATTGTTTAGCCAATACAACTTCAGACTTGCCTGTGATGTCATCGGACACCGCTCCAATGGCCCTATCAGCGCCCGCTACGTTATCCTTCACGACTTTCATCGTAACCACCCGCAGCCGATCATGTGCCTGATCAGCTGACGGTCAGTCATACCCGCTATTACGGCCGCTATTGGTCTCGCGCATGCGCATTGTTGATCCCGCAGCGCTTGTTAGTACTGCGCATGTGATAGGACTTAGTCTATACCGCAGCTTGGTTGTATACTGCGCATGTCTAAGGGAACAATCTGATATACTCATAAGTCCTGATAATCAGAATGCAACAAGATAAGTCTAAAGAACAGACTATTGGCACTTTTTGATGACAATTGGACGTCTGTTTATTATATTGTAATATAAAGATGTTAATAAGGTAAGTATTAAAGCTCAATCATTGGTTCTTGAAACTAGTCTATTAAATATAGACATTATATAAAAAATGTGTGATAAGCCCATATGGGTATAAATCGATGCCCATTGAGAATAGTGCAATTAGTGCACCCATAAATTTGAATAATATAATAGATCCAATTAATTATGAACCCTATGAGAACTTATATAATGCATTTTGAGATAATGATTAGTGAATACAAGTACCTAAATCTAAATAATAGTGACCCATTATACAAAGCAAACCAAAATCATATGTGTTAATGCTCATACTTAATAAACCAATGTTTATAGCTAATCATTATCTCAAAATGCATTATATAAGTTCTCATAGGGTTCATAATTAATTGGATCTATTATATTATTCAAATTTATGGGTGCACTAATTGCACTATTCTCAATGGGCATCGATTTATACCCATATGGGCTTATCACACATTTTTTATATAATGTCTATATTTAATAGACTAGTTTCAAGAACCAATGATTGAGCTTTAATACTTACCTTATTAACATCTTTATATTACAATATAATAAACAGACGTCCAATTGTCATCAAAAAGTGCCAATAGTCTGTTCTTTAGACTTATCTTGTTGCATTCTGATTATCAGGACTTATGAGTATATCAGATTGTTCCCTTAGACATGCGCAGTATACAACCAAGCTGCGGTATAGACTAAGTCCTATCACATGCGCAGTACTAACAAGCGCTGCGGGATCAACAATGCGCATGCGCGAGACCAATAGCGGCCGTAATAGCGGGTATGACTGACCGTCAGCTGATCAGGCACATGATCGGCTGCGGGTGGTTACGATGAAAGTCGTGAAGGATAACGTAGCGGGCGCTGATAGGGCCATTGGAGCGGTGTCCGATGACATCACAGGCAAGTCTGAAGTTGTATTGGCTAAACAATAGCAGGCGTATGTAAACATTCAATATGATTGGTTGATATTGACGCAAAGTTATGATGTGGAACCGAACCATGTGAGCGCACAGGAAATGATGCGCATAGTAGTTAATTTCTTACCATATAAAAGGACGACTGATGCATGGTATACCTGTCCTCACTTCTTTGAAAAAGCCAGGGTATACTGGCAAAACGTCAGCAGGAGGGGCTATAATGTTTTTATAAATCGGCATCCTAGTGACACTATAGCAAGATTCTAACAGGGTGGGGGTTTTCTCTAGTCAGCGGTGGCGACACTGTCTGGCTTAACTAGACCTTTCCACTGTGATACTGATCACAAGACATATGGGCAATTTTGACCTATGTTGTAGTCACATTGTGGATGACCGGACTTTTTAACATTTTTTCACTATGGTACCAAAAGCACAATTTATAATTTAGTGGTTGTAATAAAAGTTAAGTTTTAACTATTTAGTTAAGTAGTCTCTAGTTTAGGGCAGTCCTTGGGGACGTGTCCCTAAAATTGTAATTTTCATTGTTTTGCCCTGAGACACTTAGGAGTATTTGCTTGGTTTGCTACCTCTGGAAAGCACATGGAGGGCAGTGCGGCCCCCCCAAAGAAATGCCACCCCACACCATTACTGTCCCACCACCAAACCGGTCATGCTGGGGGATGTTGCAGGCAGCAGAACGTTCTCCACAGCGTCTCCGGACTCTGTCACATGTGCTCAATGTGAACCTGTTTTCATCTGTGAAGAGCACAGGGCGCCAGTGGCGAATTCGCCAATCTTGGTGTTCTCTGGCAAATGCCAAATGTCCTCCACTGTGTTGGGGTGTAAGCACAACCCCCACCTGTTGATATCGGGCCCTCATACCACCCTCATGGAGTCTGTTTCTGGCCGTTTGAGTGGACACATTTTGCAGGGCTCTGGCAGTGCTCCTCCTGCTCCTCCTTGCACAAATGCGGAGATAGAGGTCCTGCTGCTGGGTTGTTGCCCTCCTACGGCCTCCTCCACGTCTCCTTATGTACTGGCCTGTCTCCTGGTAGCACCTCCATGCTCTGGACACTACGCTGTCAGACACAGCAAACCTTCTTGCCACAGTTTGCATTGACGTGCCATCCTGAATGAGCTACACTACCTGAGCCACTTGTGTGGGTTGTAGATTCTGTCTCATGCTACCACTAGAGTGAAAGCACCACCAGCATTCAAAACTGACCAAAACATCAGCCAGGAAGCATAAGAACTGAGAAGTGATCTGTGGTCACCACCTGCAGAACCAGTCCTTTATTGGGGGTGTCTTGCTAATTGCCTATAATTTCCACCTGTTGTCTGTTCCGTTTGCACAACAGCATGTGAAATAGATTGTCAATCAGTGTTCTTCCTGAGTGGACAGTGTGATTTCACAGAAGTATCATTGACTTGGAGTTACAATGCGTTGTTTAGGTGTTCCCATTATTATTTTTTGAGCAGTGTATATGGAATTGTTCCCCCACATTTGCTATCAGCTGCAGACACTGTTGGTTAGCTGTTAGGGTATAAAAGCAAACAGTAGCTTAGCTCAATGTTGTTGCGAAAATTATGAAATCACCTTTTTATTTATTGGCCAAGTGTCAAGGAGGTGGAGCCCAACTACTCAAGTGCCACAACTTGGCATGCCTTCTCATTCATCCTCACTTGTACAGGGCTTGACCTACAAAAAAGTAGGAGCTGGGAAGTGAGGGTAAGCAAAGAAGCTTGTGATGCAGTGGCATTTGAGCAGCTCGGCCCTGCCTACTTGACACTTGATTGAGTAATTATACTGAAACCACGTTAGGTACTTTTATACTCTAACAGCAAATAGATTTGACAGATTCCCTTTAAGGCTCACACAGCGAAATGACTGCCCGGAAAATTACATTTCACAGGCTGTGCCGCTCAGAAATTCATGGTTTCTATAGACAGCAATACATTTTGAGTGGATCCTGACCCAAAAAAATAATAATAATTTAATGTCAATTCTTTCTGTCGAGGCCAGAAATTCTTCACCAGATGTTTTGATGATTCCGTGTGTAGAGTACAGAAGAATCCAATTGAAAACAATCCAGAAAGTTAAACAGATTTGTAAATTACTTCTATTAAAAAAATCTTAATCCTTTCAGTACTTATGAGCTGTTGAAGTTGAGTTGTTCTTTTCTGTCAGTGTTCTCTGATGACACCTGTCTCGGGAACTGTAGAGTAGAAGCAAATCCCCATAGCAAACCTCTTCTACTCTGTGCAGTTCCCGAGACAAGCAGAGATGTCAGCAGAGAGCACTGTTGCCAGACGGAAATGAACAACTCAACTTAAGCAGCTGATAATTATTGGAAGGATTAAGATTTTTTAATAGAAGTCATTTACAAATCTGTTCAACTTTCTGGAGCCAGTTGATATATATATTTAAAAAAAGAAAAAAAAGTTTTTTTTCCTGGAATGCCCCCTTAACGACGCAGGACGTATATTTACGTCCTGCGCCGGCTCCTGCGATATGAAGCGGGGTCGCGCTGCGACCCCGCATCACATCGCGTCAGTCCCAGCGCTCATCAACAGCCGGGACCTGCGGCTAATACCACACCACACATCGCCGATCGTGACAATGTGCGGTATTAACCATTTAGAAGCAGCGGTCAAAGCTGACCGCCGCTTCTAAAGCGAAAGTGAAAGTATCTCGGCTAGTCAGTCGGGCTGTTCGGGACCGCGCGGCATCCCGAACAGCTTACAGGACACCGGGAGGGCCCTTACCTGCCTCCTCGGCGTCCGATCGACGAATGACTGCTCCGTGCCTGAGATCCAGGCAGGAGCAGTCAAGCGCCGATAACACTGATCACAGGCGTGTTAATACACGCCAGTGATCAGCATAGGAGATCAGTGTGTGCAGTGTTATAGGTCCCTATGGGACCTATAACACTGTAAAAAAAAGGGGAAAAAAAGTGTTAATAAAGGTCATTTAACCCCTTCCCTAATAAAAGTTTGAATCACCCCCCTTTTCCCATAAAAAAAATAAAACAGTGTAAATAAAAAAAATAAACATATGTGGTATCGCCGCGTGCGTAAATGTCTGAACTATAAAAATATATCATTAATTAAACCTCACAGTCAATGGCGTCCGCGCAAAAAAAATCAAAAATCCAAAAAAGCGTATTTTGGTCACTTTTTATACCATTAAAAAATTAATAAAAAGTGATCAAAAAGTCCGATCAAAACAAAATTTATACCGATAAAAACTTCAGATCACGGCACAAAAAATGAGCCCTCATACCGCCCTGTACGTGGAAAAATAAAAAAGATGACATTTTTAAACGTATAAATTTCCCTGCATGTAGTTATGATTTTTTCCAGAAGTACGACAATATCAAACCTATATAAGTAGGGTATCATTTTAACCGTATGGACCTACAGAATAAAGAGAAGGTTTCATTTTTACTGAAATATGCACTGCGTAGAAACGGAAGCCCCCAAAAGGCACAAAATGGCGTTTTTTTCTTTGATTTTGTCGCACAATAATTATTTTTCCATTTTGCTGTGAACTTTTGGGTAAAATGACTAATGTCACTGCAAAGTAGAATTGGTGATACAAAAAATAAGCCATAATATGGATTTTTAGGTGGAAAATTGAGAGGGTTATGATTTTTAAAAGGTAAGGAGGAAAAAACGAAAGTGCAAAAACGGAAAAACTCTGAGTCCTTAAGGGGTTAATGTCTCATACTTTTTAAAATCTGGCTATACCACTTATGTTTATTAATTAATTAATTTTATTAATGTATTTATTTATTTACTAACATATTTATGTGACTAATGAGAAAATGTATTTTACTTTTCTTCATCTTTTTCACAGCATTTTTGGCATAGTGGAACATAGTGGGAGTTGTAGTTTTGCAGCAACCGCAAATAATCATCATCTCCAGAATTCTGTGACCTTTAAGAATATACAATCTTGAATACAATGTTTCTAAAAATAAAAAAAATTAAAAAAAATCAGGAATTATTTACATTATTGTAACTATGAGCATTTAAATAATCATTGCCAGCTCCATTAACCTCTGGAAATTGTGGATAAGTTTGTTCCCCTTCTGAGTTCTATAAAAGGTACAGTCTAATTTATTTACTTATTTTTTAACATTTTTTGCCTGAAGGGAAATCTCTCGTGTCGAATGTTCATGGCATAAAATATCTGTTTTGATTTAGACAGCTCCATTTAAATTCATTCCACTGTGTGAATATGTACACCCATAATGTCAAGTCATCAACGCCGAGCCCAAGAGTAAGGAAAAGCAAAGTGCAGTGGTCTCCAAAGTGTGGACCTCCAGCTGTTGCAAAACTACAACTCCCAGCATGCCCAGTCATCAACGCCGAGCCCAAGAGTAAGGAAAAGCATCCGCGCCTCACAAAGTGCAGTGGTCTTCAAAGTGTGGACCTCCAGCTGTTGTAAAACTACAACTCCCAGCATGCCCGGACAGCCTCTGGCTGTCCGGGCATGCTGGGAGTTGTAGTTTTGCAACAGCTGAAGACACACTGGTTGGGAAACACCGATCTATGGCAATGAGTATAGGCTGTACTGGTCCTACCATTCTGGGCCGGTTTTGCCTACAGGCAACGTTAGTAGCTTACATGAGGGGGTTTGTTACAGTGTGTCACCCCAGTAGTAAGTTAATTACATAAGGAGGAGGTTTGTTACAGTGTGTCACTCCAGTAGTAAGTAAATTACATGAGGAGGAGGTTCGTTACAGTGTGTCACCCCAGTAGTAAGTTATTCACATAAGGAGGAGGGTTGTTACAGTGTGTCACCCCAGTAGTAAGGAGATTACATGAGGAGGAGGTTTGTTACAGTGTGTCACCACAGTAGTAAGATCAAATGAGGAGGAGGTTTGCTATAGTGTGTCACCCCAGTAGTAAGGAGACTACATGAGAAGGAGGTTTGTTACACTGTGTCACCCCAGTAGTAAGTCATTTACATGAGGAGGAGGTTTGCTACACTGTGTCACCCCAGTAGTAAAGTGATTACATGAGGAGGAGGTTCGTTACAGTGTGTCACCCCAGTAGTAAGGAGATTACACGAGGAGAAGGTTTGTTACAGTGTGTCACCCCAGTAGTAAGGTGATTATTTGAGGAGGAGGTTTGTTACAGTGTGTCACCCCAGTAGTAAGGAGATTACATGAGGAGGAGGTTTGTTACAGTGTGTCAGCCCAGTAGTAAGGAGATTACATGAGGATGGGGGTTTGTTACAGTGTGTCACCCCAGTAGTAAGGAGATTACATAAGGAGGAGGTTTGTTACAGTGTGTCAGCCCAGTAGTAAGGAGATTACATGAGGAGAAGGTTTGTTACAGTGTGTCACCCCAGTAGTAAGGTGATTACTTGAGGAGGAGGTTTGTTACAGTGTGTCCCCCCAGTAGTAAGGAGATTACATGAGGAGGAGGTTTGTTACAGTGTGTCAGCCCAGTAGTAAGGAGATTACATGAGGATGGGGGTTTGTTACAGTGTGTCACCCCAGTAGTAAGGAGATTACATGAGGATGGGGGTTTGTTACAGTGTGTCACCCCAGTAGTAAGGAGATTACATGAAGAGGAGGTTTGTTACAGTGTGTCACCCCAGAAGTAAGGTGATTACATGAGGAGGAGGTTTGTTACAGTGTGTCACCCCAGTAGTAAGGAGATTACATGAGAAGGAGGTTTGTTACAGTGTGTCACCCCAGTAGTTCACAGAAGTAGAATAGTTAACTTGTTAAAACTTAACTTTTAATAGTATTTAAGATAAGTAGTCCTCAAAAAAACAATAGAAAATAAATCAGGTATAGGTAGGATGGTAATTAGAGCTCAGACAAGAGAAATTGGGCTACAAACCATCACCTTTCACAAAAACCAAATATCCAACAAGACACCATCTGTGCCAATACACACAAAGTAAGTGTTATTAATCCCGACGCGTTTCCCCCCTCCAAAGGGATAATGTGGAGCAATGCGGGGTTCATCAGGGGATACAGATGTAGGAATAAAATAAATACACAGTGATGCAGCTTTTAATAGTAACTGCCAGCTAGTAAAAGATGTACGGTCCGATAAGGACCACTCACTCTGACCCAATGGTACAGTCCTTGATGCGAGATGAATAACCTGGGTAGCCGGGTGTGCAGTTCACATGAAACAATAATTCTGGATCACCTTTTCTTAGTGGGGTCTACGGAGGTCAGTATCGGAGGGGTCACAGTTGCTTGTAATAAAGTTGTAGAGGGATTACAGAGTAGAATTCACTATTTACTAAGTTATTGTGGGTAATAATACCACAGAAAGGATTATATCACATTATAAAGGGATATGGGGAATCCGGAGGCGGGAGGCACAGACAAAATCCTCACAAATCCTTCTGTTCTGCTCACTCATTCTGACATCCACTGCTCAGGAAGGGGTGTGTCCACACTGAGCCCGCCCTCACTCACCATGTATTCCCTTCCTTCCTGAGTCCGCTGTGCTGGGTCTCTTCATCCAATCACTGCAGGCTGCTCTGTAACCCCCTCCTCTCTGTTTTCATGCTGCAATCTGATAGGACAAAAGTGAGCACAGAGAAGTGATTGTCCTGCCCTCACTTCCTGGACTTTGTCCCAGCCTGTGCTTCAGCTTCACATGTTGTTATGAATGGTATGGGGACCCCTTGTGGTCTTTTTTTTTATATATAAAAGGAGAAACAGTTTATGAAGTATATTATTGAGCAGAATTAGACTGTACAAAAAAAAAATAATGTATATATATATATATATATATATATATACATATATATATATATATATATATATATATATATACATATATATATATATATATATATATATATATATATATATATATATATATATTCAAGTTGAAGAGCAGCACTCCCAAGCCAGCTGTGCGTGGGTGCAGTCAGTCTCTGGGACCCCGGTCCTGGGTCCAAAGGGCAATAGAAACATAAATGGCGACCGCAGCACTCCAGATAAATGTGAAAAATAATTTATTCCAAGGTAAAAACAGGCAAGCCAAGCTTGAAAATGGTGGTGTGAGGCCACAGGAACGTTGCCTGTTTTTACCTTGGAATAAATTATTTTTCACATTTATCTGGAGTGCTGCGGTCGCCATTTTTGTTTATATATATATATATATATATATATATATATATATATATATACTGATTGCATAATTTGTTAGTAACATCAAATCTTGCTAAATATACGGACTCTGCGAGGCAGCCCCCCGAATGGACCCCCGCCGCAAGGGCAGACTTAATCAAAGTAGGAACATTGAAAGGTCCCTCTTAATATATTTTTCACATTTAAACTTTTTTTTATCTATTAAAGTTCAGAAATATAAAAAATAAAAAAGCCTAGTCGCAGAAGTATGAAAAAGCAATTTCTACCAATAAAACTCTCACCCGAAATACAGAAATGACAAACATTTTCATGCTAAACGAGAATTTAGCTGCCGTCGGGTTTCTAGCGTCTCATATAAAAAAAGAAAGTTTAGGCGAGTTCAATGCACTTCACACCTTCACAAAGTGTTTCCTTTCGGCATTCTGCCTGAGCGGTTTGTCCTTTAGCTTTTACATGGTGGTAAAAAATGAAATACATTTTTACATACACAAAGCTACAAAAAAAAAAAAAAAAACCACTGTCTCATTTAGGTACATCCCGTCTTATTGCTTTGACCCATTTTTCCGGGGGCGACGTAAAAGACTTTAATAAATAACGGTGGCGTTCCGGCACCTTAAACTCCTTTTTTTTCCCGTGATGAATGTGGCCGCGGACTTTGACGAATAGACCCTTCTTCATTATTTAACATAACTGCTGTGCATTGTGCAATCTTGCCCAAATTTAAATATTCACAGCCGCGCGGCGACGTGAGGTGGAAGCGACGGTTTTCCTAAGCAGCCTACAATTATTTCAAGCATATTTAGACGCGTCAAAGGCAATTGTGTTTCCTCCTGAGCTCATTTATTTTGCCTTCATTTTTTACCTACCTATAACAGTTTGCAAAATGAGAAGAAAAAAAATGTTAAGTCTTATCTGGAACTTTTTTAAATTATTGTTATTTTTCATTATAAAAAGAAGAATTTATATTCCTCTTAATCTGGTCTAACCTGACACCTATGATACGAAACGTGGAAAGTCAGGCTCTGTTTTGTGCATGAGCTTCAAAATGTACTTCTGTAAACCTTGGATTTAATTAAACACAAACCCAACGAAAGACAAATATTTTGGCATGCTCCATTACACTCCTTGTGCAGAGATATTCTACCCTAGAATAATCGTTTATACAGGAGAATATCTCCATATACATTGAGGCTAGCAGAGCCCCTATGGTAGTGTTTCTTAATGGCTCGTGTCACAGTCACGCCGGCACACGGCCCCCACCTCCAAAACTCGTTGCACACATAGGGCTGCCGCCGGAAACCCCTGTGTGAATGGTGAGCAAGGGATACGCAGCGTATTTCCCACTGCTGCTGCAGATTTTGTGCAGCGTGAAATACGCTGCGTATAAGCCAAGTGGGAACTTGCCCTAAAAGGGTACTTTGCCGAAAAGTGCTCTTTTTCCTGATGAAGGGCCCATTCCGGGCCAGAAACGCGTAGATGTGTGCCTTGAATAAAACATTATTTTAATTCAATTGGTCTGACTTGGTTGGACTTACTCCCAGATGGGCTTTTGAAAAGTTCCAGTTTTTTTTCATTTTTCTGCTAATGCACTACCCGACCAGGAGATCACTGTGATCGGAGGGAACTGAGCGCCAGGACCCCACCATTTATCTATATACTCTTACAGATGTTGTGCTCTTAGCGCAGGGTGAGTGTTTATGCCCTATAATACCACACCTGTGTTTGACACACTTCACTAGGGGCGCTTGTGTGTCTCTCTTTTTTGTCTTTTTCGTTATAGAGTATATTATAAGGGTTATTGTTTTGTCAAGATGGACAACGTATAAAAATAGTTTTTGATTCTGATAGTGCCCATTTAATAGGGTCCATCAGGTTTCTGTGTGGCATCCATCAGTTCCAGGGAACTGCATTGTCAGCAAATAAATGGAGTGGGGGGATAGATCAATGGGTAGTGAAAAGCAAAAAAGAAATGACCACCAGATCCTCCTGTCCTGGAACGAAATCAGACATCATTTTAGGAGGCCAATTCCGATATCTGCTTTTCTTCTATGTACGTCATTGCCCAGGTCAGATCTTATCACTATCGTAGGACCAAAACAAATTGCACTCATTGCTAAATAGTGTTGGGCGCAAATATTCGCATTTTGAATTTTTATCGCGAATATCGCAAATGTGCAAATATTGCGAATATACATTCTATACATTCATATGTGAATATTCGCATATTCCTTCTTTTCACTTGTGGGCCAATTAGAATGATGCAAATACACTTGTCAGAGGTTATCAACAACATCCCCAGCAACCAATAGTAAAGTTGCCCACCCCCTCACTGTTTTCTTCCTCGAATATGTGAATATAACGAATAAGCGAAATATCGCAAATTCGAATATGGGCGATGCCGCTCGTCACTATTGCTAAAGAGCAGTGTTCATCAAGCAATGTACCTCCAGCTGTTGCAAAACTACAACTCCCAGCATGCGTGGACTGCCAAAGCTGCAGGCGCACAGGTTTAGTGTTGGGCGCGAACATGCTTAGTTATTTAAATGGGTACTCCGGTAGAAAACTTTTTTTTTTATCAACTAGTGCTAGAAAGATAAACAGCTTTGTAAATTACTTCAATTTGCATATATTAATCATTCCAGTACTTATCAGCTGCTGTATGATCCACAGGAAGTTCTTTTCTTTTTGAATGTATTTTCTGTCTGACCACAGTGCTCTCTGCTGACACCTCTGTCCATGTCAGGAACTGTCCAGAACCAGATAAGTTCACTATGGGGATTTGCTCCTACTCTGGACAGTTCCTGACATGGACAGAGGTGTCAGCAGAGAGCACTGTGATCATACAGAAAAGAAATTCAAAAAGAAAAGAACTTCCTCTGTATTATACAGTAGCTCATAAGTACTGGAAGGATTAAGATTTTTAAATAGCAGTAATTTATAAGAGAACCCCTTTAAGCAAATTCTGTGATGGAGGTCCCAAATGGAGCCTCAGATAGAAATGTGAACAAAGCATTGAGTGCCGGGTGCTGCTCCCGAGACAAAGAAGTGACATTACGGACACGCCCCATGACATCATACCACACCCCCTCCCATAGACATGAATTGAGGGAGTGTCACATGACATCACAAGGGGCTTGTGCAGGAGCAGCATCTGGCACAGAATGCCAGGGACTGCACGGAGATTGCGGGGGTCCAAGCGGCGAAACCCCTGCAATCAGACATCGCATCCCCTATCCTTTGGATTGGATATAAGGCTGGAACATCCCTTTAACATACCTATAGGAAGCAAAATATATCAGTGCTGTGCACATTGATCCAAGCCCATTTGGATGGGAAGGTGGAGTGGAGTGCAGGAGGAGGGTCTGGAAGTCTATACAGACTTATCCCTCCGTCCAGGGACGACATCAGGGGGTACATCCGGTACCCCAGTAAGGTTCCTGGGCTCCCAGGGGGGCCCTAGGGTTGCCACATGCTGGGACCTGTGCTGGAACGGTCCCTGCATGTGCATAACTGGACCCTTCACCGGCGGGCCCCATCGCACCCCCTGCGACTGGGCCAGCAGGTGAAGGGGGTGGCACCCGCGGATTTGAGACACCTGTCCCGAATCCTCGAGCGACCGCGGATTTCAACACTGAGTGCGCCTTTAAGACGCACACAGTGTCAAGCGTGCGCTCGGCTGCGGCGGCTGACGTGACAGGAAGGAGCCGGCAGCTCCGTCCGGTCACTCCAGCCCGGCCATCCTGTGTGGCAGCAGCTCTGTAGAGGCTGTCAGAACAGGAAGCCGAGAGAGAAGCCGAGAGAGAAGCGGAGCTGCGTTGTAATGAGGCAGAGGTGAGTGGTGCTTTTGTTTTTTTGTAAAGGGGCATTATTATGTATATGAGCAATGTGAGGGGGCATTATTATGTTTGGGGACCATGTGGGGGACAAAGTAATGTTATGGGGTCAATATAAGGGGGCATTATTATATAGTAGAGCAATGTAAGGGGGCAATATTATATGTGAGGGGCAATATTATGTATGGGGGCAATATGAGGGGGCATTATTGTCCTTTCTATTGCAGAGATGGAGCGGCTTTCTCCTGTGCTCGCATCTCTGCACTATTCTCCGGCCTGTCAGTGATGTGAATAGAATTCACATCACTCATTCATATTTCCCACAGAGAGCTGTGATTGGCCAGATGGTTCCAGCCACTCACAGCTCTCTGCGGGAAATGTGAATAATAAGTATATATACGGCATATACTCATACTACAGTGGGATCAGGGAAGAGCGGCCGCCCGCCCGCATCTTTACATTATACAGGACGATCACAGCGTGTGTCAGAAGTGATACCTGCTGCGATCTGTCTATTAATGCAGGTACTACAGCTCCTAGCATGGAGAAGAGTGTGTTCCATGTTGGGAGCAGTAGTACCTGCAGTTGAGGACAGATGACAGCACCCGCCGTGATCATCTTATCTATTGCAGAGATGCGAGCGCAGGAGAAAGATGCTCGCATCTATACATTATACAGAACGATCGCAGGGGTGTCACCAATGAAGAAATGTGTTATTTCCAATCGTATCAAAGTTTGGTTTCGGTCCAAATGAATTTTTCATGAAATTCAGGATGAATTTGACTTTGTCCGATTCGATTTGCTCATCTCATCTCGTTTTGTCATCCAAAAATAGGAAAAGTGAGGATTACAGAAAAATAAGTAGGTAACTAATACAGATAAAGCAAGTCCTTACATATAAAAGTAATAAAGATCTGCTGGGAGCTGTAATCACTGTCTATGTAGAGGACAGGAGCTTCTTCAGGGTCCTGTACATCACACAATGTCCTAAAAAAGTAACATGGAGCCGCCCCCACCTGGTGTCCAAAGGAGCAGCTAACCCTGGTACAGGTAAAGAGTACAGAACATATAATACCTCCCTGTACTGTAGGGGGTACTACCAGACACCAGTCAGTGCATACACTTCAGTAATACAGGTAAAGAGTAGTACAGAACATGTAATACCTCCCTGTACTATAGGAGGCGCTACCAGACACTAGTCAGTACATACACTTCAGTAATACAGGTAAAGAGCACAGAACATGTAATACCTCCCTGTACTGTAGGGGGCGCTACAAGACACCAGTCAGTGCATACACTTCAGTAATACAGGTAAAGAGTACAGAACATGTAATACCTCCCTGTACTGTAGGGGATGCCACCAGACACCAGTCAGTGCATGCACTTCATTAATACAGGGGATTTACCAGTGAATGCCCATTCTGATTGGTCAGATCTTCCAGCCATTGACACATTTCGCAGATCTGGACTGTCTGTAATATTGTATGTTGAGTCTGGTTTCAAGTTACAACATCCAGAAAAGACCAGTGTATGTTGAAAGTACTGTAAGTTGAGGGACCACTGTATAATGTGTTTACAGTATATTTTTTGTAATATGTAATATATATATATATATATTTATTGTTGGCATATTAACATATGTGTGAAATTGGCACGTGCTGTATGTATATGCACACTTTGAATGTATATGTGTGTAATGTGTGTAACTTTATGTGTATGTAATTCGTACTACAATAGATCTTTTTTGGGGTGGAATCTTAACTTCGATAAATCTTAAGCACCCATGACCCTGTCACCAGTTCACCAGTTATTTTGCTAGGGACTATTCCCTACTTACTTAGAACAATCTACAAGTCTTCTGGTCATTACAAATTGTTTCTTGTCACGTAGATCCTTATACTTTGCCCTTCTCCCAACACATCGAGATTAAAGGAGTACTCCGATGCTCCAGAGTTCTGGACAATTTGCACAGAACGCTCGGAGCTGGTGGCCGTGATTGTGACATCACAGCCACGCCCACTTGGGACATCACACCACACCCCCTCCATGCATGTCTATGGGAGGGGCGTGTCAGCCGACACACCCCCTCCCATAGACATGAATGGAAGGGCGTGGCTGTGATGTCACTACCACTGCCGCAGGAACCCTGTGCTGAGGGAGATCGTGGGGGGTGGGGGGGGGGGGGGGGTTGCAGCAGCAAGACCCCTGCGATCAGACATCTTATCCCCTATCCTTTGTATAGGGGATAAGATGTCTTGGAGCGGAGTACCCCTCTAAGTTTATGATAGTTACCTGTTTGTGTGTGTGTGGGGGGGGGAGGGGGAGACATTATTTAGTTGACCTGGGTCAATGTAGAGGTCATGAAGGACTAGGATCCTACTTGAACACGGACTATGGGAGTGCCATTATTTGCTTCCTATGTACAGTTCTGGACAGGAACATTTGGTTTTATTTATTCTACTACTAGACAGTGGTTTTATTCCAGTGATATATCTGCCTGAAATGGAGTCATTCTTTATCGTAATGGTTCCATTGCGGCATGTTTATTCTCTGCAGAATTACTTAAACGTAAAGAAAAGATAAACTGTGAGTTTTTAAATGTAATCACATCCGTTTCCATTAATATACATGTATACTGGCAATATATCTTAATTAGAAATAATAACCATTGACCTATATAATGGAAAACAGATCCTATGAGTTTATACACAATAAAGGATGATTAAATTGCTGAAGCGCTAATGTACTGTGGATTAGGTATTTGTTTTTTTTTAATTACGAAATTATTCTATGGAATTCAATTATTGGTGACAATGCAGCAAATGTAAATAAAATCATTATTATTAAAAAAAACGTGTTTGAAAAACAGGTAATTTTCTTTCTTATCTCAATTTAAAGTTTTATGGATGAAAGGAGTTGTAGTTTGCATGTCGGAAGAATTATTCTTGGCATTCGGGTCAGTGTAAATACTTTTCTAATGCAACAAATACCTCTCTTTTTATGAAGGACTACTTAAAATAAGCTGATCTCCCGTAATCCGTGAGGAAACCCAGCTGTAAGTGTCCAGTGTCCCTACAGCATCCCCACAGGAAAGAGGAGGTATTGCATGGTTACCATTAAGATACTTTTTGCTGCCTATGTAGTATGTGCAAGAGAATAGTCAGCTCACTTCCCAGGCCCGTAGCGCTCGGACTGACATGGGCTATGCCTGCAGTACAACGTGAAAAAGAAAAGGTCGTCTAGCGCAGGTAGGTGAAGAACGGAATACTTTATTGTAGAATCAGCTACGGTACATGGATAGCATGGACAGTGGTGACGCGTTTCGGCCCTGCAAATGGGCCTTAGTCATTTTGCTGCCTATGTAATGCTCAGACAAATCTGTTCTTTGAGTTAAAGAAGCACTCCGTGTTTGAGTCTCTAGGCAACAAGCCCTAACCTCACTAAGATGACTTGTCCTCCTGGTCAGCCCAGAGTCTGGGCCACATGGAGCTTAAAGGGGAACTCTGATGGGGGTAAAAATGTTTTGCATGCGCAGCGAAACACATTGCATAATGGTCAATAAAGTCCTTTTGTATCCATCATACTTTGTCCTGAACGGTCAGCGCCGTGTGAACCGGATTCCTTCTTTGAAGCCAAAAAAGTTTTCCACCGGAATACCCCTTTAAAGCCATGCAACTTTTCCTTTGCACTGATTTGGATGAAGCTCCCCCTATTTGTCTTCAGTCCAATGCAGACATATCACGAGGTCATGTCAAGGTCATGTCAGGGTCAAAACTAGTCAGTAAGATCTAGCTAGAGATACGAATGACATTATCAGAACTGAGCAGAGGTGAAGCTACCAAATATAGCAATGCAACATAGTTGGAGTCATTATAAAGTAGGACTCTGCAGCTCAGAGACTGGAGCCAATGCCAACAGCATGATATAGTGACTCCCTCCCTAACAGCAGTGCCAGTAGGAGTAAAGTCCTGGAGCAACAAAGCAGTAAAGTGAATAACAATATAGACAAACAAACTTCAACTTCACAGTCACACAACCAACTTCGGAGAGAACGAATGGCAAACAAGTGTTAATGGGTTGATATTTGTTTGTAAACAATATTTCATTTATCTCCAAACAGTAAACAGATCTACCCAGGTTCCCATTTAAGGTGCAAAGGGTGTTAAAAATTCTTGAATTATTAAAACACTCACAGTTTGAAATATAACAAGTATTTATTTTATGGGGAGAAAAAAAAAAAAAAAAGATCACTCGCGTAAAGCGGCTTGGATGGCTACCAACCGCAGAGGATTTGAGTTTTTGAGCTCCGTTCAAAGGGTACATCGTCGTGTCTTGCCAGGATATTTCACCAGACGAAAAATAATGCCAGCCGTAGAGTTTGTTAATCAGACGCCAAAAGCCTCTCAAAACGCGATGTATTTGGAAGCTTTTCTAACATTGTAATGTCTGCAGGATAGTCACTTATCCATATCAAAGAGTTTATTATACAAGTAGACTTTGGGATAATTGCCAGGGTTCCACTGGGCAAGAAGCTGAATAATACATTAAGCCACCGAATGCATCAGACTTTCAGAAAGATTGCAAATTTATTTCATTTTTTTATTTTATTTCATTTTTTAACTTCACAAAAGAAGCAAAGAGCTGGAGATGGAAGATTTGTTCGCATAGGATTTCAGGCTTCAGAAGGTCAGTGAGATTTCCTATCTAAAAAAAAGAGGCATTTATTGATTCCCTCTACCGTAGACAACATGGGGGAGCGTTAGTCAGGAGATGACAAGGCTGCCATATTCACTGACAGTAAGTATATTGCACTAAGCCAGTGCATGCTGGGAGGAAGAGCGGAAGCCAACGTGGGTTAAGAGCAAAATGAAGAAAATATCTGCGATTTATGAGCTTGTAATAATGTTTTATCCGCTTTGAATCGGTTGAGATGTTTCCCATCCGAAGCATTACTTATCGGTAATTTGTATTGCGTATTCACAGGGATCTTGTGTGTCACATTATAGCAGTTCTTCTTACATGGCTGCTTTATTTCACAGTTGAGATCAGTGGGGTCAACCTGTGGCCTTACAGATGTTACAATACAGGAATATGGGTGCACTACTGTGGTAGGTGTATACAGTGACATTGGCTATCCCTCAACACTGATGTTAAAATTGAGACATTCGCCAGTATATCCTTGTATGAAGGACATACCTGAGCCTGCACACCAACGTCAAGGTTTCTCAAATGGCGCGGGACCTACGCTAAACCTACCTGTGCGTTATAAGCAAAACAGGGGCCAGTGGGCAATTACGGCAGCATTAGGCCGACTCACAGCCTCCTCCCAGGTACCCTCCAGCGTGACTGAGCACAAATACAATGGGAGGAGGGAGGCAGACTGCAAGCCCCACCTAAGTTGGCTGATATAGGTGCATGGCCTCACAGGTCCTACCTTAATGCTGCCTGGAAAATGTTCAAGGCGCATTACATGTAGAGTTTACACACCTTCAAGTTTAAAATTTAAACAACAACAAAAATCATGGTCTCAAATGGCTGGAGGTGCTCAACCCCAAATGCAGTTGTGCATTTATACTGGGGGAGCAGATCCTGCCCTTGTAGTCCGTTGCTAGGGGCGATCCCCAGCATAAAAATGCATACAATGGAGGATGCCTGCAGCGGACTACAAGTGCCACAATAGAATCCTACACCAGATAGACGGTGTGGATGTGTAACAATTAGAATAATACGATACAGGAATATGGGTGCATTACTGTGGTAGATGTATATAATGACATTGGCTATCCCTCAACACTGATGTTAAAATTGAGACATTCGCCAGTGTATCCTTATATGAAGGACATACCAGAGCCCACACACCAACGCCAAGGTTTCTCAAATGGCGCGGGACCTAACGCTAAACCTACCTGTGCGTGATAAGCATCACAGATGTTGCAAAATTTAAACGCCCAGCATGCTTGAAGTTTTGCAACATCTGGAGGGCCACAGTTTGACACCACGGGGTGACATAAACATACAGTAATATCACACTGTATCATCAATGTATCATGTTGTCAGAATGATCTCTAATCATAGGACATCACATCTTTCCATCCAAGATTAAAGAGGTACTCAGGTGGAAAACATTATTATTTTTTATTTATTTGTTTCATATCGACTGGCTCCAGAACGTTAAACAGATTTGTAAATTACTTCTATTAATTTTTTTAATCCTTCCAGTACTTATCAGCTGCTGTATGCTACAGAGGAAATTGTGTACTTCTTTTATGTCTGACCACAGGGCTCTCTGCTGAAACCTTTGTCTGTGTCAGGAACTGTCATGAGTAGAATCAAATCCCCATAACAAACCTCTCCTGCTCCAGACAGTTCCTGATACGGACAAAGGTGTCAGCAGAGAGCACTGTGGCCAGACAAGAACTACACAGCTTCCTCTGGATGATACAGCAGCTGATAAGTACTGGAAGGATTGATTTTTAATAGAGGTCATTTACAAATCTGTATCACTTTATGGCACCAGTTGATAAAAAAAAAAAAAAAGTTTTTCCCCGTAGTACCCCTTTATGTTGTTTTCCTTGAGGAACTTAAAGCATAACGTTCTAAATATTTTATTCTTTTTTTTTTTTTTCAACAATATGATTTTCCTACGTTAAATAAGTTATCAAGGATTCTAAAAACAGAGCTGATTTCTTGCAAAGACAATGCTACACCTTTCCTCAGGTTGTGTGTGGTATTGTAGCTCTTTTCTATTTACATGAGTTATCCAACATAGTTTCTCCCGTTATTATCTTCCGTCACAAAATAACGGCCGTTATTAATAACAGGCTATGACGGGTTTAAAAGTCAGTAAATCAGCTGAAAATGGCATTAACAAAATCCTATATGGCCGTTAGAAAATCCCATTATAGTCTATAAGGGTTTTTCTAACGGCCGTATAGGATTTTGTCAATGCCGTTTTCAGCTGATTTTAAGACGAAACTTCATACGGATGTTTAAAAACTGAGAATTTTGTAGTGTGAAAGAAGCCTAAAGGGAATCTGTCAACTGTATTTACTTCTAAAAGCTGCAGACACCATTGAATTGAACTGTTTACATTACAGAATTTCAGCACAGAATTTCCAAGAGGGAATTCTATGCAAAATCCACTTACAGCAGACAACCATTGATTTCATAGGGATTCTGCTGCTCAGTTCACGCTACAGAACTTCTGACACAGAACTGAATTCCACTGGAAGACTGGACATGTTCAATCTTCTGGACGATCTCTGCTGGAGGTGTCCTTGAGCTATTCTATAATTACCTGAATGGCTCTTACAGTCCGGGCAGACATACAAAGCTGATTACAGAGGAGGCTGCTGTAAGTGGAATCTGCCCAAAATGTTTTAGTGTAAACGGATCCTTAAAGTATAAAAGCAAACTGTACCTTCCTAGACCTGATGATGGCTGCATTTTTATTTATCAGCCAAGTGTCTAGGAGGTGGGGCTGAAATACTCAAGTGCCACAGATTGGTACACCCCCATGCTAACCTCCCAGTTTCTCCTTGATTCACACACAGAGTCTTGTACCTCCAATAGGTGGCACCGGAAAGCCAAAAGAGCTACTTTGCATATGAGCACTATTTAGGCACCAATGTACTTTACTCATTGGTCACTAGTAAATAGCTACAAAAACAAAAGCATGATGGGTATTCTGTCAACGATAGATGTAAATCCTCTCATAATCGGTAACCAGGGCACAATCATGAAGAGACACTACTTACTTGTTTAGTGAGAAATTGAGAATATTAATATATCATATATTCAGGAGTCAGCTTCATCATGTTATAATAGCTAACAAAAAAAGGCAGTAAATCACTACGGGACATTATTGCTTCTCGTACATAGTGTTTTCTATCTGCTTATATCATATTATTATATCTAGTGTCAGAAAATTATCAGTTTATGTCAACTCAACAATTTTCTATTAATATTGTATTAAAAGTGTTTCCATACTTCACTTATGCAATACTTTCCAGAGAAATTATTATTATATTTATAGCTTCTCATTCTGTCATCTGCTATGGATATTATCATATCTGTAGATTCCTATTTTGTCATCTGGCATCAGTCTATTGTAATAACCTCATCAATATAAAGCTTTATAGTCTTTGCCTTTGCCATATGTTATGTTGTGTTGTATGGTTATAGATGATGGATATCTTTTCATTACTATATTAATAATTTTATTAATACATCATCATTTGATGGTTTTTAAAGCAAGGCTGATAGGGAAAGACTTCCTTTAGACTAAGAGGGCTATGGCTTTTTAGTTTGGCTTTCTCCCAGAAGAATTATTGATCCCCATTACCATTTGTGAGGGCTCAACCTAAAGGTGATTCCCCACCAGCAGCTCTAATCACTTATTTTATGATTGGTAATGAATGTCTGACCAGAGGGGCTCTGAATACTGGGACCCCTACCAATCATATGACCGGGAGTCCCTTGTCGTTGGATTTTTATGGAGCAGCAGTTGAACCTACACACTTCAACTCAATTTAATTTGGCAAAATTAAGATAGTCAAGCACTGTACCCAGCTGCCTTCTGCAGTCCCATAAGGAGTGGGTGGACCACTCCTTCATTAACATCCAAGCACCATTTAAAACAATGCCCATTCTATAAAAAATAAACCTCTCGGTACCTCCAACGCTCTTACATTGCCTCTGGTGTCGTATGCTGGTCCCTGGCTGCAATCCTCTTACTGACCTACAGCGTTACGTTTGGGCCAGGAGAAATGTTGGGGACCAGTGTTACTGCTGCTTAATCTCTGGCCGAGGCAGGACATTGCTGTGGCTAGTGATTGGCTGAGCAGCAGTGTGACACACTGGGCCCTGGTGTCACTCTAGGCCCAAGAGTCAGGCTGCAGTTCAGGAAGAGGATCACAGCCAGGGACCATAGCAGGACATCGAAGGCCCCGTGGGAGAGCTGGAGGTAAGTAGAGATTTATTTTCTTTATATACTCTAGAATGGGTGTTGTTCAAACCCCCCTCCCTGGGGATAACTCCTTTAAAGGGGTTATCCAGAAAAAAACTTTTTTTATATATCAACTGGCTCCAGAAAGTTAAACAGATTTGTAATTTACTTCTGTTAAAAATTTTAATCCTTTCAATAATTATCAGCTGCTGAAGTTGAGTTGTTGTTTTCTGTCTGGCAACAGTGCTCTTTGCTGACATTTCTGCTTGTCTCAGGAACTGCACAGAGTAGAAGAGGTTTGCTATGGGGATTTGCTTCTAAACTGGGCGGTTCCCGAGACACGTGTCATCAGAGAGAACTTAGACAGAAAAGAAGAACTCAACTTCAGCAGCTCATAAGTATTGAAAGGATTTATATTTTTTTAATAGGAGTAATTTACAATTCTGTTTAACTTTCTGGAGCCAGTTGATATATAAAAAAAAGTTTTTTCCTGGATAACCCCTTTAACCCTTTTTTTTTAGGGGAAAAAACAATTTTCCTTGATTATTGATGCAAATTAGTCTTGATCAAATATATATATATATATATATATATATATATATATATATATATATATATATATATATATATATATATGTATATTTATCAGACCATGATAACCTTTCTGTTGCAGAGCCAAAACATTTCTGCTTCTGCCTAGGAAACCCAGTAGCAGTTTGATGCCTGATGAAGACCCCTGTCCGGGGTTGAAACGCGTTGCTATATTCATGAGAATAAAACCATTATATGTATTCATGGACCAGCGCCGTTATTGAGGAACACTTTTTTTTACCCATTTCCTATTCATTTTCTTTGTAGTCTGGGGAAAAGATTACCAGGGTTGGGCACAATCCATAAAGCATCCCCAGCTTATTGGCTTATTGTCCAAGTAGGTTCAAAGAACCACCCTTTTCCCAAAAGTCAGACCAAATCTGTGTTTGCTAGATTCAGTTAGTTGAACGCTAGTGGTGAGATTTGTTTCACTGACATTTAATCCACATGGAAGCAAAAAGTGCATAAGGACTAAATGGTATCACAAAATGGAACCAGATCAGCTGAAGTCCATTAGGATGCACTAGAAATTTCAGTATCATAACAGCAAAACACTGGTTGTGGACACAATGATACAGGGGTTTTGTTTTGTAACAAATGTAGATTCTTTAAAAAATAGACATATAAAATTATGTTTTACAGTAACTTATGTAATCATGGCACTTTTAATATGTTGCTGGATGTCAGCTCTGGAGACACCTAATGTCTGAAGAGACTCAATAAATACTAAAACTGCTCATCAATAAACCGATTAAACAAATTGCTTTTTCAACAGTTTCACTTATCTGCCTCCTTCCCAGACAAACCAATCCATAAAGACGTCCAACAGTGAATAGAGGTGTAATTGATAATCTATTGACGCCCATCTACAAAGTTTGCGTTTGACCTAGGATTTTTCAAAGGAGTTCTTCAACTTTAGGTCTAATGAGAAAGAATTTATAATCTTCAAGGGACATAAAACTTTAACATTTACATAGATAAGAAAATGAATACATTGATATGCCTGTCATTAGCTGTCGTTAGTTTTGTTTTGTTTTGTTCTGTTTGTGTGTTAATAATAAAATAGCATAAAATTAGACCCCTGTACAAAATAAACACATGCAATTTTGCAGCTGCAAGCCAGTTGATAAATTCCCCCTAAGTGTGAGCTATTGCTAGTATTGTTACTACTATTGCTTGTAATGTGAGTACTAATGCTAGTACTATTACTTCTACACCTATTATTAAGGGCCCCTTTAGAGAAGCCAACAGGAGGCAGAAAACGAATGCTGATCTTGCTGATCAGTGCCCATTCACAGAGCTTTTACAATCATGAATCCAGGTCGCAAAAATGTTGTCTGGATTGTTCGTACATTAATTTAAATGTGTATTTATTGTCTGCACCTCCCCTGTCTAAAGACGCTGAGTCAAATGATAATCAGCTGCGTAAAAGGGTCTTTAGTGTATTCTACACTGGTACTGTTACTACTACTGCTAGTGCAGGAAGAAATCTCTTAGTTACGAGTTATTGTAACTCTACTAGCAGTAGTACACACTTAGTAGTAGAAGTAACAGTAATGGCACTATTACTCACATTACAAGCAGTAGAAGTAACAATACCAGCAGTAGTATGTATACAGTACAAAATAGCGGACACCTCCCAATAGGGGACACCTTCCAATAGCGGACAGTTTTAAATTCCCCGGCAGATTCCCATAAGACTTAATGTAATTGCACCTTCCGAATAGGGGACATTCCCAATAGCAGATGTGGACATACCCAAAAGGGGGAAAAACACTCCCAATAGGGGACAAAGCACTCCCATTAGGGGACAACCAGGCTTATGTGCAGGCCCTACCTTGTACACACGGCCACCGTCAGGGGGTGCAGCCAATACCCTAGCAAGGGGCCCAGGCTCCCGATGCCCCCCCCCCTGCAGCAGCCCCAGCACAGAAGCAGAAGAGCACTGTTTAAACAGTGGTCTCCTGCTTCTGTACCTTTGCTGGCCGCATTATTCACCCCCCTCCTTCCTTTATTACCCCCTGTGCCACAGCATTTCCTCTTGATCTCTCCTGTGCTATTTCATTCCCCCTTTGTTACCCTCTGCGCAAATTCATCACCCCCTCTTTACCACCTGTGCCACTTCATAAAGAGGGGGTGATAAATTTACACAAATGGTAATAAAGGGGAATGAAATGGGACAGGGGATTAGGATGGGGGGATAATTTGGTGCAATGCACTGGGGAAAACTAATGCACAGGGTATAGAAGGGGGAGAAATGATGAAGGTAGATTGATGATATGGGGGATAGGGGTGATTAAACAGCACTCGGAGATTCTACAGTAATGTTGCTTTTTATCATGTTTTATCATATTTTTTAGCCTTTTTTTCTCACTAGGGGAAATCTCTCAATAGTGGACACTTTCTTATTTCCCTTGACTGTCCGCTATTGGGAAATTCTACTGTAGTACTAGCAGTAGTAATAACAATACCAGCAGTAGTTCACACAGTACTAGTTGTAGACATAACATTGAAAGCATAAGTACTCACATTACAAGCAGTAGAAGTAACAATACCAGCAGTAATTCATATATAGTACTAGTAATAGAAGTCAGAGTAATATTAATAGCACCAGTACTCACATTACAAGTAATAGAAGTATATATACTGTATAGTACTAGCAGTGGAAATTACAGCAAAAGCATAAGTAATCACATTACATGCAGTAGAAGTAACAATACAAACAGAAATACATGTAAAGCACTACAAGCAGTAGGAACAGAACCTGCAGTAATACACACTTAGAAGCAGAAGTAACAGTAATAGCATAAGTACTCACAGTACAAGTAGCAGTAACAATACCAGAAGTACTCGCAGTAGATGTAACCACACCAGCAACACTGACACCAATCAATAAAAAGCTGCAAAAAAATTGCCAATTTTTTTCAATACTCGGTCGTGCAAAAATTGCTAATTTTTTGGCATGTTTCTTGGACGGCACCTATCACCCTTTTTTCTGGGTCACCAGGGACCCGATTGCCCCAGAATTACTGCAAATCAGGTTTGCACGAGGGTGCCTGCTGAATGATTCTGGCAGACATCCCGGTCCAGTCCCCACCCGGCAAGTGGCAGGGACCGGAATTACAACAGGGGTACAGGTAGGCCCTGTGTACTTAAGGGGTTAAGTTTTAAGTTAGTGATTAAACAGGAGAAAGAAAAAAAAACAAATACATTATGTAAGCCTTTATTTCTATTGTTTTTCTTGGTTTAATGTTTCCTGCTCCTTTAAGGAGTGTGGGTTGAGCTGTTTTCCATTACCGCTCTATGTTTCTCTCTCTGCATTGTGCAGGCTGAATGGTTGCAGGTACAATACCTTGTTACGGAGAATAATGTCCAGAGAACAGGACAAATATTGAATGATAGACGGCATGTCATCTCGGGCTATTTCCGAGCGGCACAATTCTCATGTATAACTCGTTTCTGATGTATACATTGGCGCCCGAGGTTTCTTTTCTGAAAACTAAATGACACTTTTTGTTTCCTTTACAGCATGCTAAAAGGAGCTCAATTTTTCATGCAATCTCTCGGCGACCCGTGTAAGCATCATATTGTGAGATGAGAATATGTGTTGCGGTGCCGTTTATACAAGATGTCAGCAGTAAATGTTAACATATTGTAAGTTCTAGCTATGAAGTGTAAACTTCTGCTCGGTTTGTCGCTTTGTTTTACAATGTAATAAAGATGGAAGTCACTCTCTGATTGTTCTAAGGCAGAAAATATAGACTAGGTCACAAAACTCAGGCTGTGGGTAACAGATAAAAACACATAATATAATAGAGGGAACAGTAGAAATGAGAAGCACTCACCATACGCTGTGTTCAATTGCAGGTTTATTTTCTTAGTGCAGATTAAAACTCAGCAGGACCGAAAAGGTGCGCCAAATGCCAGCCTGTTTACCTGATGAAGAGGCACTGTTGCTTGAAACACGTTGTGATTTGGCTCAAGTAAAGAAGTGATTTTACTATCAAGTTGGTGTACAAGTGGATTGCGCTACAAGTCCGTTTTTTCTAAAGTTTTCCATTCAACAATGTTGTCCTCATAGGAACTCCCTACCTAGCCAATCACTGGCCTCCGTAATGACCTGCCTCAGCAAGTTCCTGTAGTGAGAACACCCTGGAGGAAATAGGAAACATATTTGGTTTGTGGTGCTGTAAAAAGAATAAATAAAGAAAAGATAAAAAGACACACTAACTTACTCTGATCCTCCAATGTTGCCACTATGGTCCCATTGCCATAGTGGCAACTTTGGGGGATCAGAGTAAGTTAGTGTGTCTTTATCTCTTTTATTTTTTTTACAGCACCCCAAACCAAATATGAATAGATAGAGAGATATGAGATAGATAGATAGACTGCTCAAAAAAATAAAGGGAACACTTAAACAACACAATGTAACTCCAAGTCAATCACACTTCTGTGAAATCCCACTGTCCACTCAGGAAGCAACATTGATTGACAATCAATTTCACATGCTGTTGTGCAAATGGAACAGACAACAGGTGGAAATTATAGGCAATTAGCAAGAAACCCCCTATAAAGAAGTGGTTCTGCAGGTGGTGACCACAGACCACTTCTCAGTTCCTATGCTTCCTGGCTGATGTTTTGGTCACTTTTGAATGCTGGCGGTGCTTTCACTCTAGTGGTAGCATAAGACGGAGTCTACAACCCACACAAGTGGCTCAGGTAATGCAGCTCATCCAGGATGGCACATCAAAGCGAGCTGTGGCAAGAAGGTTTGCTGTGTCTGTCAGCATGGTTTCCAGAGCATGGAGGTGCTACCAGGAGACAGGGCAGTACATCAGGAGACATGGAGGAGGCCGTAGGAGGGAAACAACCCAGCAGCAGGATCGCTACCTCTGCCTTTGTGCAAGGAGAAGCAGGAGGAGCACTGCCTGAGCCCTACAAAATGACCTCCAGCAGGCCACAAATGTGCATGTGTCCACTCAAACGGTCAGAAACAGTCTCCATGAGGGTGGTATGAGGGCCTGAGGGCCACAGGTGGGGGTTGTGCTTACAGCCCAACACCATGCAAGACGTTTGGCATTTGCCAGAGAACATCAAGATTGGCAAATTTGCCACTGGCAAATTCATCTGAACCCCATTATTTCAGTGAAACAAGTCAACTGTCTAATATGTATGGTGACTTTCTTATTCCCCCCTGATGGCAAATTGAGGGGTAGAAGAATAGGACATGTTACATTTTACCACCCAATACTTTTGTTTTCTATTGAAATAGGCTGTCACCAGAGCTGCTTGGTGACATCTTTCTCTCCTCGCACCACTAAAAATATAAGCTGGTCCAAGCAAGAATGAGCAAGGGGCATTGGAACAAAAAATAATGTCCACCAAACAAGTGTTCTGCTGACAGCTATACAGAATATATGATCACCTTTATTTAGGGTCCAATACTAAGAGAAGTGGGGTAGTAACAAGCAGCTACAATTTTTGCCATCCTAAAAACTTGTCTCCGGTTGTTTCCAGGAGACTCCTCAGATTTTTCTCGAAAACTCTCTCCACATTTAGGGTACGTTCACACGTACGCATATTTCATGCGCAGGATTTGATGCTCAGGATTTTCTGCTACAGATTTCAATGTAAACTAAATGACTGAGCAAAGCTTCTAATCTACAGTTACAAATCCTGCGCATCAAATCTGCTCAGGATCCTGTACGTGTGAACGTACCCTTTATGGCATTTCAGTATGAAGACCTGGGAATCAAGAGTCCAAAATCAAGAATTCCGTTCTCACAGGGATCTTCATCTCCTACAAAGTCGCATTGACTAATTGGCCTTTCTATGCGGATTCCATCGAAATACTGAACACGTTTATTATTTTGACAGAATCCAGATCTGGGTCACAAGTTCCGCTACAGAACTCTGAAATTTGCACTGAGCAGCATAATTGTATTGAGATCAGCTGGATTCTGCTGCAAGACAATTGCGCTCAGAATAGTGTGCACGGGCCCCTATAGAGTACAGTGACCCCCCGACCTACGATGGCCCCAACATACAATCATTTCAACATATGATGGCCTCTCAGAGGCCATTGCATGTTGAAGGCAGCATCAACATACGATGCTTTTGTATGTCGGGGCCATCGCATAAACGGCTATCCGGCAGCGCAGACTACTTCAGCTCCCACTGGATAGCAGTTTAAGGTGCCCCGTGTGGTCCGCTGACGATCACTTACCTGTCCTCGGGGCTCCGGCGCATCCTCTCCGGGATCCCCTGCATCGTCGGCTCTCTCCATCGTCGTCATCACGTCCCTGCGCACGCCGTCCCGTCATCCAATAGGAGCGGCGTGCGTAGCGGCCTGATGGCGGTGACGGAGAAAGAGGATGCCGGGGAAGCAGAGGCCTTGCCGGAGCGTCGGGGACACCCCGGGGACGCCATGGCAGCGATGGAAGGCGACATCCAGGGCAGTGGTGACGAGCGGTGACGGTCCGGAGCAGCGGGGACACGTGAGTATAACCTCCAATACCAGTGGTCTTCAACCTGCGGACCTCCAGATGTTGCAAAACTACAACTCCCAGCATGCCCGGACAGCCAACGGCTGTCCGGGCATGCTGGGTGTTGTAGTTTTGCAACATCGGGAGGTCCACAGGTTGTAGACCACTGTCCTAACCTTTTACATTGCACGGATCCCTCAACATACGATGATTTCAACAAACAATGTCCATTTGTAACAGAATACCATCGTATGTTGAGGGACCACTGTAAATCAAAATAGATATTCTAAACTGGACAGTCCCTTTAAATATAGTATATTTAGCCAAGTTCATACAAGGATATCCTGATACCACCTTCCTGGACTACAACAAGACCACATGTAAAGATGTTATTTTAATATTATACACTCAAGTCATACTATCAATAGGGCATTTGGGGATCTGTGAAATAGTCCAACTTACTTTTCTCCCCTAATTTCTTTAGATATTGTTAAAGGAATATATTGTATTGTATTTTTACTTAAAATAAAATGTGCCCAGCCTAGTGCATACCATAAAAACCCCATACTTACCTTCCTTGCCCATGCCGCCACAGTTGGAGCTGGATCTGCTGAACATCGCTTCTTCTGTTTGGGTTCGGTGTGTGCGCGGCCCGCTGTGCCAATCGGCAGCAAAGGACGGACACCACCATTGGCTGAATGCAGAAGAGAAATACAGAAACTGATACATAACCAAAGGCTTATAAAAAAAACGAGATAAAGGAAACTAAACCAAGGATAAAGAGAAACGTCTTTTCCGAGCTAAACAAACAATTTACACAGTTTTCTGCAAACACATTACATCATCCAGTCTAATGTACCATAGACGCTGCAATACCCATTTGTCTTCGCATAGCGGCCCCATGGCTACCAAATCATTTTGGGATGGATTCAATTCATGTAAATCATCAGAAACAATTAACACTGGTGATTAATTCAATGCCAGAAGCCAATTCACTTATCATTCAACTTTCTCAAACACTTATTAAATTGTATTGAGAACATGGGATTTGTTTATAATATGTTAAAAATGAGCAACTTCAAAGCCGGGCAGATGTTAATTAACTCTTATTGTACAGACGTAACCTGCATTACTGCTTGTTTGGGTTTCATTAAAAAGTGTAGCTTTTAGATCAAAAAGAAGTCGTAATTCTAGAAGGTTTTGGGGGATTTATTTTGAAACGAATCAGACATTTAAAGTGACAGTACATAAATTATTGGCTACTGTTGAAGAGAGAAGCCTAAGTCCCAAATCTGTCTCATTAAAACCTTAATCCACTAATTAAATCTGGAATTTATTGCAACATGGTGTATTGTTTCCAATTAAATGAGGCCTTAAAACACCATATGGCAACTAACCTAAAGTTTTAGTCAGGTTTGCCAGAAAGAGAAAAAAAAAATTACATAAAAACCACCATGTGAGAAGATCTGACCTGGATGGAGCTCATAATGGCCACTTGGCATAGAATAGTGTCCACGAACAGTGTGTGCCATGGGCAGCTCTTCTCTACCTACATATCTAAAAAATAAATCTATTATTCAAGGGGAGGGGGGGGGGGGATTTTGGTCCTAGTTTGCCGATAAACAAATGAGACATGTTCATGAAATTCAGTCAGAATCAGTCATCAGATTTCCATTAACTTTCATACAGGAGCAGGGACTCCTGTCTGTGCCTCATTGCTCACATAGCATTTGCTGGGCATGACATAGAGCTCCTGTCCTAGGTAGTATTAGATAATATTAGGGTAGAGAGATATACATGCCTCGCTGCTCAGTGTACAGGAGCAGGGGCTACTGCTTTTGACAAGCGTCCCTGCTCCTGTATGTAGTTTATATGGTGTCTTATGCTGTTTTCACCAGGAGCTACAAAAGGTACGTACAGAAACTGGTACTAAGCAGCGAGATATATGTGGTGTGCCACGGGGGGTGCAATGAGGTGTATGGGGCAGATATTGTTAACCCCTAAATGTTTGTGATGCCAGGGTGTGGTTTTCCTAAGTAACCACCTGAAAGTAGCTCTGCTATAATAATAGTCCAAGACCAGGTTAGGGTTAACGGTAGCTTTACTGAGGTGGACAGATGGTAACGGTCTTTACAGCTAGGCCAGGATCCCAGAGAGGTGACCAGTAACACAGAAGGACCTTGCAGCTTGCTGGGACTTGTAGTGACAGAGATGACTTGACTTACTGGCTTGTGGCTGTAATTTAGGCTTGAGGCCTCCAGATGTGCTGGACACTGACTCTGAGACGTCTGGACTGGACTTGACCTCAGCAAAAAAGGGTGGTGGAAGAGGCAGATTGTAATGGCTTTTTATAAAGGCGGGCTGAGCAAGGAGCCCATAGGTCATGCTGCAGGTCACCTGGTTAGCTGGTGGTCTCTGGGTAACAAACATGTGACAACAGTATCATGTGACTAACTCAAAGATCCTCAAAGGTCCTTTATATATAATACATATAACACTATGGGGGAGATGCTGCAGGAGGGCCCCAAGGACACAGAGGGACTCAACCTGACAGGGCCTAAGTACTGTACGGGACTAGGTCCCATACTGGGTCATGACATATATACTGCATCTTGTAGGTACTGAGCCGCAAGGCATACAGAGTATGCTTTGAAATAAGGCATCAATAAAGCAAAGGCAGGATACCCAATTCCTGTAGGTACTGAACAGTAAGGCATACAATATATTACTCACCGCTCAGTTAATATTTGCTGTGTACAGGAGCAGGGACTCCTGTCTATACATAATTACCATGGTGCCCTAAACGTTTTGTATATGACTATAAGGAAACTACATACAGGAGCAGGGTTAACTGTCACAAAACGGAGACACAGTGGCTGAGGTCAGGAGCATTTAGCGCATAATGTCTGTTCAAGACATTGTTTCCCAATCAGGGTGCCACCAGCTGTTGCAAAACTACAACTCCCAGCATGCCCAGACAGCCTTTGGATGTCTGGGCATGTTGGGAGTTGTAGTTTTGCAACAGCTGGAGGTATCTTGGTTGGGAAACACTGGTTAGAGAGATCATTAGCTTGGTCAAAATGTTGGCAATAATTTAAGAGTAATTTGCATAATCACTCAATTTGATAAATGTAGCTATTTAACAATGTTAATATATTTTTATATTTTTATTAATTAATATTTTAATACATTAATAATAAATAATAATAAATTTGCATATTTTTTACAGCAATTTCAGTAACTAGTGGTGGTGCCGCTACTTAAAGGGGTATTCCATTTTTTATTTGTATTTGACTATGTTACAGGGGCTGTTAAGTTAGTGTAGTTCATAATATAGTGATTGTACCGGTGTTTGATGGCTGATCTCGCAATCTTTTGTGATCTTTGCCCCGGTGTTTATTTTTAGCAGAGTTGTCTCAGCTTTTCCCAGGTTGCAGTGCAGCCGAGACATTACATCACTAGTCAGGTGTTAAGAAGAAGCATGTCATCAATGGGTGGAGCGACTGCTGGGTGGCAGGGAGATCATTCTGCACAGGGCTGCAGAGAATTGTAATTTAAAACACAGTGCACATGGAAGGGGGCTTAGGTGTGCTGCAATGGATGGGACGTCTGATGTGTGGGAGGGGAAAAAGTAACCTCACACTTACAAACAAAGGATCCTGGGTTGAATACTTTTGCAAAGTGCTGTAAATACAGAAGAATTTATCTTTTAATAGTTACATAAATTTTCTAGTGTCATGTTTTTAAAGTTGATGCAGTTAAAATAAACCCTAACTCATCATCTTTGCCTCCAAGATCCTCAAAAATGTTTGAAATTGAAATGTAAATAATTAAATATGTATCAGCGACTGTTAGAATAAATACTTAAGTGCAAGCGTCTCGTGTTACATGAAAAATTCAAACAGTTGCAGCAAATTTCCACATAATCTGCATATTGGTTCTGTCAAACCTTTTTGAGTTATTAAAGTAAAAAAAAAAAAAAAAAATTTCAATTACAGAACTTTAAGACATAAACAAAGTTCTCTTTGTTTAATCTTCTGCAGTGTGACAATTAAATTAAATTAAGCAGAATTGCCTCATGTATGGTTCTTTTTTTCATAAGCGAGTGATGAGTAACATACCTTCATTTTGATAAACTGGGTTGAACGCCTCCTTCAATAACTTTTAATGTTCTGAGATAACTAGAAGATTCATTAATTAAAAGTCAAGAAGAAAATTCAATGGAATTAATTGTTACATGAGAGAACAGCGAGTCGAGGAGAGCACTCTAAATATGAGGACTCTAGAATAATGTTGTTCCTGTGATTAGTCATTGGTTATGTGGCAATGATCTATGTAGGGCTAAAACAGCAATAATAAAAGATTTCTACCACGAGAGGAGAACACCTGTCCAAATCTGGTATATATATTAGATAAGTGTTGGCCAAACCGGCTTATTCCAGCAGTATGGGATAACTGACTTAAAGGGGTACTCCACCCCTTAACATCTTATCCCCTATCTAAAGTATAGGGGATAAGATGTCTGATAGTGGGGGTCCTGCTGCTGGAGACCCCTACAATCTCTGTTCTGCACCCGGCGTTCGTTTAAAGCGTCAGGTTCAGCGCCGGAGGCTCGTGACGACACGACCGCACCCCGCTAGTGATGTCATGGCCACGCCTCCTCAATGCAAGTCTATGGGAGGGGGCGTGATGGCCGTCACGCCCCCTCCCATAGACTTGCATTGAGGGGGAGTGGCCGTGAAATCACGAGATGGGCGTAACTGCGACATCACAAGCCTCTGCCCCGCATCTGCCCCGCTGATCCAAACACTGGCCAGATCTCTCAGTAAGGAGCATGTTTCGTCTACCGGTAGACGTCATGTGCTCCATTAAAGGAGATCTCCTGTCTTGAAAAACGTATCCCCTATCCTAAGGATAGGGGATAAGTTTCAGATATGACCTCCGATCTCCCGTACGGGGCCCTGGCAGCCTGCGGGAAGGGGGCATGTCGACCACCGCACAAAGCGGCAGCTGACACGCCCCCCTCAATACAACTCAATGACAGATGCCTTCGGAAATCTCCGGCTCTGTCATAGTGCTGTATTGAGGAGGCGTGCCGGCCGCTGCTTCGTGCGGTTGTCGACACTCGCTATTTGGCCAGCAAGCTGGGGCCCCGTACATGAGATCGCGGGGGCCCCAATGGTCGGACCCCCCACGATCTGAAACTTATCCCCTATCCTTAGATTAGGGGATACGTTTTTCAGGACTGGACTACTCCTTTAATTTCAATGGGAGCTCCGATGATGCCTGAGTGCTGTACTCCTTTAGGAATCAATGGAGACGACAGAAGGCACATGCTCCCCCAGAGAGTCAGGGTCCTGTTCCAGAAATCCCGGGGTGTCCCATTGGTTGACTATGGGGTCCCTATCTTGGGATAGGGGATAATTAAATTTTTACTGGAGTTCTCCCCAAGCACAGATGTTGGGGAAGAGAGGAGATGGCATATTGGATTTCAACTTCTCAATCCTTTTGTTCATGGGGAGATAAGCCACTGCCAGGGGAGTCTGGCAGAAGCTTACTGTATCTCACTTTACCTGTTGAGAACCTTGTTTCTTATAAGGGACTGCAGGACTCTCAGGCTTGTCCCTCCTCCTTGATTTCTATAGTTGGACTGGCCCAGCAGAGTTCCAGAAGCTCGGACACAAGAATAGGTGGGGCCAATTGATCCAGCAGAAGACAAACTTTGCTTTGTTGCCAAACACTTGCCATTTATTCCTCACTGCTTCTTGCTTTAATAGAAACCTGATCTATTAGGTTACTGAGCAAATCTATCAGACAAGATCTATCTGGATTCTGATACAAAATGCTATGATTGCAACAAAGCTTATAATGTTACTATCATTTCACAAAATTGTTGTTCAGGCCCTACAGATTGCTAGAATGAGCCAGGAGAAGCGCAAACCTAAGCACTTGTTTCCCTGTCTAACTGCAGGAGACAATCTCCATAGCTTTACTATATAATCTGCCTCCTGCAGCGAGAATGGGAGAGCTGAAAGATGGAGAGAGCGCCCAGCCTTGTGCTTCTCTTGGCTCATTCTGACAATCAGAGATCTGGTCACCCGACCCCCGACCCATCAAAACTTTTGACATATCTGTGCGACATGTCAAAAGTTTTGTAAAGTAATAGTAACATTTTGAAAGTATTTTATCTACAATGTTTTAGGCGATGATAACTTATGGTTATAGACAAATTGTCACGATTCGGCTGGCAGGAGGTGGATCCTCTGTGCCAGAGAGGGATTGGCGTGGACCATGCTAGTGGACCGGTTCTAAGCTGCTACTGGTTTTCACCAGAGCCCGCCGCAAAGCGGGATGGTCTTGCAGCGGCGGTAGCAACCAGGTCGTATCCACTAGCAACGGCTCTACCTCTCTGACTGCTGAAGATAGGCGCGGTACAAGGGAGTGGACAAGAGCAAGGTCGGACGTAGCAGAAGGTCGGGGCAGGCAGCAAGGATCGTAGTCAATATGGCAATAGCAGGAGGTCAAGAACACAGTATGGACAAACACAGTAAACGCTTTCTCAAGGCACTAAGGCAACAAGATCCGGCAAGGGAGTGCAGGGGCAGTGATCAGATATAGCCAGGGAGCAGGTGGAAGCCAATTAAGCTAATTGGGCCAGGCACCAATCATTGGTGCACTGGCCCTTTAAGTCTCAGAGAGCTGGCGCGCACGCCCTAGAGAGCGGAGCCGCGCGCGCCAGCACATGACAGCAGGGGACCGGGACGGGTAAGTGACTTGGGATGCGATTCGCGAGCGGGCGCGTCCCGCTGTGCGAATCGCATCCCCGACGGCCATGTCAGAGCAGCGCTCCCGGTCAGCGGGACTGACCGGGGCGCTGCAGGGAGAGAGACGCCGTGAGCGCTCCGGGGAGGAGCGGGGACCCGGAGCGCTCGGCGTAACAGTACCCCCCCCCCTTAGGTCTCCCCCTTTCTTTGTGCGGTAACTGCTTCCCATGGGATGAGGACACCGGGAATGATTGAAGGGTTTCCTCAAAGGCAGGCCGTACAACAGGAGTGGGAATGGGGAGGGAGGGCAGAGGGTGAAGCTTGGCACGGGGCAGGATGACACCAGGACGGGGGCCATGAGGAGGCACTGAGGCTTGCCTGACGGGACTGGGAGGGAGGGAGAGGCATTTCTTGTGGCAAGCAGGGCCCCAATTCTTGATCTCCCCGGTGGTCCAGTCAAGGGTGGGAGAATGAAGCCGGAGCCATGGCAGACCGAGGAGGACCTCAGAGGTACAGTTGGGAAGGACGAAGAACTCAATCACTTCGTGATGGGGTCCAATACACATCAGGAGGGGTTCTGTGCGGTAACGCACGGTGCAATCCAATCTGACTCCGTTGACCGCGGAAATGTAGAGCGGCTTGACGAGACGGGTCCCCGGGATGCGGAATTTATTCACCAAAGAATCCAGAATAAAATTCCCAGAGACACCAGAGTCCAAGCAGGCCACGGCTGAGAGGGAGGAGTTGGCTGAAGGAGAAATCCGCACAGGCACCGTGAGACGTGGAGAAGCAGACTTTGAACCAAGAGACGCCACACCCACGAGAGCTGGGTGCGTGCGTGCGTTTCCCAGACGTGGAGGACGAATAAGGCAATCCACCAAGAAATGCTCGGTACTGGCACAGTACAGACAAAGATTTTCTTCCCTACGGCGATTCCTCTCTTCCTGGGTCAGGCGAGAACGATCCACTTGCATGGCCTCCTCGGCGGGAGGCTCAGGCGTAGATTGCAACGGAGACTGTGGGAGAGGTGCCCAGAGATCTAAGTCTTTTTCCTGGCGGAGCTCTTGATGTCTCTCAGAAAAACGCATGTCAATGCGGGTGGCCAAATGGATAAGTTCTTGCAGGTTGGCAGGAATCTCTCATGCGGCCAGCACATCCTTGATGCGACTGGATAGGCCTTTTTTAAAGGTCGCGCAGAGAGCCTCGTTATTCCATGATAATTCGGAAGCAAGAGTGCGAAATTGGATGGCGTACTCGCCCACTGAAGAATTACCCTGGGCCAGGTTCAGCAGGGCAGTCTCGGCAGAAGAAGCTAAGGCTGGCTCCTCGAAGACACTACGGACCTCAGCGAAGAAGGACTGGACTGTGGCTGTGGCAGGATCATTGCGGTCCCAGAGCGGTGTGGCCCAAGACATGGCCTTTCCTGAAAGAAGGCTCACTACGAACGCCACCTTAGACCGTTCTGTAGGAAACAAGTCCGACAACATCTCCATATGCAGGGAACATTGAGACAAAAATCCACGGCAGAGTCTAGAGTCCCCATCAAATTTGTCCGGCAGGGACAAGCGGAGGCTAGGAGCGGCCACTCGCTGCGGAGGAGGTGCAGGAGCTGGTGGAGGAGATGGTAGCTGCTGTTGCAGATGCTGTAGCTGCGACTGAAGTTGCTGTACCATGGTGGACACTTCCGACAGCTGGTGACTTAGATGGGCGATCTGTCGGGATTGCTGGGCGACCACCGTGGTGAGGTCAGAGACAGCTGGCAGGGGAACCTCAGCGGGATCCATGGCCGGATCTACTGTCACGATTCGGCTGGCAGGAGGTGGATCCTCTGTGCCAGAGAGGGATTGGCGTGGACCGTGCTAGTGGACCGGTTCTAAGCTGCTACTGGTTTTCACCAGAGCCCGCCGCAAAGCGGGATGGTCTTGCAGCGGCGGTAGCAACCAGGTCGTATCCACTAGCAACGGCTCTACCTCTCTGACTGCTGAAGATAGGCGCGGTACAAGGGAGTGGACAAGAGCAAGGTCGGACGTAGCAGAAGGTCGGGGCAGGCAGCAAGGATCGTAGTCAATATGGCAATAGCAGGAGGTCAAGAACACAGTATGGACAAACACAGTAAACGCTTTCTCAAGGCACTAAGGCAACAAGATCCGGCAAGGGAGTGCAGGGGCAGTGATCAGATATAGCCAGGGAGCAGGTGGAAGCCAATTAAGCTAATTGGGCCAGGCACCAATCATTGGTGCACTGGCCCTTTAAGTCTCAGAGAGCTGGCGCGCACGCCCTAGAGAGCGGAGCCGCGCGCGCCAGCACATGACAGCAGGGGACCGGGACGGGTAAGTGACTTGGGATGCGATTCGCGAGCGGGCGCGTCCCGCTGTGCGAATCGCATCCCCGACGGCCATGTCAGAGCAGCGCTCCCGGTCAGCGGGACTGACCGGGGCGCTGCAGGGAGAGAGACGCCGTGAGCGCTCCGGGGAGGAGCGGGGACCCGGAGCGCTCGGCGTATCACAAATGGGGCCAGTAGCAGCTCCTTATAAGATACATATGTCCTTCATAGGGGTTGTCCTAAACTAAAAACAATAATTCCAAATACTGCACCACACCTGTCCCCCTGTGGCTTTAAAACATCTGGAGACACAGTCTGGAGACCACTAGCTAGGCCAAAAAGCCGATCCATGTGGCAAAGGATCATCTTCATCCTGTGGCCTCTGTATCATGGAGGAAAAGTGTCATAGAGCTACCTGGAACCACATATAGATAACCCATGGACTCCAAACTTTCCAGTCCAATCTAATGGGTCAAATTCAAACTACTTTTCCTGTCTCCGAAAAGGAGTGATTACTAAATCAGAAAGGATATGCTTTGCAAGGGCCTCTTTGCTTTCCTGGTACCTGCAGGGGTTTCAGGCTGGGGTCAGAGCTTTTTGGCTCAACTTTGATGAATACTTTATTCCTACATGATTCACCCACTGGGAGCAAACCAGTGAAGATGCCATCAGGACTGTTTTCTCTAACATCAGTACAAAGGCTGGAGGACACAATTGTCTTTCTGTTATTCCATACACACGGTACCATCTGCCATGCACCATTTACACTACTGTATACAATAGAAAGTTCTTTCAAAGGTTTGTGAAGAATTCTTACTGCCAAGTTTATATAAAGTTAGCAAAGAAATGTTCAATTATTTTATTAAAACTGTGCTCGGCTATGTCATTGCGCCTTCAATACTACGGGTACCACAATTATCATTGACCAGGCATACCCAGGGTATGACTTCTGTGATGGAAACTACCAATGCCTGCCCTCTTTGTTACTGCTGTGTCAAATGTTTTTAGGCCAGAGGTCCCACTCCTGCATTTGTGACTACATACCGACACATGTGACTACATACAACAAGCATTACAACTCCCGGCATACTGCTACCATCCATTGGCCCTAGGGTCATCACACTATCCTGGTTGCAAACTACAAGTGTATTCATATTTTTATTTTATTTTTATTTTTTTTCCTCAGAGGCCACCTATAAGCAGAGGCCTACTGTGCCTATATGTAAATTATTGGTCTCAAACTGTGGCCTTCCACATGTTGCAAAACTTCAACTCCCAGCATGTCCGGACAACCAATGGCTGTCCAGGCATGTTGGGAGTTGAAGTTTTGCAACATCTGGAGAGGTCACAGTTTGAGACCACTGGTATAAATCCTTCCTTTTATACTATTTTTGAATATTTTTGTTTTCATTGTGTTATACTGGCAGAATACAGACCTCCTAGGGAAATTTTGCATGTACTATCAATTTGTTATGGTAGTTTTTGAGTTAAAAAGAAAATATTTCCAGCAAATGTTTGTAATAATTTCCTGTACGACAGCAGAACTTACTAGAATACAAATGCTACACCCCCCATCCTCAGCCTAATGACCACATTACAGACAGATTTCCGTCACAGTGTGACATTTCTCTAACCCATAACCAAAATGTTAATAAAAAATGTTCAATCTTCCAGCATAAAACCACTTGTGGCGGTGCAGCATTCGGTAATGGCTATGCTTTCAGTACACGACAGCATGATCCAGACATTTCACATTGAGTAATACCGGGAGCACATAGCAAACAAGAAGATGTAAATGAGAGTAGAACATTGTAACTTTTCTCTGTTTCCCCGTTTTCTTCGGTAATAGTTGTTCCGGCTGATGGTGGTGACTGGGGAATGAGTCTGACATGGAGGGCAGCAGAAGCTGAGTGTAAAGCGCAAGAGGTTCACTCTGTATATATAGTATAAAAGCCGTAGGGACCCCACGGAGATGACAGAAGGTAAGTAATGTGTCACAGCAACAAGAAGTAACATGTCACAGCAACAAGACGTAACAAGTCACAGCAACAAGAAGTAGCACGTCACAACAAGTAGTAGCAAGTCAAAGCAACAAGAAGTAACAAGTCACAGCAACAAGAAGTAACAAGTCACAGCAACAAGAAGTAACAAGTCACAGCAACAAGAAGTAACACATTACAGCAACAAGATGTAACAAGTAGCGTTGGTGCGAATATTCGCATTTAGAATTTTTAAAATATGCGCATATTCGCTTAGGCGCATATTCCTTCTTTTAACATGTGGGCAAATTAGAATGATGCAAATACACTTGTCAGAGGTTATCAACAACATCCCTAGCAACCAATATTAAAGTTGTCCGCCCCCCTCACTGTTTTCTTTCTCGAATACGCAAATATAACGAATAATTCGCAAATGTAGGACGAATATTTGTCTATATATTCGTGAAATATCGCAAATTCGAATATGGCCAATGTCGCTCATCACTAGTAACAAGTCACAGCAACAAGAAGTGACATGTCACAGCAACAAGAAGTAACAAGTCACACAACAAGACGTAACAAGTCACAGTAACAAGAAGTAGCTGTTAGGATTTGGCAGGCTGGATGTGGATCCTCTGTGTCAGCGAGGGATTGGCGTGGACCGTGTCGGTGGACCAGTTCTAGGTTGCTACTGGTATTCACCAGAGCCCACCGCAAAGCGGGATGGTCTTGCTGCGGAGGTAGCAACCAGGTCGTATCCACCGGCAATGGCTCAACCTCGCTGACTGCTGAGAAGGCGTGGGACAGAAGGACTAGACAGAGGCAAGGTCAGACATAGCAGAAGGTCGGGGCAGGCGGCAAGGTTCGTAGTCAATGGCGATAGCAAGAGGTCAGGAACACTGGTAAGGCAAACACTATAAACGCTTTCTCTGGCACAAGGCAACAAGATCCGGCCAGGAAGTGAAGGGGAAGTGAGGTATATATGAGCAGGGAGCAGGTGGAGGCTAATTAGACTGATTGGGCCAGGCACCAATCATTGGTGCACTGGCCCTTTAAATCTTAGAGAGCTGGCGCGCACGCGCCCTAAGGAGCGGAGCCGCGCGCCAGGAAGTGACAGCCGGGGACCGGGACAGGTGAGTGACTTGGGATGCGATTCGCGAGCGGGCGCGTCCCGCTATGCGAATCGCATCCCCGCCGGCAGTGTCAGTGCAGCGCTCCCGGTCAGCGGGTCTGACCGGGGCGCTGCAGAGAGAGGAACACCGCGAGCGCTCTGGGGAGGAGCAGGGACCCGGAGCGCTCGGCGTAACAGTACCCCCCCCTTAGGTCTCCCCCTCTTTTTGTCCGGTTGTCGCTCCACAAGGGACGAGGACATTGGGAGCGATTGTAGAGTCTCCTTCTGTAGGACAGAGAAGTCCTGGGTGTACACATCAACGTCAGGCAGTTCAGAAGGAGTGGGAATGGGGAGGGGGGGCAGAGGGTGAAGCTTGGCATGGGGCAGAGTGTTATCAGAACGGGGGCTATGAGGAGGAGACACTGAGGTTTGACTGACGGGACTGGGAGCAGACGTGAGGCATTTTTTGTGGCAAGAAGCACCCCAGCTCTTGATCTCCCCGGTGGTCCAGTCAAGGGTAGGAGAGTGGCGTTGGAGCCATGTCAGACCGAGGAGGACTTCAGATGTGCAGTTGAGCAAAACAAAAAATTCTATTTTTTCGTGATGCCGTCCAATGCTCATGAGCAGGGGTTCTGTGCGGTAACGCACAGTGCAGTCCAACCTAACTCCGTTGACCGAGGAAATGTAGAGCGGCTTGACGAGACGGGTCACAGGGATGTTGAACTTATTAACAAAAGAGGCCAAAATGAAATTTCCCACAGAACCAGAGTCCAAGAAGGCCATAGCTGAGAAGGAAGAGTTGGCAGAAGGAGAAATCCGCGTGGGCACAGTGAGACGTGGAGAAGCAGACTTCATACCAAGAGACGCCACACCCACGTGAGGTGGGTGCGTGCGTGCGTTTCCCAGATGTGGAGGGAGAATAGGGCAATCCACCAAGAAATGTTCGGTACTAGCGCAGTACGGACATAAATTTTTATCTCTGCGGCGAGTCCTCTCTTCATGGGTCAGGCGAGACCGATCCACTTGCATAGCCTCCTCGGCGGGAGGCACAGGGGTAGATTGCAAAGGATACTGTGAGAGAGGGGCCCAGTGATCAAGGTCTTTTTCCTTGCGCAGCTCCTGGTGTCTTTCAGAAAAATGCATGTCAATGCGGGTGGCCAAATGGATAAGTTCATGCAGGTTGGCAGGAATTTCTCGTGCGGCCAGCACATCCTTGATGTTACTGGATAGGCCTTTTTTAAAGGTCGCGCAGAGGGCCTCGTTGTTCCAAGATAATTCAGAGCGAGGGTACGAAATTGGATGGCGTATTCTTCTATAGAAGAATTTCCCTGGACCAGGTTCAGCAAGGCAGTTTCGGCAGAAGAAGCTCGGGCTGGTTCCTCGAAGACACTACGAACCTCAGCGAAGAAGGACTGTACAGTGGCAGTGACAGGATCATTGCGGTCCCAGAGCGGTGTGGTCCATGACAGGGCCTTCCCAGACAGGAGACTAACCACGAAAGCCACCTTCGACCGTTCTGTAGGAAATTGGTCCGACAGCATCTCCACATGTAGGGAACATTGTGACAGGAAACCACGACAAAGTCTGGAGTCCCCATCAAATTTGTCCGGCAGGGACAAGCGGAGGCCAGGAGCGGGCATTCGCTGCGGAGGAGGTGCAGGAGCTGGCGGAGGAGATGGTTGCTGCTGTAGCTGTGGCAGAAGTTGCTGTAGCATGGCGGTCAACTGCGACAGCTGCTGTCCTTGTTGGGCGAACTGTTGTCCAAGTTGCTCTATCTGTTGAGACTGCTGGGCGACCACCGTGGTAAGGTCAGCGACAACTGGCAGCGGGACCTCAGCGGGATCCATGGCCGGATCTACTGTTAGGATTCGGCAGGCTGGATGTGGATCCTCTGTGTCAGCGAGGGATTGGCGTGGACCGTGTCGGTGGACCGATTCTAGGTTGCTACTGGTATTCACCAGAGCCCGCCGCAAAGCGGGATGGTCTTGCTGCGGCGGTAGCAACCAGGTCGTATCCACCGGCAACGGCTCAACCTCGCTGACTGCTGAGAAGGTGTGGGACAGAAGGACTAGACAGAGGCAAGGTCAGACGTAGCAGAAGGTCGGGGCAGGCGGCAAGGTTCGTAGTCAATGGTGATAGCAAGAGGTCAGGAACACACGTAAGCAAACACTATAAAAGCTTTCTCTGGCACAAGGCAACAAGATCCGGCCAGGAAGTGAAGGGGAAGTGAGGTATATATGAGCAGGGAGCAGGTGGAGGCTAATTAGACTGATTGGGCCAGGCACCAATCATTGGTGCACTGGCCCTTTAAATCTTAGAGAGCTGGCGCGCGCGCGCCCTAAGGAGCGGAGCCGCGCCAGGAAGTGACAGCCGCGGACCGGGACAGATGAGTGACTTGGGATGCGATTCGCGAGCGGGAGCGTCCCGCTATGCGAATCGCATCGCCGCCGGCAGTGTCAGTGCAGCGCTCCCGGTCAGCGGATCTGACCGGGGCGCTGCAGAGAGAGGAACGCCGCGAGCACTCCGGGGAGGAGCAGGGACCAGGAGCGCTCGGCGTAACAGTAGCAAATCACAGCAACAAGAAGTAACAAGTCACAGCAACAAGAAGTAGCAAGGCATAGGAATAGTGTTGAGCACGAATGTTTGAATTGCAAATTTTTACAGCAAATATTGGCACTTCGCAATTTCGCAAATATTTAAAATATAGTGACATATATTCATAATGATGAATATGCTTTTTTTCCACAGTACATATCACAATGATGTGTCATGTGTAAAAAAAAAAAAAAAAAGTGAGCATCCCTCCCTGCTTCCAGCATGTGGTCCAAAGAAGGCTACAATATTATTTAATGTGTGAGTCGATGTGGAGCGTGAATATTTCGTATATGTGAATATGCAAATATTCACGAATATCAGCATTTCCAGAGAACACTGATCCCTCCCTTCTTTTAGCTTGTAGGCCAATGAGAAGGATGCAAATACAGTTGTCAAAGGCTAGCAACATCCCTAGCAACCAATAGGAAAGTTGCCCACAGATAGTTGAAAGATATAATCGCGCATGCGCACTATACACATTTAATTACAAATTTTGCATGGAAAAAAGTGAACGAATATGCAAAATTTGCGAACATAGGACAAATATTTGTCCATATATTTGCAAAATAGCACAAATTCAAATATGGCCTATGCCGCTCATCACTACACAGGAACAAGAAGTAACAAGTCACAGCAACAAGAAGTAACAAGTCACAGCAACCAGAAGTAACAATGCACAGCAACAAGAACAGAGAGAGGAGTCTAATCCTGGATGCTAGGAGTAAAAAAGATACTTTAAAGTTGCATTATCTGTCCAACCATTCTGTGGTTTATATCTGTCCCATGAAAAATGAGGAGGGAGGAGCTATGGGTAGGGTGATAGAATATAATGTAACACAGCATAAATAGTATGGCATAGACTGGTACAGTACAGAATGACAGTGCACAGCATCACATACCATAGCACAGGACAACATGGCATAGCATGAAACATCATGTCACACCACCATGGCACAGTATAGCATGGCCCGGCATTCTATGGCATAGTGTCCACAGCACAGTATAATGTAGAATGGCATCATAGCACAGCATGCCACACCACCATGGCAAAACATAGCATGGCACGGTATTATATTGCATAGTATTCACAGCACAGTAAAATATAGGATGGCACAGTATGACATGTAATTGTACAGCACCCCACACCATAGCACAGAACAGCATGACACATCATAGCACAGCACGTGACGCCACAATGGCACAGCATAGCATGGCACAGTTTTAGTCTTGTATAGTATTCACAACACAGTTGAATATAGAATGGACCAGCATGGCATAGCATAACATCTTAGCACAGCATGCCACACCACCATGCCATAGCACAGCATGGCACTAAATTATATTACATAGTATTTAAAGCACAGTATAATATAGAATGGCACGGTATGGGATGTCATAGCACAGCCCTGTTACCATGGCACAGCACAGTATGGTGTGATACAGCAGGACACAGCATTGTGCAGCATAGCATGGAAAAGTAAGAAAAAATGGCACACCATTGTAAAGTGTTTTGTAGTCAGGCCCGTCGCTACGGGACAGGCAAACCAAGCAATTGCTTGGGGCCCAGAGCACAGCCAGTGCTTGCCCGTCCTGTAGCGATGGGGCAGTTCCCCCCATCACCAGGGCCGGATTAACAATCGTGCTCTTGGAGTTTGTGCTCCGGGACCCAGGCACCCAAGTCAAACAAGAGGGCCCCCAAACGTCTGACATTTTTTTAAAATAAACTCATTTGCAGCTTTGGAGTTCTTCTCACCTCACCACAATCACGCTCCCCCCACCCCCGCTGCACTTGGTATCTTCCCTCAGCCCGGACTCTTCTCTCAGCCTTCAGTCGTCTGAGCAGAGGAGGGGGGAGGAGAGAGCTGTGAGGAAAGGAGACCGCAGAGGCTGTACACAGAGTACTGTGCCTGTGTGTGTCACTACTGTGGATGACTATATGTAAAGTGCATGTGTGTATCTATATCAGTGTTTCCCAACCAGGGTGCCTCCAGTTGTTGCAAAACTACAACTCCCAGCATGCCCAGACAGCCAAAGGCTGTCTGGGCATGCTTGGAGTTGTAGTTTTGCAACTTCTGTAGGCATCCTGGTTGGGAAACACTGATCTATTCTATATGTGTGTATATGAAGTATGTATAGTATGTAATGTGTACAGTATGTGTGTTGTGTGTATAATGCATGTACAGTATGTAATGTGTACAGTATGTGTTGTGTTGTGTGTATAATGCATGTACAGTATGTAATGTGTACAGTATGTGTGTTGTGTGTATAATGCATGTACAGTATGTAATGTGTACAGTATATGTGTTGTGTGTATAATTCATGTACAGTATGTAATGTGTACAGTGTGTGTGTGTGTGTATGATGCATGTACAGTATGTAATGTATGCAGTATGTGTGTGTATGATGCATGTACAGTATGTAATGTGTACAGTGTGTGTGTATGATGCATGTACAGTATGTAATGTGTGCAGTATGTGTGTGTATGATGCTTGAACAGTATGTAATGTGTACAGTATGTGTGTGTATGATGCATGTACAGTATGTAATGTGTACAGTATGTGTGTATAATGCATGTATAGTATGTAATGTGTACAGTGTGTGTGTATGAAGCATGTATAATATGTAATATGTACAGTATGTGTGTTTTTATGATGCATGTACAGTATGTAATGTGTACAGTATGTGTGTCTATGATGCATGTACAGTATGTAATGTGTACAGTGTGTGTATATGATGCATGTATAGTATGTAATGTGTACAGTGTGTGTGTGTGTGTGTGTGTGTGTGTATGATGCATGTACAGTATGTAATGTGTGCAGTATATGTGTGTGTGTGTATGATGCATGTATAGTATGTAATGTGTACAGTGTGTGCATGTATCATTCATGTACAGTATGTAATGTGTACAGTGTGTGTGTATGATGCTTGTACAGTATGTAATGTGTGCAGTGTGTGTGTGTATGATGCATGTACAGTATGTAATGTGTACAGTGTGTGTGTATGATTCCTGTATAGTATGTAATGTGTGCAGTATGTGTGTGTATGAAGCATGCATGTACAGTATGTAATGTGTACAGTGTGTGTGTATGATGCATGTACAGTATGTAATGTGTACAGTGTGTGTGTATGATTCCTGTATAGTATGTAATGTGTGCAGTATGTGTGTGTATGAAGCATGCATGTACAGTATGTAATGTGTACAGTGTGTGTGTATGAAGCATGTACAGTATGTAATGTGTACAGTGTGTTGTGTGTGTATGAAGCATGCATGTACAGTATGTAATGTGCACAGTATCTGTGTGTATGAAGCATGCATGTATAGTATGTAATGTGTACAGTATGTTGTGTGTGTATGAAGCATGCATGTACAGTATGTAATGTGTACACTGTGTGTATGAAGCATGTACAGTATGTAATGTGTACAGTGTGTTGTGTGTGTATGAAGCATGCATGTACAGTATATAATGTGCACAGTATCTGTGTGTGTATGAAGCATGCATGTATAGTATGTAATGTGTACAGTATGTTGTGTGTGTATGAAGCATGCATGTACAGTATGTAATGTGTACACTGTGTGTGTATGAAGCATGTACAGTATGTAATGTGTACATTGTGTTGTGTGTATGAATGATATACAGTATGTAATGTGTACAGTATGTTGTGTGTGTATGAAGCATGAGTGTACAGTATGTAATGTGTACAGTATGTTGTGTGTGTATGAAGCATGAGTGTACAGTATGTAATGTGTACAGTGTGTGTGTGTGTATGAAGCATGCATGTACAGTATGTAATGTGTACAGTATCTGTGTGTATGATGCATGTACAGTATGTTATGTGTACAGTATGTGTGTATGAAGCATGCATGTACAGTATGTAATGTGTACAGTATGGTATGTGTGTATGAAGCATGCATGTATAGTATGTGTGTTGTGTGTATAACGCATGTACAGAATGTAATGTGTACAGTGTGTGCGTGTGTGTATGATGCATGTTCAGTATGTAATGTGTACAGTATGTGTGTATGAAGCATGCATGTACAGTATGTTATGTGTACAGTGTGTGTGTGTATGATGCATGTACAGTATGTAATGTGTGCAGTATGTGTGTGTATGATGCTTGAACAGTATGTAATGTGTACAGTATGTGTGTAGGATGCATGTACAGTATGTAATGTGTACAGCATGTGTGTATAATGCATGTATAGTATGTAATGTGTACAGTGTGTGTATGAAGCATGTATGATATGTAATGTGTACAGTATGTGTGTTTGTATGATGCATGTACAATATGTAATGTGTACAGTATGTGTGTCTATGATCCATGTACAGTATGTAATGTGTACAGTGTGTGTGTATGATGCATGTATAGTATGTAATGTGTACAGTGTGTGTGTATGATGCATGTACAGTATGTAATGTGTACAGTGTGTGTGTATGATGCATGTACAGTATGTAATGTGTACAGTATGTTGTGTGTATGAAGCATGCATGTACAGTATGTAATGTGTACAGTATGTTGTGTGTGTATGAAGCATGCATGTACAGTGTGTAATGTGTACAGTATGTTGTGTGTGTATGAAGCATGCATGTACAGTATGTAATGTGTACAGTATGTTGTGTGTGTATGAAGCATGCATGTACAGTATGTAATGTGTACAGTATGTTGTGTGTGTATGAAGCATGCATGTACAGTATGTAATGTGCACAGTATGTGTGTGTATGATGCATGTACAGTATGTAATGTGTACAGTATGTTGTGTGTGTGTGTGAAGCATGCATGTACAGTATGTAATGTGTACAGTATGTTGTGTGTGTATGAAGCAGGCATGTACAGTATGTAATGTGTAGAGTGTGTTGTGTGTGTATATAATGCATGCAGTGGCGGATCCAGGGGGGGGGGGGGCGGTGTAATAGCCCCGTCCCGTACATGCGGAGGAGGAGGAGCGGAGGAGTGGAGGAGCGGAGCAGTGAACAGGACATGTGCTGGCCAGCTCCTCCAGTCCCGGGACCTACTGCTATGGTGGCCGGACCAGAGGAGCAGTGGTCGGAGCACTGAAGTAGGGCAGTAAACAGGCATACAGCCTCCAGCCATACACTGTATGGCTGGAGGCTGTATGTCTGTTGGGGAACATGCCACACCTAATGTGGGGGGGACTATACTGCACCTAATGTGGGGGGGGACTATACTGCACCTAATGTGGGGGAGCTATACTGCACCTAATGTGGGGGGACTATACTGCACCTAATGTGGGGGAATTGTATTGCACATAATGTGTGGAAACTATACTGCTCCTAATGTGGGGGAACTGTACTGCACCTAATGTGGGGGAACTATACTGCACCTAATGTGGGGGGGGCTATACGGGAAACTATACAGCACCTAATGTGGGGGAAATGTACTGCACCTAATGTGGGGGAACTATACTGCACCTAATGTGGGGGGACTATACTGCACCTAATGTGGGGGAACTATAGCCTAATGTAGGGAGAACTATACTGCACTTAATGTGCGGGGACTATACTGCACCTAATGTGGGGAACTATAGCCTAATGTGGGGAGAACTATACTGCACCTAATGTGGAGAACTATACTGCATCGAATGTAGGGGGACTATACTGCCCCTAATGTGGGGAAACTATACTGCACCTAATGTGGGGAACTGTACTGCACCTTATGTGGGGGAACTATACTGCACCTAATGTGGGGGGACTATACTGCACCTAATGTGGGGGGGACTATACTGCACCTAATGTGGGGGACTATAGCCTAATGTAGGGAGAACTATACTGCACCTAATGTGGGGAACTATACTGCACCTAATGTGGGGGAACTATACTGCACCTAATGTGGGAAACTATACCGCACCTAATGTGGGGGAACTATACTGCACCTAATGTGGAGAACTATACTGCACCTAATGTGGGGAGAACTATACTGCACCTAATGTGGGGAACTATAGCCTAATGTGGGGAGAACTATACTGCACCTAATGTGGGGAACTATACTGCACCTAATGTGGGGGAACTATACTGCACCTAATGTGGGAAACTATACCGCACCTAATGTGGGGGAACTATACTGCACCTAATGTGGAGAACTATACTGCACCTAATGTGGGGAGAACTATAGTGCACCTAATGTGGAGAACTATACTGCACCTAATGTGGAGAACTATACTGCACCGAATGTGTGGGGACTATACTGCAACTAATGTGGGGGAACTATACTGCACCTAATGTGGGGGGACTATACTGCACCTAATGTGGGGGAAGTATAGCCTAATGTAGGGAGAACTATACTGCACTTAATGTGCGGGGACTATACTGCACCTAATGTGGGGAACTATACTGCACCTAATGTGGGGGAACTATACTGCACCTAATGTGGGGGGACTATACTGCACCTAATGTGGGGGGACTATACTGCACCTAATGTGGGGGAACTATAGCCTAATGTAGGGAGAACTATACTGCACTTAATGTGGGGGGACTATACTGCACCTAATGTGGGGGAACTATAGCCTAATGTGGGGAGAACTATACTGCACCTAATGTGGGGAACTATACTGCACCTAATGTTGGGGAACTATACTGCACCTAATGTGGGAAACTATACCGCACCTAATGTGGGGGAACTATACTGCACCTAATGTGGGGAGAACTATAGTGCACCTAATGTGGAGAACTATACTGCACCGAATGTGTGGGGACTATACTGCACCTAATGTGGGGGAACTATACTGCACCTAATGTGGGGGGACTATACTGCACCTAATGTGGGGGAACTATAGCCTAATGTAGGGAGAACTATACTGCACTTAATGTGCGGGGACTATACTGCACCTAATGTGGGGAACTATAGCCTAATGTGGGGAGAACTATACTGCACCTAAAGTGGGGAACTATAGCCTAATGTGGGGAGAACTATACTGCACCTAATGTGGGGAACTATACTGCACCTAATGTGGAGAACTATACTGCACCTAATGTGGGGAGAACTATACTGAACCTAATGTGGGGGGGAACTCTGCTGCACCTAACGTGGGGGGAACTCTGCTGCACCTAATGTGGGGGGAACTGGGCCGCACCTAACGTGGGGGGAACTGTGCCGCACCTAACGTGGGGGAACTGTGCTGCACCAAATGTGGGGGCCTCGTATCGATGTTCGCTCACGTCGCGCTCCCAGCATTCAAGGGCAGGCGATACTACGTCCTGATGCCGGCCCTAGAGCATGATGTGCGTGAACATCAAAGGGGAGGGGGGGGGGGCTCCATGTGCATTTTGCTTGGGGCCCCCAAATTCCTTCAAACGGCCCTGTTTGTAGTATAACATAACACAGCATGGCATAAAATGTCATCCATATCATAGCACAGTATGCATAGCCTCGCACAGCTAAGCAAGGTGCAGCACAGCATAACATGGTATAGTACACTAGTACAGCATCAAACAGCATTGTATAGGAAAGTGTGGTATGACATAGTACACTGCATTACATTGTGCAGCATAGCCTGACACAGTATGGCACAGAATGACATGACTGAAGGGACATTAGATCTACCCCTTCCTAAACTTAACCCATAAAACCCTCCACCCATTTTCACCACCCCCCATACCCCACATAAAACCCAGCACACAACATTTCACAAATATTTAACATTTTACATACCAAATATTTTATAACATTTTCTTCTTCCAACTGGCACTAACAACTTTTTACCTCTGGCCACATACAACGGGCCCGGGGGCACCCATAAATGTTAGTGCCTACTCCAACCACTCCTGGGGCCCCGATACACCACAGGGAGGCCCATACAGCTGTGTCCCCAACAGCTGTCCAACACTTAAACCAAAATTCAACAACTGTGCTCAATTGATTTCACCAAAATGACTCCTTCTTCCTGCCCCACACTTACCAAGAAAACCAGAACCCAATCTCTGGGAGGGTGGGCGGGACCTTTCCTTCTTCACTAACACTGTGAGAATGCAGTGTCCTGTCCTTGCTGCACATCCCCCCCCCCTAAGCTCCTCCCCCTGCCCTTGCCCTGACCTTGCTGGGCCGTGCTTCACCTTTGACTATCTTGTTCTTAAAGGGGCCACTACCCTTTATTGTTAACCCCTACCAAAACCCTCTATAATAAAATTGGTGGTGCGGGTAGGGGGTTACTAACGCCCCCGTCACGCCGCTATTCCGCTCTGGGTTCCCCTGCGCTCGATTTTGCTCCCATTTATATCATAGTACAGCACAACATGGCATTATATTGCATAGTTTTTACTGCACAGTATAATACTGTGTCATGTCCCACCTTCGCCACATGAACTCTGTTCCGGAGTTTGGAGTCTCTCCTAAGGTGTCTGTCTCTGTTTTAAGTCTGATTTAGCCGGGTCCCGCCACCGCCTGCGGCAGCGCAGGAGATTGCTAGTACGTATGCATAAGTCCAAGTGCGTGAATGTATCGTATGCTGGGACGTATACATATGTCCCATAACGGGAAGGGGTTAAGGTTGGCTGCTGGTTAGGCCTTGAAATGTAAATGACTGCTGCTGTTCAAATTAGTATACTGCTGAGTGTCGACACAAGAAATAAACACCAGATAAAAAGTTGGTATAAATCTCTTTCTCAGCAGAAGTTTTGCTCACACTTGCTAAGGAGCTGTCCCAAGGAGTTCTGTTTATTATACGGAAATACATTGTTTTTTACAGTTGACAAAAAGGGGAGGTTAGTTATCACATCAAAATCATTGCGTTATGTTTTGATTGGTTGTTTAATTATGTGCGTCTGTATAATACGTAAACTTTCATTCTAAGCACCCGGTCGTTTCTCAATCATAGGTCACCATGCTGCAACCTCCATATTCCAAAAGAAAACTCCAGATGTATCCATCACTCTGCACAGTGTGCACATATTTCTCAGATGTTTTGTCTCCAACTTCTTCTTTATCTTGCGTCTTTGGCTGTCGTCCCAAGATCTTAATCTTCATTACAAGCAAATAGCAAGCTGATATGTCTCATAAGGATAATATTGTTTTTCTGCAGCACTTGATTAACATTAGTATATATATATATATATATATATATATATATATATATATATATATATATATATATTGATTGGTAATCAAAATCATAATAGTCATCCTTATCCGTACCAGTGACCATGTGCCCTACAAGGTGACCTATGGGACCCCTCAGAGTCTCCCCCATATAAGCCCTGAGTGGAGCCTCTGCTCGAGCTCTTTCTGCTTAGCTGAGTTGTAGCAAGGTCAAGTCCTGTAAGAGTGTGTCTGGAGTCCAGAGGAGCCACGGGTCCACAAGTCCACTACCCCCCAGGTCTACCTCAAAACCTGGTAAGCTACAAATGGGGTATAGTCAGTCTCAGTCAAGTCAGTCCAAGTCAATCTGTTTTCAGTCAACGTGGCTCTGCAGCAAATTGTCCAAGTCCACCATAAGTCCCAGCAAGCCCTGTGGTCTCTGAAGTCACTGGTCACCTCTTTGGGCCTAGCCAAGCTGTATAGACTGTTACATCTGTCTGACTCAGTAAAGCTGCCGTTGTTCCGTAACTTGGTGTCGTAGTCATTATTTGCCCCCATGCCTATCCCAGGATCCAGCAGCCTACCTTCGGGTGGTGAAGCGGTTAAACCATGCCCTGGCATCACAAACACAAGGGGTTAATGCCATCTGCCCCTAGGATAATTCCATCTGCCCTGCATCACACCCTCACCACAACAGAATGGCACAATATGGCATGAAAAAGCATTAGGAAGTCGTCCAGCTAATAAGTCACATGGTAGGTGAATGTTTCATCGACTTATAATAGGCGGCACTGTGGTTTGTAATAAGAGACAAGTTGTCTGATCATTGTGTGAAATGCAGAGACATTGGGCGAGATTTATCAAAATCTGTGCAAAGGAAAAGTAGTCCAGTTGCCCATAGCAACATTCTCATCCAAATTTTTGCACTATGTATTATATCAGTGTATAATAGCTGTGCGGAGAAAGACCGGCTCTGCTACATCGCTGTGCACCTGATATTCTCTCATCATTGCTCATGAAGCAGAATGTCTTATGAATCCAGCTCCACTCCAGGGGTGGGCTCGGACCTGCGAAGAGTGCGGGTTCTGTCAGCCAACTGCGTTCTTGTCTTAGTTTGTGAGAGAATAATTGTCAGACAGGTTGACATAATATTCGATACGTGTACTTTAGACCTGCAACTTTGAGAGGACAAAGCTGGGAAGGAGCCATGATATTGTTTTTATTTTTTTCTTTTGAGGAGAAAGTGTCAAAAGCAGAATAGAAGTGTCTGAAGAATGGCTAGTTTTATTTCTAGAGATGAGGAGTAATCACAGGTCTCCGCCGGACTAATTTCTGGCCATTTCACCGTCTCGGGTTGTCAGGGCTTTCAGGATAATAGCTCTGCCGTCCGCAACATTGCAAATGGCAAACACTCTTGTGTTTGCACGCGGCTGCCAATCCTTGAGTGCTATTAAAATTATGCACTGGAACATCATCCCCGGCCCAAGTATTTGTTCTGCAAACAATTTAGCCGCTCCCAGATATGTGATGAATTAGTAACCAGCTCTTTGACCTTCATGTAGTTATCAGAATATCTGCTTGGCTGGGTCAATGCGTTTTTTGCTTGAGTAAGTTTTTCAAAAATGGATTTTACAATCTCTTTAGCAAATTGGATTTACTCAGGTGATTCTCTTTACATCTGATCTATAACCTGAGTATTAAGAATGCACTTTCCTCCCGGCACGGAGGGGCCAGCTCTGCTAACATTACAGTCAATAGGAGAAGCCCAGGCGTAACCACCGAAAAGTGATGAGCAATGGCTTTCCTATTGAAGAGACGACGAGAACACAGAGCAGTGTTTTCCCAACCATAACGCCTCCAGTTGTTGTTAAACTATAACTCCCAGCATGCCCAAACAGCCCTTAGCCATATATATATATATATATATATATATATATATATATATATATATATATATATATATATATAATATCTAGCTCCTCTTAGCAGTAGAGGGAAATGCTTATGGGTGTATAGGGAGAGGTATTATCAGTAGAGGGAAATGTTCATGGGTGTATAGGGAGAGGTATTATCAGTAGAGGGAAATGTTAATGGGTGTATAAGAAGAGGAATATGAAGCAGAGAGGGAAGTGCTCATGAGTGTATTGGGAGAGCTGGTAGCAGTAGAAAGAGGAATGTGCTCATGGGTGTATAAGTAGAGGTATTAGCAGTAGGGAGAAGTGTCCATGGGTGTATAGAGAGAGGTATTATCAGTAGAGAGGAAAGTGCTTGTGGGGTGTATAGGGAGAGGTATTCAGAGCATAGGGAAGTGCTCATGCCGGTGTACAGAACACTGGTGAGACCTCACCTGGAGTATTGTGCGCAGTACTGGAGACCATATCTCCAGAAGGATATAGATACATTGATACTTAACTAGTAGATACTTAACTAGTACATGGACTTCAGAATAAAACCTACCAGGGAAGGTTAAAGTACCCTAACATGTATAGAAGAAAGATGAGACAGAGGGGATATGATAGAAACTTTTATATGCATAAAGGGTATCAACACAGTTAAGGAGGAGAAGAGATCTAACAGAAGAAAAAAATACCAAAAGAGGACATAGTTATATTAGGGGAATATACACTGCTCAAAAAAATAAAGGGAACACTAAAATAACATCCTAGATCTGAATGAACGAACTAATCGTATGAAATACTTTCGTCTTTACATAGTTGAATGTGCTGACAACAAAATCACACAAAAATGATCAATGGAAATCAAATTTTTCAACCCATGGAGGTCTGAATATGGAGTCACGCTCAAAATTAAGGTGGAAAACCACATTTCAGGGTGATCCAACTTTATGTAATGTCCTTAAAACAAGTCACAATGAGGCTCAGTAGTGTGTGTGGCCTCCACGTGCCCGTATGACCTCCCTGCAACTCCTGGGCATGATCCTGATGAGGTGACAGATGGTTTCCTGATGGATGTCCTCCCAGACCTGGACTAAAGCATCCGCCAACTCCTGGACAGTCTGTGGTGCAACGTGGCATTAGTGGATGGAGCGAGACATGATGTCCCAGATGTGTTCAATTGGAGCATTCAGTTCATTCAGGTCTGGGGAACGGGTGGGCCAGTCCATAGCATCAATGCCTTCCTCTTGCAGGAGTCTGTTTTTGACCGTTTGAGTGGACACATGCACATTTGTGGCCTGCGGGAGGTCATTTTGCAGAGCTCTGGCAGTGCTCCTCCTGATCCTCCTTGCAAAAAGGTGGAGGTAGCGGTCCTGCTGCTGGGTTGTTATCCTCCTACGGCCTCCTCCATGTCTCCTGATGTACTGGCCTGTCTCCTGGTATTGCCTCCATGCTCTGGACACTATGCTGACAGACACAGCTAACCTTCTTGCCACAGCTCGCATTGATGTGCCATTCTGGATGAGGTGCACTACCTGAGCCACTTGTGTGGGTTGTAGACTCCGTCTCATGCTACCACTAGAGTGAAAGCACCTCCAGAATTCAAAAGTAACCAAAACATTAGCCCGGAAGCATAGGAACTGAGAAGTACTGAGAACTGAGTCTGTGGTCACCGCCTGCAGAACCACTCCTTTATTGGGGGGTGTCTTGCTAATTGCCTATAATTTTCACCTGTTGTCTGTTCCATTTGCACAACAGCATGTGAAATAGATTGTCAATCAGTGTGGCTTCCTGAGTGGACAGTGTGATTTCACAGAAGTGTCATTGACTTGGAGTCACATTGTGTTGTTTAAAGGGGTTATCCAGGAAAAAAACTTTTTTTTATATATATCAACTGGCTCCTGAGAGTTAAACAGTTAAACTTCTATTAAAAAATCTTAATCCTTTCAGTACTTAAGATCTGCTGAAGTTGAGTTGTTCTTTTCTGTCTAAGTGCTCTCTGATGACACGTGTCTCGGGAACTGTCCAGAGTAGAAGCAAATCCCCATAACAAACCTTTTCTACTCTATGCAGTTCCCGAGACAAGCAGAGATGTCAGCAGAGAGCACTGTTGCCAGACAGAAAAGAACAACTCAACTTCAGCAGCTGATAATTATTGGAAGGAGTAAGATTTTTTAATAGAAGTAATTTACAAATCTGTTTAACTTTCTGGAGCCAGTTGATATATATATATATATATATATATATATATATATATATATATATATATATATATATATATATATATATATAAAAAAAAAGGTTTTTTCCTGGAATACCCCTTTAAGTGTTCCCTTTATTTTTTTGAGCAGTGTAGTTATATTAGAGGGACAAAGGTTTCTGCAGTAATATCAGAAAGTATTACTTTACTGAGAGAGTAGTGGATGCATGGAATAGCTTTCCTGCAGAAGTGGTAGCTGCAAATACAGTGAAGGAGTTTAATCCCTTAACGACCACGGACCTAAATGTACGTCCTGGTTTGGCGTGATTTCACGCACCAGGAAGTACATTTACGTCCTGTGTATGACCGCGAGCATCGGAAGGGTGCTCGCGTCATACACGGCAGGGTGATGCACGGATGTCCGTCATTAATCCCTCACATGCCGCGATCCAATCATCCAGCATGGTGGCCGGAGGTCCCCTCACCTGGCTCCGGTCGTCTCCCGGGGTCTTCTGCTCTGGTCTGAGATCGAGCAGACCAGAGCAGAAGATCACCGATAATACTGAGCAGTGCTGTGTCCTATGCATAGCACTGCACAGTATTAGCAATCAAAGGATTGCTGTAGATAGTCCCCTATGGGGACATAAATAGTGTAAAAAAAAAGTGAAAAATCCCCTCCCCCAATAAAAATGAAAATTGTCAGTTTTTCCCATTTTACCCCCAAAAAGTGTAATATTTTTTTTAATAAACTTATTTGGTATTGCTGCATTCATAAATGTCCGAACTATCAAAATATAATGTTAATGATCCCATACGGTGAATGGCGTAAACGTTAAAAAAATATTACAAAAATGCTGCTTTTTTGTCACATTTTATAAAAAAAAAATTCATAAAAAAATATCTAAAAGTTTTATATTTGCAAATGTGGTATCTTAAAAAAGTACAGATGACGGCGCAAAAAATGAGCCCTCATACCACCCTATATACGGAAAAATGAAAAAAGTTATAGGTGGTCAAAATAGGGCGATTTAAGATAACTGATTTTGTACAAAAAGTTTTAGATTTTTTTTTAAGCGGTACAAAAATATAAAAGTATCTAGACATGGGTATCATTTTAATCGTATTGACCCACAGAATAAAGAACACATATCATTTTTACCGTAAATTGTACAGTGTGAAAATGAACTCCTCCAAAATGTGCAACATTGTGGTTTTCATTTAAATTTCCTCCCTAAACATTTTATGGTAAAATGAGAGGTTTCATTACAAAGTACAATTGGTCACACAAAAAACAAGCCCTTATATGGGTCCGAAGATGGAAATATAAAAGAGTTATGGATTTTAGAAGGCGAGGAGGTAAAAATGAAAATGCTAAAATAAAATTGGCCTGGTCCTTAAGGTGAAAATGGGCTTGGTCATTAAGGGGTTAAGCATGCATGGGATGGGTATAAGGCTATCCTTCCTATAAGATAGGGATAGGTATAAGGCTATCCTTCCTATAAGATAGGGATAGGCATAAGGCTTTCCTTCCTATAAGATAGGGATAGGCATAAGGCTTTCCTTCCTATAAGATAGGGATAGGCATAAGGCTATCCTTCATATAAGATAGAGATAAGTATAAGGCTATCCTTCATAAAAGATAAAGAAGATTTAGATCAGCAGATCATCAAAAATGGAACATCAGAAGGAGTGCGGACCTCTTGAAAGATGATAAAAGTTGCTTTATTTAGAAAATGGTGCTTTTCAAAATAAAGCAACTTTTATCCTCTATCAAGAGGTCCGCACTCCTTCTGATGTTCCATTTTTGATGATCTGATGATCTAAATCTTCTTCTCCATGTGCACTGGAACTCGCTGCTGAGGATCCAGAGGAACGAGGATGCTGCGACCCTGACTTTCTACATGCTATCATAGGTGTTATGCTCTCAGCATAACACCGTAAGGTACGGGTCCATTTAATTGGCCTTATCATATTCCTACTCTTGTACTCCTTTTACCCGCACGAGGTGCGCACCGATCTTTTTTCTTTTCTTTTATTACTTCATATAAGATAGGGATAGGCATAAGGATATCCTTCATATAAGATAGTGATAGGCATAAGGCTATCCTTCATAAAAGATAGGGATAGGCATAAGGCTATCCTTCATAAAAGATAGGGATAGGCAGGGAGAATAAGCACTTCCCCCTCTACTACTTATACCTCTCCCTATACACCCGTGTGCACGTCTCATTGGTGTATAGAGAGTATTAAGGATATTGAGCAGACTAGATGGGCCAAATGGTTCTTATCTGCCGACACATTCTATTTGTCTATGTTTGTCCTTTAAGCAAATGGAGTGGCAGTCAATAATGCATACTGCTGCTCTATTCACCAGTAAATGAACTATGCTCTTATGCAGGAAGGGAGGAAAAGAAAAAAAGATGAGAGGCGCTCTCTGGCGTAGTAAGTTTTGTATCTCTTGGTTAGAAGAAGAGAAATAAAAAGGACCCAACCACCACACCTGTACAGTGGTACTGACCTTTAACCTCTTCAGGACACAGGGCGTATCCATACGCCCTGCATTCCGAGTCCTTAAGGACCGAGGGCGTATCCATACGCCTGTGGGAAATCCAGTCCCCAATCATTCAGCAGGCACCCTGGCACATCCTGAGACCCCCCCCCCCCTCCCCATGTCGGCGATCGGAGAAAATCACATGTCAATTCAGACATGCAATTTTCTTCAATTCCGGGTTGATCGGGTCTCTGGCCACCTGATCACCCGGAAAATAGGGCTGATCGGAGCTGTCAGCAACAGCCCCTATCAGCCTAAAGGATAGGAGTGAGGTCGCAAAGCTGCAATCTCCTCCTATCCCCTGGCAATAGGTACACAGGATGCTCTTTATTTCATTCGTTCATAAAAAGTTCAACTGGACAATCAATATATTATTTATTAGGAATATTTATTTTCCTTACAAGCAGAGAGCTTCAAAGTTAGAAAAATGCAAAATTTTCTAATTTTTCATGAAATTTTGGAATTTTTCACCAAAAAATTATGCAAGTATCAACAAAAATGTACCACTATGTTAAAGTAGAATATGAATATATCACGAAAAAACAATATTGGAATCAAATTCATAAGCGAGCTGCCAGGACACAGGAACCCATCCACAGGACGCTACACAATTTATATCGTGGACCTGAGGAAGGAGTGAGAGCAAGCCGAAACGCGTTGTCCAGTTGTACTTTTTATGTACGAATGAAATAAAGAGAATCCTGTGTACCTATTGGCCTACCGACTCTACTTAACAGTATGCTCTAATGCAGTAATGCAGTGTTTCCGTACCAGTGTGCCTCCAGCTGTTGCAAAACTACAACTCCCAGCATGCCCGGACAGCCAACAGCGAGAGGCACACTGGATGGGAAACATTGACACAGAATATAAATAGCTGTTCTATTGGAATCTATATTCTAATATCATTGTGAACCCACACGTAATAAATTCATATTTAGTCCATTGTTGGATGGAAACCCCCTTTGCCTTCAGAGCAGCTTGCTTTAATTATGGAATTAAAAAGTACTTCTGCAGATTTGTAAATATTTTACTTTATTTCACTCTTTATGGACCCAGCCCATTTTCGCCATAAGGACCAGAGCATTTTTTGCACATCTGACCACTGTCACTTTAAGCATCTAGAATGCTTTTACTTATGAATTTGATTCCAATATTGTTTTTTCGTGATATATTCATATTCTACTTTAACATAGTGGTACATTTTTGTTGATACTTGCATAATTTTTTGGTGAAAAATTCCAAAATTTCATGAAAAATTAGAAAATTTTGCATTTTTCTAACTTTGAAGCTCTCTGCTTGTAAGGAAAATAAATATTCCTAATAAATAATATATTGATTCACATATACAATATGTCTACTTTATGTTTGCATCATAAAGTTGATGAGTTTTAACTTTGGGAAGACATCAGAGGGATTCAAAGTTCAGCGGCAATTTTCAGATTTTTCAAAAAAAAAAATGTTAAAAAAAAATCGCATTTTTTCAGGGACCAGTTCAGTTTTGAAGTGGATTTGAGGGGCCTTCATATTAGACATACCCCATATATGACCCCATTATAAAACATTACCCCTCAAAGTATACAACATGACATTCAGAAAGTTTGTTAACCCTTTAGGTGTTTCACAGGAATAGCAGCAAAGTAAAGGAGAAAATCCAAAATCTGCATTTTTTAACACTAACATGTCCTTGTAGACCCAGTTTTTGAATTTTTACAAGGGGTAAAAGGAGAGAAATCACACTAAAAGGTGAAACCCAATTTCTCTTGAGTAAGGAAATAACTCATATGTGAACATTAGAAATGAGCGAACTTACAGTAAATTCGATTCGTCACAAACTTCTCGGCTCGGCAGTTGATGACTTTTCCTGCATAAATTAGTTCAGCTTTCTGGTGCTCCGGTGGGCTGGAAAATGTGGATACAGTCCAAGGAAAGAGTCTCCTAGGTCTGTATCCACCTTTTCCAGCCCACGGGAGCACCTGAAAGCTGAACTAATTTATGCAGGAAAAGACATCAACTGCTGAGCCGAGAAGTTCGTGAGGAATCGAATTTACTGTAAGTTCGCTCATCTCTAGTGAACATAAAGTGCTATGTGGATTCACTAGAGGCCTCAGAAGGGAAGGAGCGACAGTGAGATTTTGGAGAGTGAATTTTGCTGACATTTTTTGGGGGAATGTCACATTTAGGAAGCACCTATGGTGCCAGAACAGCAAAAAAAAAAAAAAAGAACCCAAATGGCATACTATTTTGGAAACTACACCCCTCATGGCATGTAACAAGGGGTCCAGCGAGCATTAACACCCCACAGGTGTTTGACTACTTTTCGTTAAAGTCAGATGTGTAAATGGCATTTTATTAATTTTTTTTCACTAAAATGCTGATATTTTTCCCCAAATTTACCATTTTTACAAGAGATAATAGGAGAAAATGCCCCCAAAATGTGTAACCCAATTTCTTTTGAGTATGGAAATACCCCATGTGTGGACATAAAGTGCTCTGCGGGTGCACTACAATGTTCAGAAGAGAAGGAGCCACATTTGGCTTTTTGAAAGCAAATTTTGATGAAATTGTTTTTTTTTTGGGGGGGGGGGCATGTTGCATTTAGAAAGCCCCTATGGTACCAGAACAGAAAAAAAGCCCCACATGGCACACTATTTGTGAAACAACACCCCTAAAGGAACATAACAAGGTGTTTGACAAATTTCTGCTAAAGTTGGACATGAAAATAAAAAAAAATATGTTTTTCACAAAAATTCTGGTGTTACTCCAAATTTTTCATTTTCACAAGGAGTAATAGGAGAAAAAGCCTCCCAACATTTTTAACCCCATTTCTTCTGAGTATGGAAATACCCCATATGTGGATGTAAAGTGCAGTTCGGGGGCACTACAATGCTCAGAAGAGCTTTTGGAGAGAGAATTTGTTTGGTATGGAAATCAGGGGCCATGTGCATTTACAAAGCCCCCCGTGGTGCCAGAACAGTGGCACCGGAAACTACACCCCTCATGGAATGTAATAAGGGGTGCAGTGAGTATTTATACTCCACTGGCGTTTGACAGACTTTTGGAACAGTGGGCTGTGCAAATGAAAAATTAAATTTTTCATTTTCATGGACCACTGTTCAAAAAATCTGTCAGACACCTGTGGGGTGTAAATGCTCACTGCACCCCTTATTACATTCTGCGAGGGGTGTAGTTTCAAAAATGGGGTCACACGTGGGGGGTCCACTGTTCTGGCACCACGGGGGCTTTGTAAACACACATGGCCTTCAATTCCAGACACATTCTCTCTCCAAAAGCCCAATGGCTTTGTAAGGCGCCGCAGAGCACTTTACATTCACATATGGAGTATTTTATACTCAGAAGAAATGGTGTTACAAATTTTGGGGGCTTTTTTCCTCTTACCACTTGTGAAAATGAAAAAAATTGGGATAACACCAGCATTTTAGTGAAAAAATGTAAAAAAATTAATTTTCATGTCCAACTTTAAGGAAAATTCTTCAAACACCTGTGGGGTGTTAAGGCTCACTATACCCCTTGTTACGTTGTTACGTTCCCTGAGGGGTGTAGTTTCCAAAATTAGGTCACATGTGGGTGTTTTTTTTTGTGTTTATATCAGAACCGCTGTTGCAATCAGCCACCCCTTTGCCTCTCACTCCTGAGCCTTGTTGTGCATCCGCAGAGCATTTTACGTCCATATATGGGGTATTTCCGTACTCAGGAGAAATTGCAACACCAGCATTTTTTGTTTTGTTTTTTACAATAACATGCTGGAGTAGACCCCAACTTTACCTTTTCCTAAGGGGTGAAAGGAGAAAAAGCCCCCAAAATTTGCTAGGCAAATACTCCATATGTGGTACTGAAATACCCCATATGTGGCCCTATACTGTTGCCTTCAAATACGACAGGGCTCCGAAGTGAGAGAGCACCATGCGCATTTGAGGCCAAAATTAGGGATTTTCATAGGGATGGACCCGGATGCAAGAATTAGACTTGCCTCCGATACCAAAATTACCCTATGGCAGTGAATCCCAAACATGGTGCCTCCAGCTGTTGCAAAAATCCCAGCATGCCTGGACAGTCAATGGCTGTCCGGCAATACTGGGAGTTGTTGTTTTGCAACAGCTGGAGGCTCCGTTTTGTAAACAGTGCCGTACCAGACGTTTTTCATTTTTATTTGTAGGGGGGTCACTGTGTAGAGGTATATGTAAATGTAGTGTTTTACCCAATATTTTGTGTAGGTGTAGATGTAGTGTGTTGTTTTTAGGGTACACAGGCGGGGGTTTACAGCGAGTTTCTCACTGGGAGTTTGAGCTGCAGTGGAAAATTTGCTGCATCTCAAACTTGCAGTGAGGAACTCACTGTAAACCCCACTCGTGTGAATGTACCCTGTACATGTACAAAACTCCAGCTGTTGCAAAACTACAACTACATGCTGGGGGTTGTAGTTATGAAACAGCTGGAGACACACTGGTTGCAAAACACTGAGAGTTTGTTACTTAACTCATTGTTTCGCAACCACTGTGCCTCCAGCTATTGCAAAACTACAACTCCCAGCACGTACGGTCTGTAGCATGTAACAAACTCATTGTTTTGCAACCAGTGTGCCTTCAGCTGTTGCAAAAGATACAACCCCCAGCATTCATGGACAGCCTTAGGGAATGTTGTAACTTGTAGCTATGCAACAGCTGGAAGCACACTACTGCAACATGCACAGACTACCAAAGGGCATGCTGGGGGTTGTAGTTATGCAATTGCCTGAGGCACATGTTTTAATAGAAAAAAATGTGCATCCAGCTGTTGCCTTATTACAACCCCCAGCATGCACAAACTATCAAAGGGCATGCTGGGAGTTGTAGCTGTGCCTCCTGCTGTTGCATAACAACAACTCCCAGCATTCCCTTTTGTGCATGCTGGGAGTTGTTGCTAGGCTACAGCAGGAGGCATGGCCTTACCTCCTGCCTGTCATCCTGCCGCCACTGCTGTCTCCGCTCCAGGGGCCCCTATGTCGCAGCCGTTGCTGGGGATCAAGTGCCCCCACTACAGGTACACGCTCCCGTCACCCGTTCTTGCCCTCCGGAGTAGGGGTGAAGCAAAGCGGGTGCCATTAGGGACACCACCACAGCAGGCGTCCTGAATCAGGACGATCGTGAGGTGCTGTGTCGGACGGCATCTATCACCCTTTTTTTCTGGGTCACTGACCCGATTGACCCGGAATTGCCGCAAATCGACGATCTCAGGTCCCCCCCCCCCCCCGGTGTGCGGCGTGGAAAACTTTTTTTTTTTTTTTTAAATCAACTGGTATCAAAAAGTTAAACAGATTTGTAAATTCCTTCTATTAAAAATCTTAATCCTTCCAGTACTTTTTAGGGGCTAAACACTACAGAAGAAATGCTTTCCTTTTTGGATTTCTCTGATGTCACGACCACAGTGCTTTTTGCTGACCTCTGCTGTCCAGTTTTGGAACTGCGCAGAGCAGGAGAAAATCCCCATAGCAAACATATGCTGCTCTGGACAATTCCTAAAATGGACAGCAGAGGTCAGCAGAGAGCACTGTGGTCATGACATCAGAGAAATCCAAAAATAAAAGCAAGTCCCAGGACATCAGGGCGTACCTGTACACCCTGGGTCCTTAGGGGGTTGAAGAAACACTCTAGGAAATATTTGTTTATTTATTTTTACTTATATAGTGCAGCATAGGCTATTATAAGAGAATAATGCAGAGGTTCTTATGTATGCCTCATGCTTACCTGTTTTAGCTGATGTGGCAGGCATCAACCATACTGATTCTATTTAAAAAAAAAAAAAATATCTTTATATTACACACTATGTTAAGATATAATCAGCCTAAATGCACAGGCATGAATATGAAGTAGGTAAAGAATTACTTAGAATTGTTTCTAAACTTTAAGATTGTGTTTCCTCTTTTAGTGCTATCAGGAGGCGTCCAATAGGTTGGCACATACAGCATGTTGTTCTTTAGCTATATATAGTATTTCCAGTCTGCTCTCCATTATACCAACATATGTTTCCTCGTCAGAACATAGAGCACCGTATGGCTCGGTTACCGTCTTTTTGATACAATTATACATTCTGAATTACATTATCATAGATCACTGATGGTAACGATCATCAATTTTATATATTATTTTCCATGTTATACATTTTTACACATCATCAATTAGTGTTAGTTATGATCGTTGAGCAAGGATTGTAGAGAGAGAGAAAGAAAAGCCTGGTGGAAGCTCCGTGGTGCTGCTACGAAGCCTGGGACTATGTGCAGTGGTCTCCAAACTGTGGACATCCAGCTGTTGAAAAACTACAACTCCTATCATGCCCGGCCAGCCATTAGCCATGCATATATGAATATTTATATCAACTCTATATTTATATCTATCTATCTCAAATCTATCTATCTATCTACCCCTATACAGTGACCCCCCGACCTACGATGGCCCCGACATATGATCATTTCAACATATGATGCTTTTGTATGTCGGGGCCATCGCATAAACGGCTATCCGGCAGCGCAGATTGCTTCAGCTGCCACCGGATAGCCATTTACGGTGCCCCGTGTGGTCCGCTGACGATCACTTACCTGTCCTCGGGGCTCCGGCGCGTCCTCTTCGGGATCCCCTGCATCGTCGCCGCTCTCCATCGTCGACATCACGTCGCTGTGCACGCCGTCCCGTCATCCAATAGGAGCGGCGTGCGTAGCGACGTGATGGTGGCGACAGAGAGCGAGGATGCCGGGGAAGCAGAGGCCTTGCCGGAGCAGCGATGTAAGGCTACATCCAGGGCAGCGGTGACGAGCAGTGTTGGTCCGGAGCGGCAGGGACACGTGAGTATAACCTCCAATACCAGTGGTCTTCAACCTGCGGACCTCCAGATGTTGCAAAACTACAACTCCCAGCATGCCCGGACAGCCGTTGGCTGTCCGGGCATGCTGGGTGTTGTAGTTTAGCAACATCTCGAGGTCCGCAGGTTGTAGACCACTGTCCTATACTTTACATTGCACGGATCCCTCAACATACGATGGTTTTAACTAGAGATGAGCGAACTTACGGTAAATTTGATTTGTCACAAACTTCTCGGCTCGGCAGTTGAGGACTTTTCCTGCATAAATGAGTTCAGCTTTCAGGTGCTCCGGTGGGCTGGAAAAGGTGGATACAGTCCTAGGAGACTCTTTCCTAGGACTGTATCCACCTTTTCCAGCCCACCGGAGCACCTGAAGGCTGAACTAATTTATGCAGGAAAAGTCAGCAACTGCCGAGCCGAGAAGTTCGTGACAAATCGAAATTACTGTAAGTTCGCTCATCTCTAGTTTTAACAAACGAGGGTCCATTTGGAACAGATTACCATCGTATGTTGAGGGACCGCTGTATTATGTGTGAGATTCACTGATTGTACAATGCTTGAAAAACAGAAGGCGAGCTGGTTGAAACGCTGCTTGCTGCGAGACACTTTTCTATGGAATAAATACAGTTTTTGCACTTTAAAATGTGTGCTGTGGAGATCTACTTTTTGCTGTCTGAAGTCGGAATTCCTAACCTGGATTCACATACCTGCATATACCACATGCGACTATTTGCACCTATATGGGTTTGCGATAGCCTGGGGGAGTAGGGTATATGGCAGTGTAGCTGTGCGGTTACTAAGGGTGCTTACTTAACTCTTTCTATTCATCACGCCAGGGTGAGGGCTATTCTCTGTATGCTTGTTCTACCACCCTCCTTCCCAAGAGCGATAGGGAGATAGGAAATAATGGATTGTCCACAACCGGAGATTTGCAGAAACTTGTTGGAACTTTTACTGAAGATTTTAGGCAATAATGAACAGGAACAGTCCATATAACAGAGTCTATTAGAGCTTGACAAGTGATTGGGACCTCGTGAGTCTATTGAGCTTAGGAGGGTAATTGTTGCGATGATCCACTGGATTTAGGGGTTTAGATTCGGTCCTGTAATCACGCTAGCTCTAGCGGGGATTGAGATTTTAACTCACGGTTTTGTTTCAGGCTGATGCCGGCAGGTTTCTGGCCTAGCCTATCTTTAAAAGTTGCGCAGATCCGTCCTGCTAGTCCGGCATCCACGAGAGCAGCAACTCAAGAGAGCGATCATTGGCTAAAGCTCCCTTATATGGGCAGGGGTTGGACTAAAGCTCACTGGTCCATAACAACTGTCAATCTTCGGTACATAGAATTATGGGTTATCATGTGACCCAAGGACCTCCAAAGGTCCTCCAACATACCATGTAGGAATCAACATAGTCACATGACCAAAGGCCCTGCGACGCTACCAAGGTAAGTACTAATATACATTATATTAAATCTATACATTTAAACATTACACAAGAGGATACTAGGGGCTGTCCTACCTGGGGAGCCTTACCTGAACGTAGTGACTCTGACTTTGGGGACCACCATACAAGGTACGGTATGCAATACGGTACTGGGACACCACAGGTTGTGCTGTTCTATCTATATACAACAATAGGCAGAAGAACAGCACACCTGTAGAAATATGCAAAGTTTGGTGCAGAGCAGTTTCTGGAGCTCAGGTCAGGAGCTCATCAAAATACGAGAAATAGTAGGAAAAAAGGTGGTGGATGCGCTGCTCAGGGGTGTTCACAGTAGAACGGACCAGGCCGGCACAGGAAAAGAAATATTTTATTGGCAATACGGACAATGCATTTCGGCACCTACAAAGCCCTTCCTCAGGTCCAATTTGACAGTACTAAAAAACACACATGAATGGAAATGTATATATATATATATATATATATATATATATATATATATATATATATATGTATATATGGTCACCACGTAATAAATATATAATAATTAAAACATATATATGCTATGGTTTTTATTGTGTATGTTTCTTGGAAAGGGTCAGTATATCATAAAACAATATTCTAATAGTATGTGCGGGAAGTATGTATAGAACTATACGGTTAGGTATAAAAACACATATAATTACATCAATGAAAAATGGCTTATTAGTAATTTGACAGTATTAAAAAATACACAAATATATATGTATATATATATATATATATATATATATATATATATATATATATATATATATATAAAATAAAGATGTATGAGTGGCACTGTGCGGAATTTAATCCCAGGATCCAGGCGGGTGCTCAGTCCTGTGTAAGACCAGATCAACGCGTCCCAAGTAATGTAATTCCAAAAATAAACAGGGCGGCACTCCAGCGATCCAATATAAAACGTATTTATTCACCCAAAATGTGAAGCGACGTTTCGACCTGCTCAATGCTTGAGAAAGACCTCATTGAGCAGGTCGAAACGTCGCTTCACATTTTGGGTGAATAAATACGTTTTATATTGGATCGCTGGAGTGCCGCCCTGTTTATTTTTGGAAATATATATATATATATATATATATATATATATATATATATATACACACAGTACAGACCAAAAGTTTGGACACAACTTCTCATTCAAAGAGTTTTCTTTATTTTCATGACTATGAATATTGTAGATTCACACTGAAGGCATCAAGACAATGAATTAACACATGTGGAATTATAGACATAACAAAAAAGTGTGAAACAACTAAAAATATGTCATATTCTAGGTTCTTCAAAGTAGCCACCTTTTGCTTTGATTACTGCTTTGCACACTCGACAATCTCTTTATGAGCTTTAAGACGTAGTCACCTGAATTGGTCTTCCAACAGTCTGGAAGGAGTTCCCAGAGATGCTTAGCACTTGTTGGCCCTTTTGCCTTCATTGGGTTCAGGTCCGGTGACTGTGGAGGCCAGGTCATCTGGCGCAGCACCCCGTCACTCTCCTTCTTGGTCAAATAGCCCTTACACAGCCTGGAGGTGTGTTTGGGGTCATTGTCCTGTTGAAAAAAAATTATGGTGCAACTAAACGCAAACCAGATGGAATAGCAGCCGCTGCAAGATGCTGTGGTAGACATGCTGGTTCAGTATGCCTTTAATTTTGAATAAATCCCCAACAGTGTCACCAGCAAAGCCCCCCCACACCATCACACCTCCTCCTCCATCCTTCACGGTGGGAACCAAGCATGTAGAGTCCATCTGTTCATCTTTTCTGCGTCGCACAAAGACACGGTGGTTGGAACCAAAGATCTCAAATTTGGACTCATCAGACCAAAGCACAGATTTCCACTGGTCTAATGTCCATTCCTTGTGTTCTTTAGCCCAAACAAGTCTCTTCTGCTTGTTGCCTGTCCTTAGCAGTGGTTTCCTAGCAGATATTCTACCATGAAGGCCTCACACAGTCTCCTCTGTTGTTCTAGAGATGTGTCTGCTCTAGAACTCTGTGCGGCATTGACCTGGTCTCTAATCTGAGCTGCTGATAACCTGCGATTTCTGAGGCTGGTGACTCGGATGAACTTATCCTCCGCAGCAGAGGTGACTCTTGGTCTTCCTTTCCAGGGGCGGTCCGCATGTGAGACAGTTTCTTTGTAGCTCTTGATGGTTTTTGTAACTGCACTTGGGGGACACTTTCCACCTAGAATATGACATATTTTCAGTTGTTTCACACTTTTTTGTTATGTTTATAATTCCACATGTGTTAATTCATAGTTTTGATGCCTTCAGTGTAAATCTACAATTTTCATAGTCATGAAAATAGAGAAAACTCTTTGAAGGAGGTGTGTCCAAACTTTTGGTCTGTACTGTATATATATATATATATATATATATATATATATATATATATATATATATATATATACATATATATATATATATGTGTGTTATAAATGTGATAACATATAATTATTATAATTATTATCGATATTCTGATAGTATGTGGGAGAGGTATGTGTAAAGCAACACAGTTATGTTTAAAAAAATACATATATTTACATCAATAATGAAAACATTTTTAGCATAGGGCAACCAGGTACAGAGCTTGTCAGTGAAGATTAATAAAATGCATAGTTTTTTTTTTTAATATATAAAACATACATAGTATATACAATGTGAGAAGGTAAAGGGGATAATAGTGGACGGTCGATATGTGTCACCAAGGCTCCTGGCCTTGGTGAAGTAAGAGCCGGTATTATTCAGTGTCTGTGTTGCGATGAAGACTGACACTGTGGCTGTAGTATGGCTGGAAGGCCAATCCGGGACGGCTCTTACTGGGAATGACCAAGTCTACCGTGGGGGCCATTTCCCACAATCCAGGCCGCCGTTTGTTGGCCTTAAAGGCAGCTTGCTTCACCAGCTGAGGGGGATTTGCATGTTGGAGGTCACTCTGCCAGAGTGGTGAGGTGGAATCTGGTCGAAGCTGGTGAGCAGCTAGCCTGGAGGCCTGGAAAAGACTTGCTTATTGCCGTATGGCATGGACTCAGGTGTGAACTAACACCTAAGGAATGCAGGTGTACTTTGTTACTTTTTCTTTGAACTGCATCTAAGACTGTTTTTGCTGTTTGCCAAGTGTGAATAAAACACTAAACTTTGATTTGAAAAGTATTGTTTCCTTGCCTCTATACTGCAACTGCACTTATCCACAATAGCGAGTCATCACAACAGGCAGTATAAATGTAACAGGCAGTGCCTGGAACACATACAAAGTGTATATGCGATCTCGGGCTAGCTCAGTTATGATTATACGTTTTGATAAGTAGTGGAAAACAGTCAGGAACTTACCACTTCTAGTAGTTGGTACTGTGAGAGTGTTCTACAGAAAGGAGGAACAAGAGTGAGATGGAATGGTAGGGTTAACAGGCTTTGCGAGCAGGGTATTGGGGTTAACTGGAATACCTGGTGGGGATCCTGTGTAGTATTGGTGCCGGCGTTGTCTGGTTGCTCGTGATGCGAGCGCGCACATAAAGCTGGGACTCCTGTCACATCACTTCCGGCCAGCGCCGATGTTGCCATGGTGCCGCAGACGCTGTGTTGTCAGCAGCGTGTGGACAGAGTAGTGGTGTCAGCGCTCCTATATAATGTTCAGCAGGGGATTGGGATTGATTAGAATGGGAATATTGGATATAGTAAAGCAGCATGAAAGGGGTAAAAGAGTGGATAAGAGCCTGCAAATTTGCAAATAAGATGTAAGGGGATAAATAAGTGTAATTGGGATATTGGAACTGGATGGGAATGTGTGAAAGTGTGGAGGGGGTCCAGGTTTATAAGGCTGTAAATACACATAGGACAATAATTGGCATTGTATGTACTTCCCTGCATTACGGGGATACAAGTGGGTAGGGCTGTCATTTCGAATAGGACAATAGTTGCAATGTATATGCTTGACTATATTAAAGGATTGTATACTGTAGATAATTAATGAGTGGAATTGATTTCAGGGGAAGGGAAAGGGTAGTTGTGGAAATGGGATTGGGGTATTCTGGATGTGTGTCGGAAGTATATAGGGGTGGTATGGAATGGATGGGACACCGGGGATGGCGATGAAGGGATGGGAAAGTATATCCTGTGGATGTGTGATCACAGGGTAGCGGCAAGTCTTTATCAGATACCACAGTTTGGGGGGAAATTAAAAGGATTTTTGCAAGAAATATCACAACATTGGAGTTCAATGCATTTGTTGAGCCCTTCGGGATGTAAACAGTGCATTTTGAAAATCCAATATGCCTCTCTTCTTTTCAGAATCTGTATTCTGTTCCCTGTGTCACATGGTATTTACTCAATCGGTGTGATTCTGATGGAAGAAAAGTCCTTGTTGTGTCTTTCTGTAAGGTGGGGGGATACACTTTGCTTAAGATGTCCTTTTGAACTATTATGGCGGTGACCATTGAGGTGTTTCCACAAAGTTTGGGTTGTTCTTCCGATGTATTGCATTCCGCAGACGCACTCAATGAGATGAATAACATAAGAGGAACCGCAGGTCTAGTGGACTTTAATAGGAAATGTCATGGAAGTGGTTTTGGAGGTGAACATGCATGAATTGTGAGTGATAGTTTGACAACAGAGGCAGCCTTTCTGTCTCCATTTGAAAGAGGTTGCTGGCAAAGGAACTAGAGTTTGTTGAAGAGATTCCTTGGATGTCGTAGGTTTCTTCAGATGGCTTGGTGCCAGAATGTTTCTCAGCGTTTTAGCCCTGTAAAATGTGAACCCGTGTGTGGTGAGAATTACTTTGCTTAAAATGGTATCCTGGCGTAGGATGTGGCCATTTTTTTTTTCAAGATCTCCCGGATTTTTTGGTGTGACTGGTTATACGATGTAATGAAGTTGGTACTGAATTCAGTGGACTTGTTCGTAGATTTTGTATCAGTACAGGAGGAAGAATTTAACATTTTGATGGAAGAGATGTTGGTGGTTGGAAATAGTAGGGATACCTGGCTGCTGGATAAATTGTGAGTGAAGGCATCTTTTAGAATGGTGTTTGAATCATTGTTGTTCAGATGTTTGATGAAATGATCTGCTTGTTCCAGTCCTCCATCCCAAATGATGAATAAATCATCTATATATTGTTTGTAATATAAGATGTCCATGGTAAATTCAGTAGATCCATAAATGTATTTGGATTCGAACCCCCCCCCCCCCATGAAGATATTGGCATAAATGGGGGTCACACGGGTCCCCGTTGCGGTACCACGCTTTGTGTGTAAGAATTCATTCCAGTCCTTCCAATAAGAAATTAATCTGTTTTTCTTCCAGATTTCCAGTTTTGTTTAAAAATTCCAATGTGGTCTTTAGACCGAGTTCATGATGGATGTTTGAGTACAGTGAGGATACGTCAAGTGTGAGGAACATGTAATGTTGGTCCCAGTGGATGCCCATGAGGTCTTGGATGAGGCTTGCAGAATCCTTTAAGAATAATGGGAGAATGGTGATGATCTCTTGCAGAAACAGATCTATGAAGTGTGACAATTGGCTTGGTAATTGATCCAGTTCCCAATATTATTGGTCTGCCTGGTGAATTTGTAAGATCTTTATGAATCTTAGGCAGATGATAGAAAAATGCAGTCGGGGAGCTGGTACCCTGAGGAATTGTTTTTTATCTTTATTGAGTATGCCATTGGAATATGCTGCAGAGATAAATTGCATATAATCACGGTGGTATTCTGGGTTTTGTGTAATATGATGTGTCTGATAATATGTGGTTGGCTTCCTTAAAGGTGTACTTTGCTGATGAGCATTTGGGATAAAACCCTTTAAGGTAATCATCTCTGTTCTGGACTAATACTCCTCCTTTGTCAGCATTGCGTATCACTAGATCCTAGTTCTCTTTCAGGAATTGCATTGCTCGGTTTTCTTCATTAGTAACGTTATTGTTGGGCAGCTTGTGTGGTGCTGTAGTTGGTAAGCTGGTGAGTTCTTCTAATACGATGCTGTAAAAGGTGTGGGGGTGATGACCTTTATGATGGACGGGATAAAAGTTGGATTTTCCCTTGACCTTTTGATGTAAGTAAGGATTGTGAGGAAAATCTGTAGCGGGGGCTGTGGGCACATTTTTGGCTTTTCCACTTCAAAATGTCATTTTAGCGCAAGTTTCCGAATAAATGCGTTCAGATCCACGAAGACATCAAAATCATTTATCGATTAGACAGGGCAAAAAGATAATCCCTTGGCCAGAGGTGAGTGTTCGGCCCTGGAGAATAGGTGTGTGGACAAGTTGAAAATCTGGATCATTTCAGCTTGTTCTTCTTTGGAGTCTGATGTTTTTAGATGTGTGGTTCTCTTCTTTTCCCCTCTGTATCCTCAGGTCCTCCTTTTCTTTTGGTCAACAGAATCAATATGGGTGTACCTGTTAGTGTCGGCTGAAAATATTTGGTGATTTTCTTCAGTTGTGGAGTTCTGCTTCTGGTGTTAGAGGAGGGGTCTTGGTGTCAGGGACTGACCGGGGGACAGGAAGAGGGAGCCCTAAACTGACCCTAAAACCACTCTCCCTGCCTTTTAGCCCATCCACCCTAAATGGTGGATCGACAACTGTGCGCCGATCCCTCCCTGAGCTAAAGTGCAGGGGCCTAATGAAAACACATACTAACAAATAGTCGGTCACAAACCAGAAACATAGAAGAACATAGAGCTCCATAGTATAAAAGTTCAGAAGACACAGATCAGTGAGCAGCACAGGGGACACTATATCAGCAGACATGAACAGAGGACTCAGTGGTCGTGAACACATGACACTATAGATAAGCGGTCATGAACAGAACTCCAAAGTTCTGAATAAACCACTGATAAACATATAGAGTTCAAAACGGATAAGTCTGAACATATTCCAGAACAAAATAGGACTAAGCTTAATTCCCTTGAAAAACCTCTGGTAAACATAGGAATAACAATACCCTCTGAGTCCCCATGGACAGGCAAACGGGATCTATCGCTAAACAGGAATTATCACAATCCCTCCGAACACCTTCGGTCAACACGGAGTCCCCATGGACAGGTTACAGGGATGCCAAGTTACAAGTCAGAAAAATGGATACAACAGGATATAATTATAGACCACTGTTCACACTGAACACAAGACATGAATAGCAATCCCTCCAAACACCTCCAGTAGACAAGGAGTCCCCATGGAGCGGTAACAGGGATGCAACATAGGACACTGTTCACACTGCACCCACAAACTGGACACTCCGCTCCACTAACAAATTAGCCATTAATATTAAATCCAAATAGACTACTGGCCAGCGGCAAACTCCACAGTGTGGTCAGAATGCTGGCCCAGTAGGAAAACAGAAATATAAAACACAGAACTTCATAAGAACAGATACAAGAGAAAATACAGTGTGAACAGACACATAGCAGAAAAGATATACAAATCCTAAAACTGACTATGCAAACACAGATTAAAATCTACTATAAGCATGCAACCTAACCATGGCTAAAACCAGAAAACACAAATTGCATGCTAAGACATAGATAGTAGATTAAAAGCTCAAATAAAGAGTGTTTCACCAAGAGCTCCATGCAGCATGTCCAGCATCTTAGCAAGTGAGGATTAGTGATGAGCGGCATTGCCCATATTCGAATTTGCGATATTTCGCAAATATATAGACGATTATTCATCCAATATTTGTGAATTTCGCATATTCGTTATATTTGCATATTCGCGTATTCGAGGAAGAAAACAGTGAGGGGGTGGGCAACTTTACTATTGGTTGCTAGGGATGTTGTTGATAGCCTCTGACTAGTGTATTTGCATCATTCTAATTGGCCCACAAGTGAAAATAAGAAATATGCAAATATTCACCTATGCAAATATGCGCATAGGCGAATATTCACATATGCGAATATGGGCATATGCGAATATGTGCAAAAAAGTGAATATTCGTTATTTCGAATATATAGCAAATATATTCGCAATATTCACGAATTCGCAAATTTGCAATATTCAAGCTAAAAATTGGAAAATGCGAATATTCGTGCCCAACACTATTGAGGATATAATGAAGTTTTGCCAGCCCAGAGGCTAGACTGGACTGACTTTACATAGACACACCCTAGGAGCTATTGGCTAGCAAGTCAAAGACAATAACTATTCCCTGGTCAGGGAACATAAAGCTGTTCACACAAAAGCAAACCAATAGCTGTGTTTGAACACAGGCCAATACAGACATGACACTTGGTGGGGGAAATCCTAAAAAAGAGATCTGATACGAGATGCTGAGTGGTGAAATTATTTCTACTGGTGAATTGACAACTGGTAAATGCCATTCCACAGTGTTTTGTAGGTTAGGTATGAAGGCGATGTCATCATGGTCATATGGATCAAAAGGAGAGTATGTTGAATCTTGAGTGGGTGCCGGTATCTGTGTGGCCGGTGGGGTATGTTCATATACTGAAAAAATAGAGTTCTGAAGAGTAGTCGGTGAATCCTGTTTTGTGGGTGTTGGAGGTCCACGAAGTTGCAGATTTTCTGGAGGATTCAATGTTCAGTGGGTGATTTGTATGTGTTGATGGCACGAGACTTGTTGGTTGTTTATGGAGTTGTTTTCTGTATTCTTTTTGTTTGAGAAATTTGAGTTGCGGTATGTTCTCCCATTGTTTGGACGTTTGTTCAGGCATGGCTTTTTGGTGGGTATTTGGTGGGGAGGATCTATGTGCTGCCTATGCTCATTGTAGGGGCATGTTTCGTTTCAGGGTTTACTGTAGAAATATGGGTGGGTGGATTCAGAGTAGAGTCTTTTTTCCCTCCTCTTTTTTCCGGTCTGCTGCAGTTGGTTGCATAGTCTTGTCATTCTCGTTTCAGTTTCATTGATTTGGCCTCAATAAGTTCTTTTTCAAAGTTTTTTGTTTTGCTGTTGATTCTGTTGTGTATAGTCTGAAACTCTGGGTGTTGGGAGAATTGTTCAAGTTGTGTTAAGGTACTATTGATTTTTGTGCTAAGTTCTTCGCATACTTTCAGGCGTTTGTGGATGAGAGAATCCATCATCAGGAGAGAACAGTAGATCATCGGTTTTTCCCAATCGGTTGTAAAGTTGGAATCTTCTGGAAATGCAGATGTAAATGGAAGTTTCAGGCCCCGGGGGCTAATCTGTTTATTTTGGTAGATCCTAAGGAACCATGCCGGCACCGATACAACACAGGATCCCCACCAGGTATTCCAGTTAACCCCAATACCCTGCTCGCAGAGCTTGTTAACCCTACCATACCATCTCACTCTTGTTCTTCCTTTCTGTAGAACACTCTCACAGCATCAACCACTAGAAGTGGTAAGTTCATGACTGTTTCCCGCTACTTATCAAAAGCGTATTATCATAACTGAACTAGCCCATAATCGCATATACACTTTGTATGTGTTCCAGCCACTGTCTGTCACATTTATACTGCCTGTATATACTATGTATGTTTTATATACAGGGTGGGCCATTTATATGGATACACCTTAATAAAATGGGAATCGTTGGAGATATTAACTTCCTGTTTGTGGCACATTAGTATATGTGAGGGGGGAAACTTTTCAAGATGGGTGGTGACCATGGCGGCCATTTTGAAGTCGGACATTTTGAATCCAACTTTTGTTTTTTCAAAAGGAAGAGGGTCATGTGACACATCAAACTTATTGGGAATTTCTCAAGAAAAACAATGATGTGCTTGGTTTTAACATAACTTTATTCTTTCATGAGTTATTTACAAGTTTCTGACCACTTATAAAATGTGTTCAATGTGCTGCCCATTGTGTTGGATTGTCAATGCAACCCTCTTCTCTATATACTGCTATATACTACTATATACACCGCAGGAGAAATGCTAGCACAGGCTTCCAATATCCATAGTTTCAGGTGCTGCACATCTCGTATCTTCAAGGCATAGACAATTGCCTTCAGATAACCCCAAAGATAAAAGTCTAAGGGGGTCAGATCGGGAGACCTTGGGGGCCATTCAACTGGCCCACGACGACCAATCCACTGTCCAGGAAACTGTTCATCTAGGAATGCTCGGACCTGACACCCATAATGTGGTGGTCACCATCTTGCTGGAAAAACTCAGGGAACGTGCCAGCTTCAGTGCATAAAGAGGGAAACACATCATCATGTAGCAATTTCACATATCCAGTGGCCTTGAGGTTTCCATTGATGAAGAATGGCCCCACTATCTTTGTACCCCATATGCCGCACCATACCATCAATTTTTGTGTTACAACAGTCTTGGAGGGATCCATCCAATGTGAATTAGTGTCAGACCAATAGCGGTGGTTTTGTTTTTAACTTCACCATTCACATAAAAGTTTCCTCATCACTGAACAAAATCTTCTGCGTAAACTGAGGGTCCTGTTCCAATTTTTGTTTTGCCCATTCTGAAGCACCTGAAACTACGGATACTGGAAGCCTGTGCTAGCATTTCTCCTGCGGTGTATATAGTAGTATATAGCAGTGTATACGGATACTGGAAGCCTGTGCTAGCATTTCTCCTGCGGTGTATTTAGTAGTATATAGCAGTATATACGGATACTGGAAGCCTCTACTAGCATTTCTCCTGCGGTGTATATAGTAGTATATAGCAGTGTATACGGATACTGGAAACCTGTGCTAGCATTTCTCCTGCGGTGTATATAGTAGTATATAGCAGTGTATACAGATACTGGAAGCCTGTGCTAGCATTTCTCCTGCGGTGTATATAGTAGTATATAGCAGTGTATATGGATACTGGAAGCCTGTGCTAGCATTTCTCCTGCGGTGTATATAGTAGTATATAGCAGTATATAGAGAAGAGGGTTGCATTGACAATCCAACACAATGGGCAGCACATTGAACACATTTTATAAGTGGTCAGAAACTTGTAAATAACTCATGAAAGAATAAAGTTTCGTTAAAAACCAAGCACATAATTGTTTTTCTTGTGATATTCCCAATAATTTTGATGTATCACATGACCCTCTGTCTATTGGAAAAACAAAAGTTGGATTCAAAATGTCCCACTTCAAAATGGCCGCCAATGGTCACCACCCATCTTGAAAAGTTTCCCCCCCCCCTCAGATATACTAATGTGCCACAAACAGAAGTTAATATCACCAACCATTCCCATTGTATTAAGGTGTATCCATATAAATGGCCCACCCTGTATATACGTATCTTTGATCATAATCGTCTATGAAATAGCGCTGAAATTTTTCTTGGAGCTATAACTAATGTTTCTGTATCTTTTGTAAGTTCTCCTTTTTGCATGGACAATTTAAAAATGTTTCTAAATAAACAGTTAAAAACACAAAAAATCCCAGATTGTTAGTACTGGGGGGGGGGGGGGGGGGGGGGAACACGTACTGTACAGACAGGATAGATAACGTGTAAGACTCCTGATGTAGACATCTGAGAAAGGCTTCACACTACGACAGGTGGCTCTGTCAGATCTCCATCTGCAATATCTGCTCCTACCAGACCCTGGACAGGTGAGACATCTGGAGAGTGACAGGTGCTGGAGAGCCGGGTAGTCAAAAAAGACAAAGAAGAAAATAAAAACCTTAGCTACTATATTATACTTGTTTTCCTTATCTCTGTTTAAACCTTCTTTGTGATTGATCCATCTAAGGATGCATTCTAATGCTATGGCTGCAACATAGACACGAAACCGTGCACATATGCATTCACCAATGCAGTGTTTCCCAATCAGGGTGCCTCCAGCTGTTGCAAAACTACAACTCTCAGCATACCCGGACAGCCAAAGGCTGTCCGGGCATGCTGGGAGTTGTAGTTTTGCAACAGCTGGAGGCACCCTGGTTGACAAATACTGCGCATTTTGGCTCTACATGATACTGATAATGAGATCTGACACAAAGCTAACTTGGCATAACACTTAAACATAAAGCTAACACTGCATATGCAGAACATAACAAACAGTAAGGTATAGATTAGCACAAAATTAGACAAATGCAATGTGTATATAGATATCTCTCTCACCAATCCACAAGCTCGCCAGTGGCCTACCCTAATCTTTGCCCTAGTGGCTGTTGGGTACCTTCAGTTGGTGCACATTGAATAGATGGGGTCCACACAAAGTCCGGCCCCACAACGCTATTTGGAGTAGGCTGCAAATCTCAAAATGTCTGCAAATGGATCTCAAGGTCTTTTATCGGTATGTGAATTTAGGGTGCCCTATTGTGGGAAAGGGAAGAAGGGCTTCAGGCTTACCCTTACACAGGCTGTAATCACATCAGTCCAGCTTTACTTTCTCTTCACTGCTCAAAAAGAGGTTTTCTTTAACCAGCTTTGATCTTGCCAACTTGCTATAAGATTCTTCCAAGCTGCTGCAACACTCTTGGGGTCAAATTCTAGCAAGCTTCTTCCTCAGTGTCCTCTCTCTTTCCTGGTGATGCTGGAACTGGAAAATCCAAGACGGCTATAAGCACATGTCCACAAAACTCCTCCTTCTCCGGCTTTAGTCACTGCTTAGTTAATTAGCTTGTGCAGGCCACCACCTATTGGACACTTCATGTAATTGCAAGACAACACCTATCTCATGATATAAATGTACGGGATGGGTCGGAAAGGGGCTAAATGGCCATTAACCCCTTAAGGACCCATGACGTACCGGTACATCATGAGTCCGCTCCCGTTCTATAACACGGGGTCATGGCGTGGCTAATAGCATGCAAAGTTGAATGCTGCATCTAAAATGAAAGTAAATCATTGCCGGTTAGCTCAGGGGGCTGTTCGGGATGTCTGTGGCGAAATCGTGGCATCCTGAACCGCTGTGCTTTGGACCCACTTCTAGATTTGGTTAAAAAAACTGACTAAATAACTATTTGTGAACATGGCCTTAACCCCTTAAGGACTCAGGGTTTTTCCGTTTTTGCACTTTCGTTTTTTCCTCCTTACCTTTTAAAAATCATAACCCTTTCAATTTTCCACCTAAAAATCCATATTATGGCTTATTTTTTGCGTCGCCAATTCTACTTTGCAGTGACATTAGTCATTTTACCCAAAAATGCACGGCGAAACGGAAAAAAAAATCATTGTGCGACAAAATCGAAAAAAAAACGCCATTTTGTAACTTTTGGGGGCTTCCGTTTCTACGCAGTGCATATTTCGGTAAAAATTACACCTTATCATTATTCTGTAGGTCCATACGGTTAAAATGATACCCTACTTATATAGGTTTGATTTTGTCGCACTTCTGGAAAAAATCATAACTACATGCAGGAAAATTTATACGTTTAAAATTGTCATCTTCTGACCCCTATAACTTTTTTATTTTTACACGTACGGGGCGGTATGAGGACTCATTTTTTGCGCCGTGATCTGAAGTTTTTATCGGTATGATTTTTTTTTGATCGGACTTTTTGATCAATTTTTATCCATTTTTTAATGATATAAAAAGTGACCAAAATACGCTTTTTTGGACTTTGGAATTTTTTTGCGCGTACGCCATTGACCGTACGGCTTAATTAATGATATATTTTTATAGTTCGGACATTTACGCACGCGGCGATACCACATATGTTTACTTTTTATTTTTTTTACACTGTTTTATTTTTTTTATGGGAAAAGGGGGGTGATTCAAACTTTTATTAGGGAAGGGGTTAAATGACCTTTATTAACATTTTTTTTTTACATTTTTTTTGCAGTGTTATAGGTCCCATAGGGACCTATAACACTGCACACACTGATCTCCTATGCTGATCACTGGCGTGCATTAACACGCCTGTGATCAGCATTATCGGCGCTTGACTGCTCCTGCCTGGATCTCAGGCACGGAGCAGTCATTCGTCAATCGGACACCGGGGAGGCAGGTAAGAGCCCTCCCGGTGTCCGATCAGCTGTTCGGGACGCCGCGATTTCACCGCGGCGGTCCCGAACAGCCCGACTGAGCAGCCGGGTCACTTTCACTTTCACTTTAGAAGCGGCGGTCAGCTTTGATCGGCGATGTGTGGTATTAGCCGCGGGTCCCGGCCGTTGATTAGCGCCGGGACCGACGCGATATGATGCGGGATCGCGGCACGATCCCGCTTCATATCGCGGGAGCCGGCGCAGGACGTAAATATACGTCCTGCGTCGTTAAGGGGTTAAAGGGTACCTCTCATCAAATAAACTTTTGATATATTTTAGATTAATGAATGTTGAATAACTTTCCAGTAGCATGTTAATGAAAAATACGCTTCTTTCTATTGTATTTTTCCCGATCAGTCCTGTCAGCAAGCATTTCTGACTCATGCTGGAGTCCTAAACACTCAGAGCTGCCAGCCTGCTTTGTTCACAGCCAAACAGGCTGTGAACAAAGCAGGCTGGCAGCTCTGAGTGTTCTCCGCTGTGAACAAAGCAGGCTTGCAGCTCTGAGTGTTCTCCTTTGTGAACAAAGCAGTCTGGCAGCTCGTAGTGTTTAGGACTCCAGCATGAGTCTGAAATGCTTGCTGCCAGGACTGGTAGGGAGACCCCTAGTGGTCATTTCTTCAAAGTGGAAAATTAAATAGAAAGAAGCATATTTTTTTAATAACATACAATTGTAAAGTTATTCTGCATACATTAATCTATAATATATCAAAAGTTTTTTTGATGAGAGGTACCCTTCAAAGGGGCTTTTCACACACAGTATTTTATGGCAGTTTTTGAAGTAACTCTTTGAACCAAGTCCAGGAGAGGATTTTGAAAGTAACAGGAAATATAAAGGAAAGACTTATACTTCTTCCTGCTGGAACAACTTCTAGCAGTAGTTTTGCTGGGGGTCAATCATTTCACCTTTAAGCATCTATGACTAATAAAGAGGTGAAGGAAAAGATTGACAGGATTCAATTCAACATAAGAGTTTGCATATGCAGTTTTTTATTTTTTATTTTTTTGTTTGTTACATAGTTCCTCCAAGTTACTTCTAGAAGCAGCAGAAAACTTTGGCATAGTTTGTGCTGAGTTGTTGATTGAAAAGAGAGACAAGGGAGACCTCACGTGATGTCAGGCGATGGAAGGGGAAACAAAAGCAGATGGATTAAGGCTCCGGGGGAATTTACACGACTCCTTGAAATCTCAAAGCTAATTTCATTTTCTGACAAGTCATTAAAGACATCTAGAAGTTATGTGCTTCAGTCTCTGCACTTTATCTAGGTTTCTTTTTAGGACAAGCAATAAAATGATTAAGGAGTTTATGGAAGACACAGTGAGAAGTAAGGAGGATTCTCATTTACTTCATGTAAGGTCAGAATATTTTATCAACATTTTCCTGACACCAATTCATTTGACCTAAGAAGAGCCAGCTTGCTTGGTCCCAGTAGGGTGCCCAGGAATCTCATATTAAAGGGGTTCTCCATCTCCCTGACTTCCGGAGCTCCGCTCGCAGCGTCCGGAAGTTTATTACTTCGAACGCTGTGTGCCGGCTCCCGTGTTCGAGGCGGCCCCCTCGTGACGTCACGCCCGCCCCCTCGTGGCGTCACACCCGCCCCCTCAACGAAAGTCTATGGGAAGGGGGCATGACGTCACGAGGGGGTGGGCGTGACATCACGAGGGGGCGGGCATGATGTCACGAAGGGGCGGCCTTGAACACGGAAGCCCGCACACAGCGTTCGGAGAAATAAGCTTCCGGACGATACGAGCAGAGTTCCGGAAGGCAGGTCAGTGGAGAACCCCTTTAACACCGAGCTCATACATTAAGGTTGTGACTTACCTGCCATAAGTGTACATAGCATATCACTGGATCCTGTGAGCATGGAGGAAGCAAGAGTCAAGTTCTGGGGTGTTTCCACTCAAGTGTTGGTCCTGCAGGACTTCTGCTAATGGGAATGGTATTCCTGCTGTGGAAAAAGTGCAGGAACTCAGTTCCCACGTGTTTCTGCATGACCTAGGAGGAAGGATGGTGTGGTCTTCCTCTATAATATAAGAGCATCCCACCTCGGCCAGAGGAAGAGGAAAGAGAGGAGCAGTGATGAGCAGCAGGGACCAGGAACCATCGAAACGGGATCTGTGGGGGTCAGAGAAGGCCAGTACACAGTGATGTCTGGCATAGGCTGTTATTATAAAATAATGTAAAGGCTCTTGTGTATGCCTTGTCCTTACCTGTTTTAGCAGATGTGGCAGCCATGAGATTTCATCCATACTCATGCAAACAGAATTATCACACAATGATTTCCTAATAATGCCGACATTTCCTCTGTCAATTCACATTTTGTGCTGCTTTGGTGCATTTTCTTATTCAAACTATGTTTTAAAGAAACATTCCCATGAAGTAAAAGTGATTTAGTCCATAATCACAACTGAGGTGTTTCATGAAGATTTAAAAGGGGTTCTCCACCATAAGGTGATTTTAGCACGTACCTGGCAGACAGTAATGGGCATGCTTAGGAAGGATATGCACTTGTCTTGGAGTTAAATGGCTATGTTGTGAGATTACCATAATACTGTGGCTACTTTTTTGTGAACTTGTATTTCCTGTTTGACTTTTCTTTTTTTGACTAAAAATCCCACAATTCTATTTTCCTCCCTCCCACACATAAGCCACCCCACCCATTGAAACATAAATGAGCTTCATCCATTCAAAAGACCTGTGGTTTTCAATCAGGGTGCCTACAGCTGTTGAATTAGTTACAGATTGATCTCGCTCCACCCATTGAAGCAGACAGGCTCCCTGTCATCAGCTGACTAGCGAGTCAGGTCTCGGCCGCATTACAAGCTGGGAAAAATCAGAGACAACAGTCATTTTGTATGCTGCTAAAAATGAATAGTCGGGTGAAAATCACAGAAGAATTGTGAGAAAACCGTCACACACAGGTACAGACACTATCGTTACGCCGAGCGCTCCGGGTCCCTGCTCCTCCCCGAAGCGCTCGCGGCGTTTCTCTACCTGCAGCGCCCCGGTCAGACCCGCTGACCGGGAGCGCTGCACTGACATTGCCGGCGGGGATGCGATTCGCATAGCAGGACGCGCCCGCTCGCGAATCGCATCCCAAGTCACTCACCTGTCCCGGTCCCCGGCTGTCATGCTCTGGCACGCGCGGCTCCGCTCTCTAGGGCGCACGCGCGCCAGCTCTCTGAGATTTAAAGGGCCAGTGCACCAATGATTGGTGCCTGGCCCAATCACCCTAATTAGTTTCCACCTGCTCCCTGGCTATATTACCTCACTTCCCCTGCACTTCCTTGCCGGATCTTGTTGCCTTAGTGCCTAGAGAAAGCTTCTTCTGTGTTTACCTTTACTGTGTTCCTGACCTCCTGCTATTACCATTGACTACGAACCTTGCCGCCTGCCCCGACCTTCTGCAACGTCTGACCTTGCTCTTTTCTACTCCCTTGTAGGGAGTTGCCAGTGGATACGACCTGGTTGCTACCGCCGCTGCAAGACCATCCCGCTTTGCGGCGGGCTCTGGTGAATACCAGTAGCAACTTAGAACCGGGCCACCGACACGGTCCACGCCAATCCCTCTCTGGCACAGAGGATCCACCTCCAGCCTGCCGAATCGTGACAGTAGATCCGGCCATGGATCCCGCTGAGGTCCCCCTGCCAGTTGTTGCTGACCTCACCACGGTGGTCGCCCAGCAATCCCGACAGATCGCCCATCTAAGTCACCAGCTGTCGCAAGTGTCCACCATGTTACAGCAACTTCAGTCGCAGCTACAGCAGCTGCAACAGAAGCCACCATCTCCTGCACCTCCTCCGCAGCGAGTGGCCGCTCCTAACCTCCGCTTGTCCCTGCCGGACAAATTTGATGGGGACTCTAGACTCTGCCGTGGTTTCCTGTCACAATGTTCCCTACATTTGGAGATGTTGTCGGACCAATTTCCTACAGAACGGTCGAAGGTGGCTTTCGTGGTTAGTCTCCTGTCTGGGAAGGCTTTTTCTTGGGCCACACCGCTCTGGGACTGCGATGATCCTGTCACCGCCACTGTACACTCCTTCTTCTCTGAGGTTTGCAGTGTCTTCGAGGAACCAGCCCGAGCTTCTTCTGCGGAAACTGCCTTGTTAAACCTGGTCCAGGGTAGTTCTTCTGTAGACAAATACGCCATCCAATTTCGTACCCTCGCCTCTGAATTATCCTGGAACAACGAGGCTCTCTGCGCGACCTTTAAAAAAGGCCTATCCAGTAACATCAGAGATGTGCTGGCCGCACGAGAAATTCCTGCCAACCTGCATGAACTTATCCATTTGGCCACCCGCATTGACATGCGTTTTTCTGAAAGACACCAGGAACTCCGCCAGGAAAAAGACCTTAATCCCTGGGCACCTCTCTCACGGTATCCCTTGCAATCTACCCCTGTGCCTCCCGCCGAGGAGGCTATGCAAGTGGATCGGTCTCGCCTGACTCTTGAAGAGAGGTCTCGTCGTAGGGATAAAAATCTATGTCTGTACTGCCCTAGTACCGAACATTTCTTGGTGGATTGCCCTATTCGTCCTCCACGTCTGGAAAATGCATGCACGCAACCAGCTCACGTGGGTCTGGCGTCTCTTGGTACGGAGTCTGCTTCTCCATGTCTCACTGTGCCCGTACGGATTTCTCCTTCTGCCAACTCCTCCTTCTCTGCCGTGGCCGTCTTGGACTCTGGTTCTTCTGGAAATTTTATTCTGGCCTCTTTGCTTCATAGGTACTGCATCCCGGTGACCCGTCTCATCAAGCCGCTCTACATTTCTTCGGTCAGCGGAGTCAAGTTGCACTGCACTGTGAGTTACCGCACAGAGCCCCTGCTTATGAACATTGGACTGCATCTCGAGAAAATTGAATTTTTGGTTCTGCCCAACTGCAACTCTGAAGTCCTCCTCGGTCTGCCATGGCTTCAGCATCATTCTCCCACCCTTGACTGGACCACCGGGGAGATCAAGAATTGGGGTCCTGCTTGCCGCAAGAAATGCCTCACGTCTGCTCCCCGCCCCGTCTGTCGAGCCTCAGTGTCTCCTCCTGTGCCTGGTCTCCCTAAGGCCTATCAGGACTGTGCCGTGCCTCCTCATAGCCCCTGTCCTGGTGACACTCTGCTCCGTGCCAAGCCTCACCCTCTGCCCCCCCTCCCCATTCCCACTCCTTCTGAACTGTCTGCCGTTCATGAGTATACCCAGGACTTCACTGTCCCCCAGAAGGAGACTCTACAATTGCTCCCAATGTCCTCGTCCCATGTGGAGCGACATCCCGACAAAAAGAGGGGGAGACCTAGGGGGGGGTACTGTTACGCCGAGCGCTCCGGGTCCCTGCTCCTCCCCAAAGCGCTCACGGCGTTTCTCTCCCTGCAGCGCCCCGGTCAGACCCGCTGACCGGGAGCGCTGCACTGACATTGCCGGTGGGGATGCGATTCGCATAGCGGGACGCGCCCGCTCGCGAATCGCATCCCAAGTCACTCACCTGTCCCAGTCCCCGGCTGTCATGCTCTGGCGCGCGCGGCTCCGCTCTCTAGGGCGCGTGCGCGCCACCTCTCTATGATTTAAAGGGCCAGTGCACCAATGATTGGTGCCTGGCCCAATCATCCTAATTATTTTCCACCTGCTCCCTGGCTATATTACCTCACTTCCCCTGCACTTCCTTGCCGGATCTTGTTGCCTTAGTGCCTAGAGAAAGCTTCTTCTGTGATTACCTTTACTGTGTTCCTGACCTCCTGCTATTACCATTGACTACGAACCTTGCCGCCTGCCCCGACCTTCTGCTACGTCTGACCTTGCTCTTTTCTACTCCCTTGTAGGGAGTTGCCAGTGGATACGACCTGGTTGCTACCGCCGCTGCAAGACCATCCCACTTTGCGGCGGGCTCTGGTAAATACCAGTAGCAACTTAGAACCGGGCCACCGACACGGTCCACGCCAATCCCTCTCTGGCACAGAGGATCCACCTCCAGCCTGCCGAATCGTGACAGTAGATCCGGCCATGGATCCCGCTGAGGTCCCCCTGCCAGTTGTCGCTGACCTCACCACGGTGGTCGCCCAGCAATCCCGACAGATCGCCCATCTAAGTCACCAGCTGTCGCAAGTGTCCACCATGTTACAGCAACTTCAGTCGCAGCTACAGCAGCTGCAACAGAAGCCACCATCTCCTGCACCTCCTCCGCAGCGAGTGGCCGCTCCTAACCTCCGCTTGTCCCTGCCGGACAAATTTGATGGGGACTCTAGACTCTGCCGTGGTTTCCTGTCACAATGTTCCCTACATTTGGAGATGTTGTCGGACCAATTTCCTACAGAACGGTCGAAGGTGGCTTTCGTGGTTAGTCTCCTGTCTGGGAAGGCTTTTTCTTGGGCCACACCGCTCTGGGACTGCGATGATCCTGTCACCGCCACTGTACACTCCTTCTTCTCTGAGGTTTGCAGTGTCTTCGAGGAACCAGCCCGAGCTTCTTCTGCGGAAACTGCCTTGTTAAACCTGGTCCAGGGTAGTTCTTCTGTAGGCAAATACGCCATCCAATTTCGTACCCTCGCCTCTGAATTATCCTGGAACAACGAGGCTCTCTGCGCGACCTTTAAAAAAGGCCTATCCAGTAACATCAGAGATGTGCTGGCCGCACGAGAAATTCCTGCCAACCTGCATGAACTTATCCATTTGGCCACCCGCATTGACATGCGTTTTTCTGAAAGACACCAGGAACTCCGCCAGGAAAAAGACCTTAATCCCTGGGCACCTCTCTCACGGTATCCCTTGCAATCTACCCCTGTGCCTCCCGCCGAGGAGGCTATGCAAGTGGATCGGTCTCGCCTGACTCTTGAAGAGAGGTCTCGCCGTAGGGATAAAAATCTATGTCTGTACTGCCCTAGTACCGAACATTTCTTGGTGGATTGCCCTATTCGTCCTCCACGTCTGGAAAATGCATGCACGCAACCAGCTCACGTGGGTCTGGCGTCTCTTGGTGCGGAGTCTGCTTCTCCATGTCTCACTGTGCCCGTACGGATTTCTCCTTCTGCCAACTCCTCCTTCTCTGCCGTGGCCGTCTTGGACTCTGGTTCTTCTGGAAATTTTATTCTGGCCTCTTTGCTTCATAGGTACTGCATCCCGGTGACCCGTCTCATCAAGCCGCTCTACATTTCTTCGGTCAACGGAGTCAAGTTGCACTGCACTGTGAGTTACCGCACAGAGCCCCTGCTTATGAACATTGGACTGCATCTCGAGAAAATTGAATTTTTGGTTCTGCCCAACTGCAACTCTGAAGTCCTCCTCGGTCTGCCATGGCTTCAGCATCATTCTCCCACCCTTGACTGGACCACCGGGGAGATCAAGAATTGGGGTCCTGCTTGCCGCAAGAAATGCCTCACGTCTGCTCCCAGCCCCGTCTGTCGAGCCTCAGTGTCTCCTCCTGTGCCTGGTCTCCCTAAGGCCTATCAGGACTGTGCCGTGCCTCCTCATAGCCCCTGTCCTGGTGACACTCTGCTCCGTGCCAAGCCTCACCCTCTGCCCCCCCTCCCCATTCCCACTCCTTCTGAACTGTCTGCCGTTCATGAGTATACCCAGGACTTCACTGTCCCCCAGAAGGAGACTCTACAATTGCTCCCAATGTCCTCGTCCCATGTGGAGCGACATCCCGACAAAAAGAGGCGGAGACCTAGGGGGGGGGGTACTGTTACGCTGAGCGCTCCGGGTCCCTGCTCCTCCCCAAAGCGCTCACGGCGTTTCTCTCCCTGCAGCGCCCCGGTCAGACCCGCTGACCGGGAGCGCTGCACTGACATTGCCGGTGGGGATGCGATTCGCATAGCGGGACGCGCCCGCTCGCGAATCGCATCCCAAGTCACTCACCTGTCCCGGTCCCCGGCTGTCATGCTCTGGCGCGCGCGGCTCCGCTCTCTAGGGCGCGTGCGCACCAGCTCTCTGAGATTTAAAGGGCCAGTGCACCAATGATTGGTGCCTGGCCCAATCACCCTAATTAGTTTCCACCTGCTCCCTGGCTATATTACCTCACTTCCCCTGCACTTCCTTGCCGGATCTTGTTGCCTTAGTGCCTAGAGAAAGCTTCTTCTGTGTTTACCTTTACTGTGTTCCTGATCTCCTGCTATTACCATTGACTACGAACCTTGCCGCCTGCCCTGACCTTCTGCTACGTCTGACCTTGCTCTTGTCTACTCCCTTGTACCGCGCCTATCTCAGCAGTCAGAGAGGTTGAGCCGTTGCCAGTGGATACGACCTGGTTGATACCGCCACTGCAAGACCATCCCGCTTTGCGGCGGGCTCTGGTGAATACCAGTAGCAACTTAGAACCGGGCCACCGACACGGTCCACGCCAATCCCTCTCTGGCACAGAGGATCCACCTCCAGCCTGCCGAATCGTGACAACTATATTATGAACTACTCTAACTTTACAGCCCCTGCAGCATAGTCTTCAGTCTTTATTCAGGGATCTCCTTCTGGATGCCCTCAAAGATAGTGGTGTCTCAGAACAACCCAAGGAAACATAAGTGAGGGATATTAAATATTGCACCATGACACTTACCCCTGTGAAGACCCCTGAAGTATAAACTCACACATTGGATTATAGCTAGCCCAGAACTACAGCCTTAAGCCAAAACCAAAATTACTTTAGACAAGTGTATCCTGCATACCGTAAGGAATGAACTAAAAGATAAACCCTGTAGAAATGTTGTAAGCATCTGAGTCTTACATGTACTGCAAAGGGTGTAAACCAGCTTTCACCTTAAGAAGGACTTCAAGTCCTAAATTAACTTAAATTCAAGTCTGTAAAATTACTCCAGGACTGGGACAGTGACAATTCACCAGTAACTTCTCTTCTTCCAAGGACTGTATCCCCAGCTTGTATGATTACAAGTGTGTTTCTTCTGTATTGCATCCGCATCACCAGTAAAGAACAAGTTATCTATAAATTCTGGCTTTTGAAGTATTTATTTCCAAGGACTTTTGTACAGATATCAGCTTTATTAAATAGTAGTTACTACTCTTATCTAATTATAGGGTTGCTCTATCCTGTCACCTGACACTACAACCCTAACCATCCAAATTTCCCTACAATCACAACCCTACTTTTGGCATCACAAACTTTACAATTTGCCAGCTAAGTATCCACATCCTCAACATCCCGCTTACCAAATCTATAATTTGCAGTTCTCCCAGAGCTTGTGGACAGAGCTCCCACGTCCCCCCCCCCCCTATAGACTTGTGTTGCTTGTCTTGCAGACACAAGACAAAGCTGAGCTGACTTTCAGAAAATATTTCAGCTGGTGCAGCTGGGTAGTTATGTGAAATATGCTGCGTATGCGCTACATGTGTCCCTACCCTAAAAGTGATTTTAGTACTGTATCTGTCACGACTGGGCAGGGAAGGATTGCACACTATTCTCACCCACTCCCCTATCCCTGTCTACTTACATACCCACCCTAGACAACGGGTCCAGAACCACGGTGACGATCGCCCCCTAGACAAGTGAGGGGAGTCAACTGTCAAAATAATAAAATACAATAATACAGACAGGCCAAGGTACAGGATGGAACAGACAGATGTTACGCCGAGCGCTCCGGGTCCCCGCTCCTCCCCGGAGCGCTCACGGCGTCTCTCTCCCTGCAGCGCCCCGGTCAGTCCCGCTGACCGGGAGCGCTGCACTGTCATGGCCGTCGGGGATGGGATTCGCACAGCGGGACGCGCCCGCTTGCGAATCGCGTCCCAAGTCACTTACCTGTCCCGGTCCCCGGCTGTCATGCTCTGGCGCGCGCGGCTCCGCTCTCTAGGGCGCGCGCGCGCCAGCTCTCTAGATTTAAAGGGCCAGTGCACCAATGATGGTGCCTGGCCCAACCTTCCCAATTACCTTGATTAGTTTCCACCTGTGCACTCCCTACTTATACCTCTCTTCCCCTGCACTCCCCTGCCTGATCTTGTTGCCCTTGTGCCTAGTGAAAGCGTTCCCTTGTGTGTTCCTAGCCTGTGTTCCAGACCTCCTGCCGTTGCCCCTGACTACGATCCTTGCTGCCTGCCCCGACCTTCTGCTACGTCCGACCTTGCTTTTGTCTACTCCCTTGTACCGCGCCTATCTTCAGCAGTCAGAGAGGTTGAGCCGTTGCCGGTGGATACGACCTGGTTGCTACCACCGCTGCAAGACCATCCCGCTTTGCGGCGGGCTCTGGTGAAAACCAGTAGCTATTTAGAACCGGTCCACCAACACGGTCCTCGCCAAACCCTCTCTGACACAGAGGATCCACCTCCAGCCTGCCGAACCGTGACAGTAGATCCGGCCATGGATTCCGCTGAGGTGCCGCTGTCAAGTCTTGCCGACATTTCCACGGTGATCGCCCAGCAAGCCCTAAAGATCACCCAACGAAATCACCAGCTGGCATACTTGACCACCGTGACACAGCAACTTCAGTCACAGCTACAGCAGCTTCAGTCACAATTTCAGTCACAGCTACAGCTGCAACAACCATCTCCTCCGCCGGCTCCTGCAACTCCTCCGCAGCAACCGGCCGCTCCTAACCTCTGCTTGTCCCTGCCGGACAAATTTGATGAGGACTCTAGACTCTGCCGTGGTCTCCTGCCTGGGAAGGCCCTGCCATGTGCCACACCGCCCGGAGCACCTCTCTTACAGTATCCTTTGCAAACCACCCCTGTGCCTCCCGCCGAGGAGGCTATGCAAGTGGATCGGTCCCGCCTGACCCCTGAAGAGAGGACTCGCCGCAGGAAGAAAGAAGATTTACTTCTACACTGCACTGTGCGTTACCGCACAGAACCCCTGCTCTTCAGCATGGAACTTTTTGTTTTACCCAAATGCTCCTCTGAAGCCCTCCTCGGTCTGCCATGGCTCCAACCCCCATCTTCTGCCCTTGTCTGGACCACCGGGGAGATCGGGAGCTGGGGTGCTTCTTGCCACAGGAAGTGCCTCACGTCTGCTCCCAGTCCCGTCAATCAAGCCTCTGTGTCTCCCCCTTTACCTGGCCTCCCCAAGGCCTGTCTGGATTATGCTGTGCCTCCTCCTCACGGCTCCCGTCCTGTTGACACTCTGCCCCGTGCCGGGCTTGACCCTCTTCCCTCCCTCCCCACCCCCACGCCTTCTTGTGTGCCCGCTGTTGATGTGGTTTCCCGGGGCTTCGCCACCATCTGGAAAAAGACCCTGAAATTCCTCATGCTGGCCTCATCCCGGGTGAAGAAGCTTGCCGGAAAAAAGAGAAGAGCCCCTCCTGTTTTTGTGTGGCTCTCCGCCAAGTATTTCGGCTTCCGTGTCCCCAGTTTGTATCTCGGACCACGTTATCTTGGACCCTTTGTAGTCGAGTGCTCAGAGGAGAGATCTTGGGAACCTGTGGACGACATCCTGGACAATAGTCTTGTCCTCAGGTTCTCAGGCTCCAAGAAGAGGGGGAGACCCAAGGGGGGGGGGTACTGTTACGCCGAGCGCTCCGGGTCCCCGCTCCTCCCCGGAGCGCTCACGGCGTCTCTCTCCCTGCAGCGCCCCGGTCAGTCCCGCTGACCGGGAGCGCTGCACTGTCATGGCCGTCGGGGATGCGATTCGCACAGCGGGACGCGCCCGCTTGCGAATCGCGTCCCAAGTCACTTACCTGTCCCGATCCCCGGCTGTCATGCTCTGGCGCGCGCGGCTCCGCTCTCTAGGGCGCGCGCGCGCCAGCTCTCTAGATTTAAAGGGCCAGTGCACCAATGATGGTGCCTGGCCCAACCTTCCCAATTACCTTGATTAGTTTCCACCTGTGCACTCCCTACTTATACCTCTCTTCCCCTGCACTCCCCTGCCGGATCTTGTTGCCCTTGTGCCTAGTGAAAGCGTTCCCTTGTGTGTTCCTAGCCTGTGTTCCAGACCTCCTGCCGTTGCCCCTGACTACGATCCTTGCTGCCTGCCCCGACCTTCTGCTACGTCCGACCTTGCTTTTGTCTACTCCCTTGTACCGCGCCTATCTTCAGCAGTCAGAGAGGTTGAGCCGTTGCCGGTGGATACGACCTGGTTGCTACCGCCGCTGCAAGACCATCCCGCTTTGCGGCGGGCTCTGGTGAAAACCAGTAGCTACTTAGAACCGGTCCACCGACACGGTCCTCGCCAAACCCTCTCTGACACAGAGGATCCACCTCCAGCCTGCCGAACCGTGACAACAGACTAACAGAAGCAAAACTAATACACTCACACAATTGCCCTTATTTACGAATAGTGAAGTGTAGGTTTCTTTGCAGGTTTTAATTCCCTACAATTTTTTTTCCGCGGTATTTACTAAGGTTTCCCTACATTTTCCACTTTCCCTACATTTTGCTTTTTTTTACACATGCTCTGATCTGTCGGGTTTTCCTCAGCTGAAATCCACCACATTTTCTGTGGAAACCTTAGTAAATATGATGGGTTTTTGTGAAAATGCTGGGAACACGCCCCTTTATGGTGGCCATGCCCCATTTCCCACTGACCACACCCCTTTTGGGGGGTTTTCTTAGCAAAACAGAGAGTTGGTCGGGGTTTTTTTCAATTCTGGCGCAAATTCTGGCATAGAAAGAATTTCTGGCGCAATGTGCCAGAAACTGGCGCACAACCCAACAAAACATGTCAAGTTTGCAATAGTAAATGAGGACCAATAAGTCAAAATCCACTATCTGTGTCAAAAACCAGGCTGAATTAAAGTACAAAATCGCTAATACCAGAGAAGAGTCAGAGGGCGGAGACAAAGGGTCACAATGCCAGATATTACAGAAACAGTAGAAAGCTAGCTAGGAGTACAAACTGAGCTCTTTAGCAGGCAAAGACTGGGAGTAGATTGCCAGCCTATTTGGAGCTAGAACAGGTGCACCAATCAAGGTCAGCTGACCACTCCAGACAGCCAGGCGTAACCAAGAAACAAAAAAACAACAAAGTACCTGTCAGAACCTTTTAACCCTATAGGTTCTGACAGTATCCCAAGCTTGTACAACTATAAGTGTATTCCTTCTGTATTGCATCTGCATCACCAGTAAAGAACAAGTTATCTCTAAATACTGGCTTTTGAGGTATTTATTTCCCGGGGATTTTGTACAGATATCAGCTTTATTACCAAGTAGTGGTTACTGAGAACTCTTATCTAATTATAGGGTTTCTCTATCCTGTCACTTGACACTACAACCCTTATCATCCAAAGATATTGCAAAGTTTGTTATGTTCCTTTGTACTATTGATGTAGGCAAAGTTTGTTCAAATTAAAGTACCTATGTAGAGTAGGGTCACAGATGGCACCGACGGCAGTCACAAGAGTGAGCTCCCTGCCTGCTGGCATATGCCCGCCATCACTACAAGGCAGTAAAGATCACAAGATGACTTCTGCTCCCTGCTCCTAGAGCCCTGTTCACAGTTGGCAGAAACATGATACTTTCTGCCCAAATTCTTTAAATAACTAATATTGAGCTCTTATTCTTTTGCAAATTTCGGAAGCCAGAACGGCGATATTTAAAAGCCGATAGAACGCGGTGTTCGGGACGGGAGATAAAGGCTTCTTGATTGAAAAAAAAATAATAATCTAGGTGTTCCCATAAATAACACAAATTTGTAGCATTCGCTCATAATTCACTTTGCCTGCGTTTAATGAGAAAAATATCAGAACAACGCAAGTGGGGCCGGCGGGCAAACTCCATCTCTCCGACCCAAATGAAACATAAATGGCTTAATATAATGTTCCTCAGTCACAATCAATGTCAATGAATGAAGCAAAGGTTACATTTTATTACCTAATCCATTGTAATCCAATCAGGGTGCCTTCAGCTGTTGCAAAACTACCACTCCCTGCATGCCTGGAAAAATGCTAAAAGGATACTAGGTATGTAAACATTGGTATAGTGAACCTTATTAAAAGGGTATTCCGGGATTTTTTTTTTTTTATTTGACTTTGTTACAGGGGCTGTAAAGTTAGTGTTGTTCATAATATAGTGTCTGTACCTGTGTTTCATGGTGGTCTCTCAATTCTGTGACTTTTGCCCCAGCATATAAAATGAGTGTCGTCTCAGGTTTTTCCAGTTTGCAGTTCGGGCCGAGACATAACATCACTAGTCAGGTGTTCAGAAGGAGCCTGCCTTTGCTTCAATGGGTGGAGCGACTGCTGGGTGGGAGATCATTCTGCAAGAATTTGCAACAGCTAGAGGCACTCTGGTCAGAAAACAATGGTCTGTTGCATGGAAAAGATCACAGGTGTTCTCCAATGAGTTGGGTCACTGATATGTGGGAGGAAGAAAAGTCACTTCACACTTACAAACAAGGAATCATGGGACTTGTAGTTTGAGAGAACAAACTCCAACAGGAAATAGCCAGTTCACAAATAGATAGCTACAGAGTTATGGTCGACTCACAACATTTAGCCCCAAGACAAGAAAAGATCCTTCCTAAGCATGTCCATTACTGTCTGGCTGGTACATACTAAAATCACCTTATGGTGAATAACCACTTTAATTACTGTATAGGGAAGTATATCTTGCTGCTATATCCTTTCCAGTTGGTCAATGCAGAAAAAAAATAATAATAAATAGAAAAGATAAAGACAAAGATATGCTGTACTTAGAAAAATACATATTTTATAATGCTGGTCTAGGCTATTTTTTGGCGTACAGTTGACTACATAAATGCATCACATCAAGCCCCATTTCATATGAACAGAGCATAAATCCCTAATAACATTTACATGACCAAGACTAGCTAAAAATAATAAAGTTATTCTGTGCCATATAAGTGGCTCTAAGTTTTGGACGGATCACACTTTGTCACTTACGACTAGTCCATCTGTCACTGGAGCTGAACAGATTGTTCTGTATGTCACCAGCCCCGTCACTGGGATTGTCAAATCATGTTAAAACTAAAACTAAAATATAAGAAATAAAGCTTATAATAAAGGAATAGAAGTTCTGCGCCTACAGAAACGAGTCCCTAGGAGCCATTGCTACTTGTTCTAGAAATCTCATTATATAACTTGCCACTTAATTAAAGTCTTCTTGACATTGGAAGACCTGTAAAGCTGAACATTTATAAGATTGGAAAAGGGTTAATTTATTAGAGTACTCTTATTCTTTTATTATTACTTGTATTGTATTCTGGACCATGTATATCCATTGCTTTTACAGAAAAAAAAAAGAGACCAGGACACTGGGCAAAAGCCCCCAAACTAGTGGACTCCAACCTGTGGCTCTTCAGCTGTTGAGCAATTACTCCTAGCATGCCCTGATGGCTATTGGCTGTCTGGTATGTTGAGAGTTGTAGTTTTGCAACAGTTGGAGTGCTACAAGTTAGAAACCACACTGCCTTATCTACTTAACTATGATGTGAGGTAGTAGCAGCACTGATTTCATCTCACTTTTTCACTTTTTCACTTATCTTCCATTGGTGTCACGGTTCCCCAGCTAAGTACAGTGACCCCCCGACCTACGATGGCCCCGACATATGATGAAATTGACATACGATGGCCTCTCAGAGGCCATCGCATGTCGATGCCTGCATCGACATACAATGCTTTTTTATGTCGGGGCCATCGCATTAAGTGCTATCCGGCAGCGCCAAATGCTTAAGCTGCTGCCGGACGGCAGCTTAATGTTCCCCGTGTGGTGTGGTAAGTATTATTTACCCCTCCACGATGCTCCGGGGTGCCCTCCGGGTCCAGCGCTGGTCTTCCGGCGTCTTCTCGGCCCTCTCCGATGACGTCAATACGCTGCTGCGCACGCCATCCAATAGGAATGGCGTACGCAGCGGTGTAATGACGTCGCTATGCAGGCCCAGTAAGGCCTTGCGGAAAACAGAAGAGGACCGGAGAAGACAGAAGAGGACCGGAGAAGACAGCGGAGGACCGGAGAAGACAGCGGAGAGCCCAGCGGAGGCCCGGGATCACCATCGGGAGCGGCGGGGACACCATCTCGAGCGGCGGGGACAGGTGAGTACAGCTTCCTATACTTTACATTGCACGGATCCCTCAACATACGATGGATTCGACAAACAATGGCTCGTTTGGAACGAATTACCATCGTATGTTGAGGGACCACTGTATACGTATGAAAATTCAGGGTATCAGTACTCAATTGCTTAAAGGAGATATCCATCAAAAATTTACTTATCCCCAATTTGCAGTAGAGGTGATAAGTAACTGATCGCAGGGAGTCCGACCACTGGGACCCCCCGCGCTCTCTCGAACGGGCCTTGGTGCTCAATGAGGAGTGCATGCTCCATTTATTTCTATGGGATCATAAAAAAAACAGTGAACAGCTCTCTGATATTTCTGATATCATCGTCCCTCCCATAGAAATGAATGGAGCGCGTACCATCTACTGGTAGATGACACGCGTTCCTCAGTGGGGTCCCATCTCGGAGATCGCGGGGAGGGGGGGGGGTCCCAGCGGTCGGACTCCCCGTGATCAGGTCCTGTGGATAGGGGATAAATTAATATTTGCTGAAGTTCTCCTGTAACTCTTATACAGTATTAAAAACACACCAAGACATTAAAGGATAAGTGTCATGAAAAAATATGTATCCCCTATCTGAAGTACAGGGGATAATTTTTAGATTGCGGGGGGTCCTAGCGCTTGGGCCCCCCACGATCTCCTGTTTGGAGCCCCGGTTTTTCAGCACAGGAGCGTGTCATGACCCCTGCCTGAAGCGTAGGCCGCTATGCCCCCTCCATAAAGCTCTATGGGAGCCATTTGGCAATCTTTGGCTCTCCTATAGAGCTTTATAGAGGGGGTGTGGCAGCCTCCGCTTCGGGCAGGGGTCTTGATGCACTCCGATGCTGGAAAATCGGGGCTCCAAACAGGAGAATGTGGGGGGGGGGGGCAGTGCTCGGACCCCCGACGATCTAAAAATTATCCCCTGTCCTTCGAATAAGGGATACGTTTTTTTTCACAATACTTGTCCTTTCATGGAGCTTATTTATATCAGTTCCCCCTCAACCAATCACTGGGCGCAGAAGTGCCCCGGAAGTGTCTAAGCCAGTGAAACTGGACAAAATATGCCCCACTGGGCATATTAGGCCTCAGCACCCAGAAGAGGAACAGAGCTGAGATTGAGGCGAGGCACAATACATCAATTGCCTCTCAGCCAATTACTGGCTGAGGTTGGACAACGCTGCAGCCAGTGATTGTCTGAGTGGCAATTGACACATTAGGCACCAGAATCCTAAAGACTAGAGCACTGGAGACAAGGAGAAGTGGTACCAGAGGCAGCAGGGGAGAGCATAAGGTATGTGCAACTTATTTATTTTTAATTTTTTGTAGCAGACAGCCTGATAATCTTTATTGAAAAAAAACTCTTTTTGCTGTATATCCCCTTTAAGTTGAATCCCCCAGTAGATAGGTAGCCCTCCCAGTAGTAGGGTGATCTCTCACCCAGTAAGTATATGTGCCCAGCGGGTATAGGTAGGTACCGTATTTTTCGTCCTATAGGACGCAGCGGCGTATAAAACGCACCCAATTTATAGGTGCAAAATCTAAAAAAATAAAGATTTTGAATCCAATAGTGGTCTTCAACCTGCGGAACTCCAGATGTTTCAAAACAACTCCCAGCATGCCTGGACAGCCGTTGGCCGCGATCGGTGATGTCCTGTATTAGCCGCGGGTCCCGGCCGTTGATGGCCGCAGGGGCCGCCGCAATAGGGGTATATTCGCCGTATAAGACGCACCGACTTTTTCCCGAAAAAAAAGTACGTCTTATACGGCGAAAAATACGGTAATCCAGGATGCCACTAATAAAAAGATAATTTTCTTTATTAGACCATCCCCCATAAGTTCCCATTCAAAGGAAAAAAATATAAAAATCCTACTCAACTTCCCTCCGCTCCTGTGCCTGGAGGACTGGCCCCCTTCCTCCTTTTCCTCTTTGCTTAGAGCGGCTCATGACTTTTCCCTGCAGATTGCACATGATAAAAATTATTTCATTGTGCACAATACACAGCAAAAGCCCCGCACTGATGCGGTACAATACAGGAGCAGAAAGTCCAGACAAGACTGGAGTCCCTGCTCCTGTGCCTACATTCTGTAGAGTGCTATGCTATCGGTGAAGTGCAGCACGGAATGTACATACAGGAGCAGGGACTCCTGTTTACCATTGGACTCCCTGCTCCTGTGCAAAGCTGAGTACAGTCATACATTGTCACTCACTATATATTCTTAATGGGGTACTCTGCTGTAAACATCTTATCCCCTATCCAAAGGATAGGGGATAAGATGTTAGATCGCGGGGGTTCCACTGCTGGGGATCCCTGTGATCTCCGCTGCAACACCCCGTCATTTGGTGCATGGAGCGAACTCCGCTCTGTGCCAGATGAATGGTGGATAGGGGATAAGATGTTTACGGCGGAGTACCCCCTTAAGGGCACAAAAGTTTGGACCACTAAGAACTTTGTACCCAAGAAATTCCTCCCCCCCCCCTCTATCTCTGCATGCTACACTGCTGTCCTGATGAAGGAGACATGTTAGCTACCATAGACCCAAATCTGAGATATCATAGGACGATAGAGATTTACAGGTCCCAATAGTGAAATATTAAAGGGGTTATCCAGGAAAAAAACTTTTTTAGATATATATATATATATATATATATATATATATATATATATATATGTATCAACTGGCTCCAGAAAGTTAAACAGATTTGTAAACGATTTCTATTAAAAAATCTTATTCCTTTCAGTACTTATGAGCTGATGAAGTTGAGTTGTTCTTTTCTGTCTAAGTGCTCTCTGATGACATGTGTCTCGGGAACCGCCCAGTTTAGAAGCAAATCCCCATAGAAAACCTCTTCTACTCTGTGCAGTTCCTGAGGCAAGCAGAGATGTCAGCAGAGAGCACTGTTGCCAGACAGAAAACAACAACTGAACTTCAGCAGCTGATAATTATTGAAAGGGTTAAGATTATTTAATAGAAGTCATTTACAAATCTTTTTAACTTTCTGGAGCCAATTGATATAAAAAAATAAAAAAAAAGTTTTTTTCCTGGAATACCCCTTTAAGTCATTTACCGTCTTCTCTTCAAGTTAACGGCATAGATTTCATCACAGAATGATACAAATGAAATTTTAGAGGGAAAAACTGTACATTCAACAAAAGACGAGCAAATGGTGTGAAATTGACAATGCCAAGCAATTTTCGGAGCTGATCACAGTATTCACAGAGGTAAGTTTTCTATTAAGTTGTCTGTGGTTCTCTTCAATTGTCTCAGAAAATTAAAGGAACTTTTCTCCTGCAAAACATGAAATGCTGAAGTGATTTCTTGAAATGGATGAATATATATATATATATATATATATATATATATATATATATATATATATGTATACATATATATATATATCCAAACAGAACATACAGTAGCACTACATCCAAAGCTATATGGGTGCCAGCGGTCCAAACCCGATCACGGTCCACTTCAAAAAGAAAACCCGCTATGCAGCTCTGCAGGAATAGCGAAAAAAATCTGTGACTTTTATTGAGCCCAAGCAATGTCTGGCAGCAACGTTTTAATTCATCAATAGAATCATTCTCAAGCAGTGATGCAAAGCATTATGGGGCTTTTATGCCCAGCCTAGTGATTACAAAAATCAAGTTCGCATGTGACAGCTTAATATGTAATTTCATATAAATATAAAAACCTCAGTGCATATTACAAACTACAAAATCTCCAATACATAATTTCTTTATCAAAAGTGCCAGTTTATCCAAAGTGCTAATATAAATTTGTTCATGATTCATAAAAATACTTGAAAATGCATTTGATTATCCTAAACTGATCAACAATACCCAAGTCTGAATAATAGATCAGTGTCAGTGTAATCATACAAATCAGTATAATCAGTGTATAGGTATATTTGTAAACATGGCACCGCTAGCGTGAAGCCAGTATTACTGCGTCTGTGCAACCGGTGGAATCATGTGATGAGTCATGTGATCGGTCAAGACCCCATAATCTATGAAGCCAGTACAGCTCCTGCGCATATTTTATAGTCAAAAGAGATCTGCAGTGTTGGGCACTTATCCCCTATGCACAGGATAGGGGATAAGTGTCTGATCGCGGGGTCCGAACACTGGGACCCCCGCGATCTCCTGTACTGGGCCCCGGCTCTGCTGTGCAGGAGGCGTGTGGGCCGCAACCGACACGTCCCCTCCATGTGTCTTTTGTATCCCCTCCTCTCCCATAGAGTTGAATGGAGGGGGCGTGTCTGTCGAATTCTTAGTGAGGTCGACGACACAACGATTAGCCATGGCAATGCCTGTACGGAAGATCCCAGCGGTCAGACCCCTCACGATCAGACACTTATCCCCTATCCTGTGGATTGGGAATAAGTGTCTAACACTGCAGTACTCCTTTAAGATGCCCCTTAGGATGTACATGTACATATTTTGGCACATAATGGGTGATATTTACTACCTGCTGTGTTTTTGTGTGACACGTATTCTGTGCAATTTTCAGGGTCTATAAGCAGCCCAGTATTTACTATAAGGGAAACGCCTTGTAATAAATTTAAGCTAATTGTAATGTGCAACATTAAGTTGCCGTTTGGCCCACAAAACTGTGCACCTGGCAAGTGGAACCCCAGTGAAAATCACAATTTTAAAATCAACTGGTGCCAAAAAGTTCAATAGATTTGTACATTACAGAGGAAGTTGTGTAGTTTTTTCCAGTCTGACCACAGTGCTCTCTGCTGAAACCTCTGTCCGTGTTTTAACTTTTTGGCCCCAGTTGAATTAATTTTTTTTTCCACAATGGAGTACCCCTACTGCATTCTATGCCAGGCTGCGACTCCAGTCATGGAAACCTCTTTGTTTTTGGGACTGGAGATGTGACCTTACGCCACGCCCCAAGCATTCATGTCTATGGGAGGGGGCGTGATGGCCACCACACCCCCTCCCATAGACATGAGTGGAGGAGGCGTGGTGTGACTTCACGAGAGGGCGTGTCGTGATGTCTCCAGTCCCGAAAACAAAGAGGTTTCCGGGACTGGAGAAGCAGTCTGGTATAGAATGCGGGTGCTGCACGGAGATCGCGAGGGTCCCCAGCTTCAGGCACCCCATGATCAGACATCTTGTCCTCTATCCTTTGCATAGGAGATAAGATGTCTTTGGCTGGAATACCCCTTTAAGTTATTTCAGGAACATAGTAGATTTTTCTGTCTTAAACGGAGGGGAACCAACTATTTTGTCTACATCTGTATAAGTCAGTACATGTTGATTTTACGATATGGCAATGATCTCCAGTCTATACTCTTTAGCTGCCCCAATCCTACAACAACTGGCATAGAAAACCTCTGGCCACCAGGTCATGCCAGGAAGCCGCAGTTTACCGGATAAAGCAGCGACGGGGGATATTTTTACGGCAATGCAGTCAGGAGGGTTAACAAAGAAATGTAAAAAGCCTTGTCTATCGCAAAAGCTTAAAATCTTTCAACTATGAATGGGAGCAGTAACCACAATTACAGGTAGAGTTCTCTGCACCGCCGGCCAACTCAGAAATTGTTAACACCGAATCATTGTTGTTTTCTTTTTTTTTTTTTTTTTTTTTAAAGACATTTAGTCAAAGTGGTTTTCCTGAGCAAGAAGATAAAAAAGGCAAATGAAGCGAGCCGAAGCAGCGTCGCCCTTTCATGGAGACCGCTGAGTCAATCACTGGCTCCGTATTCGGGTCCATTCTTCTGTGAAGACATGCACGCCGCCACGTGTTTAATACTTCAGAAATTGTCTACTATTGTATAAGGAGCCGCAACAGGTTACACGCTGTAATAGTCACTGACTATACAGAGAAACGTTCTGCTGGAAGATTCTGGACGAGCACCAAAAACTTACATTCGCTGAACTTACAAAGTACCAACATAGATAATAGTAGTTATCCGGCATCTTATTAATACCTCTTTATCACTTTATTTTCTGTTTTTACCTTATGAGATTACTGACTAGTATTGTTATGGGGGAACCGTACACTAGCTCCATTATGGGGGTACTGTCAGGGCCATATGTACAGCTCATTCTGACCTATGCACAGATTAGACCCCATTAGAGATGTACAAATAAGATATTTATCATATTTATACTGATGTTCTTGCCCCCTCTCAACACTGCGCCCCTACGCACAGGCCCACTGGTGCCTAATGGTAAATAGAGCCCTAGGTACTCTAGTTGTTGGTTATTGTGACATTGTAGCTAGAAAAAAATATGTATTGTCTATGTTAACCCCTTCAGGACAAGGGCACAATTTCAACTTTTGGAATACTGCATTCTTTCTTTCTTTCTTTTATTTTTTTTGTTAGGCTAGCTAATTTATTTTTTGTTTGTGGGACACAGTCGGCTTTCTAATTATATTAAATTGGAGCTGATATTAATTCATTAGGGTCCGAAAAATAAAAAAATCGTTAAATCTATTTTCACTTTAAAGTGTACCTGTCATTTTAGAAAACCTTTGATATGTCATTGAGACATGTCAACAGATTTTGATTGGTTGGGATCCCAGTTCTGAGACCCCCACTGATTATCAGGTTGAGAAAGGAGAAGCGTGCAGTAGTGTGCTTTCAGCCCTATCAGAAGTCTACGGGGCTGTCCAGTGATGCAGGACAGAAAATTCTGCGAGCTGAGGAGTGAAGAGCTCTACTGCATGCTTATCCTCACTTGTTCTAGTGATTGGTTGGGGTCTTGGCACTAAGACCAAGAGAGTTCAATTCTTTGGACATCTCTGTGGCACAAGTTCAGTAAATAAGAGTGCACACGCATTACAGTTAAAGTTGACCAGAACTCGTTTTCATCATTCTGAATGTGAATTAGAATATTCACTATTCAGAGAAGAGAGCGTGAAAACAATGAAAAAAAAAATAGTATGAAACCATTGATATTGAACTGGCATTCCAGGGATTAGTTTCCAGATATACTTACCTATTTTTCTTCCCCCACCACTGCTGTCCTTACTGATTCCGCTGTACAGTACTTGGAATTGGAGTTGGCGCACCCAATGGCCCGCTCAGCTCTTAATGGCTAAAGTGGGACACTGCTGTGGTCAGTGTTTGGCTGCTCTTGCTGACCCTCATCCCAGAAGTACGGTGTGGCAGGACTGTGAAAATGGTAAAGGCGGGGAAGTGAGGAAGGTAAGTACACATTGTTTTTGGAATTAGCACATGCCTCAACATCGTTCTAAACAAAAGAATTCCCCTTTGCAGGATCCAGAGGAAAAATATGTTTTCAAATCGACTGGTGCCACAAAGTTGTACAAATTTGTAAATTTCTTCTATTTAAAAATCGTAATCTTTCCAGTACTGATCAGCTGCTGTATACTGCAGAGGAAGTTGTGTAGTTCTTTCCAGTCTGACCACAGTGCTCTCTGCTGACACCTCTGTTCGTGTCGGGAACTGTTCTGAGAAGAAGAGATTTTCTATGGGGATTTGCTCCTACTCTGGACAGTTCCTGACATAGACAGAGTTGTCAGCAGAGAGCACTGTAGTCAGACTGGAAAGAACAATACAACATCCTTTTGAGCATACAGCAGCTGATAAGTACTGGAAGGTATACGATTTTTAAATAGAAATAATTTTCTGGCATCAGTTTATTTGAAAATGTCTTTTTTCCTCCAGAGTACCCCTTTAAGGAGCTTAAATTTTTATTTACTACTAGTGTTGCTTGCGAATATTCGCAATTCGAATATTATTCACGAATATCGCATATTCGCGAATTCGCGAATATCGCGAATATATCGCTATATATTCGTAATTACGAATATTCGGTTTTTTTTTGTTTTTTTTTGTTTTTTTTTTCACAGTACACATCACAGTGATCATCCCTCTCTGCTTCCAGCTTGTGTGGTGTAAAGAAGGCTGTAATACTACTGTGTGAGACTGGCGTGCGAAAATTCGCATATGCGAAAATTAGTGTATGCTAATTTTCGCATATGCGAATTTAGCATATAGTAATTTTGTGTATGCTAATATTCACATATGTTAAATTTCGCATATGCGAATATAAAACGATAATATAACAAATATGCAAATATTCGCGAATATATGACGAATATTCGTCCATATATTCGCGAATATTCGCGAATTCGAATATGGCCTATGCCGCTCAACACTATTTACTACAACAATAACAACATTTTTCAAATGAAGCCATCTATATGATTGCCAGGATTAAACTTCAGAAGTTGATAGAAGAAAAGTTCAGGATGCTTGCTTTTTGGGAAAAGACAATACATGGAAAAATTCTTTTTTCCTGAATCCTTCTTTGCTCAGAATCATATCCTTTCCCCATGACAAAATATTTGTTGATTTGTTGAAGACATTGTACCGTATTTTTCGCCATATAAGACGCACTTTTTCTTCCCCAAAACTGGGGGGAAAAAGTCGGTGCGTCTTATACAGCGAATACACCCCTATCACGGCGGTCCCTGCGGCCATCAACGGCTGGGACCTGCGGCTAATACAGGACATCACCGATCGCGGTGATGCCTTGTATTAACCCTTCAGACGCGGCGATCAAAGCTGATCGCCGCATCTGAAGGGAAAGTGACACTAACCGGGCTGTTCAGTCGGGCTGTTCGGGACCGCGGCGATTTCACCACGGCTGTCCCGAACAGCTCGACTGAATAGCCGGGTTAGTGCTTACAGGACACCGGGAGGGACCTTACCTGCCTCCTCGGTGTCTTCTCCGTTCAGGGATCCCCTGTATGGCCGGCGCTCTCCTTCCTCGTCATCACGTCGTCGCGTACGTGCGTCGGCGTGCGTAAAGCGGTGACGGGTCCAGAGCGGTGGGGACACGTGAGTATTACCTCCTATGCAGTGGTCTTCAATCTGCAGACCTCGATATTTTGCAAAACTACAACTCAGCATGCTGGGAGTTGTAGTTTTGCAACATCTGGAGGTCCGCAGGTTGAAGACCACTATTGGGTTCAAAATCTTTATTTTTTTAGATTTTGCACCTATAAATTGGGTGCGTCTTATACGCCGGTGCGTCCTATAGGGCGAAAAATACGGTATATCATGACACAATGCCATGAGGCTGCCACAAAAGCCAGTGTTGGTACATTACTAAGGCGTGTTGTGACAACCAATTAGAGCAGGTTTGGGATACATATCCTTCTGACTTCCAGAGAGAAGTGAGTCTGAACGGCTTCAGTTATTTATAGAGAGAAATTCAGATGTGAAAATATATGGAATCACTTATCTCAAATGTGCAGTCATCCCATAATCATAAGCCGAACAGAAGCAAAAAATATTCCCACTGCAAATGGAGGACATTGAGTGCGGAAACTGTCTGGATAGTTTAAGTGTCTATCTTATGCACCCATTAAAAGAACATTTCAATAATACAATGGGTCATAGTCAATTAGAAAAAAAAAATGCAATTACTATAAAAATGGCACAAGAAGCTACCTGAATGAATTTATAGAAAGGCTTTATTGGAGCAATTATTGCTCTGCAAAACTGTACTTAACATTGTCTTTGGTGATGTCTTTTATAGCTATTAAGAGCTTTTGTTTCCCCTGGAAAGTTGCCACTTCCACTCATCTGAAATAATTGTTATGTCCCTATTTTTTAAATATGCTGTTTAATACAAATTATGGAGGTTTATGTGTTGATGGCTCTTTGGAAGGAGGTTTCCCGGGTGTTATTTGAGGAGAGAGAACATGATTTGTAATAGTAAGTGACAAATGATCACTTAGCAGAGATGTATAGGATTTTTAGCTTCTATTCCAGTTGGTCTTTAGTTCTTTAGACCAGGGAATGTCACCTGCAGGCAGCTGTCTTGGGGCACATGGATCAGGGGGTGACAAAAGTACCTGAAGACTTTCAAAACTATTAGAGGTCATCGGAAATCTAACAGAAATCTAAAACTATTCCCAAAAAAATAAAAAAAATCTGGCCCCACTTAGCTGCTTCGTGACACCAGCACATTCTTAGCCCCCCCATAACAGAGGACCTTAGTACCTCTATTGTCATGACTTAAGTACCATATTTTTCACCCTATAGGACGTACCTCCAGATGTTGCAAAACTACAACTACCAGCATGCCCTTGACAGGAGGTCAGGATAGGAGGATGGGATAGGAGGATGGGATCGGAGGTTGAGATAGGAGGTCGGGATAGGAGGTCAGGGTATGAGGACGGGATATGGAGTTGGGATATGACAACAATATATGGGGATGGGATTTGAAGTCAAAAGCTTTCTCCTTTGTTGATTTTCCTCCCCAACAAGGATGAGGAAGGAAAAAACGGGCAATGCCGGGTATTCAGCTAGTATCTTCTAAAAGGAAGAAAACTATGTCATACTAGCCAAAACAAAGTCTCCTCCGAAATAAAAATAAAAACACTCAGGGTTCTTGCCCTTTTAAGTTCCATATACCTCTGATCTCTTTAATTACAACCCCATTCCAGATGCATCATAGGTATTTCTCTAATAGTACCAACTAGTACCCTGCTCTGTACAGATGACTACAAGAACCTCAAAATGATTATTTACAAATGTGATACTCTTCCTTTTGGAAGCATTTGTCTGCATAATTACCAAAATAAAAGCTAAGCAGGTTTCAACGTCCTCAGTATAGGGGGCTATAACATTTTGGGGGTCTCACTGTGGCTATCTTTATTGTGAGATGGCTATTTCCTGTTGGAGTTCCCTCCCTCTAACTACAAGTCCCATTATTCCTTGTTTGCAAGACAAAAAGAAAAAAAGAGACACGCGCCCCTAGTGTAATACTTCAAAAACTTGGGGTAAGGGAAGGGGTTGGTATTCCACTTACCAGATGGTGTTGTGCTATGGGCACAACACCTAGATGAGCTCGAGTGATGATAAGGTGTGCTGATTGCAGCCTGGATCCTCCGGTATCAGCGTGGCTGGCCGGCTTGCAGAGATATCAGGAACAGGAACGGGGAAAAAAGATCCTCAATAGGCGCAATGGACAGCAGTGAAGGAGAATTCAATGGTCATCCATCATAGATATAAAGATATTTATTGAGCACACAATGGCAACGCGTTTCTTGCCCGGATCGGGCACTTCCTCAGGCAAATGTGCATGTACAAACATAAAAATGGCAGCAACTTAAATAAGCATAGATACGCAGCTGTTCAAAGGTCAAATCAATTAAGCTATTCAGGAAAGCTAGTAACTAGACCAGCCATAGTAAAAAGCACACGTATCTTCTTAGTAATCTAGATAATTTACATAAAACAAACTTTATCATAAGGGACATTTGTCTCTAAAGGAAAAGGGCATATACAATAGTGGTATTTAGTAGGTTTGTGGCTTATTGCGCTATAGTATCCTGATAGGAAAATATGGTTCAGTATTTAAAGACATCTGCTAAAAACCCACAAAATAAGTTGGGTGAATGATCAGCAGGAACCCTGTGTTAGGTATCAATAAGTGGATCGCTATTTTGTTGTATGGTGAAACTCACCATACAACAAAATAGCGATCCACTTATTGATACCTAACACAGGGCTCCTGCTGATCATTCACCCAACTTATTTTGTGGGTTTTTAGCAGATGTCTTTAAATACTGAACCATATTTTCCTATCAGGATACTATAGCGCAATAAGCCACAAACCTACTAAATACCACTATTGTATATGCCCTTTTCCTTTAGAGACAAATGTCCCTTATGATAAAGTTTGTTTTATGTAAATTATCTAGATCATTGAGAAGATACGTGTGCTTTTTACTACGGCTGGTCTAGTTACTAGCTTTCCTGAATAGCTTAATTGATTTGACCTTTGAATAGCTGCGTATCTATGCTTATTTAAGTTGCTGCCATTTTTATGTTTGTACATGCACATTTGCCTGAGGAAGTGCCCGATCCGGGCAAGAAACGCGTTGCCATTGTGTGCTCAATAAATATCTTTATATCTATGATGGATGACCATTGAATTCTCCTTCACTGCTGTCCATTGCGCCTATTGAGGATCTTTTTTCCCCGTTCCTGTTCCTGATTATTCCTTGTTTGTAAGTGTCATTTTTCTCCCTCACACACATCAGCCACCCCACCCATTAAAACACACTTGAGCTCCCTTCCATGCAATAGACCAGTGTTTTCTAACCATAGTGCCACATGATGTTGAAAAACTACAGTTCCTTGAAGAATGATCTCCCTTCCCCCAGCAGTCTCTCCACCAATTGAAGAAAAGGCAAGCTCCCTTTTATCACCTGACAAGGGATGTAATGTCTTGTGCTGCACTGCAACCTGGGAAAACTTGAGACGACACTCATTTTTTATGCTGTTAAAAATAAACAGCAAAGAAGAGGATCTATCCAGATCCCAAAACTATTTTCATCTCAAATCTTTACTTCAAATTTATTAAAACATGGCACACAAAAGCAAAGATAGTGCTCAAGTGAGGTAAAAAATCCTTTTTTTACCTCACTTGAGCACTATTTTTGTGTGCCATGTTGTAATCAATTGGATATATCCCTGCAATTAGAGGCATTTCCTAAAACTACAAGAATGGTGAGCTGGTGCTAATCATCTATATATAGTGTTAAAAATAAACCTTGGGGCAAAAATCACAGAAGAATTTCAAGACCATTCATCAAACACAGGTACAAACTCTATATTATGAACTACACCAACTTTACAGTCCCTGTAGCATAGTCAAAAAAATCCCGGAATATCCCTTTAACATGGTTATATCTGAAGACATAGGCACAGGATTGGAGTACTTTTAAATTACTTATGACCACTGTCGACATCATCATTATGGCTTTGGATGAGCACAGCTTAAATGTTCTCAATGGTCTGGTTATGTATGAGTTAACTTTACGCATATTTTTGCATACATTCATCAGATATATTCATCAGATATTAGATATGGTGCATCCATTTTCCCAAAATGAGCAACATCTTCTTTATCATGTAAACAGTGTTCTTGTTGTAGGAAAAGAACCCCATCTACATATTAATTCACACATTTGTATGTTTCTCTTTGCCTAATTTAGTGTCCCGTTGCGTGTTACATCTCCTTCAAACTCTTCACCCAATTAACACCTTTGTGTCTCGATGTAATTTGACAAACCCACGGAGAATTCTAGCGATTGCTTTCAGCACAACCTTTACGAGTGCGCCACTTCCCAGGAAAGATGAGAACATTCTACCGCACATAAACACCTCCGTCATAAATCTCTCCATACAGACTCGGGGCCGTAAAAAGGTCTGGCTCAGCCGTCACACCTCCGAAAATGAAACAAAATTAAGACTGCACAATAAAAAACAAAATATGTTAGCCCTAATAAACATGGGGACTGGGTGTCATTCTTATTCCAGCTCACACTGCACAGTAAAACCGGCTCTCGAGAAAGGATGATAATGAAACACTTTCTGGCTTCTTCTTCATCGTGAGCATTTTGGCTGTATAAATTACAAAGCAAATTGTGTGAGAAAGTTTTTAACCTAAGAAGACATAGATTTCTGGAACATCTGCAATAAAACGCTCGTCTGACAACAATATGAGAAAGGTTTAATCAAAATAGAATTTTAAGGAAAATCAACACCTTTTAACCCCCACATGCCCAGTATTGTTGGACATTTACAGCACCATCAACTGTATTGTCTAAGCAAAGATGCTGTAAGAGAGCTTGGACAACTAAAACAATGATTCCCACATGACGCAGAGTTACATTGGGCCTACAGGGCACTATAAGTGGTCAAGTGGTTCCAGGTTCTAAGTTAGTAAGGCCTACTAGGTCCAAAAAAGCCAGATCCCATGCAAAAAAGCAGCTCCTCTGGCACTCTGTGAAACATTACTCTGAAGTTATTAGTAGAATCTGTAGTAAGATTTGGATTAATAAAGACAAATATACTTGTCTAGAGTCAGACTGGCCACTAGTATACCAAGTAGTATCAGGAACTGAGAAAATAACACTTAAAGGGGTACTCCACTGCCCCAGCACCCAGAATATTTAGTTCCAAACACTGGGTGTGTCACGCCCCCTCCCATAGACCTGCATTGAGGGTGTGTGGCATGACCTCACAAGGGTGTGGCGTTGATGTCACAACCCCCGCAGCCCGTTTGGAACTAAATGTTCCAGACGCTGGGGCAGTGGAGTACCCCATTAAGTTCTCAAAACCATTTCATCTAGTGTCTTCACTAAAATAAGTAATTAGTAGTAAAGTTCTGGTAGAACTTGGTCAAGTAAAAATAATAATATTTGTGTAATGTTTGAGTCAGAGTAGACCAACACAAGACAGTACCAAGCAGTTCCTATTTATAAAACAAAAAGGCCTTTGAGGTGTTCTAGGATGACAGACCTGGGGGAATTGATAGCCTCCCAACTTACTTAAAGGGGTTCTCCGCCATTAGACATCTTATCCCCTATCCAAAGGATAGCGGATAAGATGTCTGATCGTGGGGGTTCATCACGCCCCCTCCCATAGACTTACATTGAGGGGGTTGGCCATGACGTCACGAGTCTCCGGTGCGGCAGTCAACACTCTAAAGAAACATTAGGTGCAGCAAGGAAATCGCAGGGGTCCCCAGCGGCGGGACCCTCGCGATCAGACATCCTATCCTTTGGATAGGGGATTAGATGTCTAGAGGCGGAGTACCCCTTTAACAACCCATATGCAACCCATGACTTTATTGTTCATGTGTGTGTGTGGGGGGGGGGGGGGGGGGGCTTGGGAGGGAGATGATGCACTGCCAAATGATGCCCCCTCCAAAAGTCCTTAGACAATCACTGGACCCCCACAATCGCTAGAATGGGCCTGTCTCTTACTTCTGAATTCTCCGGGCGGCAATTTCTGAGAGATCCTAGTCTCAGCAGTGATGGGATGCTTAGCCAATCAGCGACTGAACAGGCCATTACTGCAGAGACGAAGACATCTCAGAAGTTTAGGGCCAGAGCGCTCAGCAGTGAGAGATGGGTCCCATTCTGGAGATCACAGTGGTCAGACCCCCGCGATCAGCAATTGCACCATATCCCGTGGGCAGCTGGGATCAGAGATATATATGATCCTAGCCATTGAAAGCAAAAGCTACTAAAAAAGGACTTAAAGAGTACCTGTCATCAAACCATATTTTTTAAACTAACTCAGATTATATTCACTAACTTCTCCTAACACCCCTCCTGACCATAAAAATGTTTTCTGAGCTTAAAAAAATATCTGTATCATACTTTTCCCCCTTGCTCACATTGTGTGAGCTCCTGGCAGGAGAAAGTGGGTGTTCCCCAGCAGTTGCAACATCACTGAAGCCTGCGAGAGCTGTGCCTAGCTATGACCCGACCTGTTCCGGACCGACGTTCCAGACTATCCTCTTCATGCTCCGCTGCATGGCCGTCGCTCTCCTTCATCGTCATCACATCCCTGCACACGCCGTCCCATCATCCAATAGGAGCGGCGTGCACAGCGACGTGATGACGGCGATGGAGAGCGACGTTCCAGGGATGCGGTGACAGTCCGGAACACGCGAGTATAACTTTCTATAACATTATTGCATGGATCCCTCAACATACGATGGATTCAAGTAACGATGGTTCATTTGGATGAATTACTATTGTATGTTGAGGGATCACTGTAGTATATATAGGTACTTCTGAGTTGTTTTGAAGGTAAAATTAGTTTCAAATTTACGGCAATATCTATGACTATGGATAAACGGAAGGTACCCATTGGTAACAAAAAGTTTAAATAAAAAAACTTTTAAAGATTATTATCCAAAAAAAGATGCCTTTTTGGAAGCTGATGCCTGGTATCGAAAAAAGCAATGGCTTTTTTCCAAATGATCCAAAAATGATCCCTGTTTGGAAGTAACAGGTTTTTTGCTTCGAAATTGAAGAAACAATGGCTTTTTACAAGCTTTGAACAATGATTCCCATTTTGGGGCGGAGCAATAGGATTGTTATCCTAGAAAATGCTCAAAAGTGATCCCATACTCTCTATGCTGCTTTTGCACAATTAGAGATGAGCGAATTGAAGCTGACGAACCCGAATTTGTTGCTTCATTAAACTCCATTTACTGCAATCCAGGCTCCAGGGCATCTAAAATGGTGGATCCACATGTCAGTACATGGGGCAAGGAACGCTGGGAAGACAGGAAGGAAAGGCCGGAAGGGAAGTAGGAGGGATGACCCTGAATCACATGCAGGATGCAGCCTATCAGCAGCCAGTCACCCCTGTGATGTCACAGCCCTATATATTTGGCAGCCATTTTGCGGCTCATCATATCCTTCATTACACTGCATAGACATAGGACAGACATTGCTGTGTGTGTGTGTTACACAGAAAAGCTCATTCCAGCAGCGTTTCACATTCTAGTTACATCAGCGTTCTGGTGGACAGACAGCAGTGTTATTATCACGGAAAAGGATTTTTACTGCAGCATTAACCTCCCAGTTACTTTCTTCAGCATTGTATTACAGAGAGGGGCAGATAGCTCTGCGTTGCCTCATACATTTCAACAAGCTGCCTAAATGTCATAAACCTTAGCAGAGGAGGCAGGAATAATTTTTCACCGCAATTCTGTGTCCTAGTTCCACAACAAATCATCTGCTGGTTATACTAGTCTGTAGACAGTATAATACCCAGCAGTCCATTCCTAATAGTCTTTGACAGAGATAAATTATGTGTTTGGTACACAGCTTTTTTGTGCTGCAGCACTGTTGTGTTCTGCTGGTGTTGTGCAAATATACTTTTTTTTAAGCGTACTGTACAGCATTTTTCTGCACTCATAAGTGCATACCACATACATGCATCTAAGTAGTGTACTATTTTGTACCTGTTAATCTGTCAATGGCCTACATACTGTGAAAGTGCAGGCAAAAGTAAACACCAGCTGGTGTTTTACTAAAATAAGTTATTTTAAGCGTACTGTACCGCATTGTTCTGCCCATATAAGTGCATACCACATACCTACATCTAAATAGTGTGATGTTTTGTGCCTGTTAATCTATCAAGAGCCTATATACTGTGAAAGGACATCCAAAAGTAATCACCGACTGATGTTTTACTTAAATAATTTTTGAAGCGTACAGTAGCACATTTTTATGCCCTCATAAGTGCATACCACATACCTACATCTAAGTAGTGTACTTTTTTGTATCTGTTAATCTGTCAAGGGCCTAGATACTGTGAAAGCCCAGGCAAAAGTAATCACCAGCTGTGTTTTACTAAAATCTGTTTTTTAAGTGTACTGTACTGCATTTTTCTGCCCTCATAAGTGCATACCACATACGTACATCTAAGTAGTGTACCAATTTGTAGCTGTTGATATGTCAAGGGCCTAGATACTATGAAAGTCCAGGCAAAAGTACACACCTGCTGTTGTTCTAGATAAATACTGTTTTAAGCATAGTGAAGCGTATTGTACTCCCCTCATATACGCACTAAGTATGTCAGGCAGAGAAGTGCCAGGATATGCACAGAGGAGTGGCAGATGCCTAAATTCATCAGGCAGAGGTCACAGCAGACTAGCAGAAGTGGAAATTCTGGAGCCAAACATGCCCTGAGGAGACCACCTGCTTCGCGGTAGCCTACCTTCCCAGGAGGTAGTGGAACAGGGGTACATGGAGACGGCAGCATTAGCAGTCAAGTAGTGCAGACAGTTGGTGGGAAAATCAGCTAGTCGGCGGTGTGGCGGTTTTTCATCAAGCATCCGGAGGGGGTTCACATAGCCACATGTAAGATATGTCGGCAGAGAGTGAAGCATGGCCAGGGTCCCAATGATGGCACCACGGCCCTGCATCAACATATGTTTCACCACCATAAAGCGGTCTGGGAGAACCGTGACTCCGATGTAGTGGTCCAGCCTGCTGCATCACCCAGTGGCACGCTACTCCCTCTTTCAGCCAGCCAAGGCTCCACCACATCAGCCGAAGGGAGCTGTGAGTCGTACCCTCCTTCTGTCTCTCCAGATGCTCCTGCTCCTCCTACTTTTAGTCAGCCATTCTGTCAACATTCCATCGGCAAAGCCATGTCCAAGAGACAACAGCATGCGGCCACTCATCCAATGGCGCAGAAGCTGAATGTGCTCTTGTCAAAGTTGCTGGTGCTGCAGTCCCTCCCTTTTCAATTGGTCGACTCTGCACCTTTCAGAGAACTGATGGCTTGTGCCGAGTCGAGGTGGAGAGTCCCATGCCGTCATTTCTTTGTGAAGAAGGCAGTACCAGCCCTGCACAATTTTGTGGAAGAGAATCTGGTCCAGTCTTTGAGCCTGTCAGTGTGTACCAAAGTGCAAAGCAGCACCGACATCTGGAGCTGTAACTATGGTCAGGGACAATACATGTCCTTTACGGCTCACTGGGTGAATGTGGTTCCTGCACAGCCACAATACCAACTAGGACAGGTCAGGCTGCTTCCTCCTCCACGCTCTCAGGCCATTGGTCCTGTGACAGTGTGCAACTCCGCCTCCTCATCCTCCACCGTATCCTCAGCCTCCGCTGCTCAGACAGTCTCAGTGGCCTTTTAGCATACCAAGTGTGCAGGGCACGGCGGTGTCACGCTGTTCTTCACATGGTTTGCTTTGGCAAACGGAGTCACACAGGGGAGGAACTGCTAAAAGTAATTCATCAAGAAATTAAATCATTGGTTACTCCACGAAAATTTGAAATGGGAACCATGGTGACTGACAACGGGAAGAACATCTTGTCTGCGCTGCGACTGAAATGGCTGAGCCATGCACGCTGCATGGCACACGTGTTCAATCTGGTTGTGAAGCAGTTCCTGAAGTGTTCCCCCCATTTGCCAGACATCCTAACAATGGGAAGGAAACTTTGCATGCATTTCAGCCACTCGTACACCGCAAAGCACACCCTCCTTTAGCTGCAGCGACAGAATGATATCGCACAACAAAGTCTGATTTGTGACGTTTCCACTAGTTGGAATTCCACCCTCCATATGTTGGACTGTACGAACAGAGAAAAGCCATCATCGATTCTTTCATGATCAAAGCAGTTAGGGGTACTCCTCTCTGTAACTTCAATGTGAACCAGTGGTAGTTCATACGTGACACCTGCCGTTTGCTCAGACCCTTTGAGGAAGCCACATTATTAGTAAGTCGCCAGGATTACGGGATGAACAACATCCTTCCACTACTTCATTTCTTACAACATGTGTTGGAAACGATGGCTGGTCAGGGCAATGGAGATGTGGCACCTACATATCACGGCCCCATGAGCCCTGTGGGGGCTGAACTGGAGGAGGAGGAGGGAGAGGGAGCACAGTTTAGGTTTCACCTAATGGGTAGTTTTTCTAGTAATCTGACAGGAGAGGAGGAGCAGGAGCAGTCAGAGGAGATAAAGGATTATGAGGAAGGCAAGGCATACCATAGCAGTATGCAGTGGAGATGGAGGCAGGGAGTCCCTCTGAGTCACTTGCACAAATGGCACGATGCATGCTCACTTGCTTGCGTAGTGACTGCCGAATTGTCACTCTTCGGCAGTGGGATGACTTCTGGATCTCCACCTTATCCCAACCGCCACAAAATAGGGGCCTTTTTTACACACACTGAGAGGGAGGATCAAGTGACCTACTACAGGGGCATCCTTTTTAGTCAGTTGGCCGATGCCTATGGCCGCCATTGTACATCCTCTCGCAGGTCTGAATCGGGGGGCCCCCTTCTCTCAACTTCCACTGCCATGGCTGCTGGGGAGGGGTGGGGAGGTTTGAGCAGCATCTGCTCCATGAGCAGCCGCCTGAGTCTACAGTCGCTGATGAGTAGCTTTCTGCACCAGCATAGTGAAGCAACTCATCAGAAGCAGGTACACCTGGAGCAGGACCTGAACAAGCTGGTGGTGCGATACCTTGACATGCCCATGCCAACACACCTTGAAGATCCGCTGGACTTCTGGTCAGCCAAACTTGATTAGTGGCCGCAACTAGCAGAGTGCCCTGGAAAAGTTGTCCTGCCTGGCCAGTAGTGTGTCATCAGAGCGGGTGTTTAGTGCAGAAGGGGCCATAGTTTGCTGTCAGTTGTCTCCTTGATAAAGCCACACAAGTGGCGAAACATGTCAGGGTTTGACAGAATTGTGTTGTAACTTGCAACTCCACTGTATATAATGACAAATAAAAGCCAATAAATTAGGTCTAGATAAAAATAGCACACGCCTGCGGTGCACAGCAGGTGTTAGGCACTAGGGGCTGGGACTCATAAAGCCCCCCTTGTGGGGCTAAGGATTTGACTATTTACCACACATATGAGTGGCGTAACAATAGAGGCCACCGTGATTGATGCTCTTGAGGGCACTCTAGAGTGACCCTAAAGCTTAAACTTCAGGATCTCACGACAACTTGAGGCTTATTAGCCTAATTATTCAGATCCATTTGACTTTTTTTCACAGACTTTTATGATCGCAGTGGAGTTGTGTTTTTAAATAAATTTTTTCCTCACTTATATATTAATTTGATCACAATAAAAGTTAAGTTCTACATGTTTGTGTGACACGTGGAATATAGAGGCTTTTTTGATCCCCTGAGGTTATTTTGATGCAGGGGCCATAGTCACCCAAGGAGAACTCGTCTGTCCACGAAAAATGCGGAGAGACTGACCTCTGTGAAGATGAATCAGGCATGGATCAGCCAGGATTTCCAACCACCAATGCCTGATGCATGAGAGTACTGTAGATTGACCATGGTGTCACACCAACACTTCACAAATATGAATAGTGCCAAACAGATTTAAGGCGCTGCTCCCCAGTGACAAACATTCCTCTGCATCAGACCTTTTTTCATTCACCTTTGTCACCGGGTCACTTTCAGGACACCTGATGCTGCTGCTGCCACCTCCAGGCTGTCTCATTCAGCCACTCTATCATCTATTCTTATGCTTCAGCCACCTCCAGGCTGTGCCATTCATCCAATGTATGGTTTACTGATGCTTCAGCCAGCTCAATTCTGTGTCATTCAGCAACTACATGGTTTAGTGATGCTGCTGGGCCTAGGACATTACCTATATATGTTTATGGTAGCACTAGGTACCATACATCTTCAATGGAAATTTCAAAATTCATCTTTTATTCTTAGAGATTATGAGGCCCTATTGTCTCCTCATCTGCTGCCAACTCCAGGCTGTGCCATTAAGAGACTATATGGTCTCCTCATGCTGCCACAAACTCCAGGCTGTGCCATTCAGCCACTGTCACGATTCGGCTTACAGGTAGTGGATCCTCTGTGTCAGCGAGGGATTGGCGTGGACCGTGCTGGTGGACCGGTTCTAAGAGGCTACTGGTGTTCACCAGAGCCCGCCGCAAAGCGGGATGGTCTTGCTGCGGCAGTAGCAACCAGGTCGTATCCACTAGCAACGGCTCAACCTCGCTGACTGCTGAGAAGGCGTGGGACAGAAGGACTAGGCAGAGGCAAGGTCAGACGTAGCAGAAGGTCGGGGCAGGCGGCAAGGTTCGTAGTCAAGATGGATAGCAGGAGTTCAGGTAACACAGGCTTTGGACAACACTAAACGCTTTCACTGGCACAAGGCAACAAGATCCGGCAAGGGAGTGCAGGGGAAGTGATGTGATATAGCCAGGGAGCAGGTGGAAGCCAATTAAGCTAATTGGGCAAGGGACCAATCATTGGTGCACTGGCCCTTTAAGTCTCAGAGAGCTGGCGCGCGCGCGCCCTAGAGAGCGGAGCCGCGCGCGCCAGCACATGACAGCAGGGGACCGGGACGGGTAAGTGACTTGGGATGCGATTCGCGAGCGGGCGCGTCCCGCTGTGCGAATCGCATCCCCGACGGCCATATCAGTGCAGCGCTCCCGGTCAGCGGGACCGACCGGGGCGCTGCAGGGAGAGAGACGCCGTGAGCGCTCCGGGGAGGAGCAGGGACCCGGAGCGCTCGGCGTAACAGTACCCCCCCCTTAGGTCTCCCCCTTTTTTTGTCCGACAACTGCTTTACCTGGGACGAGGACACCGGGAAAGAATGGAGGGTTTCCTCAACGAAAGGCAGTACAGCAGGAGTGGGAATGGGGAGGGAGGGCAGAGGGTGAAGCTTGGCACGGGGCAGGGTGACACCAGGACGGGGGCCATGAGGAGGCACTGAGGCTTGCCTGACGGGACTGGGAGGGGGGGAGAGGCATTTCTTGTGGCAAGCAGAGTCGCAGTTCTTGATCTCCCCGGTGGTCCAGTCAAGGGTGGGAGAATGAAGCTGGAGCCATGGCAGACCGAGGAGGACCTCAGAGGTGCAGTTGGTGAGGACGAAAAATTCAATCCTTTCGTGGTGGGGTCCAATGCACATTAAGAGGGGTTTTGTGCGGTAACGCACGGTGCAATCCAATCTAACTCCGTTGACCGCGGAAATGTAGAGCGGCTTGACGAGACGAGTCACCGGGATGCAGAACTTATTCACCAAAGACTCCAAAATGAAATTCCCAGAGGCACCAGAGTCCAAGGTGGCCACGGCTGAGAGGGAGGAATTGGCTGAAGGAGAAATCCGCACGGGCACCGTGAGACGTGGAGAAGCAGACTTTGAACCAAGAGACGCCACACCCACGTGAGCTGGGTGCGTGCGTGTGTTTCCCAGACGTGGAGGACGAATAGGGCAATCCACCAAGAAATGCTCGGTACTGGCACAGTACAGACAAAGATTTTCTTCCCTACGGCGATTCCTCTCTTCCTGGGTCAGGCGAGACCGATCCACTTGCATGGCCTCCTCGGCGGGAGGCCCAGGCGTAGATTGCAAAGGATGCTGTGGGAGAGGTGCCCAGAGATCTAAGTCTTTTTCCTGGTGGAGCTCCTGATGTCTCTCAGAAAAACGCATGTCAATGCGTGTGGCCAAATGGATAAGTTCTTGCAGGTTGGCAGGAATCTCTCGTGCGGCCAGCACATCCTTGATGCTACTGGATAGGCCTTTTTTAAAGGTCGCGCAGAGATCCTCGTTATTCCATGATAATTCGGAAGCAAGAGTACGAAATTGGATGGCGTACTCGCCCACTGAAGAATTACCCTGGACCAGGTTCAGCAGGGCAGTCTCGGCAGAAGAAGCTCGGGCTGGTTCCTCGAAGACACTACGGACTTCAGCGAAGAAGGACTGGACTGTGGCTGTGGCAGGATCATTGCGGTCCCAGAGCGGTGTGGCCCAAGACAAGGCCTTTCCTGAAAGAAGGCTCACTACGAACGCCACCTTAGACCGTTCTGTAGGAAACAAGTCCGACAACATCTCCATATGCAGGGAACATTGAGACAGAAATCCACGGCAGAGTCTAGAGTCCCCATCAAATTTGTCCGGCAGGGACAAGCGGAGGCTAGGAGCGGCCACTCGCTGTGGAGGAGGTGCAGGAGCTGGCGGAGGAGATGGTTGCTGCTGTAGCAGAGGCAGAAGTTGCTGTAACGTGGCGGTCAACTGCGACAGCTGCTGTCCTTGTTGGGCAATTTGCTGCGATTGCTGAGCGACCACCGTGGTAAGGTCAGCGAGACTTGGCAGCGGCACCTCAGCGGGATCCATGGCCGGATCTACTGTCACAATTCGGCTTACAGGTAGTGGATCCTCTGTGTCAGCGAGGGATTGGCGTGGACCGTGCTGGTGGACCGGTTCTAAGAGGCTACTGGTGTTCACCAGAGCCCGCCGCAAAGCTGGATGGTCTTGCTGCGGCAGTAGCAGCCAGGTCGTATCCACTAGCAACGGCTCAACCTCGCTGACTGCTGAGAAGGCGTGGGACAGAAGGACTAGGCAGAGGCAAGGTCAGACATAGCAGAAGGTCGGGGCAGGCGGCAAGGTTCGTAGTCAAGATGGATAGCAGGAGTTCAGGTAACACAGGCTTTGGACAACACTAAACGCTTCCACTGGCACAAGGCAACAAGATCCGGCAAGGGAGTGCAGGGGAAGTGATGTGATATAGCCAGGGAGCAGGTGGAAGCCAATTAAGCTAATTGGGCCAGGCACCAATCATTGGTGCACTGGCCCTTTAAGTCTCAGAGAGCTGGCGCGCGCGCGCCCTAGAGAGCGGAGCCGCGCGCGCCAGCACATGACAGCAGGGGACCGGGACGGGTAAGTGACTTGGGATGCGATTCGCGAGCGGGCGCGTCCCGCTGTGCGAATCGCATCCCCGACGGCCATATCAGTGCAGCGCTCCCGGTCAGCGGGACCGACCGGGGCGCTGCAGGGAGAGAGACGCCGTGAGCGCTCCGGGGAGGAGCAGGGACCCGGAGCGCTCGGCGTAACAGCCACTATATGGTCTCCCCATACTGCCAGAAACTCCAGGCAGTCATTCAGCCACTATATGTTCTTCTCATACCTCCAAGCTCTGTCATTGTGCTGCCATGTGACATGTGACTCCTTGTTAGATTTGGTCCCTTGTACCCACATGCCGGGGCCCAGGACACTAAAACTTGGGAGTTAAAATTTAAAGTTAAAAATCTTAAATTTCTATTTAAAAATCTTAAAGGGGTATTCCAGGCCAAAACTTTTTTTTTATATATCAACTGGCTCCGGAAAGTTAAACAGATTTGTTAAATACTTATATAAAAAAAATCTTAATCCTTCCAATAGTTATTAGCTTCTGAAGTTGAGTTGTTGTTTTCTGTCTAACTGCTCTCTGATAGTATTGAAAGAACAAAAGGTGAGAGACTATCCGATGGCGCCTTCCTGAATGACTCAAAATTGCCGTGAGTTTAAACAAAGCAATTTTATTGGAAATAGTACTTTTTCCAATAAAATTGCCTTGTTTAAACTCACGGCAATTTTGAGTCATTCAGGAAGGCGCCATCGGATAGTCTCTCACCTTTTGTTCTTTCAATACTTTCAACACCGGACTGAGTAGTCATGGGAATCGGACACCGAGGCTGCCACCTGTCATCGACTTGAGCGAGTTTACATGCCATCTCAGGTGTTGTACTCTTAGTACAACACCACACGGTAAGGTGCAATTTATCCATACACCTTTCTTGTTCATCCCGCAGTATTACACCAGGAGCGCACCTCTTTTCTTTTTATAATTGTTCTAACTGCTCTCTGATGACTCACGTCCCGGGAGCTGTGCAGTTCCTATGGGGATATTCTCCCATCATGCACAGCTCCCAGGACGTGACATCATCATTGAGCACTTAAACAGAAAACTTCAGAAGCTAATAACTATTGGAAGGATTAAAATTATTTAATAGAAGTAATTTACAAATCTGTTTAACTTTCCGGAGCCAGTTGATATATATATATATATATATATATATATATATATATATATATATATATATATATATATAAAAGGTTTTTGCCTGGAATACCCCTTTAAATTTCTATTTAAAAATCTTAAATTTCAATGGTCTCCTCATGCTTCTGCCAACTCCAGGTCGTGACATTCAGACACTATATGGTTTCCTCATGCTTCAGCCAACTCCAGGCTTTGTCATTCAGCCAATATATGGTTTACTGATGCTGCTGGGACTGGGCCTAAACATTTTTAATCGTAGCACTAGCTACCTTAAATCTTCAATTTAAATTTCAAAATTCATCTTTTAATCTTAGGGATTGTGAAGCCCTAGTGTCTACTCATGCTGCTTCCAGCTCCAGGCTGTGTCATTCAGCAACTATATGGTCTCCTCATGCTTCAGCCAACTCCAGGTTGTGCCATTCAGACACTATATGGTCTCCTTATGCTTTAGCCACTTCAAGGCTGTGTCATTCAGCCACTATATGGTCTCCATATATTGACTGTGTATTGTAGGAAACATGTGGGTATCCTTGAGTTACTCTCCCAGCATTATTGCTCTGTTGATACCAGTAGTAAAAGGAATATTTCCAAGGATTACCATAAACAGGGAAATGTGGATACTGTTCTACTGTGGAAATGTTGGAATTGACTGACTATCCAAGGTGGTAGATTTACTATTTTGAAGTTCCAGTAGGTTGTTCCAGTAAGTTGTTCATTCTTTTTTGTGGTTCTTCAGTTGGAGAATTAAGTTGTATCATGTTTTCCTGTTCCTCCGATGAGCTAATGTCACTGGAACACACATTACTCATATTGTCATCCAATGAAGGATCATTTTCTTCAGAGAACGTATGTATCATTTACTTATTTTGAATGTCAGGTGGTATTCTGACATTTTCTGATTATAAAGGAATTTTGGAATCTGGGACACAGGTAAAAATAAGTATTTTTAAGGATACTGTAGTACATTTTCCTGCCCTCACAAGTGCATACCACATACCTACATCTAAGTAGTGTACTGTTTTGTACCTATTAATCTGTCATGGGTCTATGTACTTTGAAAGGACAGCCAATAGTACACACCTGCTGCTGTTCTAGACAAATACTGTTTTAAGCATAGTGAAATGTATTGTACTCTCCTCATATACACAATAAGTATGTCAAGCAGAGTAGAGAAATTTCAAAATCCTTAATTTCAATTTCAAAATCTTAAATTTAAATAAAAAATCCTTAATTTCAATTGACACCTGATGCGTAAGCCAAATCCAGGTTGTGCCATTCAGCCAATATATGATTTACTGATGCTGCTGGGCCTGAGTCTGGGCCTAAAAATTTCGGGCGAATTGAATTTTTCAAAAATTCGCTCATCTCTATCCACAATCACAAACAGAATTTGCACAGACAGAACAGATGCAGAACACATTATTATGTATGTGAGTAGTTCACTGCTTACTGTCCCTCACAGAGATCTTCACCTAACACCTGCTAGCTCTAAAATTACTGCTGAAACTACATATATGCATAGGTTTTTATAGTGGCTTTAGGATAATTCCTACACTGCCTCCTGATTGCTTGGGAGAACTGTTTGAAATGCACTATGGGATTCCCTGAGGTCATGTGATCCTTCCTCCTTCACCTTTTTGTCGCAAGGCTGATGTTATTTTAGCAGGTTCTGCTGAACTGAACCACCCAAAATTCAAGTTCTAGCCAAACCAAATGTTTATCAATGTTCTGACAGAACTCTGGTTCTATGGGTTTGATTGGCTCATCTCTAGAGCTGACCCATAGTAATATATAGACCATATTTACACTTTGCCAGAACAACTTTTTCATGTTGGTTCCGCAGACAGGAATAATTACAGCTTTCCTTTTACATTGAGAAGATACAGCAAATTCTTCTTCATTACAGTGATGACAGTTTTGTTGAAAATTCCAATTTTTCAGGGACCTTTATTAAATTTTTTTCTGCTGGGTTATTGACAGAACGCCACAAGGTAGAGTCAATGGATGCGAAGCCTTAATGTTAAAAATGTTAATTATGACATGCATGTATTTAAACTTCACATTGCAATAACATTCAATCATATTGACATTTTTATTGCAACTTATGAATTGATGCTCTTAAGCTGTACAGTAAAATATATCATATAGACAGGCTGGAAATATAGGAAAAGTAAATGCTTAATGTAGATGTTACCTGATTGTCCCGCTGTGGGGGCTCCTGAGGGGCATATATTTCAAACTCGCATCTATCAAGCTGTCTACATAAATGACAAAGTTAGTCAGCGCCTCCTAACAAACTGAAATAAATGGGCAGTTTCCTGTGACTGCAATGCAAAACATAATACTAAGTCACCCTAGGCAAAGAGTTATATATGATATTTGTTATTTTCAATTGCATTACTGCTAAATTTACTGTGCATCCATCTTTGTTTTTGTCTGTCTTTCTTTCATTCTTCTTTATTCCTTTCTTACCCCCTTTAAAGTGAACCTATCATATGCCACAGAAAGTTTAATGTTACTCAGTACCTTATCCTGGTCATTTACATATCCTTTTTTTCGTGTCTAGCACCTATATTTCTCTCACAAATACCTTCTATATGTTGCTCACTTGCTTTGTCATTCTGCGCTTTGGAGGGGGTGTGTCTCTCACGCTGCATGACTAATCTTCCTCCTTGAGTCTGCTGTGCTGGGTCTCTTCATCCAATCACTGCAGACTGCTCTGTAACCCCCTCCTCTCTGTTTTAATGCTGCAGTCTGATAGGATAGGAATGAGCACAGAGGAGTGCTAGCCCCACCCTCACTTCCTGGACTTTGTCCATGCCTGCACTTCAGCTGGGACAAAGATGATGCTGCGGCCGGACAGAATTGTGTTCTTGGATGGTATGGTAGGAAGAATATTAGAAAGATTAATGTATAGCCAAGATGTACAACATTTAAAATGTTTTTGAATCTGACAATCCCCATTTAAAGGTCTTTTCTGGGCAAGGAGGGCTTTTTAACAAGTTTCTTGGGCTGCAGTAAAAGAAATATCCTTAGGTGGTATGATGCTGCTGCCATTTTCCCCAACATCCGTCCCCTACTTCAGTTTTCTTCTTCCTGGTTCATTTGATGTTTTGTTTAGGCAAGAAGTGCCCAATCAGCACAGTGACTGACCCTCCCCACATGAAATGTCACAGGTACCAGGAAAAAATACAGATATCAAAAGCACTCCTTGCCAGGAAAACCCTTTCAGAATGTTTGCATAAGATAATGAATAAGAGTAGTTTTTTTTTTTTTTTTTCACAAATAGGTGAAGAAAGCTTGATACCTATAAACTCACAGGTTGGCACAGATTGCAAAACGAAAAACTTGCTAATGTGCACCTTCTAGAGGTCCTTGTGACTTAAAAAAAAAAAATAATAATAATAATAATAATTCCTTCCAACTACCCTCAACAGCAAACATGGAATTGTGACCATTGACTGTGGTGCAACAACAGTACAGTTCTTAGTCACTGGGTGGTCAACGCAATCTCAAGCCAGGTCCCTAATAGGGAGAGGATCACTCCTTTAAAGGAAAACTGTCATTAAACTCCCCCCACACTAACCAGAGGTACTGGCTGGTAGTGCGGGGGATGCTGATCAATATGCTGCCTACCATGGCCGGATCCGCCACGCTGCTCGGCCGTTGTCTTCATTCTTCTGGATATGCAGCTGCTAACTGGCACAGACGGGGTTACAAGGCTCCTTCTGGCACTCTGACATCTGCGCCGCTTATGAATATTCATCTCCCTCCCTCCTCAGTGGAGTCCAGTACAGAGTGGGGAGGGTAGGAACAGTCGAAGGGAGGAGATGAATAGTTTACTGACAGTTTTCCTTTAAGGATCACACTCCTTTAATGAATAACTTGCAACAGTAGCAATACAGTACAATTGTTTTAGAACTTCACATGGATAGAATTCATCTTGTCTGAGCACTTCTTGTAACTTGGGGGTATTAATGTTTAACCCAATTCCAGTAACAGGGACTCATTTTTATTTTCTTCCACTTTTCAGACAGTTCCCATGCAACATTATGTTTATAGCAATGCACTCAGCTGTTTTTGGCTACTCGATCACCTGTTGTGGCCTGATCTAGGTCTGAGGGGGTCAAGGGGCCCTAGATATCAAAATAGGTCCAAGTTGAGATCTGCATCTATGTGACATTTATGGCACATCCAATGGATATAACTTAAATGTACAGGAATGTACATTATCCTGACAAATATAGGCCATATACTCCCTTTTGTTACTTTTAACTCTAATTGCTCTGTGCTTGCATATATTAAGTTTGGGGGAAGACATACTTTATGAAAAAACACAATGCAAACCCTCATTCTCTCTGGGGTACCATTTAGACCCAAGGGTCTCATGTCAACCATAGCTGGTGAGAAGTTATGATACTTATCTAGAAGACACGTACTTCTTCTCCTGCTGCTTTGTTCTTTCTAAGGTGTTTCCATTTCAAGAAAATGAGAGAAGCTAATTTGGCAAAGACTTGTCAGGGAAATTAATCACTTCTACACATTGAAACATAAACGAAACATTATCATTCCCCACAGTTATGAAATACTGAGCATAAACAAAGACATTAGCACCATCCCCATTCATACTTTGTTTATATTTACACATAAACACAATCGTTCGCTCCCTGCGAATCTCCAGCATAAACAAAGCCCATCGCTCGTCTTAACGTCCTCATTGACTGGATCCCAGAGTCATCTTAAAGGGGGTTTATTACTTCTAAGCAGCAGAATGTTGCTGAAGGTTAAAATAATGAGTCTTTTTTTTTTCATTTAAAATTTTTGATCCGCTATAGAACATTGCTAGTCATGAGCGAATCCAATCTGATGAATTTGTTATTAATTTCAAGATAAATTCAACAACAAACAAATGCAAATATCGCTGTGATTCGATCACGTGGATTGCTTCATTAAACTCCATTTAGTGCGGTCTAGACTCCAGTGCTTCTAAAATGGCAGATCCACATGCAAGGAATCCTGGGAAGGTGGGAACAAGGGTCGGTGGGATGACCCTGAATCACATACAGCATGCAGCCTATCAGCAGCCAGCCACTCCTGTGATGTCACAGCCCTATATAATCGGTGGTCATCTTGCAGTCAGTCACATCAGCGTTCTATTACAGAGAGAGAGAGGGTCAGTGTGTGTTGCACAGAAAAGCATTTTTACAGCAGTGATTCACCTAAAGCCTAAATCCAGCCTAGAAGCACTGGCAGGGAAGGGAGTGAGATTGGGAGAGAAAGTGCCATTTTGGGTGTAGTACACAACGACTGTGTGCTGCAGCACTGGTGTGTACAACAACTGAAAAGCTAATAGTAGCCAGATAGGGTGATCAGAGCACTAAAAGAGTATTGTCCTCTATTAAGTTTAACCTGTGCATACGTCTAAGTGGTGTACCATTTTGTTCCTGTTAAAGTCTTAAGGGCCTAGATACTGTGAAAGGCCAGCCAAAAGTACACACCTGCTGGTGTTGTAGACAAATACTGTTTTAAGCGTAGTGGTGCATATTGTACTCCTCTCATATACACACTAAGTATGTCAGGCAGAGAAGTGCCAGGGGGTGCACAGAGGGGTGGCAGAGGCCTAAATTCATCAGGCAGAGGTCGCAGCAGACTAGGGGCGAGTGTGCAGCAGGAGTCAAAGCGAGAGGCCTGAGCTCCCAGTATCAGCTAGTAGTCGTGTCTCAACCAGCAACCCATCTGCCGTCATCGATTGGTTAACACGGTCATCCATTTCATCACAAGTGACATTTGACTCCCCCAGTCAACAGTCTGTGGGTTCCTCAGACACAACCCTCAGTTGGCATGGCCTGGGAGCAGTCCCTGTCTTCCCATTGCCTCTGCCCTATGCTATTCCCTCCCCAACAGAAGTATCTTATGCTGTGGGTTCGGCTACACTATTTAATGAGGACAATATACTAGAGGACAGTCAGCAGCTACTGCCCAGTCAAGAAGTGAAGGAGACATCCACCGCTTCCTCCGATAGGCGGGCAAGTAGTGATGAGGCGAGTGGCGTGGGAGGTGGTATTGCGAGCGTTCAGGCTCCCGAAGAAGACACTCTCGAGGAACCTAAGGAGGACATCAGTGACGTGCAGGCCCACCTCGATGATGATGAAGCCGATTGCACTTGGGAGCCGGGTGCAGAAGAGACTTCATCATCATCAGGAGAAGAGGGTTGCAGGTTGCCCATAAGGCAGCAGCTGAGCCAGCAAGGTGGTAACATGGTTGGCAGTCAGCATGGTGGCAGAAATGGAAAGTCTGGAGCCAAATGTGCCCGGGGTAGACCACCTGCTTCATGGCTGCCTACCTTCCCAGGAGGTAGTGGAACAGGGATTCCTGGAATCGGCGGCAATAGCAGTCAATTAGTGTGGACTGTTGGTGGGAAAATCAGCTACTCGGCGGTGTGGCAGTTTTTCATCAAGCATCCGGTGGATGTTAACTTGACCACATGCAAGATGTGTCGGCAGAAGGTAAAGCGTGGCCAAGGTCCCAATGTAGGATTCACGGCCCTACATCAACTTAGGCAGCGTCATATAAAAGCGGTCTGAGAGAACCATAGCTCCGATATGGTGGTCCAGCTTGCTGCATCACCCAGTGACATGCCACTCCCTGTTTCAGCCCGCCAAGGCTCCACCACCTCAGCCGAAGGGAGCTGTGTTTCATACCCTTCTTCTGTCGCTCCAGATGCTCCTGCTCCTCCTACTTCGAGTCAGTCATTCCACCAGCAATCTATCACTAAAGCCATGTCCAAGAGACAAGAATATGTGCCCACTCATCCAACGGCGCAGAAGCTGAATGTGCTCCTGTCCAAATTGCTGGTGCTGAAGTCCCTCCCTTTTCAAGTGGTGAACTCTGCACCTTTCAGAGAACTGATGGCTTGTGCCGAGCTGAGGTGGAGAGTCCAAAGCCGTAATTTCTTTGTGAAGCAGGCAGTACCAGCCCAGCACAATTTTGTGGAACTGAAGGTGGGCCAGTCCTTGAGCCTGTCGGTGTGTACCAAAGTGCACGGAAGCGCCGACGTGTGGAGCTGTAACTACGGTCATGGACAATACATGTCCTTTATGGTTGACTGGGTGAATGTGGTTCCTGCACAGCCGCAAAAGCAACTTCGGCAGGTCACGCTGCTTCCTCCTCCATGCTCTCATTGGTCCTGTGACAGTATGTGACTCCTCCTTCTCATCCTCCACCATGTCCTTAGCCTCCACTGCACGGACAAGTCTTAGTGCCCCTCCAGCATGCCATGTGTGTCCTCACTATACGGGTATTGGGCAAACTTTCTTTTCACTTCTTATCACGGGGTGTTCATCACAATTCACTATTTTCTGAGTTTTATTTTCACTTTCACAACCCCTTCTTTCTTCTATGACGGGGTATAAAAATAATTTATGTAAATGAATGTATGCACTTTATGATACTATGAAAAAATTTATATCTGTGTCAGTTAATAATATAATTGTCGCAATGGTAAATCATGGATTTATATACATGACTTAAATGGTTTATGCAACATGTCTTAAATGTTTTATGCAACTTATTGTTTTTTATGCAGTGGTTAAATCATATTCACGTGAGGGTTTTTGAAAAACTTTATTAAGCAACCCATAGTTTGAACATAGGATATAAAAAAAAAATGTTTGTAGATAAAAACAACATTTCTGTGGTAAAATATAAATGCCGCTAGGTATTGGGTATATAATGTATTAATACTTTAATAATTTATTCATGGTATTTGCTAAAATAATTCCCTCTACTTACCGGCATTTGTTGATAAGCATCACGCATGCGCAGGCTACGAGAGATGTATTTACGTTGCCGACACTGACTCATCACGTCAGAGGGTGCGTCATTATACTGCGCCCTCTGCGTGCTGACGCAATGAAAGGGCAACGTAGCCCTCAGAGTTCACAGTGTGGGCAATGCGAGACCGGATATCCGGATACGCAAGTGGCGTCCTGGGAATTTGAGGCAAAGAACATGTATAAAAGGGACATGTATAAAAGGAGAGTAAAAGTTAGACAAGCCCCCTTATGAAGGAGCGAAACAGTGACTGTAGGGGTCCAGTGGTGTGCAGACGTTCACATATCAACGAGAATTCTATATGGGTCATGTGCAATATTAAAATGCTAGCACTTGTATTTTATATGATCTGTACCCCACTGAAAGTTTTTATTGGTGTGCCTTTGCGAGTTATACCTCATGTTTTAACTTTTTCTATGATGTACAATAAAGTTTGGCATTTATGTTGTAGCTCTATCTTTTTTTCATTGGTATAAAACTTAGATATATAGAGCCCTCCCAGTGATAGGAGGTAGCTATTATGCCTAGATCCGCTATGAGGCAAATATATAGGATTAATTGCACTAAAGGTCTAGTGGGACTTTTGTTTATATATATATACAGTGGTCCCTTAACATACGATGGTAATTCGTTCCAAACGACCCATCGTTTGTCGAATCCATCGCATGTTGACGGATCCGTGCAATGTAAAGTATAGGAAGTTACACTCACCTGTCCCCGCCGCTCCGGACCGCGTCCTCACCGCTCCCGATGCTGTCCCAGGGGCTCCCGATGCTGTTCCGCTTCTCCGGTGTCTTCTTTGGGATCCTCGGCTTCTTCTGCATCTTCTGCAGGGTCCGGGCCTCGCTTTCTGGTGGCGTGCGCACTGACGTAATAACCACGCCGGAAAGCGAGGCCCGGACCCTGTAGAAGATACAGAAGACGCCGGAGGATTGCGAAGTGGACCCAGAGCAGTGGGGATATGTAAGTGAACCTGTCCAGGATGCTTAAACTGCTATCCGACAGCAGTTTAAGCATTTTGCGCTGTCGGATAGCAGTTAATGCGATGGCCCCGACATATAAAAGCATCGTATGTCGATGCTGACATAGACATGCGATGGCATCTGAGAGGCCATCGTATGTCGATTTTATCATATGTCGGGGACATCGCATGTCGGGGGGTTACTGTATATCACAAAGGGTCAGCAGTGTACCAAAGTTTGGCCACACTCATTCCGTTACGAATGATTCTAACTTTTTTTGTAAAGTTCCAAATGGATTTACTTATCACTAGTAGTAGTCATAATTAGTGCGGTTGAAAAAAGACATATGTCCATCAAGTTCAACCAAGAAGGTGAAGCGAAGGGCATGGGTGAAAAAAGGGGATGAAATGCTATATTTCTGCATATAAATTAATGTTATTTTGTTTTAGGAATGTACCTGTTCAAAACCTTGTTTTGAAGCCCTAAACCATTCCTGAGGTGACCTGTTCCTGAGGCAGACTGTTCCATAAGTTCACAGTTCTTATGGTAAAGAATAGTCAGTTGTGCTATGTTTCCATACAGTGGCATCAACCCAGAAATTTACACTGTAGGGTAAACTTTAATCACTGTAGTCAATGGGTAACGTACGCCACTGGTTGCATATGACAGAATTTGTGGGTATATAAGGATATCCTTCAGGCTTACTGTACACCCTCAATGAAAGGCTCAAGCTGGATGTGAACAGAACCTTATTTTAATGACCACAACGTGAAACATTAGGTTTAATTATTCTAACAAAGAATAATTGTTGTATTCCCCCTCCCTTTCGTGAATTTTGGTGAAGAAAAAGTCAAATCCCCATTCTTTATAAATACTTGTAATATTTGTGTTGCCTTTTGTTTCCTGTCTTGGTAACTTTTTAGTAATTAAATCTTTATTGAAGTGCCCATTGTTTAGCTGTAAGAAATATTACCTATTCATATTCCATTCAATAGGAGAAATTCTGATTGATGTTTTTTTGCTGTAGGAAATGACACGTTTAGATGTTTGCGGTATTTTCCCGGCGCTGATTAATGAGCTCTGCAGGAACAATGGTCGCCGTCCGCTGTCACTTATTGCTTTTCTGGATGAATACATTATGTTGCTAGAAATTATTGCTCTTTTGAGTCAAATATATATCTTAGCACTTACATTTATTGTTGAGCTGACACTCCACCTTATGTAAAACGTACACGCAGAGGTCAGCACTCATGCATGGGGATTGTAAATCGATTCCTCATGGTTTTTGAGTTTATGAAGCCGGTGAAAGGTATTGAAAATCAGCATTCTGCCAGGTGTGTGCAGCGAATTAGATGTGTAATGATAATAATAACTACACTTATTTTTCAGAATTGCACATGGGAGAAGCTGCACTGTATAAGGGTGTAGCAGGGACGGGGTGGTCACATGCAGTACAACTAAAGTTTGTCTTTAGGTACAACTTGGGCTGATGAATTATATAAGTGAGTAAAGTTGAGCAAACCCAGATTCAATCCTGACATTGGGGGTTCATGGCAATGTTGGGGCTAAGCTGTGATAACAGGGAAGGAGTTAATTAGCACTTCTGAGCAGCGCTAGGTAGCTCCTTGGTGGGAGGTACGCACCGTCTCATCACTGGTGTGGGCCTCTTTTTGTGTAAATCTGCCACCCTCAAGGCTACACAAGAAGAGACCCAGACCAGAGACAAGATGATTAGTGTCACTCTCATCACTGTATACTGTATATAGTTGAGTATAAGCCGACCCGAATATAAGCCGAGGCCCCTAATTTTACCCCCCAAAAAACTGTAAAACTTATTGACTCGACTATAAGCCTAGGGTGGGAAATACATCATCCCCCATGTAATCATCCAGACCCCCGTCATCATCCCCCCCCCCCCTTCATAATCACTGCCAGTCAGGGGCGTAGCTAGAAACCCCTGGGCCCCTGTGCGAAAATTTTTCTTTTCTTCTTCATCTGGTCCAGACGTCAGGACTTCTTCCAGCTCCATCTTCTCTGCAGAGTCTGACACCCGGACATCATAGGTTCTCACTTTGTCAGTAGATCCCCATCCTCTGTATGATGACAACAATCATTATTATTCTGCTAACTACTGTACCCCCTGAATATAACACTGCCCCACACTGTATCTCCTGAATATAATACTGCCACATACTGTACCCCCTGAATATAATACTGCCATCCACTGCACCCTCTGAATATAAAACTACCATCCACTGTACCTCCTGCATATAATACTGCCACACACTGTTCCCCTGAATATAATACTGCCAAAAACGGTATCCCCTGAATATAAAACTATCATCCACTGTACCTCCTGCATTTAATACTGCCACCCACTGTACCCCTGAATATAATACTTCTACACACTGTATCCCCTGAATATAATACTGCCTCCTACTGTATCCCCTTAATATAATACTGCCTCCTACTGTATCCCCTGAATATAATACTGCCTTCTACTGTACCCCCTGAATATAATAATGCCTCCTACTGTACCCCCTGAATATAATACTGCCCCCTACTGTACCCCCTGAATATAATACTGCCTCCTACTGTACCCCCTGAATACTGCCTCCTACTGTACCCCCTGAATATAATATTGCCTCCTACAGTACCCCCTGAATATAATACTGCCACCCACTGTACCCCCTGAATATAATACTGCCAACTACTGTACCCCCTGAATATAAAACTGCCTCCTACTGCACCCCCTGAATATAAAACTGCCTCCTACTGCACTCCCTGAATACTGCCACGACTGTACCCCCTGAATATAAAACTGCCTCCTACTGTACCCCCTGAATATAATACTGCCTCCTACTGTACCCCCTGAATATAATACTGCCAACTACTGTACCCCTATATATAATACTGCCTCCTACTGTAACCCCTGAATATAATACTGCCACATACAGTACATACACACACATCATTCCTACAGTACATACACACACATCATTCATACAGTACATACACACATACATAATACATACATACACACACATCATACACACACATATCATACATACACCCGTTGCCTCCAGATCCCCCCCACAGAATACATCTCCACACATCATACATACATCTTGTTTACACACATCTTACATACATCTTGTGTACACACATTCATATATCATACATACAGTACATACACACATCATACATACATCTTGTTTACACACATTCATACATCATACATACACACACATCATTCATACATCATACATACAGTACGTACATACATCATACATGCACACACATCAGCAAAATCTGCTGAAGCAAATATGCAGCAAAAATACGCACAAGTGAACGCACCCTTTAGGGTAGCGCCACATTTAACAGATCAGTAGAGTATGTTACTCTGCTGATCCGTAAATGACCTGACCCTATAGTGTGCCTCCAGCTGTTTTCCCCCGTGTCCTGCTTGCAGCAGCAGTCTGCCGCTCCACGATGTCTCAGAATACACTGCATGTGCCCACGGTGCCTCGCAGGTCCCTGTGTGGCTTCTTGTTAGTGGCAGATTGCTGTTGTGAGCAGCACACAGGGGGGAAAACAGCAGGAGGCCCTCTATAGAGTCAAGTCATCGGCGGATCCGCAGACATGTAACCCTACACTAATGTTAATCTGTACAGGATGATTTATGATGAGAGGTTTCCACAATATATAATTTTTTTCTCTAACTTAAAGGAGTACTCCAGGATGTAAAAACTTTCATTCAGACGCCAGCAGTAAAAAAATAAATAAATATATATATATATATATATATATATATATATATATATATATATATATATATATATGTACGCACCAGGGGAGCGGCCTCCGCATCCCGGAGTACTCCTCTAAGATATTTACTGTAAGGCAGTGTTTTCTAACCATGGCACCTCCAGCTGTTGCAAAACTACAACTCCCAGCATGCCCAGACAGCCTTTGGCTGTCCAGTCATGCTGAGAGTTGTTGTTTTACAACAGCTGGAAGCACCATGGTTGGAAAACACTGGCGTCTAAGATCAGAGGATGTCACTATGTGCAACTTCTATGAAGTGAACGCAGAAGTTCCTGCGCTAACTTCATAGCCATGCCGTAAATGAACTGCACTTCATGCCCCTTTTCTAACCCCCGACCTCCTACATGCTCCTTTTTTCCACCTCCCTGTCCTCCTCCATGCTCCTTTTTCCACCTCCCTGTCCTCCTCCATGCTCCTTTTTCAGGGGGGTATTGGAAAAGGAGGTCAGAGGGGGTCTTATTCATGCTCCTCCCCCCAACCCCCCCCCCTGTCCTCCACGATGTTCCTTTTCCAACCCCCCCCCATCTGTCCTCCATGTTCCTTTCCCCCCTCCCCTCTGTCATACTCCATGCCAGTGTTTCCCAACCAAGGTGCCTCCAGCTGTGACCAAACTACAACTCCCAGCATGCCCAGACAGCCTTTGGCGGCACCCTGGTTGGGAAACACTGCTCCATGCTCTTCTAGCCAGAAAACCCTCCCCCGCCACTCTCACCTCTGACCCTCCGTCATTGTTTTCCAGCCTTGTCCTCCTCCTCGTCTTGCAGGGAGGATGCAGCATCTCTAGGCGGCGGCGGGATGTCCTCATCCTCCTGCGCAGCTGGGGCAGGGACTGTGACGCCAGGTACGTGCTTCCAAAGTCTGCTGCTCTTAAAGCGGCAGTGTCCCTTCCCCCAGCCGACGTTACTTGGGGCCGGGGGACCGGACTAAATGAGAAGGGGGTGCAGAACTTCCAGGCGTGGGGGCCTGGTCGCCATGGCGACCGTTGCGACCTCTATAGCTACGCCACTGCCGCCAGTCAATCCCTTCATCAGTGGTCTTCAACCTGCGGACCTCCAGATGTTGCAAAATTACAACTCCCAGCATGCTGGGTGTTGTAGTTTTGAAACCTCTGGAGGTCCGCAGATTGAAGACCACTGCGGACTTCGTCATCATCCAGCCCCCCCCCCCCCCTTTTGTTTTGTACTCACCTCCCCTCGGCGGGAAGTTAGGGTGAGCTGGTCCGGGCCATCTATGCTGCAGGGACCGTCTGGTGGGGATGGTTAGTCGTTGCGGGCTGTCCATTTTCACCGGGGGGCCTCTTCTCCGCGCTTCGGGCCTGGACTGATGACGTTGCCTTGACGACGACGCACAGGGACGTTGCGCATGAATGTCCCTGTGCGTCGTCGTCAAGGCAACGTCACTACTCTGGGGCCGGGCCCGAAGCGCTGAGAGGAGCCCCCCGGTGAAAATGGACAGCCCGCAACGACTAACCATCCCCACCGGATGGTCCCTGCAACATAGATGGCCCGGACCAGCTCACCCTAACTTCCCGCCGAGGGGAGGTGAGTACAAAACAAAAGGGGGGGGGGGGGGGGCTGGATGATGACGAAGTCCGCAGTGGTCTTCAACCTGCGGACCTCCAGAGGTTTCAAAACTACAACACCTAGCCTAGGCTCATAGGCTTTTGCTCTGTGATAAAGATTGACCCATGCACCATTTCAGAGTAATCATAGTTTTGTCTTTGGCTGGGAACAGGTCTCCAAGTTCTCAGGGATGGTCTCTGATCTTTGCGGGTGGTCGCTAGTCTTGATTGAAAGATCTCCTCCTATACACAAATAGGAAGGGATCTGTCAAGTCAGGGTCAGTAACAACCCCTGACTCCTTAGCCTTCTGATTCAGGCCAAATTACATCTATGAATACTCTGATATGGTTTCATCACTGTGCCTGTCAATCTTTCATGCTGCCCATGGTTTGAGCAGAATGTAACTTGTGACAGGTTTCCTTTAAAAAGTACCTGCCATATCACAGAAGAAAATAAATGCTGATATATGTTCCTCCCATGGTCATGGTGATTATTTACATGTATTTTATGTGTCTAGCTTCTGTATTTGGCTCAAAAATCCCTTCTGCTCCTCCCTCATTCTGACATCCACTGCTGAGGAAGGGGAGTATCCAAGGCAAGCACTGAGCCCACCCTCACTCACCATGCATTTACTTCCTCCCTGAGTCTGCTGTGCTGGATCTTTTCATCCAATCACTAAGGGCTGCTCTGTAACCCCTTCCTTTCTGTTTTCATGCTGCAGTCTGGTAGGACAGGAGTGAGCACAGAGAAGTGCTAGCCCTGCCCTCACTTCCTTTGTCCTTGCTTGTGTTTCAGCTGGGACAAAGATGATTATGTTCTGGATGGTATGGGGTAACCGTAGTGGTCTGTTTTTATAAGGAATGATTTCTATAATAAATCGATTTAAAACATTGTATTAAGTATATTAAAAAAGGTGATTGTTTTGCCAAGATGTACAAGATATAAAAAGTTTTTGAATCTGACTGTCTCTATTTAAGGTACAGCATGGGCCCATAACAGCCTATTGGTACTAAATTACTGATTTGTTACTGGTGACCCGTAAGACTTGGGGATATTGGCTTAGAAGATAAGCGCCTACATTATGGTGCCTATAAGTTTTACCTTCCCCACATAGCTGCCTCATTTCCAGCCTGAGCAGGAATCTACAGCCACATTAGGACAATTTACTAAGATGAATGTTACATTTACAAGAACTCACAGAATATTCTAAAAGCGAAGCTACTCTGCTAAAAGCATTCATTTGCTCACCAGGGGAGATTTTCTTCTATAGTTTTGTGCTTTCTCTTGACTCTCTGTCCGTCCTGGAGGTTTCATCAAAGATTTGTTGCAGAACAAACACATTCATTCTCAACATTAGAAGAAATTGAATCGCGGTTGGAATGGTGTAATTCAGTATTTGGTTGTGTGTTATGGACCTCTGTGCTATGGATGTAAAGATTTTCTGAACTCTGTGGGAAATATAGATAATATGTTTGGTGTTTATGATGTATTTTTTACCCTCATTCCGAAGAGAGTGTGTACTTGATGTATGCTTTATTTAAAGAAGGTCTCTCCAGGGAGTTCAGCATATATGGATAAATATCCTGCCTATGGCATACTATAATAAAAGGAAATCATTTGCATTACTGCACGGGGTTGCCCCCCCCCGCTGTTTACACTTCCATGCAGCTCACACACATCACTGCTACTATCATGAGATAGGCTTTTCCTATTTTTCTCCTATTTGCTTCCAAAAGAAATTAGAAAACTTCCTGAAATTCAATTCTAGAGGTTTCACTTAAATTGTACATTGGATTTGATTCCAATTTGACAGCCAAATCAGATTTGTACACCAGCAAGGACTCCTGTCGAAAGAAGCCTTGCGTCTGGCCCCTGTACGCTCTATGAAATTTTTCAAGAAAATGAAGTATTTCTCACAGAAAAGGATTGCAGTAACATATATTTTGCTGTACACATGTGTATCCCCTTGTGTGTATTGGCAATAAACCAAAAAAGGGAGGAAAAAAAGCTAATTGGACATAATGTCACCAAACTCCAAAAATGGGCCGGACAAAATTATTGGCACCCTTTCAAAATTGTGGATAAATAAGATTGTTTCAAGCATGTGATGATCCTTTAAACTCACCTGGGGCAAGTAACAGGTTTGGGCAATATAAAAATCACACCTGAAAGCAGATAAAAAGGAGAGAAGTTCACTTAGTCTTTGCATTGTGTGTCTGTGTGTGCCACACTAAGCATGGAGAACAGCAAGAGGAGAAGAGAACTGTCTGAGGACTCGTGAACCAAAATTGTGGAAAAATATCAACAATCTCAAGGTTACAAGTCCATCTCCAGAGATCTAGATTTGCCTTTCCCGCAGTGTTCAACATTTTCAAGAAGTTTTCAACCCATGGCACTGTAGCTAATCTCCCTGGGCATGGAAGGAAGAGAAAAATTGGTAAAAGGTGTCAGCGCAGGATAGTCCGGATGGTGGATAAGCAGCCCCAAACAAGTTCCAAAGATATTCAACTGTCCTGCAGGCTCAGGGAGCATCAGTGTCAGCGTGAACTATCCATCAACATGTAAATGAAATGAAACGCTATGGCAGGAGACCCAAGAGGACCCCACTGCTGACATAGAGACATAAAAAAAGCAAGACTACATTTTGCCAAAATGAACTTGAGTAAGCCAAAATCCTTCTGGGAAAACGTCTTGTGGACAGATGAGACCAAGATAGAGCTTTTTGGTAAAGCAAATCATTCAACTGTTTACCGAAAACAGAATGAGGCCTACAAAGAAAAGAACATAGTGCCTACAGTGAAATATGGAGGAGATTTAATGATGTTTTGGTGTTGTTTTGGGTGCCTTCAATGTGTGCAAGGCATCATGAAATCTGAGGATTACCAACGGATTTTGGGTTGCATTGTACAGCCCAGTGTCAGAAAGCTGGGTTTGCGTCTGAGATCTTGCAGGACAATGACCCCAAACATACATCAAAAAGCACCCAGAAATGGATGGCAACAAAGCGCTGGAGAGTTCTGAAGTGGCAGCAATGAGTCCAGATCTAAATCCCATTGATCACCTGTGGAGAGATCTTAAAATTGCTGTTGGGAAAAGGCGTCTTCCAATAAGAGAAACCTGTAGCAGTTTGCAAAGGAAGAGTGGTCCAACATTCCGGCCGAGAGGTGTAAGAAGCTTATTGATGGTTATAGGAAGCGACTGATTTCAGTAATTTTTTTCCAAAGGGTGTGCAACAAAATATTAAGTTAAGGGTGCCAATAATTTTGTCCAGCCCATTTTTGGAGTTTTGTGTGACATTATGTCCAATTAGCTTTTTTTCCTCCCTTTTTTGGTTTAGTTCCAATACACACAAAGGGAATAAACATGCATGTAGCAAAACATGTGTTACTGCAATCCTTTTCTATGAGAAATACCTAATTTTCTTGAAAAATTTCAGGGTTGCCAACATTTACGGCCATGACTGTAGCTGCTCAGTTGCAAGGCATGGAGAAAAAGTAACCACCGTATACAGCGCTGCTTCATCCACCAATAATCCAAGGAATGCAGGAATCGAAGTTAAAGATGTAGGTTTTATTGAAAATACAATATAAAACTAAAAATAGAGACAATTACGCGTTTTGAGGTCATCTACCCCTTCTTCAGATTGTCAATCTGAGAGTTATTTTGAGGAAGGGGTAGATGACCCCGAAACACGTAATTGTCCCTATTTTTAGTTTTATTTTGTCATTTTAATAAAACTTACTTTACTTAAATCTTGCATTCCTTGGATTATTGGTGGATGAAGCAGTGCTGGATGTGGTGGTTATTTCTTTCTCCATACCTTGCATTTCTACTTATGGGTTGGGTTGCCCCCTCCCAGTGACCACCTAGGCTGAGCAGCTTCCTGTGGAGTATATAGTACCCGACAATACGGGTGATATGCATATTTTCTATCTCTTTATGGTGAGTGGTCACCTAGACTGAACCTTGGATGTTGTAACTTCAAGTATACTTTGAATCCCCCACATTACGAGGGTAACACACGAGGTGTTGCCTCCTGGCTCTTTTTTCTTTCTAGTTCTACATAGCTGCTCAGTTAACTGCTCTATCTCTGGCCAGTGAATGTTATCAGTTTAGGCACACAGGTCCGTGTGCTATGCAACCTGGAAATGTGTGGTGAGGCTAGTGGACAGCTGCTACTACTACTACTACTACTACTAATACTACTGCTGAACAGAACACTGGGAGTTGTGGTTCTTTGAGGGATTCTGCCCCTTGCAAAAATTCAAATTTGGCACTCAGTAACAGGGGAGTACTGTTATTGCCTCACTAACATTGGGGCAATAATGTGACCAGATGCACTAAGTGGATTAAAGAGGTTATCCAGGATTTAAAAAAAACAAACAGATAATTTCTTTGAAAAACAGCATTACACCTGTTCTAGTTGTGTGTGGTACTGCAGTTCAGTTTCATCAAATTGAATGTAGCCAAGTTATAATACCACTGTCATGTGTATGGTAGGCATCACTTCAGAACTAAACCATTCATAATTGAAATATTCACCCTCAACGCAGGTCCCCCCAACCGGGCAATGGTGCCTACACTTTCTAAGTGTGCGGGGCATTAGGCAAGTCAGACAGGCCAGGTCAGAAACACATGGCAGAAAGGTACAACATAAGCAGATAACAGGTTAAATCAGGAACACACCAGAGAGTCAAATTCTAGAGTTAGCGCAGTACAAAATCAAAATCAGAATTAAGACAAGCAAGGGTCAAACCAGGTAGGTATCATAGAACAAAGTCAGCAGACTGAGGCAGGGTCAGGTCTCCAGTAGAGATCAGATTATATTAGGTCTTAGTAAAGACTAGTAACAAGAATGATGTGCCAAGTTTAAATATACCTCAGGAGATGTGAGCACCGTTACTGCTGCTGATTGGCCCAGCGTATCGACCTGATTGGCCGGCCAGCAGAACAGTAATATGATTCATGGCTCTGCATCTGGGTTGTCAGTATACTCACATATGATCATATTACATCTACATATTATATTAATACATATTTCATATTCTTACATATTAAGATAAATATTAATATTATTAAAATATTAATATTAAAATTAATATTAAAATATTAATACATATCACTGACCATATGGTCATAACACGTAACTTGGCCTTAGATGTGTTAGGATCACGGTAGGTGGACAGCAGGAGGTGGATCCTCTGGGCCTGTGTGGATAGAGACTTGAGTCGTACCAGGGAGCGGAGTCTAAGGTGAAGCTGGCTTTCACTCTAGCACGCCGCAAAGCGGGATGGTCTTTCTGCGGCAGGCGGCACCCAGGTCGCTACCTCGGCACTATTTGTCCACACAGGTAGCTTGGAGGGTGGCGTGGCACGGAAGGACATTGGCAGGACATGGCAGATGACTGTAGTTCAGGGCAGGTACACCGGTACAGGTAGGTAGGGAAACAGGGAAAAGGTACACAGTAGCGAGACACACTGCTTCACTATGGCATAAACAATCAAAGATACGACTGGGAAGCAAGGGAGATGCAGGAATATATGGACCAGGGGACAGGTGTAAACACTTTAATTAATTGGGCACTGGCCCTTTAAAAAACAGAGCTCTGTCCCGCGAATGCCCCAGAAGGTGGAGGCGCGTGCACCGGAGCTATAAGGACAGGGACACAGTGAGGCAGTGACTGAGGGAGGTGAGTGACGGGCTGGGATTCTCATGCGGGCGGGTCCCGCGATGCGGATCCCAGCCCTGCCGGCAACAGAGACATGACAGCGCGCTCACAGCCAGCGTGTCTGGCCGGAGCGCGGCTGTTATAACATGTCTATTCCACATTCACTCTCAACACTTTTAATACATAGTCAGCCCACTGCTTTGCTCTGCATGTTTTCCATTGTAATGTGATAGCTTTTATGGGCCCGTTCTGCAGCCAGACTGCTGGGTTTTGTAGTGCACCAACTGAGATCAGCTCACTACTTAAAGCTGTGCCCAGTATGCTTTCTATTGGATGTCTGGAATCAGTAGCTCCTCCGTGCACTGTCTGCACACTCTAAGCTTTCTCTCCAAGATTGCAGCCGTAATGCAGTGCATAGGGTTTTATCAGCCTCCTAAACCATTGGACTGGGAGCTGTATGTCACATAATGAAAGCAATGATTGGCTAACCTGGGGTCATGTGTTCTTGCTGCTAGCTGCAAGTTATGCTGGGCTACCCTGACATCATCTCAGCGTTTCTAGTCCTTCTATTCATTCAGGCACTAAAATGCCACTTGTTTCTCTTCCCTTCTGCTAAGAATGGCGCCACTGCCAGGCTGACATGAGCCAAGCCTGGCAAAGTTTGAATGCTTGGCGAGCCGCTGTCACCCCAAACTTCTGAAAGAGACCGGGGTCGCTGGGCTTAGCTTGCTCAACTCTATTACTGAACAAAATGTGAAATATTTAACTAAAACCAAATTCCAGATGAGGATGTAGATCCCAGACAATGTCTTATCTATAGGTATAGAGCGATAAAGTCATATCTAGACCATGTATTTCTAGGTGGCATCTTCCATAAATTACACCGGAATCATAGTGTCTGCCTATTTTAAACAACCACTATTATTTCTTTAATCCCTGGAGATGTAGAGTCTTATGTTATTTGTGCCTATGATTTGCAGCCATAGCACTAGGGTCTTGGAAACCACTTGGTTACATTGCCCCAGCTAATAACTCATGTCAAACCCAAATTAGTTTGAATCTGCAAGCCACAAATATTAGAGATTTCACATGCAAAATCCTAGAAAACAGAAAGAGAGATGAATCAGATGATATACTGTGTGTATATATATATATATATATATATATATATATATATATATATATCCTGCATATACTGATTCATTTATACTGCTGCACTGTAATGTTCTACTTCAGAGATGCCGGATTGCTATAAAAGTGCTGTCAGCGCTGAATACTTGTAATGAGGAAAATGCTGGCTGTGTATAACATTTACTTCTAATATATAATCGGGATTAACAATATATATGGAAATGTTCAGCTTTATTCAGATTCGAGAGCAAGAAAAAAATAAATGTCTATAGATTTTACCAATCCATGTGAAAATTGAAATCAAAGCTTATGATATATGCAGAATAATCTCTTTGTAGTGAAATGATTTTGTCTGTGTGAATAGAATCAGACCCATAAAAAATAAAATAAAAGTGAGGTAAGTGGTCTCCAAATTGTGGACCTCCAGATATTACAGAACTAAAACTCCCAGCATGCTAAGTTTTGAAACATCTGGAGGTCCACAGTTTGGAGATCACTGGTCTAGATGATGCTAGCAATGAAGGTGTAGCTAGAAGCATGGGCAGAGCTGGCAACATAGGCGGGCGAAACGATGACCAGTATACCATAGACTAGTGCCAGTCTGTGCTCCAGAAAACCCCTATAGCCCAGTGCCCTAATATGTCCACTCATAGTGTAGAATATGTCTCTACATAACTCTTAGAACTAGGGATGCACCGATATATCGGCGGCCGATACATATCGGCCGAAAATAGCTATTTTGGTAAAATGCCGAAACAACAAAAAATGTGCCGATAATGACCCACCTCCCCTGCCCGGCCACAGCACAAGTTAAAAACACTGACAGAGGCACTCGTGGGGGGTGCAGGGGGGGCCGGCCGCACCGGGCGCAACATCTGGGGGGGGCGCTCTCCGGGATAGGAATACTTTTTATGTGCCCGGGCCGACTCCCGTGTGTGGCTGCAGGCGGGGGCCGGCCAGAGCATATAAAAACTAATACTGTATACTAAAAACCAGGGGGCCTCCAGCTGTTGTGAAACTACAACTCCCAGCATGCCCGGACCGGCAAAGGCTGTCCGGGCATGCTGGGAGTTGTAGTTTCACAACAGCTGGAGGCCCCCTGGTTTTTAGTATACAGTATTAGTTTTTATATGCTCTGGTCGGCCCCCGCTTGCAGCCCCACACAGGAGCCGGCCCGGGCACATAAAAAGAAGTATTCCTATCCCGGACATCCCTGTGTATAAGGATGTCCGCCTGTCACTCACCATTCCCCGGCGTCCTCCTGCGATCCTCCTTCGTTCCCTCCCTTCTCCGCCTCTATGGTCGTACGCACGGGACGTCACTGACGTCCCGTGCGTACAACCATAGAGACGCAGAAGGACCGCAGGATCGTCGCAGGAGAACGCGCGCCGGCCGGGGCCTGGTAAGTGACCGCGTCATCTTGTTCAGTGTTCCGATCCATAGGCCATAGCAGTAGATATGACCCCGGGCCGGAGGAGTGGTGACCGGAACACTGTGGGGGCAGCAGTACAGACATACAGCCTCCAGCCATACACTGTATATGGCTGGAAGCTGTATGTCTGTGGGGTGGGGGGAGCTGCCTACTATTGTGGGGGAACTGCTGACCTAATGTGGGGGGAGCTGCCTAATATTGTTGGGGTCGAGCTGCCTAATATTGTTGGGGGGAGCTGCCTGATATTGTGGGGGGGAGCTGCCTAATATTGTTGGGGGGAGCTGCCTAATATTGTTGGGGGGAGCTGCCTAATATTGTTGGGGGGAGCTGCCTACTATTGTGGGGGAAATGCTGACCTAATGTGAGGGAGCTGCCTACTATTGCGGGGGAGCTGCCTACTATTGTGGGGGAGCTGCCTACTATTGTGGGGAACCTGCCTACTATTGTGGGGGAGCCGCCTACTATTGTGGGGGAGCTGCCTACTATTGTGGGGGAACTCCCGACCTAATGTGGGGGAGCCGCCTACTATTGTGGGGGAGCTGCCTACTATTGTGGGGGAACTCCCGACCTAATGTGGGGGAGCTGGCAATCTAATGTGGGGGAATCTAATCTAATCTAATGAGCGGAGCGCTGCATTTTACCAGAAGATGGGGAGAAGTCATTTTCGGTATCGGTTTCGGCCGGACATTTTTTTTAAATTTCGTTTTCGTTTCGGTTCTGAAATTTCCATTTCGGTGCACCTCTAGAAGCCAGTGCCTTTATATACCAGTGCTAGCCCATGTACCTAAATAACTCTATTAGCCCTGTGCCCCTATATGTTTTTTCATAAACTAATGCCAGTCTGTGCCTCTGGCAACCCCCTATAGCCCAGTGCCTTATTATGCCCCGTACAGCCTAGTGCCAGCCTGCATCCATACACACTGTGACTCTCATAAACCAGTGTCTTCATAGGCCAGACTAGTACCTTGTACCTTAATAACTTAATTGGCTCTCTGACCTGTTTTACAATTTATAGACACATGCCAGCGTGTGCCCCTATATAAACCTTACATGCTGCACCTAACCTTTTGTGCCCTGTACCACTATATATGCTTCATACCCATAAACTAGTGCCAGCCTGTGCCCCTATAAATACCAATGTGCCCCTACATACCTTTCATAGGCTAGTGTCAGCCTTTGCTCCATATAGCTCTCATAGACCAGTGCCAGCCTGTGCCCCATAAACTACTTATAGTTCAGTTACATATGCATATTTACCTGCCACCTGCCATGCCCTGAAGAGTCTCATGCCTTTATGGAAAGAATGGTCTAAATTCAGTATGAAGGTGAAAGTCAGAACTTTGTCAGGGCCTTTCTCACCCAACTGGTTTAGCAGCCTCTGAAACCCATCAAAGCATGAGTCAATGTTGGGAATTTATCAAGGAATTTCTACTGTATTTTTTGTGTATATTTGGAACATAAAAAATGGGGGAACTATACTGCCAACCTAATGTGGGGGAACTATGCTGCCAACCTAATGTGGGGGAACTACAACCTAATGTGGCGGAACTATGCTGCCAATCTAATGTGGGGGAACAATACAAAAATATAAAATTGTACTATTCTGATCCCTATAACGCTTTTATTTTTCTGTATATGGGGATTGATAAGGGTCATTTTTTGTGCTGTGATTTGTAGTTATTATTGGTACCATTTTTGTTTTGATAGGACTTTTCAATTGCTTTTGAGATACTTTTTATGGTATTTGAAGTGACCAAAAATTAGCAAATCTGGTTAATGCACTAATACGACTTTTGGGGCCCCACTTTTGATTTTGCCCAGGGCCACGCTAAGTCTAAAACTGGCCCTGCTGCTTGGTTGTAATTGTGCTGAGAATGAAAAGACAGGGAACTCTTTGCATTTTTCTTTTTAATTGTTTATGCAAAAAATGTGTGTGGTTCCCCGTTTAAAAAAAAATATATTCCAAAAAACACTCCCCCACAAGCCCTTGTTAACCATTTTATTAATATTAAACAAAAAAAAAATGCTGGTCACCGTAGTCCGAAGTAGTCCTTTGCCTACACGGAACTGAAATGAGAAAAAAAAAATCATACAAAAAAGTGGGTTAGTACATTTAGGGGGAAAAAAGTGGCGGACCAGCGGATCCATTTACTTTAATGAGCCAATCGGAGTCAAACGGTGACTCTGGTCGTCTCATTTTTGACCCGTAGTATACTACGGTTTTAGGTCCGGTCAGGAAACTGGATACGGGTCAAAAATGAGCCGACCAGAGTCACCGTTTGACTCCGATTGGCTCATTAAAGTAAATGGATTTCAGCGCTGGTCTTGCTGGGGTATGGGAGTGCCCGGTTTTCCTCTCCCCCAGCCAGAACCCGCACCCGTACAGTGAAAATGAGGTGTGAATGCAGCCTAACATGGAAAGAGCCCTGCAGCTTGCTGGAACTTGTAGTTATTGCAATAAACTTTAGTTCAGCCACTCAGACAAGAATAGATTTTTAGACATTTTAGATGCCCTGGAGCCTGGGCTGCACAAAATGGAGTTCAATGAAGTGATTCGCCTGATCGAATCACGGCAATATTCGCATTTGTTGTGAATTGAATTTTTCCTGAAATTTGTAACGAATTTGGATTCATCAGATTCAATTTGCTCATCCCTTGTAGCCACATATTGTGCAAGTAACATATTATATGCAATGGCTTATATATGGGCATTCTGGCATTATTCTGTGGGGGTACATTTGCTGTTCATTTTACGTGATTTTATTACGTATCATGAATTTAAATAAAGATAAGCATACTGATCATTCAAGCAATGCTCTGTGCTATTATTTGGGAGGTTTAATATCTGTGACACACAAGAAAAAAGAAAAAAAAAAGAACTAAAAAAAATGAGGACGACCTGTCGACAGTTTAGAAAAAAATATAGTTTACAAAAGAAAATAACTGATGTTGAGTGATAAAGTGCATCCCTTATCAGAAGGAAATAAATGATGTTCTAAAAGTCATACGGACACAAAGGAGCAGGTGACGGCATCTTCTCTCCCTTCCATTCGAGACAACAGTTATGAACATTTGATAATGTCAACATAAAGGAAACATCCAGTAAAACAGTAAGGATGGAAAATAGCACAGAAGCGTTATTGATTTATTCTCCGAGAAGCCTCTTATCATCAATATTTCCTATGACACTAAGAAGCCGGGCCGCGCTATAAAAATAGCTTTTCCCAATGCTCAAAAAATAAGTCTATGTCACCCGATTGTGACAATGCCTTTGTTAAAGTCACAAGGAACATTTCTCAAAGATAATGCATCACAGGTATTAAGAAAGTCAACAGAATATTTTTAGTGCTGTGGAGCCCATATATCCATTTCCAAATGTGCGCTTAAAAAAGAAAAAATAAATAAATAAAAGGATTTTTTTTTTTGGGCATTTGTCATGTGCTAAAACGCTAAGCACTTTATGTGTGAGCCTACAGATCAAAGATATAAATGGAAGCAATTCAGACTGTGTCAGGACAACGGCGGCAGGTGCAAGGATAATTTGCTGATTTAAACCGATTTCGCAAAATGATGAACAACCTGCGACAAAAAGCTCAAAAATAATACATAGGACAAAATAAAAGTAAAGCTTGTATCTATTGATCATAAGGAAGCGGAGAGTGAAACAGATCGGGACAATGAGGATGACATTTCCTCTACATCAGCAACTTCTGCTCTAATGAGGATTTTAAAAAGTGACATCATCAACCTTATTTATCAAGTATCGCTAACGTACCCGGAGCTAAGCCTCAGGGCGCAAAGTCATTCTGATGTCTCCCACCTTGATCTCAATAGGAATTGCTATATGAAATCTCAAATTAATAGGACAAACTCAGAAATCTTTCACAAGCTCTGATCATAGCGTTACATTCTCATTTCTTTATTAAAAGGGGAGGAATAGAAACAATTTACAGTATCTATCTATCTATCATCTCTTATCTATCTATCTGTCTCATATCTATCTATCTATCTATCTCATATCTATCTATATATCTCATATCTATCTACCTATCTATCTCATATCTATCTATCTATCTATCTCATATCTATCTATCTCATACCTATATGTTGTTTCAACTCCCTATTTCTCACTATTAGAGATAGTAGCAGGGAGGCAGAAAAAGGGGTTGTATATAGCAAACAGGGAGTGTGTAGAGCATACATGGAGGGAAGTTCACACAATCTGTAGAGTAAAGCAAACACTTTTAGGGTACATGCACACGTACGCAGATTTAATGTGCAGGATTTGATGTGCAGGATTTGCAGCTGCAGATTTCAGTGTAAACTAAATGACTGAGCACAGCTACCGTGTAAACTAAATGACTGAGCAGTTACAAATCCTGCGCATCAAATCTGTGCAGGATCCTGTATGTGTGAACATACCCTTAAGGGGTATTCTCATCTGGCTGATTACCTCTCTCTCTGCTGTTGTCTGCTCACACATCCAGGATTGCTGGTGGACGGGGCTGAGGTCAGAGGCAGGCCATTTGCTTATTTTTCTGACAACTCCCAAGCTAAAGAACTATGATGTTGTCAGACACAATGAATGTGCTGAGATAGAACAGGGAGCCTGAAGTGCGCTCCGCTCTGTCCACTCTACATAGGAGTAAAGGCACCACTGCTTCTAAGCAAACAGCTGTCAACAGAAGGGAGAGATAAAAGGACAGATCTACAGAACCAGGCAAGTTTGCTAAATTAAGCCATTTGCAAACTTGCTTATGTTGCCACACTCTACACACAGAGACAAGGTTAAGGAGATGGGAACACCACATTAAACAATGGGTTGGGTTGGAGTTGGAGCTTTCACCTATAGCCTTGCCTTCCCTCTTAAGAGTTAAAAGACATAAACTTCATTCTTCTTGGAAACTATGATAGCCTTGCCTGTCTCTGTGTGGGATATGCTTAAATTTGGTCCTTTGTTCTCCTGCCATGACACTTTAATACCATTATTTTACCAAGCTTTTAGTGAGGGCCCTCATATCAGTTGAGACTCTCTTGCTGCAGTTTACTGCTCCAGGGAATTTACTCTTTGCAATTCATTGTCAAGTTTCTGAGGCCTTTATCAAAAGTGTGCCTGCTTTCCATTATTCCTCAGTTGTTCTTCTGCATTGGGAACGGGGTTTGTTTGCCACTTTCCCACTGCGACTAAGCCTGTATTCCCGAGGCACTGGAAGCTCTTTTTTTTTTTTATCTCCAATGACGGCCTACTGTGTAGTGGCACTTGGAGGAATCTTTAGTGGACGACTCAGGTAGGATATACCCTTTTCACTACCTGACTTGTTGGCTGGCCTCCGGAGAGGGCTCGGCTTTGACCTTGTGGCCATGGTTTATGATACTTTGCCTACTTTCTTTCTTCTTTTCTTCCTCTCACTTTTTTTTACTTGTGACTGAACGCAAATAGGTGCATATCAAATACCAACCAAATATACACCAACAATACATAGAAATATTGAACACCCAGGCCATTGTTTCATATTATAATTTGACTAATTAATTGTACAATTTTTATACTTTATTTTATTTTTTTGCAATTTTGATACGTTAGGTCGGAGTGATTAAAACAATACCCGATTTTTATAGTTTGCATCATGTTTTACTAATTTTAAAAAAATTGGTACGTTTTAGAAAAAAAATAATAATTGCAATTCTGACCACTATAACTTTTTTGATCATCGGACTATATGATGGCTCATTTTTTTGTGCCATGATCTTTAGGTTTTTCTTGTACCATTGTGGTGTTGATCTGACTTTTTGATCACTTTTAACTTTTTCTGGAGTATGATGTGATAAAAACTATACACGTCATTGGTCATTAAGGAAAAACTAATTCAAACATAAGAGAGAAAGCAGGGCACCCACAGTTCTCCCATACAGATTATGTGCAACTTATACTTTATATAATTCTGCTAAGATTTAGACAGTATGTGAAAATAACTGTGTTGAGATAAAGTAAAGGAGAAATTGTTGTTATAGTTTAAGCCATATTCCACTGATCCATAATCAGCAATATAGGAGATTAGTGTATGATCACTAGGGTATGACCTAAGGGACCCCCAGCAATCTCCGGGACAAGGCCCTTACTTTCCCTGTGCATGCAGTGGTGGGTTGGCATACACTCCATGCATTATATTTGGGAGCACCAGAGATGCATGAATAATGCAGGAATTTAGGTGGTAGATGTAGACAATGACATTGGCTAACACTCAACACTGATGTTAAAAGTGAGACATTAGCCAGTATATCCTTATAGGAAGGATATACCTGAGCCCGTACACCAACGCCAAGGTTTCTCAAGTGGCACGTAAGTTCTGCCGTAATTGCCCACTAGCCCATGGTTTTACTTATCACGCAAAGGTAGGTTAGTGTTGGGTCCCGTGCCACTTGAGAAACCTTGGCATTGGTGTGAAGGATATACTGGCTAATGTCTCACTTTTAACATCAGTGTTGAGCTTTAGCCATATCATTGTCTACATCTACCACAGTAGTGCACCTAAATTCCTGTATTATTCTAATTGTTACACATCCACACCGTCTATCTGGTGTAGGATTCTATTGTGGCACTTGTAGTCGGCTGCAGGCATCCTCCATTGTATGCATTTTTATGCTGAGGATCGCCCCTTGCAACGGACTACAAGGGCAGGATCTGCTCCCGCAATGCACAATTGTACAACTGCATTTGGGGTTGAGCACCTCCAGCCATTTGAGACCACGTCTTTGTTGTTGTCAGAGATACATGAACACAGTATCTCATGTACTCGTGTATCTCCAGCACTCCCATTGAGAATGCATAGAGTGTGTGCTGATCCACCATTTCATGCACAGGGAGAGACAGGACCCAGTTCTGCTGATAGGGGATAGATTTTAAAGTAGTGATGTACCCCTTTAATTCTGCCTGGTCCCCCTGCTTTCTACACGTGAAACTCTCACAGCCCTAATAAAATCTCTGCATACTGCAACAGACCTGATACAGCCATCTCAGGGAGCATTAGGGATGATTCCCCGTGCCCATGACCCCTGCCAGCAGGTGTCAGATTCCACTAGGCCTATTGTAAAGTAAGCCCTCGCAGGCTGTCTAATGGGATCCTCCAGGCTGTCTAATGGGATCCTGCCTCCGTGTGTATAGCAGTAACCTACTATTACCTGTGTGAGCAGAACTTGGACGAACAGCATTTTCGTTCACTAACTACGTTCACTAACTACAACCAAAATCCTTGTAAAATATGAAAAAAAAAACATGTATACAAATAAGAAACATGGTAAATTTGAAAGCCAGATAGATTTGTATGTACAATACATAATGTCTATAAGGTTTAGACTCTTAAAGGGGTACTCCGCTGCCCCAGAATATTTTGTTCCGAACGCTTGGAGCGGGCAGCAGGGGTCGTGATTTCACGACCACGCCCCTTGTAACATCACGCCCCTCCATGCAAGTCTATGGGAGGGGGCATGACGTGACATCACGAGGTGTGGTTGTGATCACGAGGTGTGGGCGTGGTTGTGATGTCACGACACCTGCCGCCTGCACCCAACGTTCTAAACGAACGCTGGGTGCTGCACAAAGATCCGTAGCTGGGACCCCCGCCATCAGACATCTTATCCCCTATCCTTTGGATGGGAGATATGATGTCTAGGGGCGGAGTACCCCTTTAAATAGTTTATCAGCTGGGGCCTAGATATATAGTGCTGCTGATATTCTCCCTTCTTATGCAAGAAGTGTTAAAAAGTCTCTACTGTTAGAAGGTTGAGGAGCTTTTCTGTACTTGGAAGATTTCAGATAAGTCTTTGATGCTGAAAGCTGCCTTTTTCATATACACATCAAAGATAAAGTCAGAAAACCTAATGAGGGATACAGCGGGGAGATTTACATGTACACAAGAGCCGTGTTGTTCTGAGAGAAGTTGCTCATAGTGATTAAAAGAAGGTACAAAAAAAGCCCTCTATATAATGTATGACACGGGGCAAAGTTGTTATGAAATATTTTTGGCTTTTTTTTAATGAAATATACTTTTTTTTTAAGTCCTATTTATTAATAGGAAACAGTTTTTAAAGGAAAAGGGGGGGGGGGGGGAATTAACTCAACAGATACTGAAATCAGGTTCTAATGAGCACAAGTATAAAGGTTGCGTACCCAATACAGCCTCATATACTAAATGGAGATAAAAAAGGTTGTTACCGTTCTCAAGCTAGATCCTGTGTGTGAGAAGTGTATGTGTGTTAGTAAGAAAAGGTAGGGCAACGAGTAATGGATACTGAAAAAACTAATTGAAAATGAATTGTATTTATTGTTTCATTTAAAAATGCACATACCGTATATACTCGAGTATAAGCCGAGTTTTTCAGCACGATTTTTCGTGCTGAAAACACCCCCCTCGGCTTATAATGAAGTGAACTCTCTGCCCTCAGTGGTCTTCAACCTGCGGACCTACAGATGTTTCAAAACTACAACTCCCAGCATGCCCGGACAGCCATCGGCTGTCCGGGCATGCTGGGAGTTTTCGTTTTGAAACATCTGGAGGTCCGCAGGTTGAAGACCACTGCGGCCTTCGTCAACATCCAGACCCCCCCCCCTCCCCTTTAGTTTTGTACTCACCTCCGCTCGGCGGGAAGGAAGGATGAGCTGGTCCGGGCTATCTATGCTGCAGGGACCGTCCGGTGGGGAGGGATAGTCATTCCGGGCTGTCCTCTTCTCCGCGCTTCGGGCCCGGAATAGTGACGTTGCCTTGACGATGAAGAGCGGAGAAGAGGCCCCCCCCGGTGAGGATGGACAGCCCGGAACGACTATCCCTCCCCACCGGACGGTCCCAGCAGCACAGATGGCCCAGACCAGCTAACCCCTACTCCCCGCCGAGCGGAGGTGAGTGCAAAACTAAAGAGGGTGGGGGGTCTGGATGATGACGAAGGCCGCAGTGGTCTTCAACCTGTGGACCTCCAGATGTTTCAAAACTACAACTCCCAGCATGCTGGGAGTTGTAGTTTTGAAACATCTGGAGGTCCGCAGGTTTAAGACCACTGTTCAGACATTGACAGGTGGTGATGATGACAGGGTGATGATGATGAGGGTGTTAATGACGGGGGTCTGGATGATGTATTTCCCACCCTAGGCTTATAGTCGAGTCAATAACTTTTCCTGGGTTTTTGGGGTGAAATTAGGGGCCTCGGCTTATATTCGGGTCGGCTTATACTCGAGTATATACGGTACACCAGCGCTTTATATGTGGTGTCTGCAGAGCCCATGCAGACCACCCACAGAGCAATGTACAGTAAATAAAATATTTTTTTTTAAAGACTCTTTAAAAATAAGAATAAAGGGAGTAGAGAAATGTATACCGCTGGCTGTATATTATTAGCCCATATGCTGTGGAGCTATATATATATATATGCTTGCCGCAATCAGTATATTTATAGAGCTTGTCAGTGGAATGTGTGCAGGGTTTTATTGCACTGTTGTACGTGACAAATAATATTTCCAAACATGTGCTGCAAATTTGAGCATTAAAATATATAGGCAAAAGTGTACAGTGTACAGCATATAAACATGTATTATTTTTCAAACATTCAAGATAACATTTGTAAGGCACCTTTCACACTATAAAAATACCTTCATTGTAAACGTCCGTCATAAAAATCTAGAAAATCGGCCATTAAAAAATCCCTAACGGCTGTTAGAAAATCCTATTATAGTCTATGGGATTTTTCTAACAGCCGTTTTAACCCGTTATCGCCCATTATTGATAACGGCCACTATTTTGTGACGGGCAATAGTAACAGGAGAAATAGTCCATGCATTATTTCTTCCGTTCATTCGCCCGTCACAAAATAACGTCCGTTATTAATTCAGTTGAAAAAGGGGACGAGGCTCCCTGAAACGCGCCTTGCCCGAGAACACTCTTACCCTCACCCCTACTTGTGGACTCAAAGGAGGACTTTGAACTTAGGAATCTTCTGCACGGATTCCAAAATTCATCAGGAACTATCCCCCGGAACCACCAGGAACCATCACAGCTCATTCGGGACCCCGCGCACTTGTCCCTGCGCCACCGGGCACTAATGAGGTTCCGAAGGATTACAAATTGTGAACTCTGTGTTATTGTGTCTAACCCCCCACATTGGTCCCGCGCCGTCGGTGGTAGCAAGGTTCTGACACAACAGTAAACCCCCAGCTTTGAGACCGCTTACACCTAGCCCTGTGCCGACAGGGTAAAGTGGGCTCAAAAAAGGTGGCCTCAAGCGCTGCAAAAATTCTGCCACCAAATACTTTCAACTGATATTATTCCAATCCAGACACACAGCTGTCTTTGCAGCAAAAACAATGACTATATCAAGTGAATTTTAATTGTGGAAAGACTATACTAACTCCAGCACCTGCAGTACTTCAAGCGCCTAAATTGCTGAATGTCCTATTTTCCCTGACCTGTCCCAAGGGGTAGCACCTAGTATTGCATGAACATTCTTATATGAGAAATACTATATAAATATTTTTGCATTAATATTTTAGCTTATTTTATAGCATTTTTATTTATAGACAGTCTGAAGTAAGGGCCCTGCTGAAGACTGTGCATGTACCTATTAAATATTATTTTATCATTGGACACTATCTCTTTACTTCATTCTTACTCTCTTTTATTCCTCTTATTTTCTTTTACATTCTTATATTTTTACCTTCATCCCTAGCCTAGTGTTTTCCTATATTTATTGTTGCATATACTGGTTAAGCAGGGGGACACGTCTGGCACTGCATGATTTGAGTCCCTGGCAGCATAGTGTGTTACTGATGGTAGCCTTTGTTACTTTGGTCCCAGCTCTCTGCAGGTCATTCACTAGGTCCCCCCCCCCCCCCCCCCCCGTGTGGTTCTGGGATTTTTGATCACCGTTCTTGTGATCATTTTGACACCACGGGGTGAGATCTTGCGTGGAGCCCCAGATCGAGGGAGATTATCATTGCTCTTATATGTCTTCCATTTTCTAATAATTGCTCCCACAGTTGATTTCTTCACACCAAGCTGCTTGCCTATTGCAGATTCAGTCTTCCCAGCCAGGTCCTAATTTATTACTAATTCATGTTCTTATTTTTTTATATATATTTTTTTTATATTGAACATGATTTTTGATCTCAGGAACTTTTGGCTCCTTTGATATGTGCCAAAGTGCACCTTAATGGTCCAAGAGGTTTTCATCTATTTAACCTCTCTCGCAGAAGTGAAAGATCACATGGTAAAAAAAAAAGTTGCCAAAAAAAGGGCAGAAAATGTAATAAATTACTTGGATGGGGAAAAAGTAAAAAAGCTATGCCCAAATTCCAGTGGCCATGTGGACTGTAGGAAACAATAATCTAATTTTCTAGGCATGCTCTGTGGCCTATGCAGAGGTCATTGCACAGGAAGCAGGAGGAATGGAGCTATGACTATCACCTATTGTGAATGGCCTAAATGTGCCCTATCTATACACTGGTGTCACCTTTTACTGTAATGTGATGATAAATGCCAAACCATCTTTTCTCCAGATAAGTAAGTGTGCTTAGTAGCCTTTATACCCGGGGAGTACAGCTACAAATCATGGACATCAACAATATGAGTCGTCAGAAAACCTTTTAGATGCTGTGATCAATTCCGTTCATGGCATATAAAAGATAAAATGATAGGTGCCAATGGGGTTGGGGCACTCATTGGAGGGGATCTAATGAGTTAAGATTTTGGCCAGAGAATTTCTATTCAACTACATGTTGTCACTTTTTCTTCACATTCTGTCTCAGGCAGCCTGTACCAGAAGAGTGAAGATATCACTGATCAATGCTGTGGCATAGCATTGTACAGTAAAAGCAATCAAAAGATTGCTTATAATTGCTTATAATAGTCTCCAAAGGGGCCTAAAAAAGTGTGAATGAAATATTAAAATTATATATATATATATATATATATATATATATATATATATATATATAAAAATGAAAAAAATGCAGCACATCCAATAATACTACCACGGGTGCCCAGCGTCCAAGGCCCGATCCTGGCCTTTCTAGACAGTCCACAGAAATCAATGGCGCAGCACTCCAACAAAGTTCCAATCAACAAGTGAATTTATTCAAAGCATGTCTCCAGTAGCAACGTTTCAGCTCTACACTAGAGCTTTTTTCAAGCATAGTGACAATCAATACTTCAGGGGTATATATACCCAAAACAGGTGACCTCATTTATCAAACAATAAATTAACTAAATTAACTAATAGAGTGCAAAAAGATTAAAAATCACAATGCAAAATTACAATATTGACCCAAAACAGTGCATAGATAAGAGTACCGATAGGTACAGGCATAGTGAATATATTAAAATCATTAAGATGTACATAAAAAGGCTTGAAAATGAATGCTCAAGTATAATTAATTCATTAATATTATACAAATCAGCTGTAATGATATTAAATCATAGAGGAAAACTCACGCGCTCCGTAGCTGTAATGGTGCCGACTGTTTGTAAATAAAACTCTGTGCGCATGCGCTAGATGGATGCAATCATGTGAGTAATCACATGACTAGCGCTCACCTGACTCATTGCCTAGGATACCCTCCGATGCCAACAGAGCGCCGGGGCCGTCACGGCCCTCCGTCAGCATAGTAATGCGCATGACGGGTAACCAAGACAACGCAGACACCCGGAGTATACCGGAAGGATCGCAGGCAATATATATAATATAATAAAGAGTATAGTGGAAAAAAATATGTAAAAAAAATTTATAGACCATATATATAAAAAACCCATTAGTGCTCCAAAAAATACAAAGGAAAGAATGTGAGTGGGAGTGTCAGCATAATACACCTAAGTGCAGGGAAATCGGACAACGCACCACAGACCGAGTCACCCTGCCCCATAAATTTTTTAGAGAGATAGGCAAATAAAATAAATAAAAAAATAATCAAAATTGTAACATATAAAATTAAATATATAAATATAAGAAAATATAAAAAAATGTAAAAAAAAATAAAATAAAAAATGAAGAAAATAAAAAATTTTTAAATAAAAAAATTAATAATAAATAATAAAATAAATGAAATTTTTTAAATAATATAAAACAAATAGATAAATAATAAATTGCAGGGTGACAGACAACTTGTCAAAGGGTAGGTTCACCAATTTCAAAACCCCTGGTTTGTAGGACCATGATCATGCATCTCCCTAGGGACAGGCATGTTACAGTGTCACTGAGTGGCGCCCACCTGAGGGATCGTTAGAGCCCCCAACGTACGGAACCATCCCATTACAGCCAAAACGGGGTGCGCTCGCTTTTCAGCAGCACTCTGCTATATGGTGATCAACTAATACCCTCTTGTCACCCACCATCATCGGTTTCCCAAAAAATGTTTTGGGGAAATAAATAAATAAATAAAATAAATACAAAAAAATAGAAAATATACATATTTTGTCAATATAGGGCAGTAGACCCTTTGTGGCGTGTCGCACGCTCCCCCGCCGTTTGTACTGGTGTATGCAGCCATCCCCCACTCAAACTCGTCCAACTTAGTGCAAATGGCCACTAAAACTCATAATGAAAAGTATATATTTTATTCACAATGATACAGGTGAAGAAAAAAGCGTAGTGGCACTCACCAATTTGGTTATTCCATAGATTGCTTTATTCCATAAGAAGGTGCATTCACAAGGGCGGCATCAGATCCAGCCGGACCGGGACGCCAGTGCGTTCGCTTGCTGGGTTACAATTGTTTCACGCTTGCGCGCTTCAACGGACCCTCCCTCTCACCGCTTCCCTCACCTGTATATAAACACCTACAACAGGTGACGTCAGAGGTGGGAGGGATTACAACAAGCATCAGTTTAAAAACCAGTTACAAAAAACTATATTTAAAACCAATAATCAGTTACAAGAAAGTGCCCAAGTCTATTCTATCATTAAGACCTACGTTATCTTGTGCCCTAGTTTTTAAGATCCAGCGGGCCTCTACTTCACGTAACTCTTTAATAATATTCACTCCTTTTCGCGGGATTAACCGTTTAATCCCTGTAAATTTTAGTACACTTGTGTTACCATCATGGTCTTTTTTAACGTGCTCGATCAGGCGCGGAGACCCTTTACCTGACCCTACAGACCAGACGTGCTCTCTGAAACGAGTGTTCATGGCACGTATGGTGCTCCCAATATAGAACTTCCCGCACGTACATATGATTGCGTACACCACATAACTGGTTCTGCAACATATGTACTCAGTTATCTCTTTGGTTACCCCGCCCACTGTCACATTTTTGCCTGAAGAGAACTGAGGGCACCATTTACATCTCTTACATTGAAAATTGCCTTTCACTGACATTTTCTGTAACCAATTCTCAGAACTCACTTCTTTAAACTTACTGCTGACCAATTCATCTTTTAAATTCTTCGTTCTTTTGAACGTCACTACTGGTCTTTGTAGTCTGACATCTCCTATCTGTGGGTCTCTTTCAATCAAGCTCCAATTTTTTTGGATCGAACTTCTAATTAAATCAGATAAGGGGCTATATTTGAATGAAAAACAGAACTTTTCACTGGTTTTATCAGTATTACTTTTTCTGTAGTATCTCTTATTTTTGCTACCCTTGAGCAGCTCATTTCTAGTTACTTTATTCGCTCTATCCAGCGCATCGCAGAGGACTTCCCTCGGGTATCCTCTTAGCGACAATCTTTGCATCAGGGCAGTAGCTTGTTCTTCAAATGCCTCTGGAGAGCTATTGATCCGTTTCAAACGCAACAGTTGTCCATAAGGAATAGCTTTTCTGGTGTGAATGGGGTGGTAGCTGTCAAAATGTAATATAGAGTTGGTTGCGGTTTCTTTTCGATAACCTTTGGTGACTAATTGACAGTTTTCTATCACCACCTTCACATCCAGAAACTCTAATTCAGAGTCACTACATTTCGATGTAAAACGCATATTCAAGTCATTGCAATTTAGGCATGTCACAAATTCTTCGAAATCAGACTGTGTACCCTCCCACACCATAAAGATATCATCCACGAACCGTAGATAACATCGGATATGCTTTAGAATTTTGTTTTGTGTGGAGAATACAAATCTGTCCTCAAAATGGGCCAGGAACAAGTTAGCGAATGTGCACGCTACTGGCGTGCCCATTGCTACTCCCCGTTTTTGTGCGAACCATTGCTCGCCAAACTTAAATACATTATTCCCTAGAACGAATGTAAGTGCTTCACAGACAAAGTTGATGTACCTATCACTCTTGTCTGTGTTTTCCAAGACTTTTCGGATGCACTCGGTTCCATCCCCCTGCGGTATACGGGTGTAAAGGGACTCCACATCTATGGAAGTTAAGAGGAGTCCCTCTCGCCAGGGGATGTCACCCAGTGCTGCCAAAAAGTCATTGGTATCTTTTACCAAAGAAGGCACATCTTTTAATAAGGGGCGTAGCAACCAGTCCAAATATTTGGACAAAGACTCCGTTAGAGAGCCCACCCCGGAGACTATGGGTCTCCCGGGTGGGCTCTCCAGGGTCTTATGAATTTTGGGCAGGAAATACCAATTCGGATCTTTTACTTCATCAGGGAATAACCGTTCCGCCAGTTTTTCAGAAAGTATACCAGATTCCACTTGTTTTCGCAAAAAAGACTGTAGTTTGGACTTGAGATGGGGAGTTGGATCATTTTTTAGTTTCTGATAAGTATCAGTATCTCCTAATTGTCGAGTTGCCTCCTGTATGTAATAAGACCTTGGCATCACCACTACATTGCCCCCTTTATCGGCTTTTTTTATTATTAAATTGCCTTGCGTTTTTAACCATTGAAGAGCTTTACGCTCCTCTATTGTCAAATTGGGGGATGCCTGTGGATATACCAAGGCCCTTACATCAGCGAGGACTCGTTCCTGAAATTGATCCAAGCTAGTACCCGGTATCAAAGGGGGGCAAAACTTCGATTTATTGCCACCTCTAAAATCCTGATATTCAAATTCTGTTGAATCTGAGCAACTTACATCTAATAATTCTAGCAAGGTATCTACACATTCCCTATCTGTATCTGACAGTTTACCGGGCATGCTAAAACCTAGTGGTCCTACAACAACAGGGATTTCCCCTTCCTTCCTAATCTGGCTAGTAGGTTGTGCATTGACCTGTTGGAAAAAGAATTTTTTTTAATTGAGTTTCCTGACACATTTGAATAGGTCGATTTCGAAGTCTTCAAAATGAAACTGCTCACTGACACAGTAATTTAAACCCTTGGACAACAGAGAAACTACAGAGGGATCTAAATCAACATCTGACAGATTGATTACTGCTGGTGCGTCTTTATTACTGTTACTACCGGAAGAAAACATAAGTGGACCTATTGTGAAGTCTTTATCATTATTTAATTTTTCCATGACACTCTCTTCCGTTTTTGTTTTGTTTTGGATTTTACTACTTCTTCCGCCCCTTCTTGTTCTTTTTTTCTTCTTTGTGAATATGGAGGTCCTTCCCCGTTTTTTGGAGACTTGATGTTCAGATTCCCTATGGATAGGTCGGACTCATCTGTGGTACTTGAATCTGACTCAGTTGTCCATGAGTCGGGAAATTTTTTATTTAATTTCTTTTTGATCATGTTTTTCCCATTTTTCTTTTTTTGGGTTTTTCCTTTTTTAATAAAGATGTTATTAGACTCATAGTCCTCCCGATCCCGTAGGAATTTGTCCCGTTTAATCTCTTTAATGGTCTTCTGTAAGATGATCAACTTTTTCTCAGTTTTTTTGGAAAAGTCCTCATAAGCTGCAGTGGATAAGCGAGTTTGTAATTCCGCCTTTAATCGAGTCAGTTCGGCCGTCACGGATGCGTACTCCTCTGTGTTACGTTCCAAGATGAGAATTAACATATTCATTGAGTACATTTTATGGAGTTCATCCCATCTATTCATAAATGCAGCATCATCCGTGAATTGGGATGCTTCTTTATAACCTCTTATACCACGTGGTACACGCCCGCTTTCACGGTACGAATTTAAGGAGTTAAGAGTCCAGAATAAACGTGTCTCCTTTTCAGAGAGAACTGAGATCTTAAATTCAAGAGTTTTCGTACTCAAGAATTGGCATGGGTCTCTTTCATTGCACTGTTGAAAGAACGCACTGGCGTCCTGCCGCCCTGCTCCTAGGGAGTTCCCCGCCGACTCGGGCTCCTGCGATCTTGTATTAGCAACTTCCATTTGTTCAGCAGAGGGTTAACAGACAAAGCTGTTGCGAGCGTGCTCTGATCAAAAGAAACGAGATTCATGCACAAGTCCTGGTAGATAGAAACGGCTGACCGGCACTGCTCTATCTCTCTCTGTATGGGTCGGAAGTGGTTCGCAGGGGGGACTGCGTATGGAGGTGCTCAACTACTTAGAAATGCAGACTGTCCACAATGATACAGGTGAAGAAAAAAGCGTAGTGGCACTCACCAATTTGGTTATTCCATAGATTGCTTTATTCCATAAGAAGGTGCATTCACAAGGGCGGCATCAGATCCAGCCGGACCGGGACGCCAGTGCGTTCGCTTGCTGGGTTACAATTGTTTCACGCTTGCGCGCTTCAACGGACCCTCCCTCTCACCGCTTCCCTCACCTGTATAATATATTTTATTCAAATACAATTGCGCACACAAGGAGAACATAGTGATTTTTGTAATTCATATTAATTTAGTAGCAACCGGAGCAGGTGACTTTTCCTCCATGAAGAGTCCCAGATATATCCAGATAATCTAGGAAAAAATAAACACAAATAAGTAAAATATTCTTTTATATAAACAATTGTCACTTAATTCTGCCAAGGACTTATATAACGGAAGTCATCAGAGGACATAGGATATGCAACATCGTTAGCAATTCATACAATATAATAACCGACATTATACAGCATAAAACTCAACATTCATGCCTTTCGGGCGTAAACAATCTATATTGACAAAATATGTATATTTTCTATTTTTTTGTATTTATTTTATTGATTTATTTATTTCCCCAAAAATTTTTTGGGGAAACCAATGATGGTGGGTGACAAGAGGGTATTGGTTGATCACCATATAGCAGAGTGCTGCTGAAAAGCGAGCGCACCCCGTTTTGGCTGTAGTGGGATGGTTTCGTACGTTGGGGGCTCTAACGATCCCTCAGGTGGGTGCCACTCAGTGACACTGTAACATGCCTGTCCCTAGGGAGATGCATGATCATGGTCCTACAAACCAGGGGTTTTGAAATTGGTGAACCTACCCTTTGACAAGTTGTCTGTCACCCTGAAATTTATTATTTATCTATTTATTTTATATTATTTAAAAAAAATTCATTTATTTTATTATTTATTATTAATTTTTTTTATTTAAAAAAAAAAAAAAATTCTTCATTTTTTATTTTAATTTTTTTTAATTTTTTTTTATATTTTCTTATATTTATATATTTAATTTTATATGTTACAATTTTGATTATTTTTTTATTTATTTTATTTGCCTATCTCTCTAAAAAATTTATGGGGCAGGGTGACTCGGTCTGTGGTGCGTTGTCCGATTTCCCTGCACTTAGGTGTATTATGCTGACACTCCGACTCACATTCTTCCCTTTGTATTTTTTGGAGCACTAATGTTTTTTTTTATATATATGGTCTATAAAAAAAATGTTTTACATATTTTTTGCCACTATACTCTATATTAAATTATATATATTGCCTGCGATCCTTCCGGTATACTCCGGGCGTCTGCGTTGTCTTGGTTACCCGTCATGCGCATTACTATGCTGACGGAGGGCCGTGACGGCCCCGGCGCTCTGTTGGTATCGGAGGGTATCCTAGGCAATGAGTCAGGTGAGCGCTAGTCATGTGATTACTCACATGATTGCATCCATCTAGCGCATGCGCACAGAGCTTTATTTACAAACAGTCGGCACCATTACAGCTACGGAGCGCGTGAGTTTTCCTCTATGATTTAATATGATTACAGCTGATTTGTATAATATTAATGAATTAATTATACTTGAGCATTAATTTTCAAGCCTTTTTATGTACATCTTAATGATTTTAATATATTCACTATGCCTGTACCTGTCGGTACTCTTATCTATGCACTGTTTTGGGTCAATATTGTAATTTTGCATTGTGATTTTTAATCTTTTCACTCTATTAGTTAATTTATTGTTTGATAAATGAGGTCACCTGTTTTGGGTATATATACCCTGAAGTATTGATTGTCACTATGCTTGAAAAAAGCTCTAGTGTAGAGCTGAAACGTTGCTACTGGAGACATGCTTTGAATAAATTCACTTGTTGATTGGAACTTTGTTGGAGTGCTGCGCCATTGATTTCTGTGGAATATATATATATATATATATATATATATATATATATATATATATATATATATATATATATATATATCTATCTCAAATCACTCCCTTTCCCCCTTTCCAATTTAAAAAAAGAAAAAAAAAAAAAAAAAAAAAAGAGACTATTACCATATGTACCGCCACAAATGTCCACACTATTAAAATATAACATAAATAAAACAGTTCGATAAGTGGAATAAATGTAAAAAAATACCAAACACAAGATTTCGTATATGAGAAAGAAAGTGATCACAAAGTCTCACCTTAATAAAGAGTGTGCTGATTAAAGTTACAGATCACAACGTAAAAATATAAAATAGGGTCATTTTAGGTATACTAATTAGTTTGATATATATTAGGTATTGTTGTAATCCCAATGGACTACACAGTAAAGATAACATTTTAATGTAAAGTGCTTTGTTTAAAAGCCCACAAAAGATGAATAATTTTATTTTTTTAATTGCATTTTTTTATTCAACACCACAAATATATAATTTTTTTCTTTGTAGATTGTGTTGTAAAATGAGTTATGTTATCACAGCATACACATGGTCATGCATAATACAAGCCTTCGCACAGATCTGTAGATGGAAAAGTTAAAGAGTTATGGCTTTTTAAATGGCGTGAAAGAAAAAATGAAAGGCAAAAACAGAAATTGTGTACTTAAATGTCGAAAGGGGTACTCCGGCCCTAAAACAACTTATCCCCTATCCAAAGGATAGGGGAAAATATGTCTGATCGCGGGAGTCCCGCCACTGGGGACCCCCGCAATCTAGAATGCAACACCCTCCTTTGAGCACTGCAGGAAGCACTGGAGGTCTTATGCCTCCTGACCACGGGGACGGAGTATCGTGAAGTCACGACTCTGCCCCCATGTGATGTCACGCCACATGGGGGCGGGGTCGTGACGTCACAATATTCCATCCCCGTGGTCGGAAGGCAAAAGACGTGGAGCCTCCAGCACTTCCTGGAGTGCTCACAGGTGGGTGATGCATGCTAAATTGCGGGAGTCCTCAGCGTCAAAACCCCCACGATAAGACATCTTACCCCCTATCCTTTGGATAGGGGATAAGATGTATTAGGGCCGGAGTACCCCTTCAAAGGAAAAAAGGTCTTCTTATACAGTATATGATGCCTGGGGCACCCCTTACAGAGCTCCCCTTCTAACAAGTAATGTCCAAAGAGGAGAACTTCTTTACAGTGTACCAGTCATTAACAAACAATTTGCATATAATGAAGATAATACTATTGTATGTATATTTGTAATATACATTGATTTCAAAATTTGTATATTTTTGGGTGAAAAAAATGCTGTCTCTGCCACTATTGCCTGTGTGTGTCTATGAGGAGTCCAAATACAGGAAGTGAGGGCAGGAGAAGCAGGGCTTCGTGCAGGCTCCTGGCTTGTCAATCATCCTGCTGTGTAAGCCGAGAGTGTGTCAAAGAGCTTCAGTGCACAGAGCCCTGCTTGTCCTCAGTGTACAGAGCCCTGCTTGTCCTCAGTGTACAGAGCCCTGCCTGTCCTTAGTGTTCAGAGCCCTGCTTGTCCTCAGTGTACAGAGCCCTGCTTGTCCTCAGTGTACAGAACCCTGCTTGTCTTCAGTCCACAGAGCCCTGCTTGTCCTCAGAACACAGAGCCCTGCTTGACCTCAGAACACAGAGCCCTGCTTGTCCTCAGTCCACAGAGCCCTGCTTGTCCTCAGAACACAGAGTCCTGCTTGTCCTCAGTGCACAGAGCCCTGATTGTCCTTAGTGTACAGAGCCCTGCTTTTCCTCAGTGTACAGAGCCCTGCTTGTCCTCAGTCCACAGAGCCCTGCTTGTCCTCAGTGTACAGAGCTCTACTTGCCCTCACTGTACAGCACCTTGCTGGTCCTCAGTGTACAGAGCCCTGCTTGTCCTCAGTGTACAGAGCCCTGCTTGTCCTCAGTGTACAGAGCCCTGCTTGTCCTCAGTCCACACAGTCCTGCTTGTCCTCAAAACACAGAGCCCTGCTTGTCCTCAGTGTACAGAGCCTGGCATGTCCTCAGTATACAGAGCCCTGCTTGTGCTCATTGCACAGAGCCCTGCTTGTCCTCAGTGCACAGAGCCCTGCTTGTCCTCAGTGCACAGTGTCCTGTTTGTCCTCAGTGTACAGAGCCCTGCTTGTCCTCAGTGTACAGAGCCCTGCTTGTCCTAAGTGTACAGAGCCCTACTTGTCCTCACTGCACAGAGCCTTGCTGGTCCTCAGTGCACAGAGCCCTGCTTGTCCTCAGTGTACAGAGCCCTGCTTGTCCTCAGTGTACAGAGCCCTGCTTGTCCTCAGTGTACAGAACCCTGCTTGTCTTCAGTCCACAGAGCCCTGCTTGTCCTCAGAACACAGAGCCCTGCTTGACCTCAGAACACAGAGCCCTGCTTGTCCTCAGTCCACAGAGCCCTGCTTGTCCTCAGAACACAGAGTCCTGCTTGTCCTCAGTGCACAGAGCCCTGATTGTCCTTAGTGTACAGAGCCCTGCTTTTCCTCAGTGTACAGAGCCCTGCTTGTCCTCAGTCCACAGAGCCCTGCTTGTCCTCAGTGTACAGAGCTCTACTTGCCCTCACTGTACAGCACCTTGCTGGTCCTCAGTGTACAGAGCCCTGCTTGTCCTCAGTGTACAGAGCCCTGCTTGTCCTCAGTGTACAGAGCCCTGCTTGTCCTCAGTCCACACAGTCCTGCCTGTCCTCAAAACACAGAGCCCTGCTTGTCCTCAGTGTACAGAGCCTGGCATGTCCTCAGTATACAGAGCCCTGCTTGTGCTCATTGCACAGAGCCCTGCTTGTCCTCAGTGCACAGAGCCCTGCTTGTCCTCAGTGCACAGTGTCCTGTTTGTCCTCAGTGTACAGAGCCCTGCTTGTCCTTAGTGTACAGAGCCCTGCTTGTCCTAAGTGTACAGAGCCCTACTTGTCCTCACTGCACAGAGCCTTGCTGGTCCTCAGTGCACAGAGCCCTGCTTGTCCTCAGTGTACAGAGCCCTGCTTGTCCTCAGTGTACAGAGCCCTGCTTGTCCTCAGTCCACACAGTCCTGCTTGTTCTCAAAACACAGAGCCCTGCTTGTCCTCAGTGTACAGAGCCTGGCTTGTCCTCAGTATACAGAGCCCTGCTTGTGCTCATTGCACAGAGCCCTGCTTGTCCTCAGTGCACAGAGCCCTGCTTGTCCTCAGTGCACAGAGTCCTGTTTGTCCTCAGTGTACAGAGCCCTGCTTGTCCTCAGTGTACAGAGCCCTGCTTGTCCTAAGTGTACAGAGCCCTACTTGTCCTCACTGCACAGAGCCTTGCTTGTCCTTAGTGTAAAGAGCCCTGCTTGTCCTATTGTACAAGACCCTACTTGTCCTCACTGCACAGAGCCTTGTTTGTGCTTCAGTGCACAGAACCCTGCTTTTCCTCAATGTACAGATCTCTGCTTGTCCTCAGTGTACAGAGCCCGGCTTGTCCTCAGTGTACTGAGCCTTGTTTGTGCTCATTGTACAGAGCCCTTCTTGTCCTCAGTGCACAGAGTCCTGCTTTTCCTCAGTGTACAGTGTCCTGCTTGTCATTAATGCACAGAGCCATGCTTGTCCTCAGCATACAGTGCCCTATTTGTCCTCACTGCACAGAGCCTTGCTTGTCCTTAGTGTAAAGAGCCCTGCTTGTCCTATTGTACAGGACCCTACTTGTCCTCACTGCACAGAGCCTTGTTTGTGCTTCAGTGCACAGAACCCTGCTTTTCCTCAATGTACAGATCTCTGCTTGTCCTTACTGTACAGAGCCCTGCTTGTCCTCAGTGTACAGAGCCCTGCTTGTCCTCAGTGTACAGAGCCCTTCTTGTCCTCAGTGTACAGAGCCCTTCTTGTCCTCAGTGTACAGAGCCCTGGTTGTCTTTAGTGTACAGAGCCCTGGTTGTCTTTAGTGTACAGAGCCCTGGTTGTTGTCACGATTCGGCTAGCTCACCAGAGCCTGCCGCAAAGCGGTATGGTCTTGCTGCGGCGGTAGCAACCAGGTCGTATCCACTGGCAACGGCTCAACCTCGCTGACTGCTGAGAAGGCGTGGGACAGAAGGACTAGGCAGAGACAAGGTCAGACGTAGCAGAAGGTCGGGGCAGGCAGCAAGGTTCGTAGTCAATATGGGAATAGCAGGAGGTCAGGAACACAGTATGGGTAACACAGTAATAGCTTTCTCAAGGCACAAGGCAACAAGATCCGGCCAGGGAGTGCAGGGGAAGTGAGGTATAAGTAGGGCAAGGAACAGGTGCAAGCTAATCAGGGTGATTGGACCAGGCACCATCATTGGTGCACTGGCCCTTTAAATCTCAGAGCGCTGGCGCGCGCGCGCCCTAGAGAGCAGAGCCGCGCGCGCCAGAGCATGACAGCCGGTGACCGGGACAGGTAAGTGACCTGGGATGCGATTCACGAGCGGGCACGTCCCGCTATGCGAATCGCATCTCCGCCGGCAATGTCAGTTCAGCGCTCCCGGTCAGCGGGTCTGACCGGGGCGCTGCAGGGAGAGAAACGCTGCGAGCGCTTCGGGGAGGAGCAGGGACCCGGAGCGCTCGGCGTAACAGTACCCCCCCCCCTTAGGTCTCCCCCTCTTTTTGTCGGGATGTCGCTCCACAGAGGACGAGGACATCGGGAGCGACTGTAGAGTCTCCCTCCGGGGGACAGCGAAGTCCTGGGTATGCCCATGCATGGCAGACAGTCCAGAAGGAGTGGGAATGGGGAGGGGGGGCAGAGGGTCACCAGGATGGGGGCTATGAGGAGGCACGGTACAGTCCTGATAAGCCTTTGGGAGATCAGGCACAGGAGGAGACTGTGAGGCTCGACAGGCGGGGCTGGGAGCAGAAGTGAGGCATTTCTTGATGTAAACAGGACCCCAATTCTTGATCTCCCCGGTGGTCCAGTCAAGGGTGGGAGAATGATGCTTGAGCCATGGCAGACCGAGGAGGACTTCAGAGGTGCAGCCGGGTAAAACCAAAAATTCAATCTTCTCGAGATGTGGTCCGATGTTCATCAGCAGGGGCATTGTGCGATAACTCACAGTGCAGTGCAACTTGACTCCGTTGACTGAAGAAATGTGGAGCGGCTTGATGAGACGGGTCACCGGGATGCAGTACCTATCAAGCAAAGAGGCCAGAATAAAATTTCCAGAAGAACCCGAGTCCAAGACGGCCACGGCAGAGAAGGAGGAGTTGGCAGAAGGAGAAATCCGTATGGGCACAGTGAGACATGGAGAAGCAGACTCCGTACCCAGAGACGCCAGGCCCACGTGAGCAGGTTGCGTGCGTGCATTTTCCAGACGTGGAGGACGAATAGGGCAATCCACCAAGAAATGTTCGGTACTAGCGCAGTACAGACATAGATTTTTATCCCTACGGCGAGACCTCTCTTCAAGAGTCAGGCGAGACCGATCTACTTGCATAGGCTCCTCGGCGGGAGGCACAGGGGTAGGTTGCAAGGGATACCGTGAGAGAGGTGCCCAGGGATTAAGGTCTTTTTCCTGGTGGAGTTCCTGGTGTCTCTCAGAAAAACGCATGTCAATGCGGGTGGCCAAATGGATAAGTTCATGCAGGTTGGCAGGAATCTCTCGTGCGGCCAGCACATCTTTGATGTTACTGGATAGGCCTTTTTTAAAGGTCGCACAGAGAGCCTCGTTGTTCCAAGATAATTCGGAAGCGAGAGTACGAAATCGGATGGCGTACTCGCCTACTGAAGAATTACCCTGGACCAGGTTCAGCAGGGCAGTCTCGGCAGAAGAAGCTCGGGCTGGTTCCTCGAAGACACTGCGAACCTCAGAGAAGAAGGAGTGTACAGTGGCGGTGACAGGGTCATCGCAGTCCCAGAGCGGTGTGGCCCAAGACAAAGCCTTCCCAGACAGGAGACTGACCACGAAAGCCACCTTCGACCGTTCTGTAGGAAATTGGTCCGACAACATCTCCAAATGTAGGGAACATTGTGACAGAAAACCACGGCAGAGTCTAGAGTCCCCATCAAATTTGTCCGGCAGGGACAAGCGGAGGCAGGGACAAGCGGCCGCTCGCTGCGGAGGAGGTGCAGGAGCCGGTGGATGAGATGGTTGTTGCTGTTGCAGCTGCTGTAGCTGTGACTGAAGTTGCTGTAGCTGTGGCTGAAGTTGCTGTAGCTGTGACTGAAGTTGCTGTGTCATGGTGGTCAAGTACGACAGCTGGTGTTCTTGTTGGGCGATCTGACGGGATTGCTGGGCGACCAGCGTGGATATATCAGCGATACTTGGCAGCGGCACGTCAGCGGGATCCATGGCCGGATCTACTGTCACGATTCGGCTAGCTGATAGTGGATCCTCTGTGTCAGCGAGGGATTGGCGTGGACCGTGCCGGTGGACCGGTTCTAAGAAGCTACTGGTATTCACCAGAGCCCGACGCAAAGCGGGATGGTCTTGCTGCGGCGGTAGCAACCAGGTCGTATCCACTGGCAACGGCTCAACCTCGCTGACTGCTGAGAAGGCATGGGACAGAAGGACTAGGCAGAGACAAGGTCAGACGTAGCAGAAGGTCGGGGCAGGCGGCAAGGTTCGTAGTCAATATGGGAATAGCAGGAGGTCAGGAACACAGTATGGGTAACACAGTAATAGCTTTCTCTAGGCACAAGGCAACAAGATCCGGCCAGGGAGTGCAGGGGAAGTGAGGTATAAGTAGGGCAAGGAACAGGTGCAAGCTAATCAGGGTGATTGGACCAGGCACCATCAGTGGTGCACTGGCCCTTTAAATGTCAGAGCGCTGGCGCGCGCGCGCCCTAGAGAGCGGAGCCACGCGCGCCAGAGCATGACAGCCGGGGACCGGGACAGGTAAGTGACCTGGAATGCGATTCGCGAGCGGGCGCGTCCCGCTATGCGAATCGCATCTCCGCCGGCAATGTCAGTGCAGCGCTCCCGGTCAGCGGGTCTGACCGGGGCGCTGCAGGGAGAGAAACGCCGCGAGCGCTTTGGGGAGGAGCAGGGACCCGGAGCGCTCGGCGTAACAGTTGTCCACCCACACTTCCTGTATTTGTACTCCTCACAGAGACAATAGCTGTAGGGACAAAAATATACACATTTTTTAACCAATGTATATTATAAATATACATATAATAGTATTATCTACATTGTATAAAAAGTCTTTGTTAATGACAGTTACACTTTATGGGGTCATCGCCATGGCTTTCATATGACACATATCAGGGTTCTGACATTTTTGATGGTAAGAAAAGCCCTGCAGGCCATGGGGCTCTAAAAGCACAAAAGGAACTGGAGAGAAGACAATGAGGACAGAGCCGTTTTGTGAAAACATTTTGTAGAATGTGGGAAATTGTATTGAAACTTCCAACATATTTTCTAGGTTTTAAAAAAAATATTATGATTTACTGTTGTTCTTTAATTGCATCATCTGTTCATTCCTGATGCAATGGGGAAAAATAGACTCGGCATTGAACTGTTCATCTGGAATAAATTAAAGATATGTTGAGTTCATGAACACATTACCTAAAAACAAGCTACCCATGGTGGAAAGGACAAAAAAAAAAAAAAAAACATTTTTATAAAATAAAAAATCATCATACAAAAAAAGCAAGCTTACTTTATAAATTGCAAATGTTTCTTATAACTTTACCGACCTTATATGCTGGTCCAGCTACATGTGGAAACAGAGATGCCCACGTATAGAGCGTTCCGACCCGATAGAAAAGGGTAGCATTGGATTACCGGACATAGAGTCAGTTTACAAAGCAATCCAGCTACGTGGGTGGATGGATCTGGTCTTACCCTTACCTGCTTCTATGCTACATTTTGAGGTTGTCTCGGCTTCATACTCAGGAGGTCTACTGAGGAATTTGTGGATCCCCTTTCCAAGACATATCATCCACAGAGCTCTGATCTCCACTTTTAGAGAATTTTCTCAGTCTTGAGATCACTCTCTAAAACTCTCTCCCCTTCTGTCTCAGTTCTTCTTCCTTTGAGACTTTTACCTGAGGTCGTGGGATGTTTCTCGCCCACATACTGTCAAATGTGGTCACAACTAACAAATATCCCCATTTCACAGCTTCTCCCAGACTGACGAATTCCAAAGGAGGATGAAATACAGGCGCTCTTCCCTTCCTTTACTTTGTCCTTTCTACATTTATCTCACGTTAAGGACTGTTCTAAATTTCTCAAAAGTCACTACCCACTGAGGGATCATACTGACTTTGAGACCTCCCTCCTTTCCCATTCCTTTCCCAAGGTGAGGAAGCTCTCGGCACTCATGAGGGTTTGCTCCCTGTCCCATGGTTCAGGACCACCTGGTTTTATAACCTCGTGGGAAAAGAAGTTAGGTCGCACTTTTGCATCTGCTGTGACTTTGACGATCTTGAAAAACTGTCATGGCTTCTCTAAGTGTGTGTGGTTACATACATTCCAATAAAAGCTGGTCTCCAGGTGGTGCAAAACCCCAGAATTTCTATTCGCTCATAAGTTGTCGGACCCAAATTTGTGTTGGCGTTGTAAGTCACATCTATGGTGGACTTGCCCACTTATTCAATCCTTTTGGAAATAAAATTAACAAGCTATTTCCTCTACAACCAACACCAAAATTTGCCTCACGCCTAAGTCAGCGCTACTTGGATGTCCTTCACCTTCATACACGCCCCACACACACTCCCTCATCACTCACCTGCTAGCAGCTGCTAATTCTCTAATAACCTTGAGATGGCTGCAGACCTCGCCCCATCTGTTGCAGAGAGGGTCTCCAGGGTTCATCAGATATGCAGATTCGAAGTATTGTCTAGTAAATCTAACAGATCAATTGCTAACTTTACTCGGGTTTGGTCTCCCTGGAGAAACTCCGCCTATGTTACCCCTAGCTAACTCCTACCTGTGATAATTGTTCCTCACAATTTCCTTATGTGTAACATTGATTATGTAAAGGTAGTTTGTGGTAGTTTACTAAGTCTTGCTTCTGTAAGATGACTTTGTATGGCTTGTACTCTTATTTGTAATATGTAATATAATGGATTGTTGGGGGTGAGACCACCTGTACCCCTTCCGATTACAAGAACAGAGGTGAAATGTCCCCTGGAATAAACAGAGCGCACCTCACTAGCTCCCGATTCATTCTTTATGGGACTTCTGATGCAAATCCCTGAGCTTGGCAATGCATGGAAGTCCCATAAAGAATAATGGGAGCATTTGCTAAGCATGCAAAGTGTGCTTCATTCATTCATTCATTCATTCCAGGAATGATTTTCTTTCTGTTCTGGGGATGATGGGTGTTCCAGTGATTGTTGTTGCCCCTATCTTGTGCTGGGGAAGGATTTACAGTACACTAGTATAGTATGGATTATTAATGCACTGGGTCTGTAAGGTTCCATGTGAGCAGAAAGAAAATAAACAGCAGCACAGCAAGAAAGGGGTTACACTAAGAACTTAACTGCTGCTGTTAATGATGATGATGACACTCCTGTAGACTGCTGAATATTTCATACTCCCTCATAGTGAAAAGAATTTTAAGCAGACAGAAAAGTTATGTTCTTCAAAGTTCAGACTAACTCTATTGGAAATAAAAAAATAAATTCTTTGCAATCTAGTTTTAGAAAGTCAAATGCTCTAACACTCGGTGCGCACAGTCTCACTCCCTTTCAGCATCGCTGCCCCCTGTTCAGCTCCGAATTGATTTTTAACATTCAGCTGATAAATTGAAGTGTTGTGTGTTCTGAAGACTTCACGGTCACATCGCGTCTCCTTTCAAGTCATCAGCAGAACATCTTGTAACATCAGCAAAAGCTCATGAACCTCTGAAAATCTTTAATCCTTTTACACAAAATGAATCCACGGAAGTCGTTTATTAGGATTGCCTAATGAGTATATATGTCTATGGAAGCTTTACTTCTATATGAGTTCAGTCATCTGTTATGTTTCCCCCACCTGCCCCCCCCCCCCCCCCCCCCCCGAGGGTCTATTCACACTGCAGAATTTCCACTTGCGGAATTCGGCCTCATGTGAAAACCCAATACACTTCTATGGGATTCCACACTCCCATTCACAGTTCTGAATTTCTGCTTGCGGAATTCCGCTAGCAGACAATAGGAGTGAGGAATTCCATAGAAGTGTATTCGGCTTTCATATAAGGTAGAATTACGGCATGTGAATAAACCCATAGGCTAGGTTCACTACGGAATTTCCGCCTGCAATTCCGCTTTGAAATTGCAGGCAGAAATTCTGCTTACTAAAATGTATAACATAGTGAATGGGTTTCCGTTCACAAATTCACACTTCGGAATTTGTGAAGCGGAATTTGTGAACAGAAAATCTGCTTCAAAATTTCTGCCTGAAGAATGGCGTTGCTCATTCTCTTCAAGCGGAAATAATCGCGGAACATATTGCAGACTATTGGAGACCGCAGTGTCCGTGCGGTTCTGGCGCCGACTGATTGAGCTGGCCACACTCGGAATCTCTGAGCGGAAATATTCTGCCCGGAGATTCCGCAGTGTGATCCTAGCCTTACAGTACTTATGCCTGTGAAATAATAGGTTTTTGAAAGCCGAGGTACGTGCTCCCAAATCACCCGAGTGCAAGTAAAAAGTGCAAGTGTTCACACAAAAAACCATGCACTAGGATACGGTCTATCACAAGCCCTTCTCCGAAAGGAGATAGGCCCCCCCAACAAACCAAACCCTTCACCTCTGGGCCAAAAGGCACCTGCAAGGTGCCAGGTACAATTTCCCCTTTTGCCGAAGCTACTCAGGGACCGAAAGTGTTCCCGGCGGACAATTAGGCGTTAACCAGGTTGTCACCAAGGAACCAGTAAAACCGGTTTGGCATCCTGCCAAAACAGGGTTGCCATGGGGTATAGCAGGGAGGTGAGGAACCTCATGGCCACACACACCTCCCCTAGACCGGCAGGAGGGACACCCAGAAGGGCTACCGCACCCTACCAAATCCTTGTGGACAAACAGAACACAAAAAGTGGACACAGTGACAAATAGAATAAATAAATAAGTGGATGTGTGCAGTGTGTGATACTGCCCCGACATCCGACCAGATCTATAAAAATTCCCCTATCCTAGTCAGAAGGCCGGGATACTAAGGGTGAGTGCCCAGAAGAGTGAGAGAAAAAGTGCGTGCTACTTGCTTTCCTTCAAGTGGGGTTGCAAATACCAAGTGAATTCCGGTCACCACTCCCAGGGCACTTGTGCACCTCGGCCTTCACTCTACCCGGACCTTAAGGCCAGATCCAGCAGGAACAGGTCTCATCAGGAATGACTGCTGTCCTCCACAGCCATCCCTGTTACACCTGTCCTACTGTGTGGTTCCCCATCCTGCCTTGGTGGTCTTCCACATCGCCAACTAACAGGAAAGGTACTACACTTGATCTTAGCCAAAAGGAAGAAGCCTGTGAAACAATAGGTACATTACTCACCAATTCTTTATACACTTCTGGCCTCCTGTCATCATATTTCTGGCTGCCGGAGTTGGGTCACCACATCCTGCTGACCTCAATGAGATCTGTATAAGATGTATTTGCATACTTCCCACATTGCATTGTTGGTTGCTTCTGTTTAGAGATAAGTAAATAACTTGAGATTCATTTTGGGTCCAATACGATGAACCTTTTTTGGATTTCAATCCCAATTCAGATAAAGAAGTGTTCTAATTGCCCTGCGATTGCCCATATGTATGCACAGGAGCAGGGACTCTTGTCGAAGAGAGGTGTCCCTGCTTTTGTACAATACACTGAGCAGCCCTAAAAATGTAGCTGTAATGCATACAACATCACAGGCTTACCTTCAAGCTGCTCTGTGTAGGGTTGCAGAGGTGAATACAACTTTTTTAGGAACATGTTATTAGTGAAAACCTCATGAGCCTCTGTACATAATTGGAGAAATGTAAAGCTACAAAATGCACCCATAGATGACTATCTGTGCTCTATTTTAGCTTAATTCAACTCAGCTGTTGAAGTTGTGTTGCTCTGGGGTTTGGGCAACTTCTAACAGCCCAAATCTCATTAGGCTAACAGCTATTCCCCCCATCCTCTTCATATACATGCCCATTTGGTTTGACCAAGTCTACATGGACTCTCAGTGTGGCGAGGAATCAGCCACTGTTATGTGCTTTGTCTCTGACTAAAAGGTTTGCAGCCCTCAGTATCCCCCAATGTTGTCCTGTTTGCCATTTAAACCAAGAAAACTAAGCTCCTTCTACTTTGTTAAACTTTGCCTGAGGCCATTGGTGTGCTTTATCACCCCAATCTCAGTATACAGAGACATCACTGGGGAACTTACACTGGGAAGTCTAGCACTGAACTAGAAAGTCTCAGGCACCCTCGCCCTTTATAGAGAGAGCAGTAGCAGTATACAGATGGATCTGGTAGGTGAGGTGTATAACAACTATATATCCTGATCCCATAGAGATAACAGTGGAAGTATAAAGATAGAGCTGGAGCGGAGGTGTAAATATACTATATATCCTGATCAAATAGAGATAGCAGCAGCAGTATACAGATAGAGCTGGAGGGAAGATGTATAATTACTATATATCCTGATCCCATAGAGATAGCAGCAGCAGTATACAGATAGAGCTGGAGTGGAGGTGTAAATGTAGGATATATTATGATCCCATAGAGATAACAGTATAAAGATAGAGCTGGAAGGGAGGCTTACTACTACTAGATATCCTAATTCCATAGATATAGCAGCAGCAGTTCACAGATAAAACTACTATATATCCTAATCCCATAGCGATAACAGATGGAGCTGGGAGGAGAGGTGTATATCAGCTATATATTCTGATCCCATAGAGATAGCAGCAGTAGCAGCAGTATAAAGATAGAGCTGGAGGGGAGATTATAACTACTATATATCCCATAAAGATAGCAGATGGAGCTGGTAGGGTGGGATCTGATACGTGATGATCTTACATCCTGTAGTTCACAGACGTCAGCTGACCCAGGACTGACATTGTGCTCTGACACATTAAACACTGTGATTTTCTGTGGCTCAGACTGGTGATCACAGGACCAAGTTACAGTAATGAAATATAAGGATGCAGCTGTGCTGAAGAAAAAAAAAAAGAAAAAAAATATTGCTGTCGGAGTAGTGATGCTGAGTGTGTCTGATATGGGGGAAAAACAAACAAACAAAAACCTGAAGTCCAAAGTTACACTTCAGGTAAAGCTGACACCTGGTGATATGCATAGTGCAGGGCTTTAGGGGGCGCTGTATGACATTGTGAGTCTCTCTGTATGACACAGTGTATACATTTTGCCTGGGTTGCTCTTTAATTCCCATTTTCATTCCTGTAGAATTACATTTCTGGTGGAATAGTTTCTATAATACCATGGAAGGAATCTTTCTTTTTGCAAACACAGCTCCATATCTAATGAAAGACAATGTACACAACACCTAGCAAACATCCCAGCAGCAACTGCTAATCGTCTGGGTTCTGTGCCGCGTCTCTACAAGCTGTTAATCCTAACACCTATCCCTCTGGCAGCGGAAGCCGAATAAACATCTGCTGGAAGTTCAGCTGCTTATTCATGTGTTGGGGAGCTGTTCATAACTACACGTGCGCCACTGCACATTATTGTGTGCCAAAGGGTACCCGTCTGTGCCATGCAAAACCGAGTGCCAGACTGGAAATAGCTGAGCAGCCTCCATCATCACATTAGAGACTCTGCTGTAAACTAGAAAGAGCCAAGGGGAATTGCTGAAATGGATGATGCAACCAATTCCAGGCTTTGGACTGTGGATTCAGGAGGGTTATGTGTAGTTCATGTATCATGTGGGAAGGCATTGATGCACATAGGAGATATTACTGAACCAACCTTCCGTTCCTATTAGTCAAAACAAACGCGAGTTTCCGCATCCCTGGACAAAAAGCAGCACATATGGAATGTTAGAACAGTGGTTTGTAACCTGTAAATGCATACAGCTGGTGTAGAACTACAACTGATCTACAGATCTTCCCAGGTACTTCTGGGCTCATTCCTCACCGTTCTCATGATCATTGAGACTCCACAAGATGAGATCTTACATGGAGCCCCCGAGTGAGGGAGATTGACAGGTATTTTATGTTTGTTCCATCTGTAAATAATGGCACCGACTGGTGTAAACTTCTCCCCAAGCTCCTTAGTGATGGTCTTGTAGCCCATTCCAGCCTTGTGTAGTCTACAATCCTATCCCTGATATCCTTGAACAGCTCTTTGGTCTTGGCCATTGTGGAGAGTTTGGAATCTGATGGATTGCTTCTGTAGACAGGTGTCTATTATACAGGTAACAAACCATCACGACCCCTCCCATAGACTTGCATTGAGGGGGACGTAACGTCATGAAACTTCGGCCCCGTGGTCATCACGTTTCACATTTGGAGCCTCCAACGCTGCGGAGAGCTCACAAAGGTGGGTGCGAAATGACAGATAGCGGGGGCTTTGGATAGGGGATAAGATGTATTAGGGTCGGATTACCCCTTTAAAGGGTACCTCTCATCAAATAAACTTTTGATATATTTTAGATTAATGAATGTTGAATAACTTTCCAATAGCATGTTAATGAAAAATATGCTTCTTTCTATTGTATTTTTCCCGATCAGTCCTGTCAGCAAGCATTTCTGACTCATGCTGGAGTCCTAAACACTCAGAGCTGCCAGCCTGCTTTGTTCACAGCCAAACAGGCTGTGAACAAAGCAGGCTGGCAGTTCAGAGTGTTCTCCTTTGTGAAAAAAGCAGACTGGCAGCTCGTAGTGTTTAGGACTCCAGCATGAGTCTGAAATGCTTGCTGCCAGGACTGGTAGGGAGACCCCTAGTGGTAATTTCTTCAAAATGGAAAATTAAATAGAAAGAAGCATATTTTTTAATAACATGCAATTGTGAAGTTATTCTGCATACATTAATCTATAATATATCAAAAGTTTTTTTGATGAGAGGTACCCTTTAAGTAAGGAGAGCAGATCTCTGTGATCGAGGCTAATTCACAGAGCCTTCACAGGGCTGGATCATTTGTGTGGCAAGTCTACATTAAAGAGACACTGACAGGTAGTTGCCCCACCCTAAACCCAATACACTGGGTTATAGTGCAGGTGTATAGCTGTAAAAAGAGGGGTAACTCACATATTTAGTTTAAGTATTTCCTTTGTTCTACCTGTTTCTAATTTCATTACAATTCTGTAGCTTTGTGCAATGGAGCTGGGGAGCTAGCTCTCCAAGCTCCCCTGACTGTTGCCCTCTCCCATAGACTTGCATTGTGGGGGGCAGGGAATGACATCATGAGGGGGTGGAGCCATGATGTCACGATACTCCTACCTCTGCACTGCCCATCATCAGGCATGGAGCGAAGTTCGCTCCTTGCAGAACATGACACAGGGTGCTGCAGGAGAGATTGCGGGGGTTCCTTTGGATAGGGGATAACATGTCTAGGGATGGAGTTCCCCTTTAAGTGGATACTCCGTTGCTAGACATCTAATCCTCTATCTCTTGGGACATCATGCCATGACCCTCCATTCATGTCTATGGGAGGGGGAGTGACAACAGTCATGCCCTCTCCCATAGACATGAATGGAGGGTCATGGCATGATGTCAAGAGGGGTGTGGCATGAGGTCAAGACCATAGTTGGTGCAAATCAGCGTTCTGAACATAATGTCCCAGCAGCAGGACCCCCCACGATCAGACACTCCTAAGGAGTTAAAGGGGTACTCCACTGGCCGGCGTTCGGAACATTTAGTTCAGAACGCTGTGTGCGCACTGTGGGCGGGGGGGGGGGGCATCCACGTCCCTCATGACGTCACATCATGCAGAGGAGTACCCCATTAAGCATATATAGATTTCACTTAAGGAGAAATTGCTAATATTTTCATTATGATGCTCAGTATTAACTGTGTTTTTAATAATTTTTCCTTCATTATTTTGCCGCTTCTTGTTACATTAGGGGTTAATGGATGATTCGGAAGCTTTCTCATCATGTTGAAATAAACGTTACCAGCTTATCGTCTGCGACCCATTTATATAAGCTGACGTACACACTGCAGCCGTACATATGCTGGGATCTGACAAGCTGGTAACAGCTCAGCAGAATGAAGCGTGCCTTGGGATCCCTTAAATGAAATATTGTCTTGGTGCTCGGGCAACATTTGTATGTAAGCAGTGACACAAAATAAATGAAGTGTAACCCAAAGCTACAATGAGAGGGCATTTATGTGAACATTCTGAATCTACATTTCAGGAGACCTTTTAGACCGTTCAATAAATTTAGCTCAATTCACTTCATCTGCTGTAAAAAAAAATAAAAAACACCAGTTTTATCAATGTTGGCTTTTCTGTCTCAAATCCGCATACTTTTGCCCCCCCCCCATCCACCCTTATCCCCTTTGCCATATGCATGTGAAACAATTTATAGTCTATGGGCTGAGGAAGAATCCATATCTCCAATAGTCCATAAAAGCTTTATACTTTATAGCAAATCCATTAGAAACAAGGAGGCATACCCTTCTCAAACAAGACTGACTTGACCCGTTTTGGGGAAGGGTTACCACTAATCATAAGCAAGATGCTTATGACTAGGAAACAACCCCCCGGAAACACGTCAAGTCTGTCTTGTATTGTTTGATAAGCATATATTCACTCTAATGAATTTGCAATAAAATATAAAGCTTTTATGGACTAATGAAGCACTGGATCCTTCTTCTTCATCTCACATTTAACCCTGCACCTATAGTTTGTCCCAGCAGCACCAGTATATCCTCAGGGGGTTGAGCTGACTTATCTTGATGTTTATTCATTGTTTATATTTAGAGGCTTTAAAACTGCACCTGAACTAGGCCTGCTCATAGCTGAGAGTGCGTTACAATGTTGTCACCCAGATTTCTAGAACTGTAGAAAAAAAAAGCTGAAGGCTTGCCTATCTATAAAAAAGGCAGCTGTTACCCAAACAAGGTTAGTTTATGATACAAATTTTGAAAGTCAAAGCGGGAGATTTATCAAAACCTGTTGAGAGTAAAAGTTGCCCAGTTGCCCATAGCAACCAATCAGATCGCTTCTTTAATTTTTAACAAGTCCTCTGCAAAATCAAAGTCGTGATCTGATTGGTTGTTCTGAAAATTGCTCTGATTGGTTGCTCTGAAAATAAATACAGTGACCCCCCGACCTACGATGGCCCCGACATACGATCATTTCAACATACGATGGCCTCTCAGAGGCCATCGCATGTTGAAGGCAGCATCAACATACGATGCTTTTGTATGTCGGGCCATCGCATAAACCGTTATCCGGCAGCGCAGACTGCTTCAGCTGCCACCGGACAGCCGTTTACGGTGCCCCGTGTGGTCCGCTGACGATCACTTACCTGTCCTCGGGGCTCCGTGCGTCCTCTTTGGGATTCCCTGCATCGTCGGCGCTCTCCATCTTCGTCATCACGTCGCTGCGCATGCCGTCCCGTCATCCAATACGAGCTGCGTACATATTAGAGCATGGTCAAAGATAGTCAGCTAGTGAGTAGTATCAAGTCATTTTGCGCACATATATATGTGCAGCACGCCACACTTTTGAGACCAAGTAAATACATGTACAGTGTATGTGCAGTAAATGACCTGAACATAGTCACTAAATGACTGCATTCAGGCCATAGAAGTCAATGGGGCTCTGTCTATGCTCATATACCTCAGGAATCCATTTTGACAGGTTGTCAGAAGATTTTTCTAATATATACTGTGCAATTTCTGCATACAACACCCCTAAAATTTACATGCTTGTCCACACCAATTCAAGGGAGTGCATCAGCAGTTTTGACCCCTATAAACTGCTTGCAGTAATAGATTGGTGATAAACCAGTTACCAACCTGTTGTCAGGATCCGGACTAGTATGCGGAGAGGACACTGGAGGTTGATCCTCTGTGTCAGTGAGGTGATGGCTGGGCCGTACCAGGGAAACGGAATCCAAGGGGTTACAAAGCGGGATGGACTTGCAGCGGCAGGTAACCCCCAGGTCGTTCCACCCGATAGCGACTCAACCTCACTGACAGCTGAGACAGGCGCGGTACACAAGGACAAGGCAAGAGCAAGGTCGGACATAGCAGAAGGTCTGGGCAGGCAGCAATGGTTCGTAGTCAGGGACAACGGCAAGGGTCTGGATACACAGGCTTGGGATACACAAAACGCTTTCTCAGAGCACTAGGGCAACAAGATCCGGCAAGGACAGGAAGGGGAAGTGGGCTTTTATATGTTATGACCTGATTGGGCCAGGCACCAATTAGTGGTGCACTAGCCCTTTAAATTTCATAGAGCCGGCACGCGCGCCCTAGAGAGCGGGGCCGCGCGCGCCAGGAGGGCAGTGAAGGTGGACGTGGTGGGTGAGAGACACGGAATGCGATCTGAGAGAGCGGGCACGTCCTGCACCTCGGATCGAGCCCCCTCCGAGAACAAGGAAGCAGCGCTCGCGGTCAGCGGTGCCTACCGGAGCGCTGCAAATAGAAGCACGCCGCGAGCGCGAGAGACACGGGACGCGATCCGAGAGCGGGCATGTCCCGCACCTCGGATCGCGTCCCCTCCGAGAACAAGGAAGCAGCGCTTGCGGTCAGCGGTGCCGACCGGAGCGCTGCAAACAGAAGTACGCTGCGAGCGTGACAGTACCCCCCCCCCTTGGATCTCCCCCTCTTTTTGGAGCACAGGAACCTATGGATGAGTTCTTTGTCGAGGATATTTTCCTCGGGCTCCCAAGACCTCTCTTCGGGGCCACAATTCTCCCAGTCAACAAGAATTTTTTTTTTTTACCTCTGACAACCGTGGAGGTGAGGATTTCTTTTACCGAGAAGACATCAGAGGACCCAGTGACAGGAGCAGGAACGGTGACTTTGGGGGAAAAGCGGTTAAGAATGAAAGGTTTGAGAAGGGATACATGAAAGGAGTTAGGAATACGAAGAGAAGGAGGAAGATGGAGCTTGTAGGAGACAGGGTTAATTTGACTTTTGACTCTGAATGGCCCGAGGTACTGAAGACCCAGCTTGTAGCTAGGGACACAAAACTGAATATATTTGGCAGAGAGCCACACTTTGTCACCAGGGGCAAAGACAGGAGGAGTTCTTCTCTTCTTATCCGCATGTTTCTTCATGCGAGAAGAGGCCAGTGAGAGCGATTTTTGAGTCTCCTTCCAGATAGTGGAGAAGTCCCGGGTCAATTTGTCTATGGCAGGAACTCCAGAAGAAGTGGGGATGGGGAGGGGGGGAAGTGGGTAACGGCCGTACACCACAAAGAACGGAGACTTGGCGGATGACTCAGAGTTTTTGAAATTGTAGGAGAATTCAGCCCAGGGTGACAGGTCATCTTGGCGGGAGGAGTCAAAATGTCGCAGGTAGTCACCAAGGATCTGGTTCACTCTCTCCACTTGTCCATTGGACTGTGGGTGGTAGGAGGACGAGAAATTTAATTTGATCTTTAATTGATTACAAAGAGCTCTCCAAAATGTAGACACAAATTGAACGCCTCTATCCGAGACGATGTGCGTGGGAAGCCCGTGAAGACGAAAAATCTGCAGAAAATGTTGCTTCGCCAACTGTGGCACAGAAGGAAGGCCTGGAAGCAGAATAAAGTGAGCCATTTTGGAAAAACGATCAACGACCACCCAGATGACAGTGTTGCCATGGGATACAGGAAGATCAGTGAGGAAGTCCATGGTCCAACATAAGTCTTTCCTGGAGGGACAGGTACCAGAGAAGCAGGAGCAGAAGAGATCAGGCACTCAGGGGGAATGATGTGCTGAGGAAGGGTCTCGGCTTCAGTGGCATCGGTGGCACGAGATAGAGCATCAGCTCTGACATTCTTGTCTGCGGGACAAAAATGGATCTGGAAGTTGAAACGGGCAAAGAACAACGACCATCTAACCTGGCGAGGATTTAGCCGCTGGGCGGATTGGAGATAAGACAAGTTTTTGTGATCTGTAAAAATGGTGATGGGGTGAAGGGATACTTCCAAAAGATGTCTCCATTCCTCAAGGGCCAAATTAATCACCAACAGTTCACGGTCTCCGATGGAATAATTTTTTTCTGGAGGTGAAAAGGTTTTGGAGAAAAATCCGCAAGTGACATTTTTTCCTTTAGTGGATTTTTGTAGGAGAACAGCTCCGGCTCCAACAGAGGGGGCGTCAACCTCGAGGAAGAAGGGCTTCTGAGGATCAGGTCTGGACAAGACTGGAGAAGAGGAGAAGGCATCTTTGAGGTGGTTAAAGGCTTTTCCAGACAGGAGGCTGACCACGAACGCCACCTTAGACCGTTCTGTAGGAAATTGGTCCTACATCATCTCCAGGTGTAGGGAACACTGGGACAGGAATCCATGACACAGTTTAGAGTCGCCATCAAACCTGTCTATAAGAGACAGGCGGAAACTGGGAGCAGCCACTCGCTGCGGAGGAGATGCAGGAACTGGCGGAGGAGATGGTTGCTGTTGTTGCGGCAGTAGCTGTTGCAGCATAGCGGTCAACTGAGTCAGCTGTTGTCCTTGTTGCGCGATCTGCTGAGATTGCTGGGCGACCACGGAGGTTAGGCCAGCAACACTGGGCAGCGGGACCTCAGCGGGATCTACTGTCAGGATCTGGACTAGTATGCGGAGAGGACACTGGAGGTGGATCCACTGTGTCAGTGAGGTGATGGCGTGGGCCGTACCAGGGGAATGGAATCTAAGGGGTTAATGGTTTTCACCAGAGCCCGCCGCAAAGCGGGATGGACTTGCAGCGGCAGGTAACCCCCAGGTCGTTCCACCCGATAGCGACTCAACCTCACTGACAGCTGAGACAGGCACGGTACACAAGGACAAGGCAAGAGCAAGGTCGGACGTAGCAGAAGGTCTGGGCAGGCAGCAATGGTTCGTAGTCAGGGGCAACGGCAAGGGTCTGGATACACAGGCTTGGGATACACAAAACACTTTCTCAGGGCACTAGGGCAACAAGATCCGGCAAGGACAGGAAGGGGAAGTGGGTTTTTATATGTTTTGAACTGATTGGGCCAGGCACCAATTAGTGGTGCACTGGCCCTTTAAATTTCATAGAGCCGGCGCGCGCGCCCTGGAGAGCGGGGCCGCGCACGCCGGGAGAGCAGTGAAGGAGAACGTGGTGGGTGAGAGACACGGAATGCGATCTGAGAGAGCGGGCACGTCCTGCACCTCGGATCGAGCCCCCTCCGAGAACAAGGAAGCAGCGCTCGCGGTCAGCGGTGCCTACCGGAGCGCTGCAAATAGAAGCACGCCGCGAGCGCTCCAGGGAAGCAGCGGGACCCGGAGCGCTCGGCGTGACACCTGTGTTGAAAAAAACAACAAGAATACATCTTAGTTCATCTTCCAGTGTGATCCTAAGTGGGCTCTTGAGGGCTGAAGTTAGGGAATGTTTACTGAATAAAGTACAGGACACTTCACAAAGAAAACACAACTTGAAACGGTTGTGCAGGACCGGGTTGTGCCCTACCATGCTGTGCTTCCTTGAAGTATGGCAGCCTGTGGCTGAGAATACATTCATTACTATATACATCTCCACTAAATACACTCACTAGGCTGGGCACTCTCACACCCAGCTTGGTGAACACACAGTGAGTGGAGATTAGTGATGAGCGGCATTGGCCATATTTAAATTTGTGATATTTTGCGAATATATAGACAAATATTCGTCCTGTACTCGCGAATTTCGTGTATTCATTATATTCGCATATTCGAGGAAGAGAACAGTGAGGGGGTGGGTAACTTTACTATTGGTTGTTAGGGATGTTGTTGATAACCTCTGACAAGTGTGTTTACATCATTCTAATTGGCCCACAAGTGAAAAGAAGGAATATGCGAACATTCACATATACGAATATGCGCATAAACAAACATTTACATATGTGAATATGCGCATATGCAGAAAAAGTGAATATTCGTAATTTCAAATATATAGTGAATTCACGAATTTGCAATATTCGCGATAAAAATTCGAAATGCGAATATTCGCGCCCCAACACTAGTGGAGATGCATACAGTATCTACAGGAGCAGGGACAAAAGACTTCGACAGAACTCCCTTCTCCGGTTTGACCCTTTGTCAGCACGCCAAATCAACGTCATCAGCACCGTTCCGCACCATGGAAACATAGCCGTATGCTGCAAATCATATTGGTGGCCACTACATCTGTATGTTTCAACTGCATCACACATATTCTTTCTTGCTGTGTCAGCATCATCTACAATATCTATAGTTGGGCTCAACAGTACGATACAGCACAAGATCAGAGCTGGACAATGTTCAGTGGCTCCATAGAGAATGAATAGAGCTAATTTCTGCCGTTTATAACCATTCATTCCGGGAACAACTTTGTATTTGTATTCGTATTCGGAATAAGCGGGGTCCCAGTAGTTGGACCCCTACCAATTATCCTGTGGCTATAGACCCCATGAGGTGAAGGAAGCACTTGCATAAGGCGCCGCAGCAACCAGGGGCAGATTAGCCTATTGGGATACTGGGTAAATTCCCAGTATACCAGTCCGGGCTTGGCTGCTGCCCCCCATTGCAGCAGCACATGCACGGGCGCATAGAGTCCAGCCTTAAACAGTAATCCCTGTTTGTGTACATACATTACATGAATAGTTTAGCATGCTACGAGGGATATTCCAGGAAAAAACGTTTAATTTATATCAACTGGCTCTAGAAAGTTAAACAGATTTGTAAATTACTTCTATTAAAAAATATTAATCCTTCCAATAATTATCAGCTGCTGAAGTTGAGTTATTCTTTTCTGTCTGGCAACAGTGCTCTCTGCTGACATCTCTGCTTGTCTCGGGAACTGCAGAGAGTAAAAGAGGTCTGCTATGGGGATTTGCTTCTACTCTGGACAGTTCCCAAGACAGTTCCCAAGAGAGAGCACTTAGATAGAAAAGAACAACTCAACAGAAAAATTAACAGCTTTAAAACAGGGTTAGATACATTGCTGGAACAAAATAACATTAATGCTTATGAAGAAATATAAAATACCATCCCTTCCCCAATATCGCGCCACACCCCTACCCTTCAATTCCCTGGTTGAACTTGATGGACGTATGTCTTTTTTCAACCGTACTAACTATGTAACTTCAGCAGGTCATAAGTACTGAAAGGATTAAGATTTTTTTTAATAGGAATAATTTATAAATCTGTTTAACTTTTAGAAGCCAGTTGATATATATATTTTTTTTTCCTGGATAACCCCTTTAATGTACGTACAGGAGCAGGGCCTCTACATCATTGCGTAGCCTTCCATTACAGGCTAAGCAATGATGTTATTTCATTTCATGGCCTGCAGGAGAAGTCCAGTGTTGCTCCCGGTGACAGAGGGTCAAACAGGCAATTTCCTGTTCTTTCCTCAGGTGCAAAAGGATCTAGCTATTGCTCTGGCTGGGGAAACCTTCTGCACCTGGGAATTCCTCTTAAAGGGGTACTACCGTGCTGACAACTTATCCCCTACCTAAAGTATAGGGGATAAGTTGCCTGATCGTGAGGGGCCCTGCCACTGGGGACCCCCACGATCTCACACGCAGCACCCCGCTCTCATCAGGCCCTGGAGTGAACATCGCTCCGGGTCTGATGACTGCCGATCACGGGGTCGGAGTATTGTGATGTCACGGCTCCGCCCCCTCAATGTAAGTCTATGGCAGCCATAGACTTGCATTGAGGGGGCGGAGCGTGACGTCACAGGGGGGAGGAGCTGTGACGTCATGGTCACCGGCCCCGTCATCAGATCCGGAGCAGATGTTCGCTCTGGGGCCTGATGAGAGCGGGGTGCTGCGTGCAAGATCGCGGGGGTCCCCAGCGCCGGGACCCCTTTAGATAGGGGATAAGTTGTCAGCATGATAGTACCCCTTTAAAGCACCATTGGACATTGGATTTTCACCTCTGTCATACACTTGCCACTTATTGCCACCATTACATAACCCTTGCACTGCCCGGGATTGATAGTCTTACAATGAATAATTACATTACATACTAGCCGATATACTGTAACTCATGTCTGTCTTATGGTAATATATAGCTATTCATTGACAATGCTAATGAACCGACAGATGAGTTCCATGGATACAATGTAACAGCTACAAATCCTTTAATTTACATTAAATACCTCCGGGTTATATTCTATGTACGATGGCTAAATGAGGAGAAGCCATTAGAATAAGTGTATAAATTTGTCAAAACCCATTAAGAAGAGCTCTTAACCGAGCCGAGGAATTCAGAACCAAGAGACATAAATAACCCCATTCTGGGACTCAACCACAGCTGTTAGGTCGGGCCCAGTTGTTACATTACTTCTCATTTCACATATAACATTTTCCGAAGCTTTTCTGCTGAAATGGCCGCGTTCAATTTCTGAAATCCACTCGAATGATATTCATCTTCCTCAGCACATTGTGAAATGGAGAATTTGTCACATTTTGTCCATTATAAAACTACTCAGTCATAAAACAAACCACAGCAGACTAAAAAAAAAAAAGGGAAAAGAAAGAACTTCTATTTCGGGATGACTTCTATCATTTCATATTTTCTCTTTCTAACTTAACTAAGGCCGGAGCTGAGAGATGGCAAATGTTACGACGATGGAGAAGTCATAAGTGAGAAGTGCTGGAGTTGAAATAAAAAAGTTTAAGGAAAAGTTTAAAAGATCCATTTTTGTCACCACGCCGCCGTCTGTAAGTATAATAAGATTTCTCAACCCTCTAGCCTCTCACTTAAAAATAAAATGTCGGTTATCAAGCTGACCGGCTGTGAAATTCCTTACAATATTGAAGGGGAATTCAATTAGACCATCCAAAGGATAGGGGATAAGCTGTATGATCGCGGGGGTCCCACCACTGGGGACCTCAGCGATCTCCCTGCTGCACCCAGCATACGTTTAGAGGGTCGGGTGCAGTGCCGGAGGCTTGTGACATCACAGCTATGCCCCGCTCCTGACATCACAGCCATGCCCCCTCAATGCAAGTGTGGTGTCCCGGTATCGTATTGCATACCATACCTAGTGTGGTGGTCCCCAAAGTCAGAGTAACTATGTTCAGGTATGGTCCCTCAGGTGGGACAACCCCTAGTCGCCTCTTCTCTACTTTAATTCTATTATGTTAATGCATGTATATATTTCGTAATAATGTATATTTAATATAATGTATAGTGCTTACCTTGTTTAGCGTCACAAGACCTTTGGTCATGTGACCATGTTCACATCCTCTATGGTATGTTGTAGGACCTTTTGGAGGTCCTTGGGTCACATGTTACCCATAATCCTTTGTAATTGGATTGACACAAGTATTGGACCAATTAGCACTAGTCCAGCCCCTGCCCATATAAGGGAGCTGTAGACAATTATCTCTCTCTTGGGTTGCTGCTCTCGTGGATGTCGGACTAGCAGGACGGATCTGCGCAATTTGCAAAGACACACTAGGCCTGAAAACCTACCGGCCTCAGCGGAACTTAAACTACCTCCGCTAAAGCTAGCGTGACTACTGGACCACAACTAAATTCCCTAAATCCAGTGGAACAGCGCATATTATCCTAAACACTCTAAATTGCTAAAGTCCCTACCTTTGTCAATCTCCAAAGAAAGCTTGCATGTATAGCAACTGTTCCTGTTATGAAGCTTGCATAAAATCTTCAGTAAGAGTTACAAATGTTTCGGAAAACTCTCCGGTTGTGGACATTCCATTATTATCTATCTCCCTATCGCTCTTGGCAAGGGTGGCGGTAGGACAAGCATTACATAGGAGCCCTCACCCTGTTGTCACGAATAGCAAGGGTTAACCAGACACCCTTTAGTCACCGCACAGCTACACTCCCCATACCCTACTCCCCCAGGCTATCACACAAATCTATGGGAGGGGGCATGAACCAAATCCAAAGTATGTACCTTTTCTGTCTAAATCCTCTCTGATGACACCTGTCTCGGGAACCGCCCAGTTTAGAAGAGGTTTGCTATGGGGATTTGCTTCTAAACTGGGCGTTTCCCGAGGCAGGTGTCATCAGAGAGGATTTAGACAGAAAAGAACAACCTTAACTTCAGAAGCTTATAAGTACTGAAAGAATTAAGATTTTTTAATAGAAGTAATTTACAAATCTGTTTAACTTTCTAGAGCCAGTTGATATATATAAAGTTTTTTTTTCCTGGAATACCCCTTTAAGCTGTGCAATGTGGTCTTTAAGTGGCCATTCCTGTTTATTATATTTTTTATTAATATGGTACTATACTTATCCCCGGTCTCCTGATCAGAACACCCTAAACGATTTAATGATAATGCAATCTCATTGTTTTTTGGGTTGGCCACAGGTCCTCTTTAACAAAACTTTTGACATGTCATGGAGACTTGTCAAAAGTTTTGATTGGTCGGTGTCTGCTATATGGGGACAGGCCTACTGATCTTTTACCCAAAATGGCACCAGAAAGATATTGTGCTCTTTGACTAATAGGATCATTCTGAGAATACAAACTTTATGAGACTGGAATATTTAAAAGTAGACTGTAGACTTTGTATTCCTGCTGTAATTCTGCCTTGTGGTTTATTGACTGTGTGTCTCTGACCTGTACGCTTCTTGTTTTCACTATCATGCCACTTCACTTTAGTTAGCGGAGGGACTGGTGCCCAGTTGTTAGCCGCCATTAGGGTGGTTGTGCACGTAGACAGGGAAAGAGGTTCAGGGTCAGCTTAGGGCTTACTCGTCCCTGCCCTATGTGACGGACTATCATGATTAGGCTTCTTTCACACTACCGTCATGTTCCTGCATTTTGACAGCCATTTTTTTCTGCTGAAAGAAGTCATGAAAAAATAGACAAAATAACTGAACATAACGGATGATAACGAATGACAAAATGTCTTAATTTTAACGGGCATTCTGTCAAAATAACAGACATGTTCCCTCCGTTATCACCTGTTATTTCATCCGTCATGCACCATTATTTTATGTTTGTTTTAACCCCTTCTGGTTGTGATGCTGTACTGATCATGCTCAGTAGCAATAATGAATCATAACGGAAGGTGAAAACAATGGATGTTAACATGCGTCACCCATAGACTTCAATGTTAAAATTTTTATGCCCGTTAATCCACCGTTACTTTTGACAGGACAAAAATTAGTGCATGCATCGTTATTTGCACCGTCAAAAATAACAGACGTTAGCCATAACGGGGCATAACTGGTGCTAAAGGATGGTCAAAAAAAATCCCATTGACATGAATGGAATTTATGTCGGCCGTTTTATGGACTTTCTAAGGGTGCATTCACACCACGTTTTGTACATACGGGTGCCGGATCCGGCGAGGGGAGGGGCAAACCAGGGCGCTCCCGTACCCCGGCCGGATCAGCCCGTGACGTACATTTACTTTAATGACCTGACCGGAGTAAAACGGTGACTCCGGTCGAATCAGTTTTGACCCGTATGCGGTTTCCTGACCGGACCTAAAACAGTAGTTTACTACGGTTTTAGGTCCAGTCCAAAATAATTATAGGGGAAAATTATCAAGGCCGTTGTTTGCATGAAAAAGAGAATATAATTTTGAGCAAGCCGCATTTTGCTCAGAAGTGTGCAACTTTTTTATGTTTTGCACAGTTTATGGTGCAAGAATTGATAAAATCCCCCTATGTGTCATATATATTCTCGGATTGATCATATTACCCAAGTGACAAGATCCTTTTTAATGCCTTATATAGGGCAGTATAGTCTGATGATAGATCCACTATAAGTCGCCTATAACGAGGATACATAATTTGATACATTATTAATGTGTGTATATATATATATATATATATATATATATATATATATATATATATATATATATATATACAGTGGTCCCTCAAGTTACAATATTAATTGGTTCCAGGACGACCATTGTATGTTGAAACCATTGTATGTTGATACCATAACTCTATGGAAACCTGGTAATTTGTTCTGAAGCCACCAAAATGTCATCCAAAGATAAGAAAAAGTGAGGATTAAAAAGAAATAGGTAGATAACTAATATAGATAAAGCAAATCCTTACATATAAAAGTAAGAAAGATCTGCTGGAAGCTGTAAATTACTGTCTATGTCAGTGTTTCCCAACCAGGGTGCCTTCAGCTGTTGCAAAACGACAACTCCCAGCATGCCTGGACAGCCTTCGGCTGTCCAGGCATGCTGGGAGTTGTAGTTTTGCAACAGCTGGTTGCACCCTGGTTGGGAAAGACTGGTCTATATAGAAGACAGGAGCTTCTTCTGGGTCCTGTAGCCGCCCTTACCTGGTGTCCAAAAGAGCAGCTAACCATGGCACAGGTAAAAAGTACAGAACATGTAATACCTCCCTGTACTCTAGGGGGCGCTACCAGACAGTCAGTGCATGCACTTCAGTAGTACAGGTGTAAATGTCCATTCTGATTGGTCAGTTCCACCCATTGACATGTTTCTCAGATCTGGACTGTCTGTACATTGTATGTTGAGTCTGGTTTCAAGTTACAATGATCCATAAAAGACCATTGTATGTTGAAACTATTGTATGTTGAGGCCATTGTAAGTTGAGGGATCACTGTGTATATATATATATATATATATATATATATATATATATATATATAAATTTTAATTCCATCTTGCCTGCAGTATATAGTATACGTGAATTAATTCTAAAGTTTTCTCTTTAAGTCTTTTCTTTATGTTAGTATTTAAAGTTGAAATTATTTTGTGGCACAATGCCTACATTAAGATAAAACACTGTATTCCCAGCCAACAAGTAGATTTTCTGCTAAATTCCCAAAGAGAGTAATTTATCAAAGCATTGTAATTAATTTTACCCTTGCATAAAGATACGTCCTCATTTATAACGCGCCTTTTCTTTGTCTCGCTGCTATTTTGGTCGCCCAACTTGTTAAAGTCTGCAAAACTTCTCGGGTACATTAAGTCTATTTACACATTATGTGAAAATGCAGCAAAACCAATATTTACCCAAGTACACCTTCCTCCGCGCTGTAGAAGTCACTTCTAGACCTGTTGACTCTTAGTAAGCAATGACCAAGGCAAGGTGTCTGACATAGAAACACGGGCTGCGATTCCTGCTTCAAATAATTAGTCCTGGTATCTTTGTTCAGAAACCCGTAATACCACTCTTAAAGGGATAGCGCACATGTGGACTTTAGTTTCATTACCTGTAAATTCAGGTGAATTTTTAGGATAAGTTGTCCTGTGTTTGCACGTGAGGAGAAGCACTATTTTTGAGCATTATATAACTTTAGGGTACGTTCACACGGGAGCACATCCGCAGCGTATTTGACACTGCGGATGCACTGCAGGCACACACAGAGTTACGGCAGAGCGAGCTCCCTACTGCTGCTGCCGCCATAGCTCTGTGTGTCCGCTCGTGACTGCGGATTTCTTGCTGGCAGTCATGAGCAGACACAGAGAGATAAGGCTGCAGCAGGGAGCTCGCTCTGCCGTAACTGTGTGTGCCAGCAGTGCATCCGCGGCATCAAATATCATGTGGATGCGCTCCCGTGTGAATGTACCCTAATATGATATTTTTCAGCAGATTTATGCTCTGCAGGTTTCATCCCCAATTTGCAGTTGGTTGATGGAGTTCTCTCCTTCTTCCTCTATAAACTGGCATTGGCTTGTCTTGCAGACACAGGACAAGACTGAGATGATTTTCAGAGTGGAATAGAGATTCATACGATGGGGGGAGCTGGATAACAGGAGAAAGAAGCATTTTTGTCTGATAAGATATACTACAAAGTTTCTTATATTTACATGTACTGCTGATCTTTGCAGTTTGTCTAATGACAGTGCCTATTGAAATATAAGCATGTGGAGATAATTTTTCATTTCCTGTGCCAGAGCAGATTGGAAAAAATTTAAAAAATTGTGCAAAGTGGGGGTTTCGCACCTTTTTTATTTTATTTTATTTTAGCAAAGAAAGGGGCTGCGCAAAAAGAAAAATTGTGCAATATTTCACTTTGTAATGGTGCTGTGGATAGTAAATCCCCCCCCCCCCCCAAAGTATTTATTATGTTTTTATAATTGTAAGCCTTTATTTTTTACACATAGCAACCTCTCTTGGCGAGGCCATTTGCTTCCTGTATTGTCAGAAAGAGGTATAATTAAAGAACCGTTAACCGTTTAGTCAGACTGGAAAGAACTACTGGTCTATTGGTGATAAATTTCTGCATCAGACATTGATAACTTGTTCTAGATGTAACGTGTGGAACTTAATAGAGCTACAGCTGGATATTCAGCCAGAAAGTGCAGACTTTGTGCTTTTCATACATGTTTTCTTAATATGGTTAGTTTTTGTTTAAATATTTATATTGTCTGAATAAACAAATAAAAAAGAGACATATTAATGAATACTTTGTTTTACGGGAAGCGAAAGAAAGATCAGACAAAAGCTGACCTGATATATTGTTAAGACAAATATATCTCCGACGGCCAAATATCCATAGCCGCAGGGATGGAGATGAATGAAGATCGTAATCTTAGCCAGTGCAGCGCTAGGCTGGACTCTCTCCACTTTCCTGGGGAACTTAAAGGAACAAACACATTGGAAAATATATATATATTGGCCAGCTTGGACTAACAGCTCAGCTGCTTCCAATTCTAATCTGGCCATTGCATATATTATTAATACCTTCTCCTTATCAGGAAGCCTAGAAATCCTGGGATGGAAACTGACATCTTTTTAAAGAACAGCTGCAGGATTGTGTTTGAAGAAGCCACATGAACAATCTGGAAGTGACCCGTACAAGGAACCATGCTGCGCATAGAATCCTGTTCTGTGAGTGTCACATATAATCTGCATGAAAAAAATATGAAAAAGACAGAAAAACCCAATAACACTTCAAGCTGCAGAAAAAAAAACATCTGAAACCATTTGCATACTCTATAAAAAAAATAATAATAATCAATAGTACGGTGTGTGAACATGGCCTTAAGTGGGCACTCAGATTTAAAAACTTTTTTATGTGTTGTACATCTTGGCTAAACACTACCCTAATATACTTTATTAAAAAATGTATCTCCATTTTATAGAAATCACCCCATACCATCCAGAATATGGTCCTGATCGGCTGCAGCATCCTCTTTGTCCTAACTAGTACATGCTGGGACAGGCTGGGACAGGCTGGGACAAAGTCCAGTAAGTGAGGGCGGGACTAGAACTCCTCTGTGCTCTCTCCTGTCCTATCAGACTTCCGCATGAAAACAGAGAGGAGTGGGTTACAGAATAGCCTGCAGTGATTAGATGAAGGGACCGAGCACAGCACAGCAGACTCAGGGAGGAAGTAAATGCGTGGTGTGTGAGGGCGGGCTCAGTGCTTCAGCAATGGATGTCAGAATGAGTGAGCAGAACGGAGAGATTTGTGAGCCAAATACAGAACTTAGACACATAAAAAAAGACCTAAAGAATCTGCATAACCTAGTGGGTAACATATAGAAGCATTATTATTATTATTTTTTTATATAACGCTTTAAAGTTTCCAAATAAGTTTGTGATGCCAAATTATGTCTTAAGTACTTTACTTGCCTTACATGTGTGGGGTGGTTCAGACTCTTTTTTGTGATTTCATGGTCCCCCCCAGGTTCAGCATTCCTCCAGTCTCTGTATGACTGTTGTCTCGAGCCTTTCCCAGAATCCTGTTCTGCTCAAGACAACAGCTGATCAAAGGGGGCTTGGCTTCTTCTTGTATTCCCCGACAAGCCAGCCCCCTGGTGATGGGTGCGGTCCAGCTGTACGTGTCGCCGCCTCTGGGATTAGCTGTTGCCTCTAACCAAACATAATCCTGGGAAAGGCCCGAGACAACAGTCATACAAAGACCAGAGGAATGCTGAACCTGGGGGGGGCAAGAAATCATAAAAAAGGGGTCAATCCAACCCACACATGTAAGGCAATTAAAGCACTTAAAACATAACTTGGCATCACAGCCACAATAGTCAAAAGTTAATAAAATTAACACCTTTAGTGCCTTTTTTAAGGTTTGTGTTCCACAGTGGTTGTACAAGAAACTGCATTGTGCAGATGATAGGTGACAGAATGGACACACAAGTTTATTGAAAAATGAAACACACATAAAGATATTGCTAAAGATTTGACTACTCCTATGGACAAAGTGTAAAGTACATTACCAAAACTTATTCTGACCTTATATGAAAACACATCCTTATATGAAAACACATCTAATATTCCACACCATTGTTTTCCAACCAGGGTGCCTCAAGCTCAGCTTCCAGCATGTTCGGACAGCCTTTGGCTGGGGGGGGGGGGGGGGAGGAAAAAACAAAGGTGCAAATCTAAAATTGTCCTGGTCCTTAAGGGGTTAAGGAGCTGTTGGAATGTGAGATTAAGAAATGGGGAGTGCCAAGCTGTGAAACTGAAAGGGGTATTCCAGGCAAAAATATTTAATCCCCCATCCAAAGGATAGGAGATAAGATGTCTGATTGCGGGGGGGGCCCACTGCTGAGACCCCCCGCGATCTCTCTGCCGCTCCCGCATTCTATGCGGGTGCTGAATCTCCAGTTTCGGAAACCTCCAGGTTTCCGGGACTGGGGACATGAACTCACACCATGTCCCCTCCATTCATGTCTATGGGAGGGGGCGTGACGGCCGTCACGCCCCCTCCCATAGACATGAACGGAGGGGGCGTGGCGTGACTTCACGTCCCCAGTCCTGGAAACCCGTAGGTTTCCGAAACTAGAGACGCAGTCCCCGCATAGAATGCGGGTGTTGCAGGGAGATTGTGGGGGGTCTCAGCAGCGGGCCCCCCCCCCCCCCCCCCCCCCCGCGATCAGACATCTTATCTCCTATCCTTTGGATAGGGGATAAAATGTATTTGCCCGGAATACCCCTTTAAGTAGCTTGTCCCTGCCTCCTGGACACTTTATTCGGAAAAAAATTGAATTTGTGAAGCACCACCACTCCAGCAAAGGGGCATTTTGCTATTTTTATACCCTAACAGCTATCCGACAGCATCTGCAGCTCTAAGCGGAAAATACAGCTGACTAGTGACTTGGTGCTGGGCCATTCTTAGCCTATTGAAATGTGATAATATAAATAATTGGCTTTAAATTGATTCCAAATTTAAACCCCACCTTTTACGCATTTATTACTGCAACATATTAGAACCATTACGATTTTTGAAGTTCTCAACCCCAGCGTCACTGGTTACCATATTTTACATATAAAAGAATTTTCAAAAAGACTTTTCTATGCTGTAAAACTTATAACAATTTCTAAAACCAAAATAAGGAACTGACAGGCGTTATGAGAGGAGATGGATGAAGCTGATCGGCTCTTATTTCCCATTTATAACGTTCACGTTAGGCTTTGTTAAGATGGTGTAGAACGCTTTCATAACCACATGAAGAACATCACCTGGGTATGAATTCTTTTTTTTTTTTTTCATTTCCATATTTCATCCAATTGCTTTAAATTGCTTTATGGCCATCCAAGCCTAGCAGAATCCTCAGCCAACCAAGCTTCTTTAGGTAAATAGCCACTTACTTGTCGGTTTCTCGTCTTCCAATGTTGCAAAGTTTTCAATTGTATCGGTGCGGAATACATTTACTCAAGTGCAAGACAATCTGCTTACCAGTTTAACCATTAAGTTTCCTCACTTGTCATTCTCCTGACTGCGTTTCCTCTTGCACAGTTACGAGTCTGAACCTCACACTTCCTAATCCTTCTGACAGCTGTTTGCAACAATTTAAGCGCTCGCATTGGGACATCAATGGTAATTCATCATTCCTTTACTGTTTGCATTGTCAGATGACAAAAATCAAAGTTTATTTAAGTAGCGTGCGTTGCGAGGCTGTGATTATGATTCATATTCGAAGTTCACAATGTGACCCTAATTTCCATTTTGATTAACAATCCCCTGGATGGAAATTTCAAGGTGATCAGATGTGAGGGTCAGGCTGGAAATAAGTATTTTACTACAGTGAGTGTTGTAGTTAATTCTACGGGTTTATTGTTTTTAGTAATAAAATATGTCACATAATCATAGTTTCCCTCTCATTAAATTTGCTGCTCCCATAGCTACAATTTTGGTATTTTCTCAATTCTGCCCCATTCTTTGAACAACAGATTTTTAGAATGTATAATATTATAATTAGAGATGAGAGAATTTACAGTAAATTCGATTTGTCACAAACTTCTCGGCTCGGCAGTTGATGACTTATCCTGCATAAATTAGTTCAGCTTTCAGGTGCTCCGGTGGGCTGGAAAAGGTGGATACAGTCCTAGGAAAGAGTCTCCTAGGACTGTATCCACCTTTTCCAGCCCACGGGAGCACCTGAAATTTATGCAGGATAAGTTATCAACTGCCGAGCCGAGAAGTTCGTGACGAATCAAATTCACTGTAAGTTCGCTCATCTCCAATTATAATACCATTATAAAATTCTAGTTTAATAGAGAAGGGTAAAGATTGGTGAATTGGTTTGGAATGAACAACTTTTAATCTGAGTTTTACAAAAATTGTGATTCCTTCCGAATCTGATTTTTTTTTTTTAATTCTCTTTGGGTGAATCTGTTTAGAAGCAGGGGCTCCAATCTAAGAAAGGGGCCCTTGTGTAACAATCAAACCTGGCCAAGCATCAGTTACTGCACTCTAGTTGAAAGCACCAGGCCAATCAGCAGTGACCGGGTATTTAAATCCCTGCAGAGTGCCCCAGCCCTGCTCATAATTGCAGTTTCTCCTCTTTCGTCAGCTTTCAGTGTATTATTGTCTCATACATGTCTCTGACCTCCTGTCAGACTGCTGATTCTATGCCTTGTAGTCCTCTTGGATTTACCCTTTGCTTGTTTCCTGGCATTGTCTTTGCCTAGCCTAGCCTATTTTGTACCTTCGCTCCATCCTGATTTTGACCTGGCCTGTCTGTAGTTGCCTTGTTTTATGCGCGTTTCCTGTCTGTCTTTTTACAGAGCTGTTGTTAGTTAACCCTTGTGTGTCCTCACCTTTTTTCCTGACTTCTGTACTGTCTTCACTTTATTACTTTGACATTGCTATGTCCGGCGTCTTAACAGCATAGGACTGGCACCATGGTTGGGACCATGCTATAAAGGAGGGTCACCCAGAAAGGAAGAATCAGAGGGTGTGGTTAGTTCGGGGCTGCACATATCGTATACATGAGAGCTTAAAATGAAAAAGGTCTCAAAACTATTCCTATGTTGACTGATGGTTGTCGTTGTTTACATACACGGAAGTACCAGAAGTAGCAAAGGCCTTTTCCAAAAATCCCAAAAATGATCAATTTCTGGAAGTAACAACTGGTATTGCACCTGGCAAGTGGATAAGCAATGACTTTTTACAAGCCATCAAAAATATTTCAGATTTAAAGGAGTAGCAACAGGATTGGTGTCCTAGAACGTATGAATGAAAACACATTATGGACTACTTTTCACAACCATTAGTGTACTTCCTGAAAAACACTTTACTTTCGGTGAAACACACTTTTTACTGACATTACGGATGCAGAACACTCTCTTTATTGCTGCTTTCACTGTAATTAGTTTGTTTAATGATCAATGTCCCTCACAGAGATCTTCTCCTCGCATTTGCTATCTCTGATTTTTCTGCATAGCCTTTTTTAGTGGCTCTGACATTACCCCTATACTGACTCCTTTTTGGCTAGAAGAGCTGTTAGCAAGGCTACCCTAACCTTTAGCCAAGTTTGGACAAACTTGGGTTCGACAGGTTCGGTTTATTCATCTGTCCTTAGGAAAGAGAACAGCCAATGATAGTCTGAAGGACAACCCCAATCTTAATTCTTGCCTCATGTGCATTGGTTTATTGAGTTCCCTGGTTGACTGGACAGGTCTACCACTTATTATGTGTAAAAAAAATACAAATTAACCCCTTCCCGACCTATGACATACCTGTACGTCATGGGTGGCAAGGTATTCCCGACCCATGACATACAGGTGCGTCATGAACATTACTGCCGCTACTCGCGGCACCCCGCAGCGCCCGGAAAGATGGTGGCCATCTTACCGTGTGACCACGGGGGGTTTCATCCCCCACCCCCCCCCCCAGCGATCGCTGCTATCAGCTGGTCAAATCTGACTAGCTGATAGCAGCGTTTTGCTATGAAAATACTTAGCAGCGCGGTGTGTGAGTCCCGATCACGGGGATCGGGACACACACCGCTCTGCTAAGTGTCCCTGACCCGTCCCCCGGCATCACTTACCCGTCCGAGCGGTGTCCCGAGCGGTCCCGGCGGTCCCGGCGTCCTCCATGCGGTCCTGGCTGAGCTGCGTCCCGGAGGTGAGTTTCCGGCAGCAGTGCGGCATCTTCATTGGCAGCAGTGAGATCGCCGTAAAGTGATCTCACTGCTGCCTCTGAGAGTTTCAAAACTGCAACTCCCAGCATGCCCAGACAGCCTTTGGCTTTCTGGGCATGCTGGGAGTTGTAGTTTTGCAACATCTGGAGGTCCACAGTTTGGAGACCACTGTATAATGGTCTCCAATCTGTGCTCTTCCAGATGTTGCAAAACTACAAATCTCAGCATGCTCAGTCTGTCCAGGCATGCTGGGAGTTGTAGTTCTCTAACATCTGGAAGAACACAGATTGGAGACCATTATACAGTGGTCTCCAAACTGTGGCCCTCCAGATGTTGCAAAACTACAACTCCCAGCATGCCCAGACTGCCCAAGCATGCTGGAAGTTGTAGTTCGGCAACATCTGATCCTTCAGATATTGCCGAACTACAACTTCCAGCATGCCTGGGCAGTCTGGGCATGCTGGGAGTTGTAGTTTTGCAACAACTGGAGGCACACTAGTTGGGAAACATTGTCCGTTTCTTACCTCAGTGCCTCCAGCTGTTGCAATTGTTGCAAAACTATAACTCCCAGCATGCACTGACAGACCAGTTTGTAGTTTTGCAACAGCTGGAGGCACACTGGTTTCGAAACACTAAGTTTGGTTGCAAAACAGTTGAAAGTTTATTACTTAACTTAGTGTTTCCAAACCAGCGTTCCTCCAGCTGTTGCAAAACTACAACTCCCAGCATGCACGGACAGCCAAAGGGCATGCTCTGAGTTTGCAACAGCTGGATGTTTGCCCCCCCCCCCCCCAATGTGAATGTACAGGGTACACTCACATGGGCGGAGGTTTACAGTGAGTGCTGCAAGTTTGAGATGGCGCAAATTTTGCGCTGCAGCTCAAACTTCCAGCGGCAAACTAGCTGTGAACCTCTGCCCATGTGACTGTACCCTAAAAACACTACACTACACTGACACTAACCTAAAATAAAAAGTAAAAAACACTACATATACATATACCCCTACACAGCCCCCCTCCCCCCCAAAAATGAAAAACGTCTGTTACGCCACTGTTTCCAAAACGGAGCCGCCAGCTGTTGCAAAATAATAACTCCCAGTATTGCCGGACAGCCATTGACTGTCCAGGCATGCTGGGAGTTTTGCAACAGCTGGAGGCCCCCCTTTTGGGAATCATTGGCATAGAATACCCCTATGCAAATCCCTAATTCAGGCCTCAAATGCGCATGGCGCTCTCTCACTTTGGAGCCCTGTCGTATTTCAGGGCAACAGTTTTGGGACACATATGGGGTATCGCCGTACTCGGGAGAAATTGCCTTACAAATTTTGGGGGGCTTTTTCTTCTTTAACCCCTTATGAAAAGGTGAAGTTGGGGTCTACACCAGCATGTTAGTGTAAAAAAATAAATTTTTTACACTGACATGCTGGTGTTGCCCTATACTTTTCATTTTCACAAGAGGTAAAAGGGAAAAAAGACCCCCAAAATTTGTAACGCAATTTCTCCCGACTACGGAGATACCCCATATGTGGGCGCAAAGTGCTCTGGGGCGCACAACAAGGCCCAGAAGGGAGAGTGCGCCATGTACATTTGAGGCGATTTGCACAGGGGTGGCTGATTGTTACAGCAGTTCTGACAAACGCAAAACAATAAATATCCATATGTGACCCCATTTTGGAAACTACACCCCTCACGGAATTTAATAAGGGGTGCAGTGAGCATTTACACCCCACTGGTGTATGACAGATTTTTGGAACAGTGGTCTGTGAAAATGAAAAATAAAATTTTTGATTTGCACAGTCCACTGTTTCAAATATCTGTCAAACGCCAGTGGGGTGTAAATGCTCACTGCACCCCTTATTAAATTCCATGAGGGGTATAGTTTCCAAAATGGGGTCACATGTGGGGGGGTCCACTGTTCTGGCACCATAGGGGCTTCCTAAATGGGACATGCCCCCCAAAAACCCTTTCAGAAAAACTCACTCTCCAAAATCCCATTGTCGCTCCTTCCCTTCTGAGCCCTCTACTGCGCCCGCCGAACACTTTACATACTCATATGAGGTATTTCCTTACTCGAGAGAAATTGGGTTACAAATTTTAGGGTGATTTCTCTCCTTTTACCCCTTGTAAAAATTCTAAAATTGGGTCTACAAGAAAATGCGAGTGTAAAAAATGAAGATTTAGAATTTTCTCCTTCACTTTGCTGCTATTCCTGTGAAACACCTAAAGGGTTAAAACACTTACTGAATGTCATTTTGAATACTTTGGGGGGTGCAGTTTTTATAATGGGGTCATTTATGGGGTATTTCTAATATGAAGACCCTTAAAATCCACTTCCAACCTGAACTGGGCCCTGAAAAATTACGATTTTGAAAATCTTGAGAAAAATTGGAAAATTGCTGCAGAACTTTGAAGCCCTCTGGTGTCTTCCAAAAGTAAAAACTTGTCAATTTTTTTATGCAAACACAAAGTAGACATATTGTATATGTGAATCAATATGTAATTTATTTGGAATATCCATTTTCCTTTCAAGCAGAGACTTTCAAAGTTAGAAAAATGCTAAATTTTCAAAATTTTCATGAAATTTTTATATTTTTTACCAAGAAAGTAATATACGATAACTCTTGGGGTTTTGCCCCCATTTCATAATAAAAATTTTTTCTATTTGCGCCGCGTGTCCTAGGGCTTGCCAGTGGCTGTGCCTGAGGTATTTCTAGCATTTATGCTTAATATATGTTAATCCATTACATCCCCTTTGTGGATATGTTTAGGATCTATCTTAATTATTTATCTGTCTCATCTAAATGACCGATATACATCTCAGCTTACTTACCTAATTATCTCTATATCACGAGCCAGCGTTAGTATCCTGTCGGAGTCTATCTGCCAGATAACCCTGTTAGTTTGTTTACATTCGCCGCCCCGCCCGCGTGCTTTCTGTTGTGGCAGCGCGGATAGGCAGAGCCGGACCGCGCCTCCCAGGTCGCGTCATGGGAGGCGCGGCGCTTCGCGCTGTATAAAGGCAGAGCGGGCGGACGTGACGTCAGACGCCAACTCACCGCACTAGGTGAGAGATGCCGAAACAGGCGTCCTGCTGATCAGCAGGACAGCGTCGTATGCTGCTGTGACACTTCAAAACCGTGAGTAGGACTGGACCTGTTTATGTACAGCTCTAGTGCCTTTTCTTCACAGGATCAATTAGTAAATGTGGATTATCTTTCTTACAGGGAGAAGACCGAAACAGAGACCACTAATAGGGCTAGACTTCTCCCTTTGTCCCCCTATGTTTCTTTGCAGGAATCTGTCATGCTGTTTTACCTTGCAGGAGTAAACTAGGGAAAGCATATAAATATTTTCTTGCAGAGTCTCTGGTCTAATTGAATCGATTGTCACAGTTTATATGACCAAGCCACAACTGTTGGCACAAATATTGAGGTTTAGAATCAGAGAGACCTTTATATACTCTTAACCAATGGTCAATTGTGCTAGATATTTTCTTGATGCCCTGAGGTGGCATAAATATTGATGTTTAGAATTATTGTGACCTTTATACATTCTTAACCAATGGTCAATTGTGTTAGATAATTTCTTGATGCCCTGAGGACGCCAGTGAATACAAACTGGCAGAAACGCGTTGGCATTTTGCATCATAGTCCTACTTGTTGTGGTTCTTGCTATATACATACCCCAAGTGGGTGGCAGCTCTGGGCTGGCTGGGCCCTGCAGAACCCAGAGCCGCCTAGTTCGATTTCTATTAACCATAGAATTTAATATATTATTTTATTAGATAGAATTAAACGTTATGTTTTAATATATACATTAATCCTATTTGCTCATCCCGGACTTGAGGTCCATCTTTTTGATACCAAGAAAGGATACAAATATCAGTGAAATTTTACCAATAACATAAAGTAGAATATGTCACGAAAAAACAATCTCGGAATCAGAATGATAAGTAAAAGCATTCCAGAGTTATTAATGTTTAAAGTGACAGTGGTCAGATTTTCAAAAAATGCCCAGGTCATGAAGGTGAAAATGGGCTGGGTCATGAAGGGGTTGATTGTGAGGTTTGCTCCTCACTTAGTTGGTGGGGCTAGAGCTTAAGGGCAAGATCCAGACATGGAGAGAATAAGGAGCTGGAAGTTACTGAGGCAACACCACCCTGGGACTAAAACAACTACCCAACTTCTTGTCTGGGGTAAATCAAGTAAAAGCATGCTAAAGCCAGTACAATTTGTGAGAACACTACATTAGTAGGTTATAAGGTTATATATCTTAAGGTGATAGTTTAATTTAAGAACACTTTTCTGATGCCAATATACCCTATTAAATTCAGCAATAATTAAAAACAAACAAACAAACAAAAAACTATTTAGAAAATTACTTAGGTTTCCTGTATGTAAAGTTACATTTTGTTAAATAATCGGTTACTATTCATTGTAAAAAAAAAAGAACAGAATGATAAAGAATATCTTCCAGGGGGTAAATACTTTTTCTTTACATGGTATATAAATGTATTATTAGGTGATATCTTGGATAATTAATTACTGCTTCATACCCTATAGAAAAGAACCATACAGCATTTGGAAGCTTGTCTCCCGTGTTCAAACGTTATTTTTTCGGTATTTATTCAATTACACCTTAAAGTATTTCACTGTGTCAAAGAATAAATGTCGCAAATAACAAAGCATTTCAGGAAATAAAAGACCACCTGGATTACTTTTACAAAACAAACAGTTATCTGGCAGTCATCCGGCAGAGAGCAGACAAAGTGCTGAATTTTTTCCAAGCTCTAAACCCAAAGAGAATATAAATTAATGTTGTTTATAAATAATTCACAATGTACTCAACATGGCGTAAAGAAGAGAGACAATGAAAGTCGTACTTAATGAACACAGGCAGGAAAGACAACTTTAACCCCTGAACGACCATAGACGTGGATACACGTCCATGTGCCGTTAAGCAGGTATGGAGCGGACTCCCGACTCGAGCCCGCACCATTCAGGCTACCCCCCAGCTGATTCTTGTAGCTGAGTGCCGGCGTTAATAGCAGACATGCGGCAATTGCCGCGGGCAGCTATTAACCCTTTAGATTGCAGCTGTTAAAGGTACTGTCTAAAGTTACCTGTCTAGCTACTGTCTAAAGGTACCTTTAACTGCTCCCTAGTGGTCCAGTGGGGTGGATCACCCCACCCCGCAGCACGATCATGGGGGGGGCGATCCACTGCTGAGGTAGCTGGAGGGCTTACCTCATGTTCTGTGCTGGCTGCAGCTCTGGCAATGATAAAGCCTGGCAGGACCACAGAGCACAGATCACACATATTAATGTGGTTCTATGGAACCACATTGATCTGTATGAGGAATCTAATGATTCTTCCTAAAAGTCCACTAAGGGGAATAAAAGTGTAAAAAAAATAGTTTCAAAAAATTTAAAAACACACACATTAACCCCTTCCTTATTAAAAGTTCAAATTACCCCCCCTTTTCCCAAATTCCATATAAAAATATGTGGTATTGCAGTGTGCATAAATGTCCATACTATAAAAAAATATAAGGTTAATTAAACCACACGATCAATGGCGTACGCATAAAAAAAAATTCCAAGTTCCAAAATTGCATGTATACCCTAAAAAATGTATAAAAAATTATCAAAAACTCTGATCAAAACAATCATGGTACCGATAAAAACTTCAGATCACGGCACAAAAAATGAGCCCTCATACCAGCCTGTATACCGAAAAATAAAAAAAAGTTATAGGGGTCAGAAGAGGACAATTTTAAACATACTAATTTTGGTGCATGTTGCTTGACAGTAGCAAACACTAAGAGTAGCACACTAAGTTTCATACTTGCATAAAGTTAAAGTACTTTAAAGGGGTACTCCACTGCTCAGCGTTTGGAATAAACTTTTCCAAACGCTGGAGCCGGTGTCGGGAGCTCGTGACATCATAGCCCCACCCCCTCATGATGATACACCCCACCCCCTCAATACAAGTCTAGGGGAGGGGGCGTGGCGGCTGTCACGCCCTCTCCCATAGACTTGCATTGAGGTGGCAGGGCCTGATGTCATGAGTGGGCGGGGCTATGCTATCACGAGCTCCCGGTGCCAGCTTCAAAGTTCGGAAAAGTTTTTTCCAAACACTGAGCAGTGGAGAACCCCTTTAAAGTTGCTAAACTCAAACCAGTGGTTCTTCTGTGTTTATTTATCAATGCTGGGGACCAGGCAATACTTGTGTGAGTTAAGTTGCAGCAGGAGTGAGTCATCAGGAAAACTGCCCCTTACTCTCAGCATACCCCATTTAAGAGTTACTCAGAGTATTTTGCCAGTCTTTCCACATTGATAAGCTCAGTGCCTCTATAATTCTTTGTAATCACAAAGTTAAACATGATGCCCAATCATTGACCACCATGCGGTGACACAGTCCCAGTCCACATTACTGCCAGAAAAGTACACCATCCTTAAGGGACCCTTCATTGTAACTGAAAACACAGCAATATATTAGTTAAGCCATATCAGTGCCTTACATGGAAGAGATTATACCAAATGGGTGAAAGTTAACTGGCACCCTAAGACCAGTCTGATAAAAATGTCCCTTGGTGAGAGGTAGGTACCAAGGGACATTTTTATCAGACTGGCCTTAGGGTGCCAATTATCGTTCACCCATTTGGTATAATTTGTTGAGACGTGACCTCCACCCCCATGCAGCATGCAGTACAGGCGCCGGTGACATCACTCATCGGCACCTGTACTGTGGAGGGGTGAAGACGCGGGCCCTGCAGCTGAGGAGATCGCTCTGTGGGATATCAGGTGAGCATCCTTTTTTCATTTTATTTTTTTAACCCTGCCTATACTTATAGAAGGGGTGCTCTGCATATACCTATAGGGAAGGGGGGAGAGGGGGTGCTCTGCATATACCTATAGGGAAGGGGGGAGAGGGGGGTGCTCTGCATATACCTATAGGGAAGGGGGGAGAGGGGGGTGCTCTGCATATACCTATAGGGAAGGGGGGAGAGCGGGTTGCTCTGCATATACCTATAGGTAAGGAGGGAGAGGGGGTGCTCTGCATATACCTATAGGGAAGGGGGGAAAGGGGGGGGTGCTCTGCATATACCTATAGGGAAGGGGGAGAGGGGGGGGCTCTGCATATACCTATAGGGAAGGGGGGAGAGGGAGGTGCTCTGCATATACCTATAGGGAAGGGGGGAGAGGGGGTGCTCTGTATATACCTATAGGGAAGGGGGGAGAGGGGGGTGCTCTGCATATACCTATAGGGAAGGGGGGAGAGGATGGGGTGCTCTGCATGTTCCTATGGTGAAGGGGGAGAGGGGGGTGCTCTGCATATACCTACAGGGAAGGGGGAGAGGGGGGTTCTCTGCATATACCTATGGGGAAGGGAGGGAGAGGGGGGGTGCTCTGCATATACCTATAGGGAAGGGGGGAGAGGGGGGGTGCTCTGCATATACCTATAGGGAAGGGAGGGAGAGGGGGGTGCTCTGCATATACCTATAGGGAAGGGAGGGAGAGTAGGGGTGCTCTGCATATACCTATGGGAAAGGGAGGGAGAGGGGGTGTAGCTCTGCATATACCTATGGGGAAGGGTGGGGTGTAGCTCTGCATATACCTATGGGAAAGAGGGGGGTGTAGCTCTGCATATACCTATGGGGAAGGGGGGTGTAGCTCCACATATACATATGGGAAAGAGGGGGGTAGCTCTGCATATACCTATGGGAAAGAGGGGGGTAACCCTGCATATACCTATGGGAAAGAGGGTGGGGGTGCTCTGCATATACCTATGGGGAAGGGAGGGGGTGTAATTAAGGGGGGTGAGTTTGTGTGTGTGGTGGGTCGGGTGCCAAACAAAGTGTCCGCCCCGGGTGCAAAATGCTCTAGGTACGCCCCTGGACATATCATTGATCAGTACTGGCCGATTTGAAAATCAGACCCCCTAGTGGGCCAATTGGTTGAAGACAGAGCTGTTGTAACATACAGAAGGTCTAAGAACCTACAGGACCTTTTGGTCCACAGCCATTTTGCAGAACCCAAAAAATAAACTTGACTTGACCAAAATATCAAAGGGACTTTTAGATGTGGAAGTTGCAAGGCCTGTGGTTGCATTAAAGTATCTAAAACTTTCAGGAGATACACGACAATCATGACTTCAAAAATTATAACTATGCTAATTGGAAGACAACAGGAGTAATTTAATTAGCATCTTGCCCTTGCCCTAAAGGATACGTGGGTAAGACACATACGCCGCATTTTGGAGCATATAGGCGACATAAAAAACAGAAGGGACAAAACCCTAGCAAACCATGTGCACCTCCATCATGCCACTTCCCCTCTTGATTTATCCTTTCAAACTATGGAAACTGTCAAATTGGATAGCATTGGAGGCCAGATGGATGTGTCAGCATAAGACAGTGACCGCTTTGGTAATCAATGATGCATTTTCTTTTGCCTCATTCATATAACTGTGTACTTTTGAAACTCTAATCTAGTTTTGTGCCCTCCTCCTTGCATTCCTCCCTCTCTAGTATATACCCCCTCTTCTTTATTTTCAAGTATTTTACAGGTCTACATTTATTTTAGGTTCACTTTATTATGATTGCTGCCTTTATCTACTTTAGAGATGTCTTCCCCATTATCTTTACATTATCATTCTCCATCTGAGCGGATGGGGACCTGTGGCTGTCCAGCTTTCATTGATGCAGTACATATTATTATCTATGTACTTTTATCATCTATGTCATGTTATATTATCTTTCATGTTATCATTTGCTCTCTGTATTTAATTGTGTTATCCTCTCACTCCCTGATGAGCCCTAACACCCCAAGGGCAAAAACACGTTGGTAAGAGAGGTCTACTGACTTGATTAATGAATCATTGTCTACCTATGTTCCCCGTTCCTATCCACACTAAGTCATTTAGTATTAGGAGATTCCCACCTATATAGGCAGGGTCTCTAGCGTAGGTACTCACCCCCCCCCCCCCCATCCCAGCACCTTTTTTTGTACATTATTTATATCTAAGTAAATTCTAGTTTTGATCTGAGCCTAACTGGTGACTCTCTAGGAATGTATACTCACATGAAACAGGTCACCAATAACAGTTCCACAATAAAACCACTTCAGGGTACGTTCACACATACGCAGATTTGATGCACAAGATTTGATGCGCAGGATTTTCTGCTGCAGATTTCAATGTAAACTAAATGACTGAGCACAGCTTCTTATCGGCAGTTACAAATCCTGCGCATCAAATCTGCTCAGGATCCTGTATGTGTGAATGTACCCTAAAGTTGTCAATGATTTGCCTAGTAACTTATATCGTACCAGTTGCAGCTTTTCACTGCACAGAGGAACAGGGTCTTTTCTAACCCACTTCCATTAAAGGGGTACTCCGCTGCTCAGCATTTGTTCTAAATGCTGAGCAGTGGAGTGCCCCTTTAACAGGCATTCCTTTTCTTTGTCTCAGAGTCTCCCACCAATCCTGTGCCATAAAATAATGGTCTCCACTCCTGCCACTTTCAACATACAGCGTAGTCATTCTTACAAAAAGTACACGTTTCAGTACCATACAGCTCCAAAAGTCTATGTAGGCTTCACTGCTGAAGCTTTTCAGAGGGCTAAAGATATTACTTGGCCTAAAAAATCTCGCTGACTCAATTTCTCCAGGACTTAGGGTCTATACACATGGTGGAATTCTTCCTAAAATGAAAGCCCAATACACTTCTATAGGATTTTGCACTCCCGTTGACACTTCGAAATTTCCACTTGCGGAATTCCGAAGTGTCAACGGGAGTGCAGAATCCCATAGAAGTGTATTGGGCTTTCATTTGAGGTGTAAATTCTTCCGTGTGAATAGACCTTTAAGGTTTTGCGCAGTCTCTTAAACCAGGCCTCTCACTGGACTGACATTGTAACTTAGTACAGCAGTACACAAGACACCCTCTTTAGCTCATAGGCCCAGATTTATCAAAATTTGTGAGAGAAAAAGTGGAGGGATTTTCCCACAGCGACCAATCACAGCTCAGCTAACAAGCTCTGGTAAAGTGAAAGCTGAGCTGTGATTGGTTGCTGTGGGAAAATCACTCCCCTTTTTCTCTCACACAGTTTGATAAATGTAGGCCATAGATTCTATGTGATAATGTCTTTCCAGGCCATACTGCTTTGGTATATTGTCAACACTTGGGGGGAGATCAAAACCTGTCCAGAGGAAAAGTGATGAGTTCCCAAGAGAAACCAATCAGATCACTTCTTTCTATTTTAACAAGGCTTCTGCAAAATGAAAGAAGCAATCTGATTGGTTGCTATGGGCAACTCAGCAACTTTTCCTCTGGACAGGTTTTGATAAATCTACCCTGTAGTCTCTGGTGTCACTAAGACACATTGTCACTTTCCCGTTTCCAGCCAACCAATACCTACACAGTATGCTTAGGCTAAGCCATTCTCTAAGGAACCTCACTACTAGGTTCTTCTGCACAGTCCATGACTTGCCCATAATTTGGCTCAAGAGACCATGATAAGACATTTAGGGCCCGATTTTTCCCAATGACTTCCACCACATAGGTTTGGCTTGCAGTACTTCGAGCAGACGTTTGAAGGCCATGTTATATATGTCACCATTATCCACCACACCTTAGAGTTGAGGATTTATAAAGACTTTAAACACACTGACTTACCCTCCTGACGATTAGCAAGTCATATGTAAGATCATTTTCTTCTCACCAGTGTTAAATTGATCACAATACTTAAAGGGGTTCTCCACCCCTAGACATCTTATCCCCTATCGAAAGGATAGGGGATAAGATGTCAGATCGCGGGGGTTCCGCCGCTGGGGACCCCCGGGATCTCGGCTGCAGCACCCACCTGTTGCAGCTTCCAGCAGCGCTGGAGGCTCTCATCCTAACGCCTCACGACCACGGTGACGTAAGATCGTGACATCACGACTCCGCCCCGTGTGACATCACACCCCGCCCCCTCAATGCAAGTCTATGGGAGGGGGCGTGACGGCTGTCACGCCCCCTCACATAGACTTGCATTGAGGTGCGGGGAGTGACGTCACACGGGGTGGAGTCGTGACTTCACGATCTCACGTCACGATGGTCGGGAGCCAAAGCCTCCAGCGTTTCCAGAAGCCACAACAGGTGGGTGCGGCAGCCGAGATCCCGGGGGTCCCCAGTGGCGGGACCCCCACGATCTGACATCTTAACCCCTATCCTTTGGATAGGGGATAAGATGTCTGGGGGAGGAGTACCCCTTTAAACTAGAGGAAAATGTTTATTAGATAAGTTTTCCAGTCAGAACTCCGGATATGGCCTTAAATAGTTGACTCCACCAATCGGATGTTTCCCAGAGCCTCAGTGCCCTCATATACAAAGCTTGAAGCAGACAGTTTCCTATATTGTGTAGTGGTAAAGGCAAGCCATCAATAACTTTTGAGTTTTGACTATTGATTTCCTAATAGTTAACCATAGTAGAAGGCCTGTCGGAGAAGTGTAACCTCTATGGCCACCTTAAGAGAATAACACGTAATATGCTAAAAAAAAAAAAAAATGGCCGGGTCCATATTAAACCCATAGAACATAATTAAATGCAACAACATACTGCAGGGACTCAAGTGCTTAATGTAGTTTTACAAGAGGGAAATGACAAGCTATTAAGATACAGGACGAGGTACCCCATAGGGACAGATTGAGGCTCAAGAGTACAGAGAGCCTTGAGAATCCAGCATGGGGTCATGAAGAGGTATTAAGATGGACGAGCGTACGGTGTATATAATACAGGCCAACATGAAGTGGACAATAACCTCTTGCACTTTTGAAAAGAATATTACAATAAATTACTGGTGTAATCTCAAGTGCAAATTAAACAATTTATGTAACTATTAAATGCTGTGTGCTTCATTTCATAATGGATGCTTTTTTTTTCTCTAGTACATTTATATTTCAAGGGAAAATCCTATTGAGAAAAAAAATAATAAACTCACTATGTATTCCTTAATACAAAAAGACTGTAATACCCTTTTAAAGGGGTGCTGCAGCCAAAATGAAGTTATCCCCTATTCATAGGATAGGGGATAAGAAGCTGTGGTTAGGAGATAAGTTATTTTTGGCTGCAGTACCCCTTTAAAGTGGTTGTCCCGGGAGCAGAAAAGTTCCTATCTCTTATAATCCCTGATGCTCCCTTCCGCCCTCCCCTCCTCTTGCGAGACTAGGGGGGTGGGGGGGCTGGGGTCACGATCATCATGTGCGGGCATGCTAACCAATAGCTGCACAATGTTACTGAAACATCGGTAAGGTTATGCTGCTATTGGCTATTGGTGATGATCAGGACTTCCACCTGCTCCCTCTCATCTCCCAAGGTATAGTTATGAGACCAGGAGGGGACTCCCTAGACAACCCCTTTAACTCCTTTCCATAGTACCTTTTTAGGTATCAACATAGCCAGAAGTTGTTTTTCTAATATTAAGGGTTAATATGCCATCTAATGTTTAAAAATGAAATGGCCAAGAACAGATTGTAGCATAAAGGAGAGACAAATGTTCTTTTTCCTATTGAAATGTTCTCTCATGTCGTTGGCAGTAATACCTATAGAAATTGTTAGCCTATTACTTAAAGGAAAACTGTCAGGTTTCTCCCCCCGCACTAACCAGCAGTACTGGCTGGTAGTGCGGGGTACGCTGATCAGTTTGATGCTTACCGTGACCGGATCCGCCACGCCATTCGGCCATAATATTCTATTTTCGGTATATGCTAATGAGGTGCTAGCTGGCACTCTGACGTCAGTGCCGCCTGCCACAGCACCGCTCAAGTCTTCAATATTCCTCCCCTCCCTCCGCCTCTCCCTCTTCTCCCCACTCTGTAATGAAGAGAGAGGGGAGGAATATTGATGAGCTGGGCGGCGGTGCGGCAGGCAACACTGACATCAGAGTGCCAGTTAGCACCTCATTTGCATATAGTGAAAATAGAAGATTACAGCCAAACGACGCCACGGATCTGGGCACAGTAAGCTTCAAACTGATCAGCGTCCCTCACACTACCAGCCAGTAACGCTGGTTAGTGCGGGGGGAGAAAGCTGACAGTTTTCCTTTAAACGTATAATTGGGCTGAATAGGCTTTACATATTCCTGGGTTTCGGGCCTCTTCTTCTGTAGCCACCTCTAATAATGGCCTCACTTGAGGCGGAGCTACGGAAGAAGACCATCAGAAATGAGGTTCTTAAAGGGGTATTCTGGGCCAAAACTTTTTTATATATATATATATATATATATATATATATATATATATATCAACTGGCTCCGGAAAGTTAAACAGATTTGTAAATTACTTCTATTAAAAAATCTTAATCCTTCCAATAGTTATTATCTTCTGAAGTTGAGTTGTTGTTTTCTGTCTAACTGTTCAATGATAATGTCACGTCCCGGGAGCTGTGCAGTTCCTATGGGGATAGTCTCTCATCATGCACAGCTCCCGGGACGGGACATCATCATTGAGCAGTTAGACAGAAAACTTCAAAAGCTAATAACTATTGGAAGGATTAAGATTTTTTAATAGAAGTAATTTACAAATCTGTATAACTTTCCGGAGCCAGTTGATATATAAAAAAAAAAAGTTTTGGCCTGGAATACCCCTTTAAATAGGGTCTGTTCACAATGTGTGGTTTTAGAATGCCATTTTTTTTTTAAATCATGTTAAAATGTATAATGTGAACAGACCCTTTCTGCCAGTGCATTCCGAAACAGGATAGTAACATAGTTCATAAGGTTGAAAAAAAGACCATAGTAAATCAAGTTGAACCTATAACCCTAATGAGTCCCTACTGAGTTGATCCAGAGGAAGGCAAAAAAAAAACCTCATACTAGAGGTAAAAATTCCTTCCTGACTCCAAATATGGCATCAGAATAAATCCCTGATGCCTCTAGCTGTTGCTAAACTGCAAATCCCTTAATTCCCAGCACAATGTGAACAGAACCATACTTACCAACCTCCTTCTTGGTGTCTGATCTTCTACTGTAGCTCCGCCTCTAACAGCATCATCATAAGAGATGGGGCTACAGAAGAAGAGGCCCGGACCCCAGGATGCGGGTTGGTAAGTAGACATGCCCTGTCCTATGACAAGCCTGCCCTTAATAAAACTCATCCCATAAAAATGCCCAATCCTGATAAAAGTCTTATAACTATACCGCCAGCCATATTGTTGTTGTCCAGTTTTCCCAGAAATGGATGTACTGTAAGTAAAAATAAATGGATAGAATTTAAAAAAACTTGACAAGTTGATAACTCGAGGATTTGTATTTAAAGGGGATTCTTTTAATTTAATGTCTGACATTCTGTTATTTTCATACATTTCAGTACAGTAAAAATATTACTGATTTTCCTGCCCTACTTGTCATAAGCGATAACAATTCTCTGATTCTCTGGAATATGACTGTGTCTGCAAAAGTATTTTCATCTGCGGTTACCGGGGCTGTATTGTTTCCTAAATGAAGTTCTGGAGGATAATGAATGTATTTTGTAACATTGTTTTTTCATCCTGGAGGCAATATGGAAATTTACAGAAATAAAGAATGAGGTTAATACTCACCATATGAATGCATTGCTTCATTATGGGTAGAGATGAGCGAAATTACAGTGATTTGATTTGTCACGAAATTCTCGGCTCGGCGGTTGCTGACTTTAGCCTGCATAAATGAGTTCAGCTTTCAGGTGCACCGGTGGGCTGGAGACTCTCTCCAAGGACTGTATCCACCTTTTCCAGCCGACCGGAGCACCTGAAAGCTGAACTAATTTATGCAGGATAAAGTCAGCAACCGCCGAGCCAAGAAGTTTGTGACGAATTGAATCACTGTAACTTCGCTCATCTCTAATTGTGGGTATTATTTTCCCTAAAAGTTCCATGCCCATAGAACAATCTAAAAAGTCTAAGAAACAAAAGTTGTCTTGGTTAATATGCAATGCATTCAGAAAGTTTTCACTTTTCACTTTTTTTAAACATTTTGTTATGTTGCAGCTTTGTACTAAAATAAGGAAAAAAATCAAGTTTTCCCCGATCAATCTGCTCTTAACACCCCAATAATGAGAATGTTAAGGCAATTATAGAGATATTTGCTGATTTATAAAAAAAATGTTTACTTTTTTGGTGACTGTTTCTGTGTAGTTAGCACTGGACAACAAGATTTATCTTGTGTTTGGTTGTGCTTGAAGTTAAAGCATACTTGTCACTAAGGAAAATATAATTAAAAAAATAAAAATACTAGGATGTTACACATTGTATTAAGGATCATAATTCTGTCACTCTTATCTATGTTGACTCTAGTTCTGGCCAGATAACAGCCCCATTATGCTGCTCACTTTCCCTGCATTCCTCTCCCTAGGAGGGGGTGAGTCCTTTAGCAGGCTGTGTAAGCTTTTTTTTTTTTTACTTTACCCTGTGCTCCTGCCGCAAGGATCCAGATGATGTGCTGTGAGTCGTCCAGAAACTGAATGTCAAATTAGCCTGTATAGGGACATCTATTTGCCGGAATAATAATGGCCAAATAAAAGGTAAAAACCTCAATATTTTTAAAAGACATATATTAGAAATATTCTTAGAATGACTATAACTGCTACATATCAATATTTATGCTGATGACAGTGCCTCTTTAAAGGCTGTATTGTTTAGTTACTAAAAAATAAAAACAGGAAAAGCCCTGCTTAAATGCTATTTCTGTGTCTTTGTTTTGCGACCTCTGCTTTCAATAAGAACAGCACGAGTAGACCTTGAAGATCAATGGCTCATAGCTTTTAAAGGAATGTTTCCTCCAGTAATTATTATTGTGTGATATATAGAAAACCTATGAGACACAAGGGGCAGGTAACTGGTGAGGAGAACATAATTACGTGGTGGCCATGACATATAGGATGCATTCACTCTCTCACACACATTCAATTACATCATGTTGCCTTTTGCCCCTTATAACTGATAAAAAAATGTAACTAACAGAAAAAAAAAACATTGACTTTCCCCCCAGACTATCCTGGACTCTATTACATTCTGCTTGAAATCTGGTGCATGTCACCAAAAAACGTACCTCAGATCAACAATAACGATATAAAACTTAACTTTTGATGTATAAAGCTAAAATGTCATACACTATCAATGTCCCAACTCAATAGATAATGAAAATATGCACCCCAAAACAAAAAGTGTCACCCCAAAAAAATTTAAAAAATGTACAACACTCAAAACATGGACTTTGGAGTGTTTCCTTAGGGATGTAAATAAGTACAGATAGATATGTCCCTTGATATAGCTGGGGGAAAGTAGATGGATAACTTCCCTTACTGATCCATTTGGCAGGGACATGATGGTAGAAGAGGAGGGGGGGATATCGTGCCCTCAAGTTCTAAAGGTGCCCTCCCTCTGTCCCTGCAGTTTGAGGGACCCACCTCCTTAACAGAGTGGCCTCAACCACGATGCCGGTCCCTCTCCTATCCCAAGTGAGGGACAAATCAACAACAAGTAGGATAGAGATAGTAATGTTAATGTAGGAAACACTCCAGAGTGCCAACCTTGAATGCCTTGAATCCCAAAAAATACAAGCAAGTGATTATAAAATGTACCATTAAATACAATTCCCAATTCCAACGGGTTTCACCTGCCTGAAACTTGCAGGATCATCAGGGAATACAAAAATGGAGATTGTCAGATAACACATGAAGTCAAAGCAACACTAGTCATATGATAATGCTTGGGGTGAATGGTACCACTCTAGCCGATTCAGTAAACAAGTAAAAAGCTGCTACTGAAATATATTATGAGATGAATACCTCTGCCCTATAGCCCTATAACCACAGTGTCATAACAGATATATGATAGATGAATTGCACTGCCCTCAGGCCATAATGTTATAACAATAGTACAAACACACACTAGGCAGGTGATACAAATGCCTAGTTATAACTAAATACTGACCAAGGAAACAAAATCCATAGTGTGTAATGGCACACTAGGAGAAGTACTCATCCCCGTTGGGTAAAGACTAGTGATGAGCGACAGGGGACATATTCTAATTTGTAATATTTCATGAATATATGGTTCTCTTTTTTTTTCCAATGAAAAAATTTGTAATGAAATTTGCATAGTGCGTATGCTTGATTATATCTTTCACCTGAAAGAAGGGAGGGATCAGTGTCCTCTGACTGGAAGTGCCAATATTCGCGAATATTTGCATATTTGCGAATATTTGCATATATTCTCATATTCGCAAAAAAAAGAAAATGAATATTCATCATTACAAATATATAACCCTATATTCTAAATATTCGCCAAATCACGAAGTGCCGATATTTACTGTAAAATTTGCATTTCGAATATTTGCGCTCAACACTAGTAATGACCCAGGAGTCGATGTAGGGGTTCCTGGAGCATATGGTCCCTGTTTGGTGTAGTGGGAACACGCCACTATTTGTACCTCGCTGCAGAGCCTATTTTCGGTGGCAGTAGGGCATAGAAGATGAAGTGCAGCGTGCAGCGGCTGGTATAGCATAGTGTACAGATGCCGCTAGTCACGTGTCGCGTGATTGTGTATTGGCGTGCCGGAAATACGTGCCACGATTCTTATAGTATGCAGTCGCCACTCGTCAGGTTTCAGTGTGGCATGCATTAGTCGTGCTTGCATGTCATTTGCCGGAAGTGACTACGGCGCAAGTAGGTAACCATAGTGATGATACAACTAACCCACCGAACTAATGAAGACATATAGCGTGCGTGTAGAGTATAACAATTATAACAAATTAACCTGGTTGGCCAACGGGAAGAGTGATATTATATATACACACTATAAGCTAGTTATAGAAAACTACATGATGATGTAATATAGTCATATAGTTATGTTATGTATAAAGACAACGTTTTAAAGAGGCAGAGGTACATAGTACTAAGCATAAGCAGCTATAATAGGGTCAGGGGAGTTCTAATGGATAAAGATTATATAGTAACATTGGATAGTGACTCCCTTATAGTGATAATACTCGATAATATCTATAGTAAACATATAGATATGCCGTGTTGTAAAGATACCAAACAACAGCTTAAAAAAGTTAAGGTAGATGAGCATTCAGTGGGCTTTCCCTATAAAGTAAGATCATACAAGTGAATATGCACAGTGTGAGCTATTTCAAAATAAACCAGAGGATTCTAAATAAATCAGGTAAATGAGAGACATTCATTAAGACCATTAGGTGTCACTGTGCCCAATCTGTAGATCCATTGGGCCTCTTTTTGGAGTAAGTGTCGATTGATGTCACCGCCTCTCACATTATGACCGACTACTTCTATCACCTGAAAGTATATGTCCAGGGGTGAGGACATGTTCAAGCACACAATGTTGTAGCTCTCTTTTGGTCTTCCCTACTGTGAGACAGTGACAGGAAGAGTTATTGAGGGAATGTATATCTCTCCTAGGATGCTCTCCTATGCTGCTTTAGGCAGTTTGTGGACAGATACGTGTCACCGAAAGGCCTGTGTTCGGTGAAGGAAAACCGACAGTTTTATGTGTCAGTGATACTATGTTACTGACACGTCCTAGTTGCAGTATAGTGGATCCAACCCGCTTAGTCCGGGTTAGTTTTTCCAGGAATGACCATGTGATGGGTGGGATTTCACTCCCACGTACCCAGTGATGCTGAGTGCAGGCTCTATAAAGCCTGTGTCTGCAGGCCTGTGTGCGGCTGCTGCTGGAATGCTAAGAACCATATTGTAAGTGGCCGTGGTCTTCTGTTTGTTTCATGTACGGGCAGGGCCGTTTGAAAGAATTTGGGGGCCCCAAGCAAAATGGACATGGAGGGCCCCCCCCCCTTGATGTTCACGCACGTCACGCTCTAGGGCCGGCGTCAGGACGTAGTAACGCCGGCCCTTGAATGCTGGGAGCGCGACGTGAGCGAACGTCTATACGAGGCCCCCACATTAGGTGCAGCACAGTTCCCCCACGTTAGGTGTGGCACAGTCCCCCCCATGTTAGGTGTGGCACAGTTCCCCCCACGTTAGGTGCGGCACAGTCCCCCCCCCATGTTAGGTGTGGCACAGTTCCCCCCACGTTAGGTGCGGCACAGTTCCCCCCACATTAGGTGTGGCACAGTTCCCCCCACGTTAGGTGGGGCAGAGTTCCCCCCCACATTAGGTGCAGCAGAGTTCCCCCCACATTAGGTGCAGCAGAGTTCCCCCCACATTAGGTGCAGCAGAGTTCTACCCACATTAGGCTAGCAGTGTTCCCCCACATTAGGTGCAGTATAGTTCCCCCACATTAGGCAGTATAGGTCCCCACATTAGGTGCAGTATAGTTCTCTACATTAGGTGCAGTATAGTTCCCCACATTAGGTGCAGTATAGTTCCCCAGATTAGGTGCAGTATAGTTCCCACACATTAGGCTGTAGTTCCCCCACATTAGGTGGAGTATAGTTCTCCACATTAGGTGCAGTATAGTTCCCCTACATTAGGTGCCGTATAGTTCTTCCCACATTAGGTGCAGTATAGTTCCCCCACATTAGGTGCAGTATAGTTCCCCCACATTAGGTGCAGTATAGTCCCCCACATTAGGTGCAGTATAGTTCTCCCCACATTAGGTGCAGTATAGTTCTCCCCACATTAGGTGTTGTATAGTTCTCCCCACATTAGATGCAGTATAGTTCTCCACATTAAGTTGGCAGTATAGTTTACCCCACATTAGGTGCAGTATAGTTCTCCACATTAGGTTGGCAGTATAGTTTACCCCATATTAGGTGCAGTATAGTTCTCCACATTAGTATAGTCCCCCACATTAGGTGCAGTATAGTTCTCCACATTAGGTGCAGTATAGTTCTCCACATTAGGTTGGCAGTATAGTTTACCCCACATTAGGTGCAGTATAGTTCTCCACGTTAGTATAGTCCCCCACATTAGGTGCAGTATAGTTCTCCACATTAGGTGCAGTATAGTTCTCCACATTAGGTTGGCAGTATAGTTCTCCACATTAGGTTGGCAGTATAGTTTACCCCACATTAGGTGCAGTAAAATCCCCCCACATTAGGTGTAGTATGTTCCCCCACAAAAATACAGCCTCGAGCCATACAGTGTATGGCTGGAGGCTGTATGCCTGTTTACTGCCCTACTTCAGTGTTCTCACCACTGCTCCTTTTGTCCGGCGACCATAGCAGTAGGTCCCGGGACTGGAGGAGCGGTGGTCGGAGCACTGAAGCTGATGTGCCGCTGGTCACTTACCATGCTGGCCAGCGCATGTCCTGTTCGCTGCTCCGCTCCTCCGCGTTGCTTTCCAATGGGCGCACGCACGGTACGGTGCAATTGCCCCATTTCCCCCCACTATACACATTACATACTGTACATGCATCATACACACACACACACACACACTGTACACATTACATACTGTACATGCATCATACACACACACACACACACACACTGTACAGATTACATACTGTACATGCATCATTCACACACTGTACACATTACCTACTGTACATGCATCACACACACACACACACACACACACTGTTCACATTACATACTGTACATGCATCATACACACACACACACACTGTACACATTACATACTGTACATGCATCATACACACACACTGTACACATTACATACTATACATGCATCATACACACACTGTACACATTACATACATCATACACACACATACTGTACACATTACATACTGTACATGCATCATACACACACACACTGTACACATTACATACTGTACATGCATCATATACACACACACACTGTACACATTACATACTGTACATGCATCATTCACACACTGTACACATTACATACTGTACATGCATCACACACACACTGTACACATTACATACTGTACATGCATCATACACACACACTGTACACATTACATACTATAAATGCATCATACACACACACACACACTGTACACATTACATACTGTACATGCATCACACACACACACACTGTACGCATTACATACTGTACATGCATCATACACACACACATACTGTACACATTACATACTGTACATGCATCATACACACACACATACTGTACACATTACATACTATACATGCTTTATACACACACAGATGGAATAGATCAGTGTTTCCCAACCAGGATGCCTACAGAGGTTGAAAAACTACAACTCCCAGCAATCCCAGACAGCCTTTGGCTGTCTGGGCATGCTGGGAGTTGTAGTTTTGCAACAACTGGAGGCACCCTGGTTGGGAAACACTGGTATAGATACACACATTCACTTTACATATAGTCATCCACAGTAGTAACACACACACAGGCACAGTACATAGACATACACATATACACATGTACACGCATATATATATATCCACACACACGCTTATACACAAATACATGCAGGGACACCTACGTTAGTCAGGCCCCATGTTGAACAGCCTCTGAGGTCTCCTTTCCTCAAAGCTCTCTCCTTCCCCCTCCCCCTCCTCCTGCTCAGACGGCTGAAGGCTGAGAGAAGAGTTCGGGCTGAGGGAAGATACCAAGTGCAGGGGGCAGTGTGATTGTGGTGAGGTGAGAAGAACTCAAAAGCTGCAAATTAGTTTATTTTAAAAACATGTCAGACATTCGGGGGCCCTCTTGTTTGGGTGCCTGGGGCCCGGAGCACAAACAACAAGAGCAGGATTGTTAATCTCTACAGGACGGGCAAGCACTGGCTGTGCTCGGGGGCCCCCAGCCAGCTCGGGGCCACAAGCAATTGCTTGGTTGGCCTGTCCTGTAACGACGGGCCTGTGTACGGGGGCACTTAGTGTGTCTCTGGTATAGTTAGGGTTGTTCCTTGTTCAGGTAGACCTCAGCCGAGCAGGTTTTTATTTTGTATATTTGGCCTGAGTCCTTAAGGATGCAGGGCATACAGGTACGCCTGTGGGAATTTCGGTCCCTGCCGCTAGCCAGTCAGGGACCGGACTGGGATGCCTTCTGAAATCATTCAGGAGGCATCCCGGAACATCGCCAAGGGGGGTCCTCAGACAATTCAGACCAGCGATTTTCAGCGATTCCGGGTACAGGTTTCCGGTGACCCCTGAAGGGATATGAGTGAGGTAGCAGGGTGCCACCCCTTTTATTCCTACGATTGATCGGTCAGAAGCGACCGACCAATCGCAGAAGGGGGTGGGGAGGGGGGTTTAAAGTTCAGTTCCCCCGCTCTGCCCACCCATGGGTGTCCGTGCAGAGCAGGGGAATGGTGGAGCTCACCTGATCCACGTCCAGGCGGCAACTGCGATGAGGTCATCCGGCGGTGGCAATCCTGATGTCATGGCAATGACGGCACAGAACTTCAGCGGCGGAAGTCTGGGTAAGTGACCTGGAGGACCACAGTTTAGGGTCTCTAAGCTGTGGCGCTTCAGATCTTGCAAAACTACAAATCCTAGCATGCCCACACAGCCCTTTCCAGATTTTGCACTTTGTTGAAAAATTAGAAAATTGCTGCGGAACTTTGAAGCCCTCTAATGTCTTTCAAAAGTAAAAACATGTCAACTTTATGATGCCAACATAAAGTAGACATATTGTATATGTGATTTACTGCCCTGGCAAGCAGTGCCTTATGTGGGGGGGGGGGGGGGGAAGCCACCCTGGACCCAGTAGGGAGACACCTAGTTGCCAGGATTTCAAAAGAGAAAAAATATGGTAAAACAAAGATTTTTTTAAAGAAATATATTAGAAAGATTACCCCCAGCAGTTCTTGCTGGTGAAACTGAGAGAGCTTTATTGTCCGTTCAGTCATTACAAGTCATACAATAAATGACAATGACACAAAGCATGACAGTACGATACACAGCAAAGGTTCCCTAAGCAATACATCGCACGGCATGTTACTCTAACACTCTGCTCAATCCTGTAATAGAAAAGCACAAGAAATCGAAAAAAAGAAACAAAAAATACAATCTGTGATTGGGGTAGGGGCGTGGGCTATGGGGCGGGGCTGGGGGCAAGGAGGAGTGGGTGACTGTGTGGGGGTAGGGACGGGGCGGATCACAGTGCCAAATTCCTGGGCCACATCTTCAGGGGGACATGGGGGAAGGAGAGGATTCTTCATTCCTCTTCTTCATCGACAGCCGGGCTGTCCAAGATGGAATAGTCTCTGAGCAGGCTCCTGATGAAACTGCGCCAGTCCTGGACAGACATGTTCTCCCTGTTGATCATGAGGCGGTTCCTGGCAAGCCACACAGCGTCCTTAAAACAGTTCATAAGGCGCCAGGCCTCCTGGATGACCTCCACGTCGTGGGTCCCAGGGAACAGACCGAAAAGCACCGAATGGTACGATAGGCAGTTCCTGGGTGCAGAGTCTCTATGTTTGTGTTCCAGCATGCATGAACGACCTGAGAGACAATCATCCTTTAACCCCTTAAGGACTGAGCGATTTCACGTTTTTGCATTTTCGTTTTTTCCTCCTTGCCTTTAAAAAATCATAACCCTTTCAATTTTGCGCCTAAAAATCTGTATTATTGCTTATTTTTTGCACCACCAATTCTAATTTACCGAAAAATCCACGATGAAACGGAAAAAATTCATTGTGCGACAAATTTGAAGAAAAAATGCCATTTTGTAAATTTTGGGGGCTTCCGTTTCTACGCAGTACATTTTTCGGTAAAAATGACACCTTATCTTTATTCTGTAATTCCATACAGTTAAAATGATACCCTACTTGTATAGGTTTGATTTTGTATTACTTCAGAAAAAAATCATAAATACATGCAGGAAAATTTATACGTTTAAAATTGTCATATTCTGAGCCCTATAACTTTTTTTATTTTTCTGTGTTCAGGGCGCTATCAGGGCTCATTTTTTGCGCCGTGATCTGAAGTTTTTAGCGGTACAATTTTTGTTCTGATAAGACTTTTTGATCACTTTTTATTCACTTTTTTGTGGTATAAAAAGTGATCAAAAATGCGCTATTTTGGACGTCGGAATTTTTTTGCGCGTACGCTATTGAACGTGCGGTTTCAAAAGCAGTATATTTTTAAAATTCGGACATTTACGCATGCGCTGATACCACATATGTTTATTTTTTTTTTATTTACACTGTTTTATTTTGTAACTAGGAAATGCCGGGTGATTTAAACTTTTAATTCAGAAGGGAATCCCTAAAAGGGTTAACTTTTTTTTTACACTTTTTTTGCGAGCTCATAGCTCCTATAGGGACCTATGAGCTTGCAATGGCTGATTGCATACACAGATTGTTGCCTTGCCGGTGCATGGCAACAAGCTGTGTAATCGGCGGTTGGTAAGCCGCTTTGAAACCACAATGGTCCAAACAGTCTCTGACATGGCTCCAACAAGTCCTTAGCTCGGATGAGCTTGTAGATGGTCTTTGGCTTCCACAGGTCAGGTTTCAGTCCTTCCAGCTGGTGTTCCCTCACAAACCGGACAACATCCCCATAGAACCAGGGAGTGTTCCAGTTGTAAGGGATGGAGCTGTCCCACTTGTCCCAGCCCAGCTGTCTCCAGAGGGGCATGAGAAACAAGCAAGACATGGACCTCCCCGCTGAGCCAGTCTTTTCAACAAGAGTTTGCTGTATGCTAACACATGCAGAGGAAGCCCTCAGCAGAGTGGGGATATCAGGGATTCCTTTCCCACCCTTGCGGGGCTCCTTATACATCACAGTCCGCTTGACTCTGTCCATTTTGCCCCAAATGAAACTAAACACGTTCCGGGTGATGGCCTTGCAAATGGTGGCATGGGGAGGCCAGGCCTGTGTGGTGTATTGGAGCATAGGCAATACTTCACTCCGCAGGACCAGTGTTTTGCTCTCCATTGAGAGCTTTCTGGAGCTCCATAGTCCAACTTTAGAGTTCATCTTTCCTAGTTGGTCTTGGCAAGACTTAATGGCCGCTCCTTCCCGAACCAGACTCCCAAGATTTGTATGAAGCCTGGTTTAACACTAAAGGGGAAGGGGGCCAAAGAAGCCAGGTGCCATTCCCCGAAGAGCATAGCTTCCAATTTCCCGCAGTTGACTTTTGCCCCCGAAGCTTTGCCGAAGTCCTCGCATGTCTGGACGAGTGCAGTCACCAAACGTTGGTCAGTGCAGAAGACGGTCACGTCATCCATGTAGAGCGAGCACTTGAGCTCGTAGCGATCTGGTCCTGGTGCGGTGATCCCTCTGATCTCTCCATTCTGCCAGCTAGACTCAGCGAAGAGCTCTATAACACAAACAAAAAGAAGAGGTGAAATAAGGCAGCCTTGTCTAACCCCTGAAAGAAAAGAAAAGGGGTCAGTCTTCCAGCCGTTCACCAACACCGTGATGCAAATATCAAAGTACATGACGTTAACAAAAGAGCAAAACATCTTCCCCAGACCTAGCCTGCGCAAAGCCCTGCCCATGAATGCGTGGGAGACACTGCCAAACGCCTTCTCCTGATCCAAACTGACCAAGGAGGCTTGGGCACGACGGTCCTGGATGTAATAGACCGTGTCTCCCACAACGGCAAGGCTATCGGCGATACCACAGGTCTGGTCCGGATGGACAATCTGCCTGATGACAGATTTGCTCCTGTTGGCTAGCACCTTGGCCAGGATCTTGTAGTCCACATTCAGTAGAGAGATGGACGCCAATTTTTCAGGTCACATCTCTCTCCCTTCCGCTTATACAAGATCATGATCCTCCCTTCCCTTCAACATGTCCAGACAGATCAGGTCCCCCAGCAGTACATAGAGGTCGGCCGGCCTTAACCCCTTGGGGACGGAGCCCATTATAACCCTAAAGACGGGAGCATTCTTTGCTTAAGGACCGGGGGGTTTTCCGTTTTTGCATTTTCGTTTTTTGCTCCTTGCCTTTAAAAAATCATAACTCTTTCAATTTAGCACCTAAAAATCCATATGATGGCTTATTTTTTGCGCCACCAATTCTACTTTGTAATGACATCAGTCATTTTGCCTAAAAATCTACGGTGAAATGGAAAAAAAAAACATTGTGCGACAAAATTGAAAAAAAAAACGCTGTTTTGTAACTTTTAGGGGCTTCCGTTTCTACGTAGTACATTTTTAGGTAAAAATTACACCTTATCTATATTCTGTAGGCCCATACAATTAAATTGATACCCTACTTATATAGGTTTGATTTTGTCGGACTTCTGGAAAAAATCATAACTACATGCAGGAAAATTAATACGTTTAAAATTGTCATCTTCTGACCCCTATAACTTTTTTATTTTTCCGTCTATGGGGCGGTATGAGGGCTCATTTTTTGCTCCGTGATCTGACGTTTTTAACGGTACCATTTTTGCATTGATAGGACTTATTGATCGCTTTCTATTCATTTTAAATGATATAAAAAGTGACCAAAAATGCACTATTTTGGACTTTGGAATTTTTTTGCGCGCACGCCATTGACCGAGCGGTTTAATTAATGATATATTTTTATAATTCGGACATTTCCGCACGCGGTGATACCATATATGTTTATTTTTATTTACACTGTGGTTTTTTTTTATTGGAAAAGGGGGGGGATTCAAACTTTTAATAGGGGAGGAGTTAAATGATCTTTCTTCACTTTTTTGTTTCACTTTTTTTTTGCAGTGTTATAGGTCCCATAGGGACCTATAACACTGCACACACTGATCTTCATCATTGATCACTGGTTTCTCATAAGAAACCAGTGATCAACAATTCTGCCGCATGACTGCTCATGCCTGGATCTCAGGCACTGAGCAGTCATTCGGCGATCGGACAGCGAGGAGGCAGGTAGGGGCCCTCCCGCTGTCCTGTCAGCTGTTCGGGATGCCGCGATTAGCCGTGGTTATCCCGAACAGCCCGACTGAGCTAGCCGGCCACTTTCGGTTTCACTTTTAGCCGCGCGGCTCAGCTCTGAGCGCGCAGCTAAAGGGCTAATAGCGCTGCGCCGCGATCGGTGCTGCACGCTATTAGAGGCGGGTCCCGGCTTCACTATGACGCCGGGCCTGCCGTGATATGATGCGGGGTTACAGTGTAACACCGCGTAATATCAGGAGAGCAGGACCAAGGGCGTACCTGTAGGCCCTTGGTCCTGAAGGGGTTAAGCATAAATAACTCTGGGATGCTTTTACTTTTCATTCTGATTCTGATATAGTTTTTTGTGACATATTCTACTTCGTGTTAGTGGTACATTTTTGTTGATACTTGCATCATTTCCTGGTGAAAAATTCCAAAATTTGATGAAAAAATTGAAAATTTTGCATTTTTCTAACTTTGAAGCTCTCTGCTTGTAAGGAAAACAGACATTCCAAATAAATTATATATTGATTCACAAATACAATATGTCTAATTTACATTTTTATCATAAAGTTGACATGTTTTTACTTTTGGAAAACATCAGAGGGCTTCAAAGTTCAGCATCAATTTTCCAATTTTTCAAAAAAAAATCTAAATCAGAATTTTTCAAGGACCAGTTCAGTTTTAAAGTGAATTTGAAGTGCCTTCATATTAGAAATACCCCATAACTGACCCCATTATAAAAATTGCACCCCTCAAAGTATTCAAAAAGACATTCAGGAAGTTTGTTAACTCTTTAGGTGTTTCACAGGAATAGCAGCAAAGTGAAGGAGAAAATTCAAAATCTTCATTTTTTACACTCTCATGTTCTTGGAGACCCAGTCTCGAGTAAGAAAATACCTCATATGTGTATGTCAAGTGTTCGGCGGACGCAGTAGAGGGCTCAGAAGGGAAGGAGCAGCAATGGGATTTTGGAGAGTGAATTTTTCTGAAATGGTTTCTGAGGGGCATGTCCGATTTAAGAAGCCCCTATGGTGCCATAACAGGCAAAAAAAACGCATGGCATACTATTTTGGAAACTATACCCCTCAAGGCACGTAACAAGGGGTCCAGTGAGCCTTAACACCCCACAGGTGGTTGACGACTTTTTGTTAAAGTCGCATGTGTAAATGAAAAAATAATTTTTTGCACTAAAGTGCAGTTTTTTCCCCAAATTTGTAACCCCATCTCTACTGAGTATGGAAATACCCCATGTTAGGGTGTAAAATGCTCTGTGGGCAAACTACAATGCTCAGAAGAGAAGGAGTCACATTTGGCTTTTGGAAAGCAAATTTTGCTGAAATGGTTTTTTGGGGGCATGTCGCATTTAGGAAGCCCCTATGGTGCCAGAACAGCACAAAAAAACACATGGCCTACTATTTTGGAAACTACACCCCTCAAGGAACATAACAAGGGGTAGAGAGAGCCTTAACACCCCATAGGTAATTGACGAACTTTCGTTAAAGTGGGATTTAATTTTTAATACTAAAAATGCTTGTGTTACCCCAAACTTTTAATTTTCACAAGGATTAATAGGAGAAAATGCCCCACAAAATTTGTAACCCCATTTCTCTCGAGTAAGGAAATACCTCATGTGTGGATGTAAAGTGATCTGCGGGTGCTCAGAAGAGAACGAGCAACATTGGGCTTTTGGAGAGCGAATTTTGCTGAAATGGTTTTTGGGGGCATGTCACATTTAGGAAGCCCCCATGATGTCAGAAAAGTAAAAAAAACAACACATGGCATACTATTTTGGAAGCTACACCCCTCACTGAATGTAATAAGGGGTGCAGTGAGCATTTACACCCCACTGGCATTTGATAGATCTTTGGAACACTGGGCTGTGCAAATGAAAAATCTGTCAGACACCTGTGGGGTGTAAATGCTCACTGTACCCTTTTTACATTCTGTGAGGGGTGTAGTTTCCAAAATGGGGTCACATGTGGGGGGTTCCACTGTTATGGTACCACACATTGCCTTCAATTCCAGCCTAATTCTCTCTCAAAAAGCCCAATGGCGCTCCTTTTCTTCTGAGCATTGTAGTTCACCCGCAGAGCACTTTACATCCACATATGGGGTATTTATATACTCAGAATAAATGGGGTTACAAAGTTTGTGGGGCTTTTTTCCTATTACCCCTTATGAAAATGAAAAATAACGCAGCATTTCAGGGGAAAACATTTTTTTTTAAATTTTCATGTCCAAAATGGGGTCACATGTGGGTGTTTTTTTTTTTTGCGTTTATGTCAGAAACGTTGTACCGATCAGCCACCCCTGTGCAAATCACCAATTTTGGCCTCAAATGTACATGGCACTCTCTCACTCCTGAGCCATGTAGTTCATCCGCAGAGCATTTTACGTACACATATGGGGTATTTCCGTACTCAGAAGAAATTGCGCTAGAAATTTTGAGGATCTTTTTCTCCTTTTACCTCTTATGAAAATGAAAATTATGGGGCAACACCAGCATGTTAGTGTAGCCCCCAACTTTACATTTTCATAAGGGGTAAAAGGAGAAAAATCCCCCCAAAATTTGCTTCCAGCTTTTGCAAGACTCCCAGCCTGCCAGGACAGTCTATGGCTGTCCGGCAATACTGGGAGTTGTGTTTTTGCAACAGCTGGAGGTTCCGTTTAGGAAACACTGCCGTATGAGACGTTTTTAATTTTTATTGGGGGGGGGGGGGGGAGTGTAAGGGGGTGTATATGTAGTGTTTTACTTTTTATTATTTGTTAGTGTAGTGTAGTGTTTTTAGGGTACATTCACGCAGGCGGGGTTCACAGTAAGTTTTCCGCTGGGAGTTTGAGCTGTGGCGGAAAATTTGCCCCAGCTCAAACTTGTAGAAGGAAACCCACTGTAAACCCGCTCGTGTGAATGTACCCATGAGGGGGGCGCCCCAAACCTTCAGCTGTGGCAAAATGACAACTCCCAGAATGCATTGACAGGACAGACCGTACATGCTGGGAGTTGTAGTTTTACAACAGCTGTAGGCACACTGGTGGGGAACCACTGAGTTAGAAAACAGATTCTAGCTCAGTGATTCCAACCCGTGTGCCTCCAGCTGTTGCAAAACTACAACTCCCAGCATGTACGGTATGTCAGTGCATTCTGGGAGTTGTAGTTTTGCAACAGCTGGAGGCACACAGGTTGGAATCACTGAGTTAGGAAACAGACTCTAGCTCAGGGTTTCCCAACCAGTGTTCCTACAGCTGTTGTAAAACTACAATTCCCAGCATGGCGAGACAGTCAAGGATGCTGGGCATGTAGTTCTGCAATATCTGGCCCATCAGATGTTGCATAACTACAACTCCCAGCATACCTGGGCAGTCTGGACATGCTAGGAGTTGTAGTTATGCAACAACTGGGGAAGAACAGTTTGGAGACCGCTAAGTAGTGGTCTCCAAACTGTAGCCCTCCAGATGTTGCAAAACTACAACTCCAAGCATGCCCAGACTGTCCAGGCATGCTGGGAGATGAGGTTCTGCAACCTATGAAGGGCCAGTTATTGCAGAACTACACACCCAGCATCCCTGACTGTCTGGCCATGCTGGGAATTGTAGTTTTGCAACAACTGGAGGGCTACAGTTTGGAGACCACCATATAGTGGTCTCCAAACTGTGCCACTTCAGATGTTGCAAAACTACAACTCCCAGCATGCCCAGACAGTCAGTGCATGCTGAAAGTTGTAGTTTTGCAACATCTGGAGGACCACAGTTTAGAGACCACTACACAGTGGTCTCCAAACTGTGACCCTCCAGGTGTTGCAAAACTACAACTCCCAGCATGCCCACACTGCCTTTGGCTACGCCATTCGTCTCCAAGGAGTTCAAGGATTTAGCGGCAGAGAGCAGCTCCCCCACTGTCAAGGGATTGTCCATAGCCACTGCACCTGCAGGATCCACAATGTCAGCGATATCTGACAGGAACCGTTTGGTGATTTTGAGCCCCCTCATCAGTACAAAGCAGGGTGTTCTGGCTTGGCTGAGGATGAGAGACCTGTGACTACCTAAAGGGGTCAAGTAGAGGAACACTGCTTCCGGTGTAAAACGGAGATTCAAAAAGGCCATTAGCACTCTGCGGGCTTTCTGATAAGGAATATGCAAAGTAACTCATCACACCACCTTCTCAGGTAGCGTGCCCTAAGATCAGCTCTGGCTCCAGTTACAAAGTCTCAGAAGCTGATTAGGATTGACCCCTTTAGCTAGTCACAGGTCTCTGATCCTCAGCCAAGCCAGAACACCCTGCTCTATACTGATGAGGGGCAAGCCTCGGGGAGTATTGGCTCACTGAGTGGAAGCACAGGCACCATGATCTCTTCACCTTGTGGCACTCACCTCTTGATTCATGGCTTTCTGGTTAGGATTAGAGAAATTCTTATAGATCCGGGCAGTATATCTGCGCTTTATTTATTTGTCACTGTGTCACTTTTTGCATCTTGTGTGTCCACAGGATTGTTAGATGCGGTAGTCCTTCTGGGTGTACCCCCTAGGGGAGGTGTGTGGCCATCAGGTTCCTCACCTCCCTGTAAAAACCCTGGGTACTCCTGCATGGGCAGGGTACCGACCGTTATCGGCTCTGCGGGTAGATACCTTGGCTAACGCCAAGGGGGATGCCTGGAGCATTTGTGGTCCCTTAGTAGCTTCGGCAAAAAGGGACATCGAACCTGGAACCTTGCAGGTAACTTTTGGTCCGGAGGCGAAGGGTAAGATTTGTTGGGGGGGCATCTCTCCTATCGGAGAAGGGCTTGTGATAGACCGCATCCTTTGTGCATGTTTTTTTTGTGTAACACATTTGCACTTTTTCTTGCACTTTGGGTGATTCGAAAGCATGTTCCTCGGCTCTTAGATAAAGATCCTTTGGTGATGTGACCTGTTTCCTCTGGATCTCGCAATGAGGTACTTTTGTGCCTCGGGGAGTGGTGACCCTGAGGTTCCGAAACTCACTGGGTACTATAGCTCACTGACTGAACGCACTTCACCATATACTCTTCCCCTTTGGCACATCCCTTGGTATCCCGGCCTTCTGGCTAGGATCAGGGAAATTTTTATAGATCTGTCCGGATGACCAGGCAGTATATCTGCACTTATTCATTATTTTTGTATGTCACTGGGCCCCTTTACGTGTTTTGTTTGTACACAGGAATTGTCAGGATGCAGAAGCCTTTCTGGATGTCCCTCCTGGCGGTCTAGGGGAGGTGTGTGTGGCCTTTTGGTTCCTCACCTCCTTGCAACCCATGGGCATCTTGGGTTTGGTCAAGATGCCATCCATTTACAGCTCCTCAGCTGACACCTTGGTTAAAGCCAGGGGCATTTGCGGCCCCTTAGTAGCTTCAGCGAAAAGGGGCATAGAACCTGGATCCTTGCAGGTGCCTTTTGGCATGGGGGTGAAGGGTAGGTTTGTTGGGGGGCCTCTCTCCTGTTGGAGAAGGGCTTAGCGATAGACCGCATCCTTTGTGAATGTTTTTTTTAGTGTGACACGTTTGCACTTTTTCATGCACTTTGGGTGATAGATAGCACTTGCCTCGGAGTCACAATAATGAGCTCCTTCCTGCGGCTAGGTAGCTTTGTGTGTCCACTCATAGCAGTCGATTTCTCGCCAGCAGTCATTAGTGGACACACTGAGCTACCCATGCGCTCTATGTTACCCTACACTGCGTCTTGTTCATACTGCATTTCTGCAGTATGTTAGAGGTATCCATCAACATCATGTAAAAAAAAAAAAGTAATGCTGAAGTACACTGTAGCAGCTCCATTCATTTCTGAATGAGACTGCTACAGTATACACTGTCATCCCTTTTTTGACATGGCGGTCACCTATACTGCAGAAATGCATTATGAATGGGGACTATTCAGGTGGGCAGGCAACCTGATATGGCCTAAGTATGGGTACTGCCCAGCCCGGTACAAACAGTGTGATAAAATAGGGGGTGTATTTCCTCCATTTCAAAAGTGACTTACCAAAATGATATCCCACAAATAAAAAATTTGTGGAAAAAAAAGCAAATTGCTATTTTTTTCCACTGACTTTGAAATAATTCTAGCCACACAATAAGGGCTCAACATACTTACTTTTGCCCTAGGTGAATACTTTACTTTAGTGGGGGTGCGGTATTGTTCTGACAGCTAGAATGCTTTGCAAGATGAAGTGCAGCCTATAATTTGTATAATGATGTCCTGAAAGCCAAATAGCGCTCCTCTCCTTTTGGGTCTCACCATGTGGCCATGCAACCAAATATGGCCTAAGCAGGGGTATTACCAAACACGGGCCGAGCAGCTCAATAAAATATAGGCTGCATTTCTTTCAATATCAGAAGCGATGTACAAAAAATATGCCCCACAAATGATGCATTTGTGAAAAAAGCTAATTTCGAATTTTTAAAACTGACAAAAAAAACCAAAAAAAACAGCGTAATAAAATATGGGGCGCATTTTCTACTTTTCAGATGCAATGTACAAAAAAATATGTCCCACAAATGCATATGTGAAAAAAAAGAAAATTTAATTTTTTTCCACTGACTTTGTAACCATTCCAGCCACACAAAAAAGACTTAAAGAACTCATTTTTGTTCTAGGTGAATACTTTAGGGGGTGTATGTTCCAAAATGGGGTCACTTGTGGGGGTTCTGTATGGTTCTGGCAGCTAAAACCCTTTGCAGACATGAAGTGCGGCCTATAATCCATTCAGCCTAAAATGATGCCCTGAAAGCCAAATGGCGCTCCTCTCCTTCTGGGTCCTACCACACGGCCAAGGAACCAAACATGGCCTAAGCAGGGGTATTTCCAAACACGGGCCGAGCAGCTCAATAAAATATAGGGTGCATTTCTTTCAATATCAGAAGCGATGTACAAAAAATATGTCCCACAAATGATGAGACATAAGGTTGGGATATGAGGTTGGGATATGAGGATGGGATTTAAAGACGGTATATGAGGTCAGGATATGAAGACGGGATATGAGGACGGCACATGAGGTCGGAATAAGAAGTCGGGATATGAGGACGCGAAATGAGGTTGAGATAGGAGGTCAGGATATGAGGATGGGATATGAGGTTGAGATATGAGGACGGAATATGAGGACGGGATATGAGGTCAGGATATGAGGACGGGATATGAGGTTGAGATATGAGGACGGAATATGAGGACAGGATAGGAGGTCGAGATAGGAGGTCGGGATATGAGGATGGGATATGAGGACGGGATAGGAGGTCGGGATAGTAGGTCGAGATATGAAGTCGGGATATGAGGACAGGATTCGAGATCGAGATAGGAGGATGGGATAGGAGGTCGGGATATGAGGATGGGATATAAGGTCGAGATAGGAGGTTGTGATATGAGGATGGGATAGGAGGACGGGATATGAGGTCAAGATATGAGGACGGTATAGGAGGTCAGGATATGAGGTCGGGATATGAGGTTGAGATATGAAGACAGGAAATGGGGTTAGGATATGACAATAATATATGAGGACGGGATTTGAAGTCAAAAGCTTCCTCCTTTGTTGATTTTCCTCCCCCAACAAGGTTTAGGAAGGAAAAACCGTGCAACGCTGGGTACTCAGCTAATATATATATATATATATATATATATATATATATATATATATATACACACACACAGTATATGAAGTTAAATGGCAATCATGTGTACCACCAACCTCCACTTAATTCCTTACAAGAGGGTAAGCCAGTGATGCTCAATGCTTCCCTGGCTTACTGTTAATAGATTCCATAAGCAAAATGTTCTGCGCCCAATCTAGGGAATGTTTTCCCTGCACATTGATAAGCCAGCAATGTTTTACTTATTCACAGAAGTAAGCCAATGATGTTTTACTTCTGGCTTACTATTTCTGCTTACTGTAACAGGGTTTCCTGCACCACGCAACTTAACTCACTGGGTAAAATGTTCTCCAATTGGCCCAGTGAGTATTTACTGAGCAGGAAGCATACAACATATAGCCACTAGTGTTGAGCGGCATAGGCCATATTCGAATTCGCAAATATTCGCGAATATATGGACGAATATTCGTCATATATTCGCGAATATTCGCATATTCGTTATATTCTCGTTTTATTTTCGCATATGCGAACATTCGCGTATGCGAAAATTAACATAAGTGAATATTGGCATATACAAAATAAACACGCGCGAAAATTAGCATATGCGAATTTTCGCATATGCGAATTTTCGCACGCCAGTCTCACACAGTAGTATTACAGCCTTCTTTACACCACACAAGCTGGAAGAAGAGAGGGGTGATCACTGTGATGTGAACTGTGAAGAAAAAAAAAATTAAAAATGAAAAAAAAAACGAATATTCGTAATTACGAATATATAGCGCTATATTCGCGAAATTCGCGAATTCGCGAATATGCGATATTCGCGAATAATATTCGAATTGCGAATATTCGCGAGCAACACTAATAGCCACAGGATTTCCAGCTCAGGTGCAAAATATGCGCCACAAACTTGTGCACCTTCTACTCTTGAAGAGGAAATTACATAGGGAGCATGGTCTCCTGTCATTTTGACAAGAACTCTCGCTCTTATACAATAAACAGGGATGCTGGTGCTAATATTGCCATTACTGTATGGAGGTATGTTGCAATGCTATGCTATACAATGTTTTACACTGCATGGGCTGGGGCTCTGCATGGAGTATAGCATTTAAAGGGCTACTTCGGTGATAACCTTTTTTCTTTTAAATCAACTGGTGCCAGAAAGTTAAACAGATTTGTAAATTACTTCTATTAAAAAATCTTAATCGTTCCTGTACTTATTAGCTGCTGAAAACTACAGAGGAAATTATTTTCTTTTTGGAATTCTCTCTGATGACATCACGACCACAGTGCTCTTTGCTGATGTCATTATAATAATAAGTCTTTATTTATTGTTGTCCTTAGTGGGATTTGAACCCAAGGCCCCAGCACTGCAAGGCAGCAGTGCTAACCACTGAACGACCATGCTGCCCTTAGCATACATCTGCTATGCACGGTTGCTAAAATGGACAGAGATGTCAGCAGAGAGCACTGTGCTCGTGATGTCATCAGTGTTCCAAAAAGAAAGGAATTTCCTCTGTAGCATTCAGCAGCTAATAAGTACTGGAAGGATTAAGATTTTTTAACAGAAGTAATTTACAAATATGTTTAACTTTCTGGCACCAGTTGATTTAAAAGAAAAAAGGTTTTCCCCAGAGTACCCCTTTAATGGTAAGAATTGGCCATAACATTTTTTTTTGCTGGTCATTTTTAACAAAACCTCCTGAAACAAATCTTGGTTTTCGCTTGCCACTAGTGCCTACACTTTTATATACAGATGAAAAATAGGTAGATCAATATATATCCATCAATGGATGGCAAAAGAACACTCATTTGGCACCTGTCTTGTAAAGGAGACCTTGTACAAACATTTGGCATGTAGCTTTACCAACACATGTGCTTAAAGGGGTACTCCGCTGGAAAACATTATTATTTTATTTTTTTTAAATCAACTGGTGCCAAAAAGTTAAACGTACGTTTCGCTTGTGATTAGTCAGGGCTGGAAAGAACAAGAGAAACATATGTTGGGTTTGGAGGTGGTAGGTAGGCAGTGCATGGCAGGATGGTCTGATTTTGTCTTTGTACAACTCATGTGTTTGTATTTTCGGTACTATACTCTTTTTTTGTCATGCTTCGGTCCACTGTTTGCTTATATCAGCCTTGTGGGTGCCTTTCAATCCTCTCTCTGGTATTGTGATGTTACTCTTGCCATACTTACAATATCTGTAATTCCCTGGATTCCATGTGGCTGTATCTACCATACCCCCTGCACTTTTTCTGTAGTTGTTAATGTTGTGCCTTGTTTTTATATTTCCTTTACATTTTAAATGTATGTCAAAATTGGCATATATGTTCAATAAAGTGTTACCCTTTTCCCATTACTGGTTTTCTTTGGTTGGTGGGTATATATTTTGAGCAAACCAGTGGTGGCTATTCTTATACAGTGAACCCCCGACCTACGATGGCCCCGACATACGATCATTTCAGCATACAATCACTCTCAGAGGCCATCGCATGTTGAAGGCAGCATCAACATACGATGCTTTTGTATGTCGGGGCGATCGCTTAAACGGCTATCCGGCAGCGCAGACTGCTTCAGCTGCCACCGGATAGCCGTTTACGGTGCCCCGTGTGGTCTGCTGACGATCACTTACCTGTCCTCGGGGCTCCGGCGCGTCCTCTTCGGGATCCCCTGCATCGTCGGGGCTCTCCATCGTCGTCATCACGTCGCTGTACACGCCGTCCCGTCATCCAATAGGAGCGGCGTGTGTAGCGACGTGATGGCGGCGACGGAGAGCGAGGATGCTAGGGAAGCAGAGGCCTAACCGGAGTGTCGGGGACACACCGGGGACGCGGCGACAGCGACAGAAGGCGACATCCAGGGAAGCGGTGACGAGCGGTGATGGTCCGGATCGGTTGGGACACGTGAGTATAACCTCCAATACCAGTGGTCTTCAACCGGCGGACCTCCAGATTTTGCAAAACTACAACTCCCTGCATGCCCGGACAGCCGTTGGCTGTCCGAGCATGCTGGGTGTTGTAGTTTTGCATCATCTGGAGGTCTGCAGGTTGTAGACCACTGTCCTATACTTTACATTGCACGGATCCCTCAACATACGATGGTTTCAACAAACGATGGTCCATTTGGAACGGATTATCATCGTATGTTGAGGAACCACTGTATGGCCAGGCTTTCTTGTGGGTGATATAAAGTACCAAGAGTACCAAAGGTCCAAAAGTATGCAAGTACCCGATATGCACATTGCAGTTCTGTAACTTCTAGAAATTCTGTACTGCCGGTCGGTCTGCATTCATCTTTTTGTCTACTACATAAGGTACGTTGGCAATGTTGCGCATTTGCAAATGATCCTTTGCACCTCCATCTGCTGGAGAGTTAAGCCACAATTTTATTGTAAATGATCAGGAGGCATGTTTTGTGCATTACATAATGAGGTTCCACACAAGAGCACCTCCGTGTTTGTATCTACCCAGTTTATTTGTCTTCCTGTCATTAGGATCTGTTTTTTCTGGCACGAGGCTTTGAAGGGAAGATAATGTTTGTTTGACCATCTGGAAAAGCTCAGACAACTGCAGAAAAGGTTGTATCGCTATGTTTTCCAAGTCGTATAATCAGATTAGGGGGGAAAAGAAATATACTGATCTATTACCGGAACTTCCCATTTACCTTAATGCACATTCTCATTCTGTAGTCACACTGTAAAACAAATTTTGGCAGGAAAGGAAATAAATTACATTCGTTCCTGCCACTCGGGGAATAATTTGTGTTTAATTTAGAAAAGGTAATATTTGCTAATATATTGAATTTTAATTAACATTTTTTAGTTATTTGGCAGCTTTTGTTCTCAGGGTTTCTTTTCCCATTCTCTTTAGTGTACAACACACTATATTTTGTTTATTATTTGTTTTGTTTATTTATTTCATTATTTGTTTACTTTTTTTGTTACCTTTGTAAAATATTGTGGAAAAGTATCCCAGTATTCTCGTAAAATTTTAAAGAGGATCTGTCATTTAACACGGCTTTTGTTAAAGGGGTTTTCCAGGAAAAAACTTTTATATATATATATATATATATATATATATATATATATATATATATATCAACTGGCTCCAGAAAGTTAAACAGATTTGTAAATTACTTCTATTAAACTTATGAGCTGCTGAAGTTGAGTTCTTCTTTTCTGTCTAAGTGCTCTCTGATGACACATGTCTCAGGAACCGCCCAGTTTAGAAGCAAATCCCCATAGCAAACCTTTTCAACTCTGTGCAGTTCCCGAGACAAGCAGAGATGTCAGCAGAGAGTACTGTTGCCAGACAGAAAACAACAACTCAACTTCAGCAGCTGATAATTATTGAAAGGATTAAGATTTTTTAATAGAAGTAATTTACAAATCTGTTTAACTTTCTGAAGCCAGTTGATATAAAAAAAGTTTTTCCTGAAATACCCCTTTAAATGGGCTTTCCAAAGACATCTTATCCCCTATCTGGGACCCCCCACGATCTCCATGCAGCACCTACATTCCCCCATTCCCCCTCCAATCTCACACCCCCTCCCATAGACATGAATGGAGGGGGCGTGTCATGACATCATGTCCTTAGGATAGGGGATAAGCTGTATTTGGCCGGAATATCCTTTTAACCCCTTAGTGATGCAGCTTTTTTTTTTTTTTTTGCGTTTGTATTTTTTCCTCCTTGACTTCTAAGAGCCATATGAAGGCAATTTCTTATTTTCTATAGAAAAATTGACTCTGTTTGTATTGACTTCTACCTTTTTAACCATAGAATGTACCTTTAAAAAGTAATAAGATTATTTTAAATAAAATTGAAAACAAAAATTGGGAGATTTAAATCTTTAAGCTATTCACTATGCAGTAAAATTGACCCCTATATATTTTTTTACTTTTCTGTTTACTGCTAAACTGGTAATAATTTTTGCACCATAATCTGAAGTTTATTTGAATAAATACGATAAGACTTTGTGATTACGTTATTTTCTATGTGAGGTGACCAAAGAACCACAATTCCGACATTTTATATTTATTTTATATTTACGTCATTCACCGTGTGGTTTCATTAACATTGTATTTTAATAGTTCAGACTTTCTGCAACTGGCAATATCAAATATCTTTATGGGATTTTTTTTGCTTGCTTTTTGAAAAATTTAGCCTTTGGCTGTCCAAGCATGCTGGGAGTTGTAGGTTTGCAACAGCTGAAGGCACTATGGTTGGGAAACCCTCCTCTAGCCCAGCTCAAAGGGAAAGGGAGCTTTTTACTTTTACTTACCAACCTTATTCCAGTCTGTAACATTCTTCTTGTGTAGATCCACCTCTAGTGACCTCATCACTAAAGGTTGGGCTACAGAAGAAGAGACGCATAGCTCTCAGCCCAACAAGATGTTGCAGTGAACAAAAGTGCAAGTATAATTTTTTTATTGCTAGTTGCGGTAAACATGTTCAAGGCAAATCGAACACTTTCTGAAAGTTTGGCAAGCCAAACTTTTGTATAATTAACTTATCTCTAGCTATAGCACTTTATGATGCTATTATGAGTTACTGTAGGGTATGGTTCTTTATACATTGCATGTCAGCATATTAGTGCGGAGGTAGAGAATAAAATACAAAGTTTTGCAGTAGGCCTTATTCAAGGAAAGGGGAGGCCTTCGCAAAAGTATAGATTTGTAGTAACAATCTCTGACTTTGCTGGTTGCCACTAATAATTTAGGTGGAAAACCACATTAGGGCTCATTCACACCACGATTTGGGCATATGGCAGCCGGCGGGAGAATTTATAAACCGGCTGCTGCCATATTCCTGCTAGACCTGTGCCGCACCCAATTCATTTAGATGAGCCCGACAGAGTTAGCTCGTGACTTTGATCGGCTCATTTTTCCACCGTATCAGTTCTTGTTGCCGGACTGGAACCTCAGGAGACCATGGTGTTCAGTCGGGCAACAAAAACTGATACTGTCCAAAAATGAGCCGACCAGAGTCACTACCTTTCTCCATCAAGATCATAAATGTTGTGCTGCACGAGTCTGACGCAGATATGGCACCAGATTAGGCTGCCCTATGCCCAAATCGTGGTGTGAATGCACCTTTATCTAGGATTACCCATGAGTTTATATTTCCAAGTTTTGAGCAAAAACTTGGCCACAAGTCGCACCATTCACTGTAAATTACTGTATTTTAATTGTTAATTTCCGCAATTACTTTGCGCCATTAGTTTGCATATTAACACTGTAATTTTATTTACACCAGACGACCGTAACTAATTACAGAATGGGGCCAGTAATGAGATTCGCCTTATAAACTGGCTGCCGGCCTTTAAACATTTTGTAAGGTGGATGTTTAACAAGTGTTGGAAAAATCTGCAATTAGGGAATCAATGGCTTCTGTAGATTACATTCTCACTCCATCACTTTTTCCTTCTTTCATTTGTACAGTACACAGTCTAAAGGATAAATTCCAATATTGCCTTCACCCATCAGTGCTCCCTGAAATTAGGGGAGTGGAGAGGAAATGGTGAAGATAAGAAAATTAATGGTTTAGAGATTTAACTTTTAAAAAGTGAAAGTCTAGGGGGAAAAAAACTAAAAGAATTTGTTAAACTGACAGGATGTCTCTACAAAAAAATAGAAATATTGGTACATATATGTATGCAAATGAATACCCATTTAACATGTTGTAGCTGGTAAGGGCATGCATACCATAGAGGGAGCTCATTTTGTTGCCATGGGGCCCCTGGAGTCATCACAGATGGTTTGCTATGGGGATTTGCTTCTAAACTGGGCGGTTCCCAAGACATGTGTCATCAGAGAGCACTTAGACAGAAAATAACAACTTGACTTCAGCAGCTCATAAGTAATGAAAGGATTAAGATTTTTTAATAGAAGTAATTTACAAATCTGTTTAACTTTCTAGAGGCAGTTGATATATAAATTTTTTTTTTCCTGGATAACCCCTTTAAGGTAGTTCAGAAGTGCGTTTACTATGACGGATAATAGTTTTATTATACTGTACTGTATTCTGTTCTTGTGTACCATGTTTTATATGATTGCAGTGTCCCAGTACAGATCCTGCTCCAAGGAACAAGTCGGTTGTTGATGTAGTATGATTGCTGTTTCATTACAATGTGGCATCTACATTGCAGTGCATTTTTGCCTTTTACATGTGTTCATGTAGTAAGATAATGCCTTATGCTGCCATCTAGTGATGGATGTATATGCTGGCACAAAGAGAGGTCCCATGCCACACCTGGCTCCATAGCCCATTTCTTATTACACATTAAAAACATTTTCCTAAAGGGGACTATTAATAGCAATTACTTGGTCACTGTTATTGTTCAGTGCTATGCATTGGCATAGAACTGATCAGTGATATCGTTAATCTATGTGTACAGTCTGCAAGACGGCAGACCATGCAAGTGGATCGCAGCAGAGAGGCTTGCAGCAGGTGAAGGGACCTCTGGCTGCAATCTTCACTCATCGGACCCCTGCAATCGTGCGGGTCCCATAAGTATCACTAAACACAACAACTGCTTTAGATACCATGATCAGTACTGCAGATCCTGCTGAGATTTAGGCATCCCCTGCAGTTTACATATTTCTTTTTACTCTGCTGTCCCTGAATTGTCACAAACTAAGCACTTTTGCAAGAAAAAAAAAGTCCTACAAGCACAATCTTCACATTTGGCATATGTATTATCCTTACCTTACAAAACATATCTAACGGAACTTACAAAACCCACAAATTCCCCCACAGTCTATTGTATTTACATAGATACACGCAGTCTTACTATAGATCCCTGAAAAACAGCAGCTTTGTTTAAAGGAACATTATATCTAAAAATGCAGAATAAAACAAGCCATAGGAGATCATTTTCAATCTGCAGAATTTTCGATTTAAGACAAGTCTTTTTTTAAATTTTTTTTTAGGCAATGTGTTCAAGTAACTATATGGTAGTATGTAGTTTATATGGTCTTTTCTAGTAAGATGTTTTTTTTTTGCTATATTTTTTTGTAAGGTCATGTTCACACAGTGCATTTTCGGCCAAAAAATTACGTACAATTCCAGTCGGAAATTTTGTGAATCTGACATTATTTTTTGTCAATTCTTGAAGCAGAAAATAATCCTCATCAGGACCTTCCATTGAGATAAATGGGGCTTTGATTTCACAAGGATTCCGGGAAGAATTTGAGGCAGAATCTAGAGAAATCCTGCTGGAATCTACCACAATTTACCTAGTGTGCATTGGTTTCCTCATGAAAAAGTAGGGGATTTAGGCTAGGTTCAGACTACGGAATTTACGACTGTCTGCCTGCAAAATTTTCCGCGACAATTATCCGCCTCCAAAGGCGTTTATCAGTTTCATGCGTAATTTTGTAATTTGGAGTAATCCAAATCCGCCTTAAATTTCCGCTTCAATTACAAGCAGAAAACAGTGGGAGTGCTAAGAGCCAAGTTCAGCCCCTTTTGGACCATGTGATCACATGACCCAAACCAGGTCAGTCAATTTTTTCAATGTGGACTAGTCCAAGAACCAGTGGGCTGATCAATCTTTCAATCTGCCTACATTCCACATTTGAACAAAAATCCGCCGGGAAATGAGAGTCCCATTGAAGTCAATGGAATTCTGCTGCGGAAATCCGTCTGAAGAAAGAGCACCTCCTTTCTTCATGCGGAAATTTTCTAGCGGAAATTAGACACGCAAATTCTGAGTGAAAAAATCCGAAGTATGAACAGGTGCACGGTAATCCCATTGACTCGCATGTACTTTTTAGCAAGCAGAATTTCAGACTGAAAATTTTAAACGCAATTTCTGACGGAAATTCCGTAGTCTGAACCTAGCCTTAATCTAGTAAATTCCTCAAGGAATATCTTCAGTGTGCAGGAGCCCTTGATGAACTCTTGTCTTTTTTCAACCTTATGATTTTAGGATATATATATATATATATATATATATATATATATATATATATATATATATATCTGTATAATTATGTAACTATGTATTCTATTAAAGGGGTACTCCGGTGCTCCAACATTCTGAAATGTTCAGAACGCTAGGAGCCACAGGCCGTGATCTGTGGACACATTCCCTCCCATAGACATGAATGGAGGGAGCATGGCGTGACATCACAAGGAGGCGTGGTCGCGACACAAGGGGGCGTGAAGACGGCTGCAGGAACGCCAGAGCAGCGGGACGCCCCACGATTAGACATCTTATCCCCTATGGACAATGTGTTGATATTGAATGCACATGCTTTATGTATATATATATATATATATATATATATATATATATATATATACACACACAACAAAGCGTGGAGACAGCACACCAGAGTAGACAGCAGTAGGTGGGTGCAGACCAAGATGAACAGTCCCAGTCGCAGACTGTATAATAGATATCCAAAGTCGGTTTTAAGCAGTACAAAAAGCTCCAATAATATTGCTATGTGTTTCTGATCTTTGTTTTTTTTTTTTTTGTATTTTTATTTCTTTTTTGAACCATGTTCACACTTCATAGTATTGTTTGGTGTCTTTTGATGCATACTAATATTTTCTTAGGGGTTAATCCTGGCAGAGTTTAGCAGTATCCAGGTATATATTGATTTGTGGGTTGATCTACACAGCTAATGTTTGTATATATTCAGAGTCAGAGATAGCTATGCCTTGAAAAAGACTTTATGAAACACATTGGTTTTTATCCATTTTCTAGTCCATCTGGACCATTTTTTAAGGATGACTTAATAAAGTATCGATATTTTATATTTCTGTTGGAGTGCCGGAGTCTTTTCCTGGATTTCTTTCACTATGGAGAAGTGGCCATCAGGGCACACATCGTATTAAAAAAATAAACTACTACAGTAATTTCAAAACTGGAATTCCAACAATGCAACTTTTAACATGACTTACTGCAGTTTTTTTGGTTGGATTTTTACAAAGAATGCACTTAGCCTTAAATTATTTATTGTACACATTGGGCCTCATTTGTCTTTGTGGGTTTTTTGTTTCCAACAGGTATTTTTTCCATGATATTTACTATTGTATCTTGTATATTGTGATTTTCCCTATGTTTTGCTCTTTTGAAACCTGCTCTGTGCTGTCTGGATAATGGAAACATTAGTACATTTGTTGGTTTCTTTTGAAAATGAATAACATTTTTTTTTTTTTAAACATGCTTCTTTTCCCTGATGACAAAGCGTAGAGTTAGTAGGGTTTTTTGTACTTTTAATCAGAAATTCTGGCGCACGGCACATGCGACACAAAAAACCCTACATAATCTGCTCAGAAAAGCCTTAGTAAATGAAGTCTGGTTTGGAGAATATATATATATATATATATATATATATATATATATATATATATATGTGTATATATATATATATATATATATATATATATATATACAGTGGTCCCTCAACATACGATAGTAATTTGTTCCAAACGACCCATCGTTTGTCGAATCCATCGTATGTTGAGGGATCCGTGCAATGTAAAGTATAGGAAGCTGTACTCACCTGTCCCCGCCACTCCGGACCAGGTCCTCACCGCTCCCGATGCTGTGTCAGGGGCTCCCGATGCTGTCCCGCTGCTCCGGTGTCTTCTTCGCGATCCTCCGGCTTCTTCCGCATCTTCTGCAGGGTCCGGGCCTCGCTTTCTGGTGACGTTATTATGCTGCTGCGCCGGCACGGCGAGCGTAGTGACGTAATAACGACGCCGGAAAGAGAGGCCCGAACCCTGGAGAAGATGCAGAAGATGCCGGAGGAGCGTGAAGTTGACCCGGAGCAGCGGGAATAGGTAGGCGAACCTGCCCGGGATGCTTAACCTCTTCAGGACCCATGACGTATGCATACGTCTTCACACCCTGGGTCTTAAGGACCCATGACGTATGCATACGTCATGTCTTTTCCTGGTCTCCGCCGCTCACCCGGTGGAGATCGGAAGCGGATCCCTGCTGAAATCCTTCAGCAGGGATCCAGGGCAAACGCCGAGGGGGGCCATGTATGCCCCCCATGTCGGCGATCGCCGCAAATCGCAAGGGAAATCGCCCTTGCGATCTGCGGCGATACCGGGCTGATCGGGTCTCTGGGACCCGACCGCCTGGTAATTTTGCATGATCCCGGCTGTCACAGACAGCCAGGACCATGCTAATGTATAGGAGCGAGGTGGCAAGCCTGCCACCTCCTCCGATCCCCTGCGATCCGTCGGTTAACTAACCGACCAATCGCAAGGGGGGGGGGGCGGTTACTTCCTCCCGTCCTGCCCGGCCCATGAAAGTCCGGAGAGGACGGGAGGAAGACCGGAGGACGCGGCGGGGGACGGGGGAGTGCTGGGGACCGGCCCCGGTACTTACCTCGTCCCTGAAGACCCGGACCCGGCGAGGAAGATGGCGGCGGCGACAGGTGAGTAGATCTTCAGCCGCGGTCGGGCCCTTTACAGCAATGCACGTCGCCGTAAAGCGACATGCATTGCTGTAATAGGACCCTGTAAACTACAACTCCCAGCATGCCCAGACAGCCCTTGGCGCCTGGGCATGCTGGGAGTTGCAGTTTTGCAACATCTGGAGGTCCACAGTTTGGAGACCACTGTGCCCTTCCAGATGTTGCAAAACTACACATTCTCAGCATGCCCTTACTGTCCAGGCATGCTGGGAGTTGTAGTTCTGTAACATCTGGCCCTTCAGATGTTGCAGAACTACAACTCCCAGCATGCCTGGACAGCTTTGGCATACTGGGAGTTGTAGTTTTGCAACATCTGGAAGGGCACAGATTGGGAACCACTGTATTAGTGGTCTGCAAACTGTAGTCCTCCAGATGTTGCAAACTACAACTCCAAGCATGCTGGGAGTTGTAGTTCGGCAACATCTGGCTCTAAAGATGTTGCCGAACTACTACTCCCAGCATGCCTGAGAATGTTTGGGAGTTGTGGTTTTGCAACAACAGGAGGCACACTGGTTGGGAAACATTGTCTGTTTCCTAACTCAGTGTTTCCCAACCCGTGTGCCTCCAGCTGTTGCAAAACTATAACTACCAGCATGCACTGATAGACTGTGCATGCTGGGAGTTGTAGTTTTGCAACAGCTGGAGGTCCCCCCCTTGTGAATGTACAGGGTACATTCACATGGGCAGGGGGCTTACAGCGAGTATCAGGCTGCAGTTTGCGATGCAGCTAATTTTGCGCGGCAGCTCAAACTCGCAGCGGGAAAATCGCTGTAACCCCCCCCCTGCCCATGTGACTGTACCCTAAAAACACTACACTACACTAACACAAAATAAAATAAAAAGTAAAAAACAGTACATATACACATACCCCTACACAGCCCCCCTCCCCAATAAAAATGAAAAACGTCTGGTACGCCACTGTTTTCAAAATGGAGCCTCCAGCTGTTGCAAAACAACAACTCCCAGTATTGCCGGACAGCCGTTGACTGTCCAAGCATGCTGGGAGTTTTGCAACAGCTGGAGGCACCCTGTTTGGGAATCACTGGCGTAGAATACCCCTATGTCCACCCCAATGCAAATCCCTAATTCAGGCCTCAAATGCACATGGCGCTCTCACTTTGGAGCCCTGTCGTATTTCAAGGCAACAGTTTAGGGTCACATATGGGGTATCCCCGTACTCGGCAGAAATTGCCTAACAAATTTTGGGGGGCTTTTTCTCCTTTCACCCCTTATGAAAAGGTGAAATTGTGGTCTACACCAGCATGTTAGTGTAAAAAAATAATTTTTTTACACTAACATGCTGGTGTTGTCCTATACTTTTCATTTTGACAAGAGGTAAAAGGGAAAAAAGCCCCCCACAATTTGTAATGCAACTTCTCCCAACTACGGAGATACCCCATATGTGGGCGCAAAGTGCTCTGGGGGCGCACAACAAGGCTCAGAAGGGAGAGTGCACCATGTACATTTGAGGTGATTTGCACAAGGGTGGCTGATTGTTACAGCGGTTTTGACAAACGCAAAAAAAAAAACCACATGTGACCCCATTTCGGAAACTACACCCCTCACGGAATGTAATGAGGGGTGCAGTAAGAATTTACACCCCACTGGTGTCTGACAGATCTTTGGAACAGTGGGCTGCGCAAATTAAAAATTTTGTACAGCCCACTGTTCCAAAGATCTGACAGACACCAGTGGGGGGTAAATGCTCACTGTACCCCTTGTTACGTTCCTCAAGGGGTCTAGTTTCCAAAATGGTATGCCATGTGGGTGTTATTTTGCTGTCCTGGCACCATAGGGGCTTCCTAAATGCGACATGCCCCCCGAGCAAAATTTGCTCTCAAAAAGCCAAATATGACTCCTTCTCTTCTGAGCATTGTAGTTTGCCCGTAGTGCGCTTCAGGTCAACTTATGGGGTACCTCCATACTCGGAAGAGATGGTGTTACAAATTTTGGGGGGTATTTTCTGCTATTAACCCTTGCAAAAATGTGAAATTTGAGGGGGAAACACACATTTTAGTGAAAATTTTTTAATTTTTTTTACGTATGCAAAAGTCGTGAAACCCCTGTGGGGTATTAAGGCTCACTTTATTCCTTATTACGTTCCTCAAGGGGTGTAGTTTCCAAAATGGTATGGCATGTGGGTATTTTTTGTTGTCCTGGCACCATAGGGGCTTCCTAAATGCGACATGCCCACGAGCAAAATTTGCTCTCAAAAAGCCAAATATGACTCCTTCTCTTCTGAGCATTGTAGTTCGCCCATAGTGCACCTCATGTCAACTTATGGGGTACCTCCATACTCAGAAGAGATGGGGTTACAAATTTTGGGGGCTATTTTCTGCTATTAACCCTTGCAAAAATGTGAAATTTGGGGGGAAGCACACATTTTATTGAATTTTTTTTTTAAATTTTTTACATATGCAAAAGTCGTGAAACACCTGTGGGGTATTAAGGCTCACTTTATTCCTTGTTACGTTCCTCAAGGGGTCTAGTTTCCAAAATGGTATGCCATGTGTTTTTTTTTTTGCTGTTCTGGCACCATAGGGGCTTCCTAAATGCAACATGCCCCCCAAAAACCATTTCAGAAAAACGTACGCTCCAAAATCCCCTTGTCGCTCCTTCCCTTCTGAGCCCTCTACTGCGCCCGCCGAACACTTTACATAGACATATGAGGTATGTGCTTAGTCGAGAGAAATTGGACTACATTTTCTCCTTTTACCCCTTGTAAAAATTCAAAAATTGGGTCTACAAGAACATGCGAGTGTAAAAAATGGAAATTGTGAATTTTCTCCTTCACTTTGCTGCTATTCCTGTGAAACACCTAAAGGGTTAAAATGCTGATTGAATGTCATTTTGAATATTTTGGGGGGTGCAGTTTTTATAATGGGGTCATTTGTGGGGTATTTCTAAGATGAAGACCCTTCAAATCCACTTCAAACCTGAACTGGTCCCTGAAAAATTGTGATTTTGGAAATTTTGTGAAAAATTGGAAAATTGCTGCTGAACTTTGAAGCCCTCTGGTGTCTTCCAAAAGTAAAAACTCGTCAATTTTATGATGCAAATATAAAGTAGACATATTGTATATGTGAATAAAATAAAATAATATTTGGAATATCCATTTTCATTACAAGCAGAGAGCTTCAAAGTTAGAAAAATGCAAAATTTTCAAATTTTTCATCAAATTTTGGGATTTTTCACCAAGAAAGGATGCAAGTTACCACAAAATTTTACCACTAAGTTAAAGTAGAATATGTCACGAAAAAACTATCTCGGAATCAGAATGATAACTAAAAGCATTCCAGAGTTATTAATGTTTAAAGTGACAGTGGTCAGATGTGCAAAAAATGGCCAGGTCCTAAGGTGTAAAATGGCTGGGTCCTTAAGGGGTTAAACTGCTATCCGACAGCGGCTTAAGCATTTTGCGCTGTCGGATAGCAGTTAATGCGATGGCCCCGACATATAAAAGCATCGTATGTTGATTTTATCACATGTCAGGGCCATCGCAGGTCGGGGGGTTACTGTATATATAATTTTTTTTCAACTTTAATTGAATAAAAAAGATTTATTTAAATAAAAATGTTTATTGTATTTTTTATTTCCCCCCCTGTAAACTATTGGAGAGTCATGAGAGCCAGCCATTCTATTTGTTACCTTTATCCATATGCCACAAAATACAGAAGTCCGAGGATAGCCTTGGATTCCTGCATTGTATTTTCACTCTTTTTTCATCACATATTTTGATGCTGGTTTGGACTAGGATTAACCCTATTCCAGAGAGACAATCCATGTATTGGCTTTCTGACAGATTTTCCATGCAAAATGAATGTGAAATCGAGATAAGGAAGTTGATTTGGCCAAAAAAACTGATTTGGTCCAAATTTAAAAAAAACAAATAAAATTTGTTTGGGTCCAAATTTTTTGTTTTGAATTGAGGATGGTGAATGTTGGCACATTTATAGTGGCGTGTATTTTCTACGACACCCACTGCACATAGTATCAACACCCCAAAAAACCCATAGTGTGAATGGGCTCTAATGCCTTAAAAAGGTAACCATAATAAGGGGCCCCTTTAAAGGTCTGTAAAATAAGGATTTCCTAACATGGATTAGAAGTAAAGTACGGTATATTTCTATTAACAGCATAAAAAGCCATTAAAGCCAATTCACACAATGTTCAATAAAAGTTGCTGTATAAGTCTTCCTTACCTTTCTCGCCGACATCCATTCTCACAATGCTTTATTTTGTGTTATTGTGTCATTACAAAGGCGACGCTATATTTCTAGCTTCATTCCAAATTGTTTTATCTGCCTTTTTTTTTCTATGTATCCTTGAACTGGCTCAGATATTTTCCAGTACAAAGGAAAAGGAATAGGAAAAGTTAGAGAATTTAATAGCATCATTCACCTATTCACAGATTCAGAGCACAAAAGTCTCTTTTCTTTTTAATACAGGGTTTTGTTCTTCTGTATAAATATAATCAGGAAAATTGGCGGAGCACTATAGAGACTGTTGTGTTCAGCTGCTCTTCAGTTCTAGAAATAATAATGGCCTATGATGGCCTCTGTAGAAATTGTAGCCATGGATGCAATATGATGAATGGGGAATTGACAAAGATATTAGCCCCAGTGCACGGTCAAAGTCCCTGACCAACCACTATTGCGGTGATTATAGAATATGCAATATACAGTTTAGCATAGATGTTTTTGTTAAAACCAAGGGGCATTGGGGCCAACTTTAGTCATCGACAGTCAATAAATACTCTAATGCCCAAATGATCAGTCTGCTCCTGGTCTCTTTTAATAAACTTTTAGCTAAATTATTGTTTAAAATATAACATTTCTGTTGGCCACGGGGAGCCTCCCTTATTAAGATAATCCCTGCCCACTACTTTTAAATTTCTTAAAAGCTATGAATCCAGCACTGAGGTTGGATATAACACTTACGAGGGTTTTAACAGCTTTTCTGTTATTTCTGTCTCTGTAGTTAACTCCTCCTTTCCCTTTCCCTCTCCATAGACTTCTATGAGCAGATGTAACCTGATTTCTCAGTGATTTGATATGTCTTGGACTTTGGCACTCTTGCAGAATAAATGATGAGTTTAGGGCAGGGGATGGGTGAAAAAGTAGCCTGATAAGTTGAGACAGACTTTTTTTTTTCTATTAAAAAAAGTTACATTACAATGTTTCTTATATCGGTATGTACTATTGGGGTATGCAGTTTGTTAAATATTTTTCAACCTGATCTCTTGACACTTGTTTATTAATGCATCCTCTTTATCCAGGGTCTGGAAATGTGTGAAATCTCAGAGGCCCAGAGGAAGCTTTTCCCCAATTCCGTGATGGTTTGCTACATAAACTAATTTTTTTTTTTTACATTTTTTTATAGCATTAAAACTTTTGCTCAATGATTAAATGCTGACTGCATAGGCTTCATTGTATATTTCAAGTATGGTTCGTTCCGCCATATCCTGGAGAGCTGAATAGAAGCCTGTAGATCCTTTTATCTCGGTGAGCCAGCAGATTTGGCAGCAGTTTATATAATCAAACAATCTCTGTCCTTTGATCTTCCCAGAAAGCCAATCACACCAAGCGGGAAATTTGCGCATTTCTGTACTATATCAAAGGTGGAACATTTCTCAGGGATGCTTGTTCAAATTGAAATCATGTTGCTGGTGACATGATAGTTTTCTGAGTTTCGTATGCACGCTTATATATATATATATTTTTTTTCATATCTATATTCAATATCAAGATCTTAAGCTGGAAAAATTGCGATGATAACAAAAAATTTTCACGCTGTTTTTTAAAGGAAATGTTTTAAATTTTTATGAATCAGAGAAGAGAATTGCAAAGTTGTTAAAGATGTCTACAAAGTTTTGGAAATAAAAACGTACAAACTTTGGATTGGTTAAGTGGATCAAAATTATACAAATCTTACTATAAGTGACTGCAGTGAAAAAATAACTAATGCTTCACGGGGGCTCAAAATATTTAAAGGGGATGCTTAAAATAAAAACATTTTGGATACTTTCCTCAACAAAGTAAAGTTTTGGAGCTCAAGGTCACAGATACTGGAGATTAGTATATGATATTTATTTAGCAGGCAATGGCCCTCATTTGCTATTGGAAACCCGACATGTTTTGTCAGGTTGTGCACCAGATTCTGTCGCAATGCACCAGAAATTCTGTCTGTGCCAGATGTTGCGCCAGAATTTGCGCCAGAATTGAAAAACCCCAACTAACTCTTCATTTTGCTAAGAAAACTCGTAAAAAGGGGTGTGGTCGCGGTTGAAAGGGGGGGGGGGTCTAGAAAAAGGGGCGTGTTCCCGACATTTTCACAAAAACCCAACATGTTTACTAAGGTTCCCACATAAAATGTGGTGGATTTAAGCTGAGGAAAACCCTACAGATCAGAGTATGTGTAAAAAAAGCAAAAGGTAGGGAAAGTGGAAAATGTAGGGAAACCTTAGTAAATACTGTGGAAAATAAATTGTAGGGAATTAAAACCCACAAAGAAAACTACACAACACTCTTAGTAAATAAGGGCCAATGTTGCAATACATAGAATAAAATAATAAAACAAATATAATAAAATATGGGTAATAAAATGAACTAAAATGACCTGCGGTACACAGGGCTCTTGTGTGCCGCTCCGGTCAGTTAATACGATACATATAAACAGTATATACTAGGTGAACCACAGAACAGGATAAGATAATTGTAATAATATACTTAAATATCTGAAAATCAGGGTTGCAACAGGTTGTGACTTTGGGGATCAGTTCTTGCACGTTGGCTATAGTTACTGCCACCTATTAAAAAGTCACAATGGATTTGTCTATAATCAGGTTGGTAAGTTTGACACTGTAAAGTCACACTCACCGGTCCGGACGCGCTGGGGATGGTAGACTTCAATGAGAGTATCTCGGTATAATATACCGCTCACCTTATTAGTAAATAGTTAAAGGGGTATTCCAGGCAAAAAAAATAATTATATATATATCAACTGGCTCCGGAAAGTTAAACAGATTTGTAAATTACTTCTATTAAAAAATATTATTCCTTCCAATAGTTATTAGATTCTGAAGTTTTCTGTCTAACTGTTCAATGATGATGTCACGGGAGCTGTGCATGATGGGAGAATATCCCTTGCATGATGGGAGAATATCCCCATAGGAGCTGGACAGCTCCCGGGACGTGAGTCATCAGAGAGCAGTTAGACAGAAAACAGCAACTCAACTTCAGAAGCTAATAACTATTTGAAGGATTAAGATTTTTTTAATAGAAGTAATTTACAAATCTGTTTAACTTTCCGGAGCCAGTTGATATATAAAAAAAAGTTTTTGCCTGGACAACCCCTTTAAATGAAGTGCTGGTCTTTGTCCGCACAAATCGGCTCCCACATATATGGAACAGCTGGACGCGTCCCATAGAGGAGACGTCCGAGTCTCCCGCAGCGCTGTCTCCAGCATAGGAGAGCCGATTTGTGTGGACAAAGACCAGCACTTTAGTTAACTTTTTACTAATAAGGTGAGCTATATGTAATCCCGAGATACTCTCATTAAACACTACCATCCCCAGCGCGTCCGTACTGGTGAGTGTGACTTTACACAGTGTCAAACTTACCAACCTGATTATAGACAAATCCAATGTGACTTTTTAATAGGTGGCAGTAACTATAGCCAACGTGCAAGAACTGATCCCCAAAGTCACAACCTGTTGCAACCCTGATTTTCAGATATTTAATATATTATTACAATCATCTTATCCTGTTCTGTGGTTCACCTAGTATATACTGTTTATATGTATCATATTAACTGACCGGAGCGGCACACAAGGGCCCTGTGTACCGCAGGTCATTTTAGTTAATTTTATTACCCATATTTTATTATATATGTTTTATTCTTTTATTCCATATTTTGCAGTATTATATAGAGTTGAGCGATTTTTTGGAAAAATTTGATTCGGCCAATTCGCCGAATTTCCCGAAAAAATTTGGTTTGGTCCGAATGACCACCTGGATGACCTGAAGCACCGTACCCGGCCAGCTTTTAAGTTGTAATTTCTCTGGTGCACTTAAAGGGGTACTCCGGTGGAAAACATTGTTTTAAATCAACTGGTGGCAGAAAATTAAACATATTTGTAAATTACTTCTATTAAAAAATCTTTACCCTTCCAGTACTTTTTAGCAGCTATATGCTACAGAGGAAATTCTTTTCTTTTTGAATTTCTTTTTTGTCTTGTCCACAGTGCTCTCTGCTGACACCTGATGCTCGTATCAGAGTAGGAGGAAATCCCCATAGCAAACCTATGCTGCTCTGGACAGTTCCTGACACGGACAGAGGTGTCAGCAGAGAGCACTGTGGACAAGACAAAAATAAATTCAAAAAGAAAAGAATTTCTTCTGTAGCATACAGCTGCTAAAAAGTACTGAAAGGGTAAAGATTTTTTATTAGAAGTAATTTACAAACTGTTTAACTTTCTGGCATCAGTTCATTTAAAAAATAAATAAATAAAAGTTTTCCACCAGAGTTTTAACCCCTTAAGGACCAAGGGCATACAGGTACTTAAGGACCAAGGGCGTACATGTACGCTCGTGGGAATTTCGGTCCCTGCCGCATGCCGGGTGGGGACCGGATGGGGGTGACTGCTGATATCTATCAGCGGGCACCCCACGCAAATGCCCACGCAAATGCCCACGCAAATGCCCAGGGGGGTCATCAGACCCCCCCATGTCGGCGATCGCCGCAAATCGCAAGTGAATTCAAACTTGCGATTTGCAGCTATTCCGGATCATACGGGTCTATGGTGACCCGGAATATAACGGGGATCGCGGTTGTCCAAGACACCCACGATCCCCTGGAAGCGATAGGAGTGAGGTGGCAGGGGTGCCACCCCATTTATCCCTGCTATTGGTGGTCTAGACGCGACCACCAATAGCAGATGGGGGGCGGGGGGCTTTACTTTCAGTTTTGGCGTTCTGCCCACCCACAATAGGCAGGGCAGAACGGGGAACCGACAGAGGACCGGCGCCGACGTCCACTTACCCCGCGGGCGAGGCTGCGGGCGACCATCGGTGGAGGAGATCGGAGTCCGGCGTTGTCGTGCGGCTGGCTCCCTGGATCCGACGGAAGACGGTAAGTTGCCTAGCAACATCTGGAGGGTACAGTTTGAGACTAATATACAGTGGTCTCTAAACTGTAACCCTCCAGATGTTGCAAAACTACAACTCCCAGCATGCCCAGACAGCTGTTAGGGCATGCAGGGATTTGTAGTTTTGCAGCAGCTGGAGGGCCCCAGTTTGGAGATCACTGGCAGTGATCTCTAACTGTGGCCCTCCAGATGTTGCAAAACTGCAACTCCTAGCATGCCAAAACAGCAGTTTGCTTTCAGGGCATGCTGTGATTTGTAGTTTTGCAACAGCTGGAGGTCCACAGTTTGGAGATCTCTAAATTGTAGCCCTGCGGATGTTGCAAAACTGCAAATCCCTGCATGCCCTAACAGCAAACAGCTGTCTTAGCATGCTGGGAGGTGTGAATTGCGTACCTCCAGCTGTTGCATAACTACATCTCCCAGCATGCCCTTTGGTGATCAGTACATGCTGGGAGTTGTAGTTTTGCAACAGCTGGAGGCACACTGGTTGGTAAATACCGAGTTAGGTAACGGAACCTCGGTAAGCTCACTGTAAACCGCCGCCAGTGCAAATGTACCCTAAAAACACTACACTGCACTAACACATAATAAAGGGTAAAACACTACATATACACCCCCTTACACTGTCCCCCCCAATAAAAAATAAAAACGTATTGTATGGGAGTGTTTCCAAAACGGAGCCTCCAGCTGTTGCAAAACAACAACTCCCAGCATTTCCGGACAGCCACTGACTGTCCAGGCATGCTGGGAGTTTAGCAAGAGCTGGAGGCACCCTGTTTGGGAATCACTGCTGTAGAATACCCCTATGTCCACCCCTATGCAATCCCTAATTTAGTCCTCAAATGCACATGGCACTCTCTCACTTCAGAGCCCTGTCGTATTTTAAGGAAACAGTTTAGGGTCACATATGGGGTATCTCCGTACTCGGGAGAAATTGCACTACTAATTTTGGGGGGATTTTTCTCCTTTTAAGCCCTATGAAAAAGAAAAGTTGGGGTCTACACCAGCCTGCTAATGTAAAAAAAAAAAAAAAAATGTACACTAACATGCTGGTGTTGTCCTTTACTTTTTATTTTCACAAGAGGTAAAAGGAAAAAAAGACCCCCAAAATTTGTAACACAATTTCTCCTGAGAACGGAAATACCCCATATGTGGGCGTAAAATACTCTGCGAGCGCACAACAAGGCTCAGGAGTGAGAGCGCACTATGCACATAAGAGGCCTAAATTGGTGATTTGCACAGGGGTGGCTAATTTTACAGCGGTTCTGACATAAACGCAAAAAATAAATACCCACATGTGACCCCATTTTGGAAACTACACCCCTCATGTAATGTAATAAGGGGTACAGTGAGCATTTACGCCCCACAGGGGTCTGACAGATTTTTGGAACAGTGGTCCGTGAAAATGAAAATTGTAATTTTTCATTTGCACAGCCCACTGTTCCAAAGATCTGTCAAACGCCAGTGGGGTGTAAATGCTCACTGCACCCCTTATTAAATTCTGCGAGGTGTGTAGTTTCCAAAATGGGGTCACATGTGGGGGGGGGGTCCTCTGTTCTGGCACCACGGGGGACTTTGTAAACGAACATGGCCCCTGACTTCCATTGCAAACAAATTCCCTTTTCAAAAGCTCAATGGTGCTCCTTCTCTTCTGAGCATTGTAGTGTGCCAGCAGAGCACTTGACGCCCACACATATTTCACAAAAAGTTGTGAAATACCTGTGAGGTGTTAAGGCTCCCTGTACCCCTCGTTACATTCCTTGAGGGGTGAAGTTTCTAAAATAGTATGCCATGTGTTTTTATTTTTTTTTTCTGTTCTGGCACCATAGGGGCTTCCTAAATGTGACATGCCCCCCAAAAACCATTTCAGAAAAACTCACTCTCCAAAATCCCATTGTCGCTCCTTCCCTTCTGAGCCCTCTACTGCGCCCGCCGAACACTTGACATACACATATGAGGTATTTTCTTACTCGAGAGAAATTGGGTTACAGATTTTGAGAGGATGTTTTTCCTTTTACCTCTTGTAAAAATTCAAAATTTGGGTCTAAAAGAACATGCAAAAAAAAATGAAGATTTTGATTTTTCTCCTTCACTTTGCTGCTATTCCTGTGAAACACCTAAAGGGTTAACACACTTACTGAATGTCATTTTGAATATTTTGAGGGGTGCAGTTTTTATAATGGGGTCATTTGTGGGGTATTTCTAATATGAAGGCCCTTCAAATCCACTTCAAACCTGAACTGGTCCATGAAAAATTCCGATTTAGAAAATTTGGTGAAAAAATGGAAAATTGCTGCTGAACTTTGAAGCCCTCTGGTGTCTTCCAAAAGTAAAAACACGCCAACTTTATGATGCAAATATAAAGAAGACATATTGTATATGTGAATTAAAATATTATTTATTTAGAATGTTTATTTTCGTTACAAGCAGAGAGCTTCAAAGTTAGAAAAATGCAAAATTTTCAATTTTTTCATCAAACTTTGGAATTTTTCACCAAGAAATGATGCAAGTATCTACAAAATTTTACCAATAACATAATGTAGAATATGTCACGAAAAAAACTATCTCGGAATCAGAATGATAACTAAAAGCATTCCAGAGTTATTAATGCTTAAAGTGAAAGTGGTAAGATGTGCAAAAAACGCTCTGGTTCTACAGTGAAAATTGGCCTGGTCCTTACCGACGCAGGACGTATATTTACGTCCTTCGCCGGCTACCGCAATATGAAGCGGGGGTCGCGCTGCGACCCCGCATCACATCGCGTCGGTCCCGGCCCTCATCAACGGCCGGGACCAGCTGCTAATACCACACATCGCCGATCGCGGCAATGTGCGGTATTAACCCTTTAGAAGCGGCGGTCAAAGCTGACCGCCGCTTCTAAAGTGAAAGTGAAACTATCCCGGCTAGTCAGTCGGGCTGTTCGGGACCGCCGCAGTGAAATAGCGGCGTCCCGAACAGCTTACAGGACACCGGGAGGGCCCTTACCTGCCCCTCGGTGTCCGATCGACGAATGACTGCTCCGTGCCTGAGATCCAGGCAGGAGCAGTCAAGCGCCGATAACACTGATCACAGGCGTGTTAATACACGCCTGTGATCAGGGTGAGAGATCAGTGTGTGCAGTGTTATAGGTCCCTATGGGACCTATAACACTGCAAAAAGAAAGTTAAAAAAAAAGTGTTAATAAAGGTCATTTAATCCCTTCCCTAATAAAAGTTTGAATCACCCCCCTTTCCCATAAAAAAAATAAAACAGTGTAAAAAAATAAAAATAAATATGTGGTATTGCCGCGTGTGTAAATGCCCGAACTATAAAAATATATCATTAATTAAACTGCACGGTCAATGGCGTAAGCGCAAAAAAATTCCAAAGTCCAAAAAAGCGTATTTTTGGTCACTTTTTATACCATAAAAAAATGAATAAAAAGTGATAAAAAAAAGTCTGATCAAAACAAAAAACACACTGATAAAAACGTCAGATCACAGCGCAAAAAATGAGCCCTCATACCGCCCTGTACATGGAAAAATAAAAAAGTTATAGGGGTCAGAAGATGACATTTTTAAACATATACATTTTCCTGCATGTAGTTATGATTTTTTCCAGAAGTACAACAAAATCAAACCTATATAAGTAGGGTATCATTTTAACCGTATGGACCTACAGAATAATGATAAGGTGTCAATTTTACCGAAATATGCACTGCGTAGAAACGGAAGCCCCGAAAAATTACAAAATGGCATTTTTTCTTTGATTTTGTCGCACAATGATTTTTTTTCCGTTTCACCGTGAATTTGTGGGTAAAATGACTAATGTCACTGCAAAGAAGAATTGTTGACGCTAAAAATAAGCCATAATATGGATTTTTAGGTGGAAAATTGAAAGGGTTATGATTTTTTAAAAGGTAAGGAGGAAAAAACGAAAGTGCAAAAACGGAAAAACCCTGAGTCCTTAAGGGGTTAAGAGTAACATCACAGGGGGGACATTTATCATTGTTACTTTGGTAAGCGAGCTCTGAAGTCATTTTTTTTTATACTTTAGTTTTGCTTATGTGGTACATCTTTATCATACTTTCACAGTGGGATGATAAATTTGGAGCACAAAAGCAAAACACAAAAGTGGCAGCTGAGACTTTTGTGAGACTTTTTTGCAACTTTTTAAATTTTATCACTCACGGGAGTTTAGTACTCCAGGTCAGACCTGCAGCAGACTTGCAACTTTTTGTAAGGGGTTTGCAACTTTTTTTTGACTTTCGCACATCAGAAATACCTGACCACTGCAAAGTGAAAACTGAAATGTTCCTAGGTAAGGCTGTTTCTAACTTTTTGCTTACCCACAAAAGTCACACCAAAAAAGTACTTTTTGTGTGCTCGGAGTAAGCAAAATTAAGGCTCTAAATACCTTGATAAATGTCCCTCATAGACTGCTATAATACGGGCCCCTCTCCCTGTTTCATACTGACTGTTATTCAAGCGCAGGAAAATGGTGACAAGTTCTCTTTAACCCCTTAACGATGAAGGACGTATATTTACGTCCTCCACCTGCTCCCGCGTTTTGTGTCATATGGGGTCGGTCCCGGCGGCTATCAACGGCCGGGACCCGTGGCTAATACAGGACATCACCGATCGCGGTGATGCCCTGTATTAACCCTTCAGACGCGGCGATCAAAGCTGACCGCCGCGTCTGAAGTGAAAGTATCCCGCTGCGCAGTCAGGCTGTTCGTGACAGCCGCGGCATCCCGAACAGCTTACAGGACACCGGGAGGGCCCTTAACGGCCTCCTCGATGTCCGATCGGTGTCCGACTTTTCACCGTGAATTTTTAGGTAAAATGACTAATGTCATTACAAAGAAGAATTGGTGTCGCAAAAAGGTGGAAAATTGAAAGGGTTATGATTTTTAAAAGGTAAGGAGGAAAAAACAAAAGTGCAAATACTGAAAAAACCCTGCATCCTTAAAGGGTAGCTCCCACCATCATGTTTTTTTTTTTTTCTATCCCTGCCTATTGCCCTTCTATCCCTAACACCCTCCCTGCCTTTATTTTTTTTTAGTATTTTAAAAATGGCATTTAGTCTGCCTGGTAGTGTGCTCACTACCAGGCAGACTTCCCCAGCAGGCACCACGTCACTGATGCCTGCTGGGGGGGCCAACTTCTGCCCTTAGTTCTCCTAACAGGGTGCCTCCAGCTGCTTCACCACTACAACTCCCAGCATGCCCTGACATCTATTGGCTGTCAGGGCATGCTGGGAGTTGTAGTGGTAAAACAACTGGAGGCACGCAGGACAGGAGCTTCATGGGGGAAGGAGTACCGATGCGGGAGGGACGGGTGCGGGGGAGCCTCTTCCTGCCGCTCTGTAACACCCAAACGCGCCCCCCATACCTTGCAGCAGTGCCCCCCATCCCCCCCGTACCTTGCAGCAGCGCCCCCCATCCCCCCCGTACCTTGCAGCAGCGCCCCCCGCACCTTGCAGCAGTGCCCCCCGTACCTTGCAGCAGCATCCCCCGCGCCCCCGTACCTGGCAGAAGCAGCCCCCCTACGCCCCCTGTACCTTGCAGGAGCAGCCCCCCCCGTACCTTGCAGCAGCAGCCCCCCCCCCCCCCCTCCGCACCTTGCAGCAGGGCCGTCGGCGAGTGCGGGAAGCCGATGCGCAGCCCTGGCTGTTACTGCACCTTAATGCCCTGCCGGAATCAGTCGGAATTTTGCTGTGACGTCACTCCGCACTGCATTCGGCCACTAGGAGGGTGCCCCCTAGTGGCCGAATTTCAAATTGCTTTTAAAATGTTTTAAAAGCATTTTTTTTTAAATAAAAGTATATTAGAGATATGTTGTAGTACTTAAGTACTACAACATATCAAAAATAATTTTTCATGACAGTGCCCATTTAAGGAAAAGCATAAAGGAAAACACTATAAAGAAATACATGCTTAATACTCATGCTTAGGTTTACTGTTCTATTATAAATCACTGGGGGACTATGGGGCTCTCTAGGCGTAATAGAGAAGAGGGCCAATTGTGACTCTTGAACCATTTGCACTGCTCATCTGGTCACATGTATAGCATTACAGTAATCCCTCAACTTACAATGGCCTCAACATACAATAGTTTCAACATACAATGTTTTTTTCTGGACCATTGTAACTTGAAACCAGACTCAACATACAATGCTACAGACAGTCCAGATCTGTGAAACGTGTCAATGGCCGGAAGAACCGACCAATCAGAATGGTCATTTACTGGTAAATCACCTGTATTACTGAGGTGCAAGCACTGACTTGTGTCTGGTAGCGCCCCCTACAGTACAGGGAGGTATTACAAGCTCTGTACTACTCCCTACCTGTGCCAGGGTTAGCTGCTCCTTTGGACACCAAGTAAGGGCGGCTCCATTTGGGACACTGTGTGTACTGTATAGGACCCTGAAGAAGCTCCTGTCCTCTACATAAACCATTGTTTCCCAACCAGGGTGCCTCCAGCTGTTGCAAAACTACAACTCCCAGCATGCCCGGACAGCCAAGGGCTGTCCGGGCATGCTGGGAGTTGTAGTTTTGCAACAGTTGGAGGCACCCTGGTTGGAAAACACTGACAAAGACAGTAATTTACAGTTCCCAGCAGCTTTTTCTTACTTTCATATGTAAGGATTTGTTTTTATCTATATTAGTTATCTACTTATTTTTCTTTATTCCTTGCATTTTCCTATTTTTTGGGTGAAATTTTGGGGCTTCAGAACCAATTACCAGGTTTCCATCGAGTTATGGTCTCAACATACAATGGTTTCAACATACAATGGTCGTCCTGTAACCAATTAATATTGTAACTTGAGGGACCACTGTACACAGTTCCAACAGAATGTTTCCACACTGAAGGGGCTTATTGTAGACTGATCAGGATTACTACATTGTTGCTTATGTGATATAGGGTGAGAGTGTGGTGTCCAAGTACCAGCTGCACCAACTGCAATGCTGAACATAGTTTGGTGGCCGAAGAATAAGGTTTGCTAGACATTATAGAGTGTATTTTAAGGCATGTATGCCTAAATGTTTTACCTTGCATTTGTATTTTTATGCATTTCTCTGGTATAACATGCATGGCTGCATGCAAGTTTTCTACAGTGTGCAGTGGATTAATGGGGTACTCCGGTTGAATACTATTTATTTTATATATATTTTTTTTATTAACTGGTGTCAGAAAGTTAAACAGATTTGTAAAATACTTATATTAAAACATCTTAATCCTTCCAGTACTTATCAGCTGATGTTCCTCCACAGTTCCTCCATATGGACATGATGACCTCACACAATTACCCCATATAGACATGATGACATCACACAGTTCCTCCATATGGACATGATGACATCACACAGTTCCTCCTTATGGACATGATGACATCACACAGTTCTCCCATATGGACATGATGACATCACACAGTTCCTCCATATGGACATGATGACATCACACAGTTCTCCCATATGGACATGATGACATCACACAGTTCCTCCATATGGACATGATGACATCACACAGTTCCTCCATATGGACATGATGACATCACACAGTTCTCCCATATGGACATGATGACATCACAGAGTTCCTCCATATGGACATGATGACATCACACAGTTCCTCTATATGGACATGATGACATCACACAGTTCCTCCATATGGACATGATGACCTCACACAATTTCTCCATATGGACATGATGACATCACACAGTTCCTCTATATGGACATGATGACATCACACAGTTCCTCCATATGGACGTGATGACATCACACAGTTCCTCCATATGGACATGATGACAGCACACAGTTCCTCCATATGGACATGACATCACACAGTTCCTCCATATAGACTTGATGACATCACAGTTCCTCCATATGGACATGATGACATCACACAGTTCCTCCATATGGACATGATGAAATAACGCAGTTGCTGCAGATTTGTCGGATCCATGATGAGGATCTCCGGTCCCACCACATCCCAGCGGTGATCTATTGGATGAGATCTTGTGACTGTGGAGGCCATTAGAGTCATGTGACCTCATTGTCCTGTATGAGATGATGTCATGTGACATGGTGCATTATCCTGCTGGAAGTATCATCAGAAGATGGGTCCACTGTGGTCATAAAGGGATGGACATGGTCAGTTACAATACTCAGGTAGGCTGTGGTGTCAATACCATGATCAGTTGGTACTAAGGTACCAGCCGGGGGCTTAAAGGGGTACTCCGGTGGAAAACATTTTTTTTCTTAAATCAGCTGGTGCCAGAAAGTTAAACAGATTTGTAAATTACTCCTATTAAAAAATCTTTACCCTTCCAGTACTTTTTAGCAGCTCTATGCTACAGAGGAAATTCTTTTCTTTTTGAATTAATTTTTTGTCTTGTCCACAGTGATCTCTGCTGACACCTCTGTTCGTGTCAGGAACTGTCCAGAGTGAAGGTTGCCCAGTTACTGTGCAGAGTAAAGGTTGCCCAGTTGCCCATAGCAACCAATCAGATTGCTTGTTTCATTTTTCAAAGGCCTTGATAAAAATGAAAGAAGCAATCTGATTGGTTGCTAAGGGCAACTGCACCACTCTTCCTCTACACTGGTTTTGATGAATCTCCCCCAATGAGAATGCCGAAAAGATGCAATTTCCTTTAATCTTTGTTGCTAAGCTAAGTTGAACTGCCACAGCCATAGGCGAGATCTGTGGTTTGCAAGATTGAGTGGATTGGATGGAGGAGGTCCTCACACATGCTATAGAAAGGTCTTCATGTGCAAGAAAAGCAGTGAGGCCCAAGGATTGTACTGCAACGTCAAGCTTAGTCCACTGCTGCAACCAAGTACTATGGGGGAGATTTATCAAAACCTGTGCAGAGGCAAAGTTGCCCAGTTGCCCATAGCAACCAATCAGCTTCCTTCTTACATTTTTCACAGGCCTTGTTAGGAATGTAAGAAGCAAGCTGATTGGTTGCTATGGGCAACTGGGCAACTTTAACTCTGCACAGGTTTTGATAAATCTCCCCCTATGTTTTTATGTTAGAACCATTAAGCTTTTTTTGCCTGGTAAATACTATAACCAGGGTTCAAGTCCTGCAGGAACATGTGGGTACTGAGTTCCTGCACTTTTTCCACAGCAGGAACACTGTTCCCATTAGCAGTACCAGCACTTGAGTGGAAATCTTGGGTGAGTTCCGACACTTATTTTTTTTCCAGGACTTGACCCTTGACTATAACCAATGAAATATAAAGCCATCATAAGTTTGAACAAAATACTGCTTTGCCTTTTCTGGGCCATTTCCATATGTGTTTTGGTCACCTCCTGCCCCCTTACTTATCATCTTACCTGTTACCTTACATTAGGATGAGCTTGGGGGCTCAGCTCCTTAGCCAGACACTGTCATGGACTTTATAAATATATATTATTGCCAAAAGAGGTAATTCAGAATGAGGTTAAATACCAAAGCAATGTTGAAATTGGTGACTCTCCTTTATCCTATTTCTACACTGTATGCAGGGCTGGTGCAAGGATTTTTGCCACCCTAGGCAAAAGCAAATTTTTCAGCCCCCTTGAACTCCACCCATTGGCCCTCCCTTTGGCACGCCCCACCATACCACTGGGGTGACATACTGTAACAAGCCTCCTCCTCATACTGCTGGCTGAGCGAGTGGTTCGGATGCTGGTTGTCTAACTTTCTTGCGCCAGGCAGAGCAGCTCCCCCCATCAAAAGGGCGCTCTAGGCGGCTGTCTATTTTCCCTATATGCAGAGCCAGCCCTGACTGTATGTTACCATTTTAATAGGTATCAAACGCATATCAGTATTATTCTGGTGCCCAGTGGTGTATGTAGAATAAAGGGGGCCGTCATAGACAATTTCCAAATGGACCTCTTATTATGGCATGTGATATTGCCCCCAAGACAGAAGGGTCTGGTGTTTATTTCCCTTTGCTTTCCATGACCCATTGGGTTATACTCCCCTTCATTCATTTCTTGACAGTTCCCTGGAAAGAGGAGTTCTGCACAGTCTCTTACCTATAGAAAAAGGAATGGGACCAACCAGGACAGGGCCCCCTCTCTCCAAACAGCAGCCACATGGTCTGTCTCTTGCTGGTGCCTAAAATACTTGGTTATTCCACAGGAAACATGTTAATATAATCCATGTCACTTTAGAGGCACCGGGCCAAGGATCTCCATGTGTTGTCTCCAAATGACCAAGTAATTTTTCTTCTTTTTGGTTTTTGTGTTGTTTTGACACACCTGCTGTAGATGACGCCAATTCACTCATAGCTTCATCACTGTAATCGCCCGCCGAAAATAATAGGGTCTAAAAAAACTTTTAGCAATTTACTTTTACATTTTGTCGAAATGATAGAGAGGAAATCTGCAGAAATGGAACATTATCACCGCTCTGCTTTTTGGAAGGTATCCTACTCGCTGATTCTCTAAATACCCATTCCATCCACTTCCACCTGCTTTATTCGATTCCGAAATCACAACATTTTGGGGAAATTAAAATACATCTTTATTTTTATGGAATAAATGGAGGTTTGGCATCGGCAGCTTTTATTCGGGATAGTTAAGACGTATTATCTACACTTGCTGCTTTGCTTTATCAGGATGATGCCATTCTGCACTTTCTCCAGTCATTTATTATTTTCAATTTCCCATCTGGGGCTTAATGCTCTTTGCTTAGTTTTGCTTTAAGAACAACTAAACAACGGGACAATTGAGCAGCTGATTGAGATTTTTTTTCATTTATTTTTCATCATAGGAGCATTTTATTTTCATGTCTGAAATGACTGCATTTTATTTTTAAGCTGTTATGGTGAAGCTGTTGTAGTGAAGCATTTGGCAAAGCTGTTCATACCATGCTGCTATGGGGCCTTTGGAGAGACGGCCACTGTCCAGGTTCTTCCCATTTCTTATCCCTAGGACCGCTGTCAGGGGGGTATAGTCAGTACCCCAGTAAAAGGCCCGGACTCCCTGGGGGTCCCAGGACCCTGCTGCACCTCCCCGTGCAACAGCCCCAGCACTGAAGCAGAAGAGTGCTATTTAAACAGTGGTCTCCTGCTTCTGTATGTACAGTACACAAATAGTACACACAATGTACGCACAGGAGCGAAGATTTACGCTGCAGGCTGTGTGATGACATTATTTCATCACGTGGCCTGCCAGAGAAGTAATGCACCACTCCGGAAGCTGCAGAAAGCCCGACCTCAGCGCAGGATTATGTGTTTTAATTTTTTATTAAACTTATCTGGGGGGCACTACCTACCTGGGGACCACTACATACCTGGCTACTACCTACCTACGGCCATTATGTCCCTTGGGTCATTATCTACCTGGGGCCTCTACCTATCTGGAGCCATTATCTACCTTTGGCCACTACCTACCTGGGGCCACTACCTACCTGTGGTTACTATCTACCTGGGGCCATTATCTACCGGGGGCGCACCATCTTCCTACCCACTACCATCTAATTCCCCTACCCTTCCCCCCCCCCCCCCACACACACACTTAATTATTCCCTCATACTATGCAGGGCACCAAGGGGGGAATAATTTGGGGCACTGAGGGTAGGAAACAGGTGGGGAATGTGCTAAAACAATGGAGCCTAATCTGTTTGTTTTCTGGCAGATCCTGTGGAGACGAGTCATGGTTGGAAAATGACTTCATGAGCAAGACAGACAAGAAAAGGAAAGAGAACGACTCCAAGAAGACGCTTCCTGTGAGTCAGTAAATGTATCAGCACTGTAATCACTTATACGGTCTGCAATGCCTGTGTAGACCTGGGTCACCACTATATGAGCTTTGTATGGGGGGGGGGAAATTGGTGTATGTACACTGATTTTAATACAGTCACTATGTGGTGGTAATGGTGTGATGGCATTATTCTTCCTTGTGTACTGGTATTATTATTATTATTATTATATTATTTTTAGAAAAATTTGATTTGGACGTTTTGCCGAATTTTCCGAAAAAATTTGATTTGGTCTCAATTTATTTGCGGCAAATCAATATTTAAAATGGCTATTTCTGGCCTACAGAGAGCCTATAGGGGTGTAGAATAATTTGCCTTGCTGTAACACGCATAGGGTATGTGCTGGGTTAGTGAAATAATACTGTTGTTCAGAATGACATGCAGATCAGAGGCATCACTATTAGAATCACTGTCGCAGAGCGGCACAATAACAGAGCCTGGAGGTGGCATCATTATGAGGAGACCATATAGTGGCTCAATGAAACAGCATGGAGGTGACAGCAGTGAGAGGAGAACATATAGTGGCTGATTGACACAGCATGGAGGTGGTGGAAGCATGAGGAGAACATATAGTGGCTGAAAGACACAGCATGGTGGTGTTGGCAGCATGAATAGACCATATAGTCTCAATAGGGTGTAGAACACTTTGCCTTGTCCTAACATGCACAGGGAGTGTACTGTGCTAGTGAAATAATAGTTATTCAGTATGACATTCAGATTACAGGCATCGCTATTAGAATCACTGCCGCCGAGCGTCTAGATGTGGCAGCAGGGAGACCATATGGCATCAAAATTGAAGAGAATAAAGATAATTTTTATGTAACTTTTATTTAATTTAAACTTATTAAAAATTTTTGAGTAACCATTCTGGTGAGCATCGAGATGGTGGTCCGCCGCAAGGCGAGCTACCACCTGTTCCAGCCCCTGCCTCTCAGAGCCCCCCTGACTGTGGAAGTGCAAATGTTTAATTAAATCAGTTATGGTTCATTGTTATCGCTCTATAGATTTTTTTGAAATTTTAAGATTTAATAATAAAATGTAAAATTTATGGTAGCTAGTGCTACCAAAAAGATGTTTAGGTAATGTCCCAGCAGCATGAGGAAAACATATAGTGGCTGAATGACACAGCCTGGAGTTGGCAACAGCATGTGGAAACAAGAGGCCTTCACAATCCCTAAGATTAAAAGATGAATTTTCAAATTTAAATTGAAGATTCATGCTAGCTAGTGCTACCTTAATTTTTTTTAAGTTATGTACAAGCAGCATGAAGAGACCATATAGTGGCTGAATTACACAGCCTGGAGTTTGCGGCAGCATAAGGAGACAATATGGTGGCTGAATGACACAGAGTGGAGTTTGTGGCAGCATGAGGAGACCATTTGGTGCATAAATGACACAACCTGGAGTTTGCGGCAGCATAAGGAGACCATATCGTGGCTGAATGACACAGCCTGAAGTATGCGGCAGCATGAGGAGAAAATATGGTGGCTGAATGACACAGCCTGGAGGTGGCGGCAGCATGAGGAGAACATATACTGGCAGAATGAGACAGCTTGGAGGTGGCAGCAGCAGCATCAGGTGTCCTGAAAGTGACATGGCGACAGAGTGGTGCGGTGGGTGGCAATACCAGTACCCAGTGAAGAAGATGGATGAAAAAAGGTCTGATGCGGAGGAATGTCTGTAACTGGGGTGCAGCGCCTTAAATCTGTTTTGCACTATCCATATTTGTGAAGCGTTGGTGTGGCACCATGGTCAATCTACTCTGATGCATCAGGCATTGGTGGGTGGAAATCCTGGCTGATCCATGCCTAATTCATCTTCACAAAGGTCAGTCTCTCCACATTTTTCATGGACAGATGAGTTCTCCTTGGGGTGACTATGGCCCCCGCCGCACAACACCCGCTCTAATGGCACACTACTGGCCAAGCAGGACAGCTTTTCCAGGGCAAACTCTGCTAGTTGCGGCCACAAATCAAGTTTGGCTGCCCAAAATTCCAGCAGATCTTCAAGGTGTATTGGCATGGGCATGTCAAGGTATGCCAACACGTGCTGGTTCAGGTCCTGCTCCAGGTCTACGTGTTGCTGATAAGTTGCATCACTATGCTGGTGAAGAAAGGTACTTATCAACGACTGTAGACTCAGGCTGCTGCTGATGAAGCTGGTACTGCTCCTGCCAACCCACCCCTCCCCAGTAGCCTTGGCAGTGGAAGGAGAACACAGAGGACCCTCCCAAGTCGGAGGATGGTGCAGATAGGCATCGGCCAACTGACTACGTAGGATGTCCCTGTAGTAGGTCAGTTTGTCCTTCCTCTCAGTGGGTGTAAAAAAGGCGGCCATTTTGTGCCAGGAGCGAGGATCCAGTAAGGTGTAGAGCCAGAAGTCATCCCGTTGCCGAATGGTGACAATTCGGCAGGCACTACGCAAGCAACTGAGCATGCATCGTGCCATTTGTGCAAGTTACTTGGAGGGACTCCCTTCCTCCATCTTCACTGCATACTGCCTCGGTGTGTCTGTTTCCTCTGTTTCTCCTTCCTCATAGCCCCCTAGCTCCTCTGGCTTCTCCTGCTCCTCCTCTCTAGTCAGATGACTATAAAAACCGCCCATTTTGCGAAAACTGAACAGTGCTCCACTTTGCCCCTCCTCCTCCTCCAGTTCAGTCCCCACAGGGCTCATGTGGCCGTGAGATGTAGGCGCCACGTCTCCAGTGCCCTGACCAGCTATCAATTCCAACACCTGTTGTAAGAAATGAAGCAGTGGAATGACGTTGTTCATCCCATAATCCTGGCGACTGACTAATAATGTGGCTTCCTCAAAGGGCCTGAGCAAACGGCAGGTGTCACATTTGAGTTGCACAGCGGAGTCCCCCTATCTGCTTGGATCATGAAGAAATTGGTGATCGCTTTTCTCTGTTTGTATAGTTGGTCCAACATATGGAGGGTAAAATTCCAACGTGTGTCAACGTTGCAAATCAGATTATGTTGGGGGATACCGTTCTGACGCTGCAGCTCAAGGAGGGTGTGCTTTGCGGTGTATGGCTGAAGTGCATGCAAAGTTTCCTTTACATTGTTAGGATGTCTTGCAAATGGGGGGAACACATCAGGAACCACTTGACAACCAGATTGAACACGTGTGCCATGCAGGGCGCATGGCTCAGCCTCCCTTGTCGCAGCGCAGACAAGATGTTCTTCCCGTTTTCAATCACGATGGTTCCCATTTCCAGTTTTCGTGGAGTAAGCCATGCCCATATTTATTTATGAATGGCTTTTAGCAAACCATGTGAAGAACAGCGTGACACCACCGTGCCCTGCACACATGGTATGCTGAAGGGGCACTGAGACTTGCCGTGCAGTAGAGGCTGAGGACACGTGGAGGATGAGGAGGCAGAGTCACACACTGTCACAGGACCATCGGCCTGAGAGCGTGGAGGAGGAAGCAGCGTGACCTGTCCATTTTGCTGTTGTGGCTGTGCAGGAACCACATTCACTCAATGGGCTGTAAAGGACATGTATTGTCCCTGACCATAGGTACAGCTCCAGACATCAGCGCTGTCGTGCACTTTGTTACACATCGACAGGTTCAAGGAGTGGCCCACCTTCTATTCCACAAAATTGTAGAGGGCTGGTACTGCCTTCTTCGCAAAGAATTGACGGCTTGGGATTCTCCACCTCGGCTCAGCACAAGCCATCAGTTCTCTGAGAGGTGCAGAGTCCACCACTTGAAAAGGGAGGGACTGCAGCACCAGCAACTTAGACAGGAGCACGTTCAGCCTCTGCGCCGTTGGATGAGTGGGGGCATACTGTTATCTCTTGGACATGGCTTTGCTGATGGATTGCTGGCAGAATGACTAACTAAAAGTAGGAGGATCAGGAGCATCTGGAGCGACAGAAGGAGGGTATGACACACAGCTCCCTTCGGCTGAGGTGGTGTAGTCTTGGCGGGCTGAAACATGGAGTGGCGTGCCACTGGGTGATGCAGCAGGCTGGACCACCACATAGGAGCCACGGTTTTCCCAGGCTGCTTTATGGTGGCTCAGCAAATGTTGAAGCAGGCTGTGGTGCTATCATTGGGACCCTGGCCACGCTTCACCTTCTGCCGACACATCTTGCATGGGGCTATGTTAACCTCCTCCAGATGCTTGATGAAAAACTGTCGCACCGCCGAGTAGCTGATTTCCCCACTAACAGTCCGCACTAATTGACTGCTACTGCTGCCGTCTCCAGGAACCCCTGTTCCACAGCCTCTCGGTAAGGTAGGCTGCTGCGAAGCAGGTGGTCTCCCCCGGGCACGTTTGGGTCCAGAATTTCCACTTCTGCCGCAATGCTGAATGCCAACCATGCAACCACCTTGCTGGCTCAGCTGCTGCCTCATGGCAATCTGCAACACTCTTCTCCTGATGAGGATGAAGCAACACTGCCTCCCACGTCACTCTCCTCATCTCTACTTGCCCGCCTAGCGGAGGAAACTGCGGATGTCGCCTCCACTTCTTGGCTGGACAGTAGCTGCTGACTGTCCTCAATTAGATCATCCTCACTGAATAGTGGAGCTGAACCCACAGCATAAGATACTTTTGTAGGGGAGGGAACAGCATAGGACAGAGGCAATAGGAGGACAGGAACTGCTTTCAGGCCATGCTAATTGAGGGTTGTGTCTGAGGAACCCACCGAATGTTGACTGGGGATAACAGATGTCACTTGTGATGAAGTGGAAGACCGTATTAACCAATCAATGACGGCAGATTGGTTGCTGTTCGAGACACGACCGCTAGCTGATACCAGGAGATTAGGCCTCTCGCTGCAACTCCTGCTGCCACTCACCCCTAGTCTGCTGCGACCTCTGCCTGCGCCTGATGAATTTAGGCCTCTGCCACTCCTCTGTGCACGTCCTGGCACTTCTCTGTCTGACATACTTAGTGCGTATATGAGGGGAGTACAATACGCTTCATTACGCTTAAAACAGTATTTGTCTAGAACAGCAGCAGGTGTGTACTTTTGGCTGGCCTTTTAAAGTAACTAGGCCCTTAAGACTTTATTAGGAACAAAATGGTACAACACTTAAATTTATGTATGTGGTATGAACTTATGAGGGCAGTAGAATGCGCTCCACTACACTTAAAGGTTTTTGTCTAGAATAGAAGCAGGTGTGTACTTTTGGCTGTCCTTTCACAGTATCTAGACCCTTGAGACTTTAACAAGAACAAAATAGTTCACCACTTAGATGTACGTATGTGGTATGCACTAGTGATGAGCGGCAGGGGCCATATTCAAATTTGCGATATTTCGTGAATATATTGATGATTATCCGTCTATGTTCAAGAAATTCTCATATTTGCTATGTTCGTTCACTTTTTTTTCCACCGAAATTTGCATGGAAAATTTGCATAAAAATTAGCATGTGAAATAAAAACAAAAAACAAAAAAAGAATATTCGTCATTACGAATATATAGGACTTTATTCTAAATATTAGCAAAATCACAAAGTGCCGATATTCAAGATAAAAATTTGCATTACGAATATTCGTGCTCAACGGTAGTATGCACTTATGAGGGCAGAAAAATTTGCTACAGTACGCTTAAAAAAGTATTCGTGTACACCAGCCGATGAGTACTCCTGCATGGCCTTTCACAGTATCTAGGCCCTTGAGACTTTAACAGGAACGAAATAGTACACTACTTAGATGTACGTATGTGGTATGCACTTATGAGGGCAGAAAAATGAGCTACAATGCGCTTAAAAAAGTATTTGTGTATAACACCAGCCGGTGAGTACTTTTGCCTGGCCTTTCACAGTATCTAGGCCCTTGAGACTTTAACAGGAACAAAATAGTACACCACTCAGATGTATGAATATGCTTTGCACTTATGAAGGCAGAATATCCGCTACAGTACACTTAAAAAAGTATTTGTGCGCAGTACACACCAGTGCTGCAGCACACAGTCACTGTGCACTACACCCAAAATTGCACTTACGCTCTCAATCTCGCTCCCTTCCCTATCAGTGCTTCTAGGCAGGATTTGTGCTTGAGCTGAATTACTGCTGTTCTTCTTTGCAACACACTGCTCTCTGTAATAGAATGCTGTAGACAGTGACTGGGAGGTAAATTGCTGCAGTAAGAATGCTTTTCTGTGAATCACATACTGCCCTCTTCCCCTCCCTCTGTGCAACAGATTGCTGACTTGACTAGGAGGTGAATCGCTGCTGGAAAAAGCTTTTCTGTGCAACACACAGCCCTGTCTGTCCCTATCTATCTCTCTGCAGTGAAAGGCTGAAGTGACTGGCTGCAATATTTCTGCTGGTTATCGGGCTGTGACATGGGTGACTGGCTGCTGATAGGCTGCATCCTGCATGTGATTCAGGGTCATACCACCTACCCTTGTTCCCACCTTCCCAGGATTCCTTACCCCATGTCCTCACATGTGGATCCCCCTTTTTAGATGCCCTGAAGCCTGGACCATGCTAAATGGAGTTTAATGAAGCGATTTGCAGGATAGAATCGCTGTGATATGCGCATACATTGCGAATAAAATGTTTCCTGAAATTTGGAATTAATTCGGATTTGTGATTCGCTCATCCCTAATTATTGATAATATTGGTTTCAGCATACAGGATTTGGTCAGTAACAGTATGATGGTAATATGTGTAGTGATAATATTACTCTTTGTATACTGATATCATTGATAATATTGGTCTTAGTATACAGGGTTTTGTCAGTCACAGTATGATGGTAATATGTCTGGTGATAATATTCCTTCTTGTATACTGGTATTATTGGTAATATTGGTCTTCGTGTACAGGATTTAGTAAGTAACAGTATGATGGTATTTTGTAGGGTGATAATATTCCTCCAACTTTCCTTAACTAAAGGACTCTTGGTTTTCTTGTCCTGGTCTCAAAATATTTTTTTCATAGACAATGGGAAAGATAGTGGATGGACCTGGGCGGGGTCTCGGGGGCAGGGAACTTGGGGGGGGGGGGGGAGGGGGGATTGGGGTTCCAGGTCTTGAGCTGTGTAAGGCCATGTTCACATGTCGGAATATTAATGTCAGATTGCAAATTGGAATTCGGCATAGAGATTCCGCTTCAGCAGAGTCCCTTTGAAATCAAGAGGATTCTGATGTGCATATCCATGCCAGAAATTCTGTTTACTGTGTCTATAAAAAGAATGATCACGTTCATTCTTTCTGCGAACTCAGCACTGAATGCATAGCCGCATTTCTGTGTGGTCCTAGCATGTTTATGCCGACGTGTGAACATAGTCTAGGGAGCCCCAAATATGTTTGTGACCAATGTGTCATGGAAAGTAATAGGAGGCCCATTTAGATATCACTGACATGTCAGGGGCCTCACTGGGCATAAACATCAGGGTGCCTGAACAAACTGATGGGTGCCTTTAACCTCAGCCACATCCTGCCCACTCTTTTACTTAACAAATGGCTGGGAGAAAAAGACATTAGTGTCCTTTACTCTCTCCTTGCCTGGCTGATTGCTGTTGTGTTCAGGTACTAAAGTGCAGCTATGTGACAACTCGTCTAACCCACCACAGGTTGCTTGGAAATCATCACAGGAAGTGCAGGCTCCGCCCCCTGCTGTAGTGTGGAGGCAGTGCAGGTGCTGGGGGACTGGGTGACTAGCTTGCTGCCAACCCTCCTCATCCCTATAACCACTAACCATAGTCACTGCTTCCATTTACCTGCCCACTTATGAGGACCCCTAAAGACCATTCACTGTATGCAGCCCAGCACCATCTGCCCATCCCGGAGGCAATGTGTTATACCACAAGAATAAACACTTTCCTGCATTAGCAGGTGTGGAAAGTGGCAAACTTTAGGGGGTTCCCATAAAAAATATTTATAGCCAGAGATGTGTTAGGGTCTAGCCTGTCTGCATCCTGCCATATGAGGAGAGGAGGTGTAGGCCTGGCACTTGCAGAGAATACTTAAATTCAATTCAAATTTGCTAAAATCTAACCTGGGCCAACTCTGGGTCAGTCATTGTGATCACAGCACCATGTGGATTTTCAGGTGGTCTTAACCAAGAACTGTCTCCAGTCCAATCACAAAGGGCATCCATCTCTATTATCCTGTTCCTGCTCCGAAACTAAGAATTATCTACCCAAAAGAGAGAATAGCTGTGCAAGGACTCTTCTGAAAACACTTAACTTACACATCACAACCATTTTTGTGTTATGCCTTGTGATAGGGAATTTGTAATAGCAGTAACTCTGAGAATAAGTCTTTAAATGGGCACTGTCAAATATAAAAACTTTTTATACATTGTACATCTTGGCAAAACATAAACTATTTTAATATAATTCATAAGAAAATTGTATTTCCTTTTTATAGAATTCATGGCTTATAAAATTACGGCTTTGTCCAAGTTGAAACACAGGCATGGACAAAGTCTGGTAAGTGAGGGTGGGCTAGCACTTGTCTGTGCTCTCTCCTGTCTGATAGGACAAGATAGAGCACAGAGGACTCTTATCAGACAGGAGAGAGCACATATAACTCCTATCAGACAGGAGAGAGCACAGAGTAGTACTATCAGACCGGAGAGAGCACAGAGGAGTTCTATCAGACAGGAGAGAGTACAGAGGAGTGCTATCAGACAGGAGAGAGCACAGAGGAGTCCTATCAGACAGGAGAGAGCGCAGAGGAGTGCTATTAGAAAGGAGAGAGCACAGAGGAGTACTATCAGACAGGAGAGAGCACAGAGGAGCGCTATCAGACAGGAGAGAGCACAGAGGAGTACTATCAGATCAGACAGGGGAGAGCACAGAGGAGTCCTATCAGACAGGAGAGAGCACAGAGTAGTACTATCAGACAAGAGAGAGCACAGAGGAGTCCTATCAGACAGGAGAGAGCACAGAGGAGTCCTATCAGACAGGAGAGAGCACAGAGGAGTGCTATAAGACAGCAAAGAGAGCACAGAGGAGTCCTATCAGACAGGAGAGAGAGTACAGAGGAGTGCTATCAGACAGGAGAGAGCACAGAGGAGCGCTATCAGACAGGAGAGAACACAGAGGAGTACTATCAGAGAGGAGAGAGCACAGAGGAGTGCTTTCAGACAGGAGAGCACAGAGGAGTACTATCAGACAATAGAGAGTATAGAGGATTACTATCAGACAGGAGAGAGCACAGAAGAGTGCTATCAGACAGGAGAGAACACAGAGGAGGGCTATCAGACAGGAGAGCACAGAGGAGTACTATCAGACAGGAGAGAGTATAGAGGAGTACTATCAGACAGGAGAGAGCACAGAGGAGTGCTATCAGACAGGAGAGAGCACAGATGAGTGCTATCAGACAGGAGAGAACACAGAGGAGTCCTATCAGACAGGAGAGAGCACAGAGGAGTGCTATCAGACAGGAGAGCACAGAGGAGTACTATCAGACAGGAGAGAGTATAGAGGAGTACTATCAGACAGGAGAGAGCACAGAGGAGTGCTATCAGACAGGAGAGAGCACAGAGGAGTGCTATCAGACAGGAGAGCACAGAGGAGTACTATCAGACAGGAGAGCACAGAGGAGTACTATCAGACAGGAGAGAGTATAGAGGAGTACTATCAGACAGGAGAGAGCACAGAGGAGTCCTATCAGACAGGAGAGAGCACAGAGGAGTGCTATCAGACAGGAGAGAGCACAGAGGAGTGCTATCAGACAGGAGAGAACACAGAGGAGTGCTATCAGACAGGAGAGAGCACAGAGGAGTACTATCAGACAGGAGAGAGTATAGAGGGGTACTATCAGACAGGAGAGAGCACAGAGGAGTACTATCAGACAGGAGAGAGCACAGAGGAGTGCTATCAGACAGAAGAGAGCACAGAGGAGTCCTATCAGACAGGAGAGAGCACAGAGGAGTGCTTGTCCACTCTCACTTACCGGACTTTGTCTATGCCTGTGCTTCAGCTTGGACAAAGCCATGATTTCTATAAAAAGGAAATAAAAACATTTTATGAAGTATATTAGAAAGGTTAATGTTTTGCCAAGATGTACAACATATAAAAAGTTTTTGAATCTGACAGTGCCCATTTAAAGTTTCTTCACCACAGTCATCTAAGCTGTGAAGGCCCTCCTCAGAGGAACTGTGACCAGTTCTCAAGCAACCATTCTAAAGACTTTGGGGGAGATTTATCAAAACCTGTCCAAAGGGAAAGTTGCTGAGTTGCCCATAGCAACCAATCAGATCACTTTTTTTATTTTTTAATAAGGCCTCTGCAAAATGAAATAAGTGATCTGATTGGTTGCTATGGACAACTCAGCAACTTTTCCTCTGCACAGGTTTTGATAAATATCCCCCTGTAACTTAACTTTCCTGCGTTGTGAGTATTTGTTGTCTGGTTGTGCACAGTGGATCTACAGTGAAGTTAACTCCTGTTCTCGTGTTATCTACGTGTCTAGACTGAGATTATTGCAGATATACACATGGGTCCGGACATGCTGGCAGTGGATGTTCATGTAATGGTAAGTGTATGTGACTGCATGCAAATAAATGGTGGACACCCAGAGAGGAAGTCAGGTGGTAACTAGGCAACCTGACTTTATAATAACGAAAATCTGGACTATAACAAATAAATCTGGATCCTACAAGCATACAAAGCGTGGATTATAATAAATGTAGGCCGTTACCGCGGTGGAGTTAGACTTTAATTTAATTTCTCCTAAGCTAAATATGGGAAAATCCGCCATAAATAACCATTGGAAAAAACTTGGTATTGCTAAAAATGAAAATATTAAAGCCATATAAAACAGCTGACAGCTTCCATTATTAATACCGCAATATACCGAGTATTTATGCAAGATTGCTTGACTGAAATAACACCACCGAGAAGTAAAAGGAAGGCAATTTCAGAGGAAAAAAAAAAGATCTACCTCTGCCATTTTATTCGAGAAAGGGTCCATTAGCATTTAAATTACAGGACAGAAGAAAACCCAAAACCACTCTTAAATTTACATCACAAGATATGATTTCAAACCTTTTCACTCGGACAGAATAAATATTCACCGTCCGTACACAAATATCAAAGTTGTTTCTTCTGATTTATTGTGCCGTTGGGTAAAATTTGCACTTCTTTCACTAAAATGTTTTATTCTGGAAAAATGAAGGAAAATCATTTCTGAAAAAAAACAAAACATTTTTTTTTTTTAAATAAAAGCACCCCCATGCCCCCCGCCCACGCTTTCCCATCGTATCATGTCGGTGGGGTTATAATGGAATGTTTGAGCGTGCCGGTCTATACCGCCATTTGTAAAGCTGTCCTCTGATCTCACTTTCACAGCTGGGTGATCACTCTAATGGATACGCTCACCTCTTTGTTTTCGCCGCGCTCACGTTGTTTTTCTTTACAATTGTCACGTCAGGATGACAGCTCCTTTACTATGGGGTTCTCTCTCGGTTTGAAGGTAGCAATGAAATTTTTGTTAAATCTCCATTTCAAGCATCAAAGACGATCGGTCTTCTTGAGGGAAAAAAAACATGAACACATGTACAGTACGTGTAAAACAAAGTTAACGTCCTTGTGCTTTTGAGTAATAGATTGCTTACAGAAGTACTATGGGTTCTGGTTGTTTTTGCCTATATCATGCACACTTACTATTACTAGTCCTACAGCACAGATTGTTTTATTCCAGCACAGCCGCTTTACTAAGTTTCATTATTGTGACTCGGTCATATGATCACCAGCCTGACTTTCTAATGATTAATGTGTCAGTCCTGGTTTCTGACTTTCTGTGAATTACAGGATAACAGTCTCAACTACCAGATACCCTCCTACTTGCTCTCAGACCCCTCCCTCTCCAGCTCTATCTGTATACTGCTGCTATACTGTAACCTAAACCCCTACTGGGTTGATCTAAAGGAAGGCAAAAAACATGAGTCTGATGCCAATTGCCCCATGACATAGAAAAAATTCCTCCCCGACCCCGATATGGCATCAGAAGAAATCCCTGGATCAACATTCTATCCCATAAATCTAGTATACATAACCTCTAATGTTATTACTCTCTAGAAAAACACCCAGGCACCCCTTTGGAGGAGCCATCCCTCAACACCGCTAAACTACAACTACTCCAATCATGGGACAGAGTCTGTCCCATGATGGGAGTATTTGTAGAAGCGCAGGGATGAGGGACGGAACTTGTACATCCCCCGGCTGCTGGACAGGAGCTGAGGGGGCAGATACCACCGGGTCATTTTCCAGAGACCCGCTGCGATCCCCATTTATTAACTGTACAAGCCAGCGGTACATGCAGCTCCACTGCGCTTCCTGCTGGCTCCCGGCGGGGAATACTGTATACACTGTCACACTGTCATAATCCCTACCACCGGGAGATGGGAGCTCTGATTGGCTATTCACCAATCAGAGCTCCTGTCTCCTAGAGGCGGGGATTATGACTTATGAGAGCTGTATACAGGAGCCGGCAGGGAGTGCAGTGTAGCCGCATGTGGTGCCTGCTTGTGGATCACAGCGGGTCTCTGGAGAATGACCTGCTGCGATCTGCCCTTCAGCCCCTGGACTATAACTAAGTTTGTCCATGATGGGAGTAGTAGTCCTAATTGTCCCAAAAGAGTCCCGCAGCCAGGGGATGTGCAAATGCCGTCTCCCTCAGCACTGCGGTACTACAACTACTGTTGCAAATCCCCCGGCTGCAGGACTCTTTTGGGACAATTAGGACTACTACTCCCATAATGGACAGACTATGTTCATGATGTGTGTTATAGTCCAGGGGCTGAAGGGCAGATTGCAGCAGGTCATTCTTCAGACACCCGCTGCCATCCGCATTTATTAACTGTACAAGCCGGCGGCTCCACTGCGCTCCCCCTGGCTCCTGTATACAGCTCTCATAATTCATAATCCCCGCCTCCAGGAAACAGGAGCTCTGATTGGTGAATAGGTATTCACCAATCAGAGGGACGCATTTCATGATCCCAGCCGCTGGGAGACGGGAGCTCTGATTGGTGAATAGCTATTCACCAATCAGAGCTCCCACCTCCCGGCGGGGATTGTGAATTGTGAGAGCTGTATACAGGACCCAGCTGGGAGCGCAGTGGAGCCGCATGTGCTGCCGGCTTGTACAGTTAATAAATGCGGATCGCAGCGGGTCTCTGAAGAATGACCTGCTGCGATCAGCTCCTGTACTATAACTCCCATCATGGACAGAGTATGTCCCATGATGGGAGTAGTTGTAGTACAGCAGCGCTGAGGGATGGCACTTGCACATCCCCTGGCTGCGGGACTTTTAGGACTACTATTCCCATCATGGACAGACTCCGTCCATGATGGGAGTTATAACCAGTCCAGGGGCTGAGGTGCAGATCACAGCAGGTCATTCTCCAGAGACCCGCTGTGATCCACAGTTATAAACTGTACAAGCCGAAGGCACATGTGGCTCCACTGTCCTCCCCGCTGTCTCCTGTATATGCTGTTATAATTTATAATCCCCACTGCCGGGAGCGCTGATTGGTGAATAGCTATTCACCAATCAGAGCTCCTGTCTTCTGGCAGCGGGGATTATGAATTATGACAGCGTATATAGTATTCCCCACCTGGAGCCGTGGTGAGCGCAGTGGAGCTGCATGTGTCGCCAGTTTGTTAACTTAATAAATGAGGATTGCAGTGGGCCTCAGCAGAATGACCTGCTGCGATCTGCACCTAAGCCCCTGGACTATAACATAACGGAGTCTGTCCATGGTGGGAGTAGTAGTCCTAACTGTCCAAAAAGAGTCCCGCAGCCGAGGGATGTGCAAGTGCCATCCCTCAGCGCTGTGGTACTACAACGACTCCCATCATGCAACAGACTCTGTCCCATGATGGGAGTAGTAGTCCAAGGGCAGACGGACAGATTGAAAAGGGGTCTCACTCCTGAGACCACCTGCAACCTTTACTGATCCGCCCCCTGATGAAGTCATTAGGGGGCGGGGCTATACAGTCCAGGACTGACTCTGTTCTCATTATGCATTTTGCATAATGGGAACAGAGCCTTTCTTGCAGTGTGTTCCCAAATAGGGAGCCTCCAGCTGTTGATTAACTACAGCCCCCATGATGGGAGTTGTAGTTTAGCAACAATTGGAGGCTCCCTGTTCAGAAATATGCTGCATTATGTGCGCAAAAAATTTACTAACCCATATTTCTTGTTTTTCTTTTCTTCTCATTTCAGATATGTGAAGGACTACGTCAGATTCGGGGGATTGCGACGATGAGCAGTGTTTTTTTTTTTTATATATATAAAATGGTCAACAAGGGCAGTGGGGGAGTTTTTTTTTTTTTTAATAAAATATTTTTTCCAATTTGTCGTGTTTTTTATAATTGAATTTTTTCAGGCTTAGAATCCATCACTAAGCCGGGGCTTAGCGTGCGCCCTAAAAGCAGCTGGCGCTAACCCGCAATTATTACCCCGGTACCCACCACCACAGGGGTGCGGGAAAGAGCCGGAACCAACAGGCCCGGAGCATTAAAAATGGCGCTCCGGGGCCTAGGCGGTAACAGGCTGTATTAGGCTGGGGAGGGCCAGTAACAATGGTCCTCGCCCACCTCGGTGACGTCAGGCTGTTGCTGCTTGGTTGGTATCTGCTGATACTGAAAATAGGGGGAACCCTATGCATTTTTTTTCAAATAAATTAAAAAAACGTGTGTGGTTCCCCCTATTTTCAGTATCAGCCAGATACCAACTAAGCAGCAACAGCCTGAAGTTACCAGGGTGGGCGAGGACCGTTGTTACTGGCCCTCCCCAGCCTAAATACAGCCTGTTACCGCCTAGGCCCCGGAGCACCATTTTTAAAGTTCCGGGCCTGTTGTTAGTGGCTCTTCCCGGCACCCATGTGGCGGTTGGTACTGGGGTAATAGTTGGGGGTTAGCGCTAGTTGTTTTTGGCGCTAACGATATGCCCCGGCTTAGTGATGGATTCTGTCTACAAGATGGCTTCCACTACTAATCCTGAAAATTCAATTATAAAAACATGAAACATTGAAAAAAAAATATTTAAAAAAACACTCCCCCACAGCCCTCGTTAACCCTTTTATTGAAATTTTAAAAAGCGCTGGTCATCGTCGCAATCCACCGAATCGGCAGTCCTCTGCATTCACGTATCTGAAATGAGAAGAAAAGAAATACACGAAAAGTGGATAAGTACATTTTTGGCATTCTCCCTTGGGGAGAGCGCACATAATGCAATGTGTTCCTAAACAGGGAGCCTCCACTTGTTGATATCTGCCTACTGCATCCTGTATATACAGTCATCTGTAGACAGCTGTATATACAGGATAGCGCATAAAGACTTAACCCAGAACTGCTCAGCAGCAGCGTGTGTTAACTCTTTTTTTGCTGGGCTCTTGTATGGTATAGATGGGTACACTGTGCACCCCTATATAGTATACAGCTGGCAGAGGTAAATAGTGATGCTCTGCACCCTGTATACGTATATGCTATACATCACTCCTCACCTCCTTACACTATGTGGACCAGGCGCCCTGCATCAGACCCATGGAGAGGCAGTGAATAATTTGCCACAGGGTACAAAAATGGCTGTTTTTACATACCAGCAAAAACGCACGAAAAACTGACAAAATGCTGTGACAGTTTTTCTGGCGTTTTTGCTGGTGGACAAAAAACCTCAATGGAATCTGGGCCTCAAAGCAATAGAACAAAATCCCTGTGTCCCCTTTTCTTGTGAGGTGTAGATCAGGTGTACAAATAGAACTATGGGGAGATTTAGAACTTTATACAAAATTTATCATGTGGCTTGCACAAGTATGGTAAATTTGATGCAATTGCACCAAATTTAGACCAACCAAAATTATCTACAAAAAACTTCTACCTACACCAACATTGATAAATTTCCCCCTATGTCCAGGGCCGGTTTTAGACTAAGTGTGGCTCTGGGCAAAAATAAAAATGGGGCCCATGACCAAAGATCACCATGTTGAATTGTGTGGCATCTCAGCTGAAGGCCATAACACAAATGCATTATAGGGTCCAAATCTAAGCTATATAGGGGGAGATTTATGAAAACCTGTGCAGAGAATCAGTGGTGGAGTTGCCCACAGCAACCAATCAGAGGCCTTTTTAAAAATGAAAATAGCATCCTCTACATTGGCTTTTATAAATCTCCCCCATAGTTAAAACTTTTTGTTTAAAGCGCAACTGTCACATAAAAATAGGTCAATAACCTGTCAGCACAGCACAAGCCGATCACTGGTATACTGCAGCTATACATTTGCTTTGGCACTCCTTGTCTTCTATTCTGTAAAAATGACATTTATCTACAGATGCCAAAAGTCAGAGAGGCGTAGTCAGGGATCTGCAATCTTTTTTCCGACATCACAGCACTGCCCCGGCACCGCTCACTGACTGAGAAAGAAACAGAGCTGCGTGCCAGTCAGGCTGGGGCAGTGCTGTGATGCCTGAGAAGAGAGGCTTGCCAGCCCGGGGCATTGTAGATCCCTGACCACTCATCTCTGACTTTTGGCAACTGTGGGTAAAAGTATATTTTTACAGCATAGAAGACACAAAGTGGCAAAACAGAGAGATGGCTGCAGTATCCCAGTGATCAGCTCGTAGGCTGCAGTATACCAGTGATCAGCTCATAGGCCGCAGTATATCAGTGATCAGCTCATAGGCTGCAGTATACCAGTGATCAGCTCGTAGGCTGCAGTATCCCAGTGATCAGCTCCTAGGCCGCAGTATACCAGTGATCAGCTCGTAGGCCGCAGTATACCAGTGATCAGCTCATAGGTCGCAGTATACCAGTGATCAGCTTGTAGGCCGCAGTATATCAGTGATCAGCTCGTAGGCCGCAGTATACCAGTGATCAGCTCGTAGGCCACAGTATACCAGTGATCAGCTTGTAGGCCGGTATACCTGTGATTATCTCGTAGGCTGCAGTATATTAGTGATCAGCTCGTAGGCTGCATTATACCAGTGATCAGCTCGTAGGCCGCAGTATACCAGTGATCAGCCCGTAGGCCACAGTATACCAGTGATCAGGTCGTAGGTTGCAGTATATCAGTGATCAGCTCGTAGGCCGGTATACCTGTGATTAGCTCGTAGGCTGCAATATACTAGTGATCAGCTCGTAGGCTTCATTATAACAGTGATCAGCTCGTAGGCCGCAGTATACCAGTGATCAGCTCGTATGCTGCAGTATACTAGTGATCAGCTCGTAGGCCGCAGTATACCAGTGATCAGCCCGTAGGCCGCAGTATACCAGTGATCAGCTCGTAGGCTGCAGTATATCAGTGATCAGCTCGTAGGCCGCAGTAAAGCAGTGATCAGGTCGTAGGCTGCGGTATATCAGTGATCAGCTCGTAGGCTGCAGTATACTAGTGATCAGCTCGTAGGCTGCGTTATACCAGTGATCAGCTCATAGGCCGCAGTATACCAGTGATCAGCTCGTAGGCTGCAGTATATCAGTGATCAGCTCGTAGGCTGCAGTATACCAGTAATCAGCTCGTAGTCTGCAGTATATCAGTGATCAGCTCGTAGGCTGCAGTATACCAGTGATCAGCTCGTAGCCTGCAGTATACCAGCGATCAGCTCATAGGCCGCAGTATACCAGTGATCAGCTTGTAGGCTGCAGTATACCAGTGATCAGCTCGTAGGCTGCAGTATCCCAGTGATCAGCTCCTAGGCCGCAGTATACCAGTGATCAGCTCGTAGGCCGCAGTATACCAGTGATCAGCTCATAGGTCGCAGTATACCAGTGATCAGCTTGTAGGCCGCAGTATATCAGTGATCAGCTCGTAGGCCGCAGTATACCAGTGATCAACTCGTAGGCCACAGTATACCAGTGATCAGCTTGTAGGCCGGTATACCTGTGATTATCTCGTAGGCTGCAGTATACTAGTGATCAGCTCGTAGGCTGCATTATACCAGTGATCAGCTCATAGGTCGCAGTATACCAGTGATCAGCTTGTAGGCCGCAGTATATCAGTGATCAGCTCGTAGGCCGCAGTATACCAGTGATCAACTCGTAGGCCACAGTATACCAGTGATCAGCTTGTAGGCCGGTATACCTGTGATTATCTCGTAGGCTGCAGTATACTAGTGATCAGCTCGTAGGCTGCATTATACCAGTGATCAGCTCGTAGGCCGCAGTATACCAGTGATCAGCCCGTAGGCCGCAGTATACCAGTGATCAGGTCGTAGGTTGCAGTATATCAGTGATCAGTTCGTAGGCCGGTATACCTGTGATTAGCTCGTAGGCTGCAATATACTAGTGATCAGCTCGTAGGCTTCATTATAACAGTGATCAGCTCGTAGGCTGCAGTATACCAGTGATCAGCCCGTAGGCCGCAGTATACCAGTGATCAGCTCGTAGGCTGCAGTATATCAGTGATCAGCTCGTAGGCCGCAGTAAAGCAGTGATCAGGTCGTAGGCTGCGGTATATCAGTGATCAGCTCGTAGGCTGCAGTATACTAGTGATCAGCTCGTAGGCTGCGTTATACCAGTGATCAGCTCATAGACCGCAGTATACCAGTGATCAGCTCGTAGGCTGCAGTATATCAGTGATCAGCTCGTAGGCTGCAGTATACCAGTAATCAGCTCGTAGTCTGCAGTATACCAGTGATCAGCTCGTAGGCTGCAGTATACCAGTGATCAGCTCGTAGCCTGCAGTATACCAGCGATCAGCTCATAGGCCGCAGTATACCAGTGATCAGCTCGTAGGCTGCAGTATACCAGTGATCACCTCGTAGGCTGCAGTATACCAGTGATCAGCTCGTTGGCTGCAGTATACCAGTGATCAGCTCGTAGGCTGCAGTATACCAGTGATCAGCTCGTAGGCTGCAGTATACCAGTGATCAGCTCATAGGCCGCAGGATACCAGTGATCAGCTCGTAGGCCGTAGTATATCAGTGATCAGCTCGTAGGCTGCAGTATACCAGTGATCAGCTAGTAGGCTGCAGTATACCAGTGATCAGCTCGTAGGCTGCAGTATACCAGTGATCAGCTCGTAGGCTGCAGTATATCAGTGATCAGCTTGTAGGCTGCAGTATACCAGTGATCAGCTCGTAGGCCACAGTATACCAGTGATCAGCTCATAGGCTGCAGTATACCAGTGATCAGCTCGTAGGCTGCAGTATACCAGTGATCAGCTCGTAGGCTGCAGTATATCAGTGATCAGCTTGTAGGCTGCAGTATACCAGTGATCAGCTCGTAGGCCACAGTATACCAGTGATCAGCTCATAGGCTGCAGTATACCAGTGATCAGCTCGTAGGCTGTAGTATACCAGTGATCAGCTCGTAGGCTGCAGTATATCAGTGATCAGCTCATAGGCTGCAGTATACCAGTGATCACCTCGTAAGCTGCAGTAAATCAGTGATCAGCTCGTAGGCCGCAGTATACCAGTGATCACCTCGCAGGCTGCAGTATACCAGTGATCAGCTCGTAGGCAGCAGTATACCAGTGATCACCTCGTAGGCTGCAGTATACCAGTGATCACCTTGTAGGCTGCAGTATACCAGTGATCAGCTCGTAGGCTGCAGTATACCAGTGATCACCTCGTAGGCCGCAGTATACCAATGATCACCTCGTAGGCTGCTGTATACCAGTGATCAGCTCGTAGGTTGCAGTATACCAGTGATCACCTTGTAAGCTGCAGCATACCAGTGATCAGCTCGTAGGCCGCAGTATACCAGTGATCACCTCGTAGGCTGTGCTGATGGTTATGGACTTATTATCATGCGACAGTTGCACTTTAACCATTAAGATAAATCAGACCCTAAAACACTCCTGTATTGTGGCCATGTTAGAGCAGCTCTCACCTGATCAGAAGCAGTCACAGAATACAGGACTATTAAATCCAGTGACCACAGGGGGCGTCTTCTCTGATTGTATATGTTCTCATTCCCATCCAGCCCAGGCAATTATGATGATGTCTCCTGATGACTAAAGACTATACCAAGACATCTGTGGCCCCTTCTGCAGTCTACCCAAAACTCTATAGTAACACAACCCCCATCCTTTACACGGACAACCTGCTGTGCTTGCTGCTGCCCCATTACCATGTCTACAGCATACCTAGGGGACAGTGTAACAATCTAATCGGTAGGATCCAACCACATGAACCCATGTCACTCCATTCATTCTCTATGGGGTCTACATACATGTGAGTGCAGCGATCAGCAATGTTTATAAGTCCCATAGAGAACAAATGGAGCTGCAGGTGATCATGTGCTGCTGCTCCATTCAATTGGGGGACAAGGGACCTCTCTTCTCATGATCGGTGGTGGTCCCAGGGGTCAGGTCTCACTGATCAGATATTCTGTGTATTGGTGATGACCTTTGGTGTACAGACCCCAGACTGGACCAAAAGACCCTTTCCCCTCCACACATTGCTCCCCATGGCCCTCTCTCATATATACTTTTCTGTATGACCCCATATCTCCCATATACTGCTCCGTATGTCCCCTATCTCACATATATACTGCTCCGTATGTCCCCCCAACTCACATATACTATTCTGTATGACCCCGTATTTCACATATACACTGCTCCCTATGACCTCCTATCACATATATACTGCTCCCTATGACCTCCTATCACATATATACTGCTCCCTATGACCTCCTATCACATATATACTGCTCCCTATGACCTCCTATCACATATATACTGCTCCCTATGACCTCCTATCACATATATACTGCTCCCTATGACCTCCTATCACATATATACTGCTCCCTATGACCTCCTATCTCACATATACTGTTCTGTATGACCCCGTATTTCACATATATACTGCTCCCTATGACCTCCTATCATATTCTGTATATACTGCTCCCTATGAGCTCCTATCATATTCTGTATATACTGCTCCCTATGACCCCCTATCACATATTTACTGCTCCCTATGACCCCTATCACATATTTACTGCTCCCTATGACCCCTATCACATATTTACTGCTCCCTTTGACCCCTTATCACATATACTGCTCCTTATGACCCCTATCACATATTTACTGCTCCCTATGACCCCCTATCACATATACTGCTCCTTATGACCCCCTATCACATATTTACTGCTCCCTATGACCCCCTATCACATATTTGCTGCTCCCTATGACCCCCTATCACATATTTACTGCTCCCTATGACCCCTATCACATATTTACTGTTCTCTATGACCCCCTATCACATATTTACTGCTCCCTATGACCCCCTATCACATATATTGCTCCTTATGACCCCTATCACATATTTACTGCTCCCTATGACCCCCTATCACATATACTGCTCCTTATGACCCCCTATCACATATTTACTGCTCCCTATGACCCCCTATCACATATTTACTGCTCTCTATGACCCCCTATCACATATTTACTGCTCCCTATGACCCCTATCACATATTTACTGCTCCCTATGACCCCCTATCACATATACTGCTCCTTATGGCCCCCTTCCCCCATTATACACTGCTTCCAATGCTCCTCATATACTGCTACCTATACCCCATATATTGCTAACTTTACCCCCTATATACAGTTTATATGCCCCTCATCACATGTACTGGTCTCCCCACCTTCCTCACGGCCCCCTCCTCCCATGCTTTTCCCTATTACCCCCTCCTCCTCCTCTTTGTACACTGTATGGTAAAGGACCTGCGATGGCATCATCAGGAAGGTCCTTTACCATACAGTGTGAGTGTCAATTCTGCACTGGGGGCTCTCTGAAGCCCGGGCTCCCACAGGGTCACTCTCACATTACTTTAGTATGCTGCAATTTGCATAAAACCGCAGCATTTTTGCCGCAATTTTGCGCAAATCATGGTATAATGCAGTAATGTTCCTAGAGTTCAGGGGGCCCTTTCGGACATGGGGGCCCTGGGCAATTGCCCAGGTTGCCCCCCCCCCCCTAAAACCGGCCCTGCCTATGTCATTGTCACAAGCCTCTATGCCTTTTTTGATACATCCCTTGATTTCCAGATAGAAAAGTCCAGATATATAACATGTGGATCAGATCTATAACTGACCTCCTCATAGAAGCTGATCAGATTAGTCTGACAGGACTGAACTCGCATGAACCCCCATGTTGTTGCTTTGTCAGAAGGTTATTTTCATAAAAATATTCCAGAATAGCCTCTCCCAGAAAACCCTCAAAAATCCTACCCACAGCAGATGTTAAACTTACAGGCCTGTAGTCCCCAGGATACAGTTTTGATCCCTTTTTTTACACATTGGGGGGAGATTTATCAAAACCTGTGCAGAGGAAAAGTTAACAAGTTGCCCATAGCAACCAATCAGATCGCTACTTTCCTCAAAGAGGTATTTTCAAAAATTAGAGGCAAACTGATGGGTTGCTATGGGCAACTGGTCAACTTTTCCTCAGCACATGTTTTGGTAAATCTCCCCCAATGTTTTTCTTGCTGCATTTTATTTATTTATTTTGTTTGCTTGTTTTTTTGTTTGTTTTTGCAATGATTTTTCCCAAATCTCGACACAAGGAAGAAGTGGGGTGGATGGAGAAGGGAAGAGTAAAAAAGGGAAGGAAGGAGAAGCAAGAGGGGGAAAATGGAGGAGGGGAGGAAGGAGGGGGAGGAAGAAGAGGAGAATGGAGGAGAGAAGGAAGGAAAGAAGAAAGGAAGGAGAAAGGAAGGGAAGAGTGGAAGAAAGGAAAGAAGGAGAAGAAAGAGGGGGAAAATGGAGGGGAGGAAGGATGGAGGGGGAGGAAGAAGAGGAGAATGGAGGAGAGAAGGAAGGAAAGAAGAAAGGAAGGAGAAAGGAAGGGAAGAGTGGAAGAAAGGAAAGAAGGAGAAGAAAGAAGCGAGGGAAGAAATAGATATTACATGGATATAGGGGGGTATTTATCAAAGGACTTATGTGTTTTTTTTCACGTAAATTTGGCGCAATGCTTTGGCGCAGTGTCTTTTTGTGCCAAAGTTTGGCACATCTTCTCCACTGTCATTTTTACAACTTTCTCAAAATCACACGGTCCTGTGTTTGATTTTAACTTTAGTCAGTAATTCATCATATCCACCAATTGATCTTTGGCGCATTTTTGCGCATTTAGGTTTTTTTTTTTGGCGCAAATCACCGCCAATAAATTTTGCACATGGAAAACACACTTACCAATGTCAGAAAATGCATCAAAATACATAAAAAATAAATAAATTGTGAAAGCAGCGACGCCTCCGGGGCTGCTCAATACTATCCTGCGACATAGTTGTCTCTAAGGGACCTTCACCCTCCGTTGAGCCAGCACTGGACATGGCCACACAGGTTCAGGAAAGATAATCACTAAAGCAGTGGTCTCCAACCTGCAGACCTCCAGATGTTGCAAAACTACAACTCCCAGCATGCCGGACAGCCAACCGCTGTCCGGGCATGCTGGGAATTGTAGTTTTGCAACATCTGGAGGTCCGCAGGTTGAAGACCACTGCACTAAAGTAACCCAAAAAAAAAAAAAACTACTCAAGTTGAAAATAAAATCCATTTCACGTGTGGCTATAAACCCCACAAAAGAAAATAACTCGTCGCTTGCTGATATAAGGCAGGAGGGACTCCGAAATGGCTGCTCTACAGGGTAAAATACGCTGTCCTGTGTGGCGGTAAGTTTTGCGTAAAAGGCGCTGTGAAGAGCTGATTTCAACATTTGAGCCAAAATTACTAACAACTTGCACCAAATGATAAATTTGGTGCATGTCCACGAAAACCAAAGTGACAAAAAAAAAAGGGTAAAAAGAAACTGTAAACAGGCAAAATTGATAAATACCCCCCAATATTCCTTTGTCTTTACATTTTTCACATAGTGTTAATGGTTCTACAAAAAATCTTTTTAAAGCTCTTTTTAGGGGAAGAAACTGTCTTCAGACAGAAAACATTGTGTTGCCAGGAGACATAAGACTTTATTAAGTTTAAATCTTTTACATTGATTCCTTGTGGGGAAATAAAGCCTTTTTCCTAAACTCACAATGAGCAGTGGCTTAAAATCGATTTCTGACAATCTCCTCCTGATGACCGGGCACCATTTTGTCAATCGTCTGTCTTCGCTCATCTGTCTGGAGGGTAACGTTCCGCATTATGAGCCCCCCCACCTCCCTTCTGCACCTTCCATTTTCTTTACATATTTAGAAGCTTTTGCACATTTTTACGTATCCTGTAAATTGTCTCCTGCAATGAAACTCAACTTGTAACACTTTTAAGTAATACATTTTCTGTTGATGAAATGTACCAGCTATGGTTCAGATGTGTAGAAATTATAAATAAAAAATATTTATGTGAACCAGTCCTCAAAAGCACAGGGGAGAGAAAAAGGAAAAGACTAGTGGAGATGGGATCCAAGAAATGGTCTTTATTATATAAAAAGGATATATATGGCCAATCGCCTAGCAGGGCCCTTGCTAAAGGCGAATGGAATATACTGGGTAAAAAATAGATATAATAAAAAATACAGAATATAGTAGGATTAAAATGAGATAAATATGATGGGTAAGTAGCACCAAAGAAAATTCATTAATTAAATATCTGCTGCATACAGTGGCGTTGCTAGGGTTGGTGTCACCCGGTGCGGTAGAAAATGGTGTCACCCCCATACCTCCCCCCTCCCCCCAGTAAGTTTTTAGCCTGTTGTGACAGACACCACTGTTGTAGCGCATTGTGAGAAATTCCAGTATAATAATCAGATATACCAGTTGCCACAGAATGGGAAAGTGTTAAAGAAGTTTTCACCATTTAAATATACAGCTCCCAGAATTACTTTAAGGGGTACTCCACTGGAAAACATTTACTTTTATATCAACTGGTGCCAGAAAGTTAAACAGATTTTTAAATTACTTCTATTTAAAATCTTAATACTTACAGTACTTATAAGCTGGTGTATGCTCCACAGGAAGTTGCGTAGTTCTTTCCAATCTGACCACAGTGCTATTTGCTGACACCTCTGTCCATGTCAGGAACTGTCCAGAGCAGGATAGGTTTGCTATGGGGATTTGCTCCTACTATGGACAGTTCTTGACATGGACAGAGGTGTCAGCACAGAGCACTGTGGTCAGACAGAAAATAAATTAAAAAAGAAAATAACTTCCTGTGAATCGCTTATACAGCTGCTAATACGTACTGGAAGGATTAAGATTTTTAAATAGAAGTAATTTACAAATCTGTTTAACTTTGTAGCACCAGCTGATTAAAATTTTTTTTTTCCAGTAGAGTACCCCTTTGAGCAGTGGTGAGGTTATGCTGGGAGTTGTAGTTTCACTGACCTAACTGTAGAACTGACAAGTGACTACAGCTCTGATAGGACACAGAGAGGAGAATACACAATGATATCAGTGACTACAGGTGACGTCTTCTCTATAGTCTTCCCTTATCTAATTCAGATGGTACATACCGCCTGGTCCAGCTAAATCTTCTCTCTGCAGAATGTGACGCCCAGACGTCTCCTCACTATGTCAGCGCATTCTCATCCTCTATATGAAAACAATAATTATTATAAACCTGCCAGACACTGTATCCTCTAAATATAATACTACTATACACTATACTCTTTCATTATAAACCTTCCATACACCGTACCCACTGAATATAATACTACCACACACTGTACACTCTGAATATAATACCAACACATACTGTACACTCTGAATATAAATCTGCCACATACTGTACCCCTGAATATACCGCCACACACTGTACCCACTGAATATAATACTACCACACACTGTACATTCTGAATATAATACCAACACATACTGTACCCTCTGAATATAAATCTGCCACATACTGTACCCCTGAATATAATACCGCCACACACTATACCCTCTGAATATAATACTACCACAAACTGCGCCCTCTGAATATAATACTACCACAAACTGCGCCCTCTGAAAATAAATCTGCCACATACTGTACCCTCTGAATATAAATCTGCCACATACTGTACACCTGAATATAAATCTGCCACATACTGTACCCCTGAATATAATACCGCCACATACTGTACCATCGGAATATAATACTACCACCCACTGCACCCTCTGAATATAATACTTAGAGATGAGCAAACTACAGTAAATTCAACTCGTCACAAACTTCTCTGCTCGGCAGTTGATGACTTATCCTGCATAAATTAGTTCAGCTCTCAGGTGCTCCGGTGGGCTGAAAAAGGTGGATACAGACCTAGGAGACTCTTTCCTAGGACTGTATCCACCTTTTTCAGCCCACCGGAGTACCCGAAGGCTGAACTAATTTACGCAGGATAAGTCATCAACTGCCGAGCCGAGAAGTTAGTGACGAATCGAATTTACTGTGAGTTCGCTCATCTCTAATAATACTACCACAAACTGCGCCCTCTGAATATAATACTACCACAAACTGCGCCCTCTGAATATAACGTTGCCATACACTGCCCCCTCTGAATATAATACCACAACCGCAGTAACACCCCTCAACATCCGTTAGCTGATGCTATTACCACGGGAGGGGGGTATTGGTGGTGTTGCTAGTGGATGATAGGGGTGCTACTACTGGGGGGGGTGTTGCTGGAGGATGATGAGGGTGCTACTGGCCATCCCCCCTGGCAGTATCACCCCCATCATCCATCGGCAGGATCATCCTCCTGGCAGGAGCACCTCCATCATCCACCATCAGGATATGTTGATGGAGGTGCTGCTGGGGGGGTGTTGCTGGTGGATGATGAGGGTGCTACTGCCAGGGGGGGGAGCATTAGGTAGGCAGCAGTGCCCCCACATTAGGTAGGTCGCAGTTTCCCCACATTAGGTAGCATCTATTCCCCACATTAGGCAGCATAGATTCCCCACATTTGGTACCAGTGCCCCCACATTAGGTAGGTCGCAGTTTCCCCACATTAGGTAGCATCTATTCCCCACATTAGGCAGCATAGATTCCCCACATTTGGTACCAGTTCCCCCACATTAGGTAGGTACCAGTTATCCCACATTAGGTAGCAATTTCCCCACATTAGGTAGCAATTTCTCCACATTAGGTAGCACAGATTCCCCACATAAGGTAGCATAGACTTCCCACATTTGGTAGCACAGATTCCCCACATTAGGTAGCATAGACTCTGCACATTTGGTAGTAGTTTCCCCACATTAGGCCGCAGGTTCCCTTGCAGGTTCCCCATAATGGGTCAAAGTCTCCCCACAATAGATCGCTGGTTATTCCCCCCCCCCCCCCCACACACACACACACACACACACACACAAAAAACACATACAACACAGAGAGACAAACACACACACACACAAAGTCAGAGAGACACACTCACAGACAGACACACACACAGAGTCACACACACACTCAGAGAGTCACACAAACACACACAGTCACATACACACACAGTCACACACACAGAGTCACACACACAGTCACACACACACAGTCACACACAAGCATAGATAGAGACAGAGAGACAGACATACACACTCACCCATCCATCGCAGCGATCCTTCTCACCGGGCGCCGTGCGAGTGACGTAACTCACGTCCTCCTGCGCGGCCATGCGGTGTGACGTCAGGCCGGCGCAGACGTGGGAGCGGAGGACGGGCACAGTGCTGGTGAAGGTGCGGGGGAGGGGGGGGGGTGATGACGGACGGGCGCAGAGTGAAGGTGAAAGAGGGGGGGGGGGGTGATGACGGACGGCCGCACCGCTCACACAGCGCAGGGGGGGGGGGGGGGGGGGGGGGTGCTGACGGATGGGAGGCCGGTCGGGCACAGATGGGGGGGGGGGGGTGCTGCGGAGCGTCTTGGTGTCACCCCATTAGGTTGGTGTCACCCGGTGCGGGCCGCACCCCCCGCACCCGGGTCGCAACGCCGCTGATGACCGGGCACCATTTTGTCAATCGTCTGTCTTCGCTCATCTGTCTGGAGGGTAACGTTCCGCATTATGAGCCCCCCCACCTCCCTTCTGCACCTTCCATTTTCTTTACATATTTAGAAGCTTTTGCACATTTTTACGTATCCTGTAAATTGTCTCCTGCAATGAAACTCAACTTGTAACACTTTTAAGTAATACATTTTCTGTTGATGAAATGTACCAGCTATGGTTCAGATGTGTAGAAATTATAAATAAAAAATATTTATGTGAACCAGTCCTCAAAAGCACAGGGGAGAGAAAAAGGAAAAGACTAGTGGAGATGGGATCCAAGAAATGGTCTTTATTATATAAAAAGGATATATATGGCCAATCGCCTAGCAGGGCCCTTGCTAAAGGCGAATGGAATATACTGGGTAAAAAATAGATATAATAAAAAATACAGAATATAGTAGGATTAAAATGAGATAAATATGATGGGTAAGTAGCACCAAAGAAAATTCATTAATTAAATATCTGCTGCATACAGTGGCGTTGCTAGGGTTGGTGTCACCCGGTGCGGTAGAAAATGGTGTCACCCCCATACCTCCCCCCTCCCCCCAGTAAGTTTTTAGCCTGTTGTGACAGACACCACTGTTGTAGCGCATTGTGAGAAATTCCAGTATAATAATCAGATATACCAGTTGCCACAGAATGGGAAAGTGTTAAAGAAGTTTTCACCATTTAAATATACAGCTCCCAGAATTACTTTAAGGGGTACTCCACTGGAAAACATTTACTTTTATATCAACTGGTGCCAGAAAGTTAAACAGATTTTTAAATTACTTCTATTTAAAATCTTAATACTTACAGTACTTATAAGCTGGTGTATGCTCCACAGGAAGTTGCGTAGTTCTTTCCAATCTGACCACAGTGCTATTTGCTGACACCTCTGTCCATGTCAGGAACTGTCCAGAGCAGGAGAGGTTTGCTATGGGGATTTGCTCCTACTATAGACAGTTCTTGACATGGACAGAGGTGTCAGCACAGAGCACTGTGGTCAGACAGAAAATAAATTAAAAAAGAAAATAACTTCCTGTGAATCGCTTATACAGCAGCTAATAAGTACTGGAAGGATTAAGATTTTTAAATAGAAGTAATTTACAAATCTGTTTAACTTTGTAGCACCAGTTGATTAAAAAAAATGTTTTCCAGTAGAGTACCCCTTTATGCAGTGGTGAGGTTATGCTGGGAGTTGTAGTTTCACTGACCATAACTGTAGAACTGACAAGCGACTACAGCTCTGATGTAGAGAGGAGAATGTACAATGATATCAGTGACGTCTTCTCTATAGTCTTCCCTTATCTAATTCAGATGGTACATACCGCCTGGTCCAGCTAAAACTTCTGTCTGTAGAATGTGACGCCCAGACGTCTCCTCACTATGTCAGCGGATTCTCATCCTCTATATGAAAACAATTATTATTATAAACCTGCCAGACACTGTATCCTCTAAATATAATACTACTATACACTATACTCTTTGATTATAAACCTTCCATACACCATACCCACTGAATATAATAATACCACACACTGTACATTCTGAATATAATACCATCACATACTGTACTCTCTGAATATAATACTACCATATACTGTACCCTCTGAATATAAATCTGCCACATACTGTACCCTCTGAATATAATACTATCACATACTGTACCCTCTGAATATAATACTACCATATACTGTACCCTCTGAATATAAATCTGCCACATACTGTACCCCTGAATATAATACTATCACATACTGTACCCTCTGAATATAATACTACCATATACTGTACCCTCTGAATATAAATCTGCCACATACTGTACCCTCTGAATATAATACCAACACATACTGTACACTCTGAATATATTACTACCACCCACTGCGCCCTCTGAATATAATACTTAGAGATGAGCAAACTACAGTAAATTCAACTCGTCACAAACTTCTCGGCTCAGGCAGTTGATGGACTTATCCTGCTAAATTAGTTCAGCCTTTCAGGTGCTCCGTGGGCTGGAAAAGGTGGAT